>NC_136322.1:3228482-3844465 GCF_964198595.1 Lampetra fluviatilis | reverse complement strand
GGCCCGCGGTGCGCGCTGAGACGAGGGAGGGAGACGCCTGCCCGTGCTTCACGGGGGGACGCTGCCACCAGGCAGCAGAACCCAAGGAGCGCGCGGAAACTAAACTCCCCCCCCGAGAGAGAGTGCAGTGTGCGCCGCAGGAACCCCTGCAGAAGGAGCCCGGGGACAGACGGATCATCCCACCCCAACCGGGCGGATCCAAGAGGATGTCGGCTGCGCCTTCCCGGGCTTGGACGACGAGCAGCTGCGACAAACCCAGCAGCGGGATCCGGATCTGGCGGCGGTGGAGGCGGCACTGCGAGAGAGGAAGGATGCACTACCAGGGCCCTGGAGCGGTTTGTATGCCCGGTTGTGTGTAGAAAACGGGGTGGTGAGGGAACTGGCCGACGCTGGGCAGCCGGGGTGCATCTGCGTTCCCGCCCATGTGCGACCCCAACTACTACGATTGGTACACGACCACCCGCTCGGGGGCCATGATGGGGAACGGCGCACCCGGGAGACTCTGCGTCGCCAGTATCTCTGGCCTAAATTAGCGCAAGATGTGGCCGCCTGGGTGCAGGGCTGCCGGGCCTGTCAGCAGTGTGGGCAAAAGCCGGCGAGGTACCAGGTACCCCTGAGGCCGTTCCGAGTCAGTCGGACGAATCAGTTGGTCGGAATCGACCTGCAGGGGCCCTTTCCACGATCCCACCGGGGCAACCGATATATTCTTGTAGCGGTGGAGTACTTCACCCGCTACCCCGTGGCGGTGGCTATCCCGGATAAAACAGCCCTCGTAGTGGCCCGGGCCTTCGTGGAAAACTACGTACTTAAGTGCGGGATCCCCGAACGAGTCATTACCGACCAGGGTAGTGAATTCGAGGCCGAACTATTCCAGGCGCTGTGCCGAGAGTTCGGGATCCAGAAGGACCGAACCACGGCATATCACCCCCAGGCGAACGGGATGGTAGAGAGGATGAACCAGACTCTGGCCGGGAAGCTTAAACGCATGGCGGCCGCGAATCAACAGGACTGGGACGAACACCTCCCCTATGCCCTGTTCGCCTACACCACCGCCGTTCACACATCTACAGGACAGACCCCGTTCCTAATGATGTTTGGTCGCGAGTCTCGCCTGCCCGCAGATCTGCTGTTCGGTGTCCCTCCGCCGCAACGGGAGGAAGGGAGCCACCTCATGGAGCACTTGCTGGAGACCCTGCGAGAGGCCAGGGGCCGAGCCTACCCGCACGGAGAGGCCGCGCACCAGCGGCAAGAGCAGGGCGCCCGACCCCGTATGGAGCCCCCCTTCTACACTGCGGGCTCCGAGGTGTGGCTGTACACTCCCCGCGTCGGTGCCGGACAGGTGGGGAAGCTGACCACCTACTGGCGAGGACCCTGGATTGTGAGACGGCAGATCTCACCATGGACGGTGCTGATTCAGGGAGGAGAGAGGGGCCGGGAGATGGTGGTCAACATCCGCCGACTGAAGCCGTGGCGAGCAGCCCCCGAGGGGGGGAGCCCCGCCGTCCAAGTACCCCGAAACCCCGGGGTCCCCCCACCCCCCGTGCCCGGGGGCCTCGCGCAGTATATGGGCCCCACGGAGCCCCGGGCTCCGAGGGGCCCCGGGCGGGGCCGGGGGCGACGAGGACGGCGACCCTTAAACCCCACCGCCTCTGAGTTTGTCCCCCAGCCCGCAGGTGCCGGAGACCGAGGGGAGCCGTTGGAATGGAGGAGGAGACCACCGCCGGAGCCCCAGGAGACGGAGCCGCCACCCCCGAGGCCAGCCACAAGGGCCGGGCGAATCCCGCGGACCCCGCGGCGATACCTCGTGGGGGCAACCCAGGCGAGGTGCTCCAGTCAACCCGGGACGGGGACTGGCACCCCGGGGGGCTATGTGGTGCCACAGCGACGGGGCCGCTCGGCCGAGCCAGGGAGCCGCCCGGCTTCCACCGCCGCACTGCCCCCCATCACCCCCCCCACATAAACACGCACCCGCACCCACGTAGGGCCTCGTGGTCGGGTCACCTACCCTGAGTTTTCACCCGAGGGCCCCCTAGGGGGGTTACCCCACGGTTTCTCAGGGCCAGGGAATTGGACAGGACCCTTCCCAGGCCAAGTAACACTGCGGCGCCGTGGGCGGATTTGAGATCGCACGACCACGGCGAGCTCAGAGAGCCCCGCAGTTAGAAACGCATACAAACACAAACACGGGTCAGCAAGGCAGATAGCTGGGATCAGGACCCGGGACGACTGATTGGTCGAAAGTTCAAAGGCCGGCGGGATCGCAAAAGAGCGGGAAATCCTAGGCTCAGGATTGGTCGAGAGACCAAGGCGGTCGGGACGGGGGCTCCTAGCCTTTGATGTGAATAGTTAAAAAGAAAACGCAGGGGCAGTAGGGAACTCTCTTCTTCTGGAGTTTGGACACGGGGTCAGCGACGAAGGAGTCATCGGGCGAGCCGCTAGATTGTCTGCAGGACGATCTGAGCGCCGCAAGGTCACCAAGGACTACAGACGGTATCGTGTTGCGCGCCTTACAACACCTCAGAGCGGAGGGTAGGATCCGTAGGAGAGGGTTAGTTCGGGGTAAGGACGAGTAGGAAAGCGGTTTAGCAGAGAACGCAGCATAGAATAGGGCTACACGGCACCAGAGTGTGGGTTAGAAGCGCCTTGCTGTCCCGCACACACACACGGGTGGCTCGGTTGGTTAGCAAGGGCTAATAAAATCTCGAGCGTAGTAACAAAACCGTGTTGTTGGGTGTTTTTGGAACGTGGTATTAGCGTGCACTGCATTCGCGAGTGTGTGGTCGTTGTACGCATAAAGGCCGTGGTCTCTGTACGATTGTGCGGGTACGGAGGTGTGTGCGTTAACGCCCGGGGAGAGCACTTTTGGTGTGTTGGCGTGACTACGCAGCCGTGTGAGAGGAGAATCGTCCTTGTACGATATTTGTGTTGACGTGCACGCGCGAGTGGGGGAGGGGACGAGTCGTCGTGTCGGCGTGTGCCCCGCTTGCGTGCGCTCGTTACTTGCGTAAGCTCTCGGCGTGCGTAATCGGCGTGCCCAAGGTGCGCGATCGTAACGTGGGCGGCCAGCGCGGCGCAGAGCGGCGCAGGAGTGGGTATCGCGTGTGGAGCTGTATGCGTGTGTGCGCGCACGTTCACGACGTGTGTAACACAGGTGCGCGATCCTAACGTGAGTGGTCAGGGTTGGGTGAGTGCCGTGCAGAGCTGTGTGTGGGTGTGCGCGTGCGTGGTTATCCATGCCTGCTACGCGGACCCGCGGTGGAGGGGAATCCTCGGGTGACGGCTCCCACACCCTGGGTGAGGAGCCTAGCGGCGGTTCGCTTAGCAGCGGGGGGGCGATTGATGATGTTAGTCCGGCCGTTAGTATTATCGAGGGAGGGATCTCGGGGGCTAGCGACCCCCACACACTCACCCAACCCTGACCACTCACGTTAGGATCGCGCACCTGTGTTACACACGTCGTGGGGGCCCTCGGGTGAAAACTCAGGGTAGGTGACCCGACCACGAGGCCCTACGTGGGTGCGGGTGCGTGTTTATGTGGGGGGGGTGATGGGGGGCAGTGCGGCGGTGGAAGCCGGGCGGCTCCCTGGCTCGGCCGAGCGGCCCCGTCGCTGTGGCACCACATAGCCCCCCGGGGTGCCAGTCCCCGTCCCGGGTTGACTGGAGCACCTCGCCTGGGTTGCCCCCACGAGGTATCGCCGCGGGGTCCGCGGGATTCGCCCGGCCCTTGTGGCTGGCCTCGGGGGTGGCGGCTCCGTCTCCTGGGGCTCCGGCGGTGGTCTCCTCCTCCATTCCAACGGCTCCCCTCGGTCTCTGGCACCTGCGGGCTGGGGAACAAACTCAGAGGCGGTGGGGTTTAAGGGTCGCCGTCCTCGTCGCCCCCGGCCCCGCCCGGGGCCCCTCGGAGCCCGGGGCTCCGTGGGGCCCATATACTGCGCGAGGCCCCCGGGCACGGGGGGTGGGGGGACCCCGGGGTTTCGGGGTACTTGGACGGCGGGGCTCCCCCCCTCGGGGGCTGCTCGCCACGGCTTCAGTCGGCGGATGTTGACCACCATCTCCCGGCCCCTCTCTCCTCCCTGAATCAGCACCGTCCATGGTGAGATCTGCCGTCTCACAATCCAGGGTCCTCGCCAGAAGGTGGTCAGCTTCCCCACCTGTCCGGCACCGACGCGGGGAGTGTACAGCCACACCTCGGAGCCCGCAGTGTAGAAGGGGGGCTCCATACGGGGTCGGGCGCCCTGCTCTTGCCGCTGGTGCGCGGCCTCTCCGTGCGGGTAGGCTCGGCCCCTGGCCCCTCGCAGGGTCTCCAGCAAGTGCTCCACGGGGTGGCTCCCTTCCTCCCGTTGCGGCGGAGGGACACCGAACAGCAGATCTGCGGGCAGGCGAGACTCGCGACCAAACATCATTAGGAACGGGGTCTGTCCTGTAGATGTGTGAACGGCGGTGGTGTAGGCGAACAGGGCATAGGGGAGGTGTTCGTCCCAGTCCTGTTGATTCGCGGCCGCCATGCGTTTAAGCTTCCCGGCCAGAGTCTGGTTCATCCTCTCTACCATCCCGTTCGCCTGGGGGTGATATGCCGTGGTTCGGTCCTTCTGGATCCCGAACTCTCGGCACAGCGCCTGGAATAGTTCGGCCTCGAATTCACTACCCTGGTCGGTAATGACTCGTTCGGGGATCCCGCACTTAAGTACGTAGTTTTCCACGAAGGCCCGGGCCACTACGAGGGCTGTTTTATCCGGGATAGCCACCGCCACGGGGTAGCGGGTGAAGTACTCCACCGCTACAAGAATATATCGGTTGCCCCGGTGGGATCGTGGAAAGGGCCCCTGCAGGTCGATTCCGACCAACTGATTCGTCCGACTGACTCGGAACGGCCTCAGGGGTACCTGGTACCTCGCCGGCTTTTGCCCACACTGCTGACAGGCCCGGCAGCCCTGCACCCAGGCGGCCACATCTTGCGCTAATTTAGGCCAGAGATACTGGCGACGCAGAGTCTCCCGTGTGCGCCGTTCCCCATCATGGCCCCCGAGCGGGTGGTCGTGTACCAGTCGTAGTAGTTGGGGTCGCACATGGGCGGGAACGCAGATGCACCCCGGCTGCCCAGCGTCGGCCAGTTCCCTCACCACCCCGTTTTCTACACACAACCGGGCATACAAACCGCTCCAGGGCCCTGGTAGTGCATCCTTCCTCTCTCGCAGTGCCGCCTCCACCGCCGCCAGATCCGGATCCCGCTGCTGGGTTTGTCGCAGCTGCTCGTCGTCCAAGCCCGGGAAGGCGCAGCCGACATCCTCTTGGATCCGCCCGGTTGGGGTGGGATGATCCGTCTGTCCCCGGGCTCCTTCTGCAGGGGTTCCTGCGGCGCACACTGCACTCTCTCTCGGGGGGGGGAGTTTAGTTTCCGCGCGCTCCTTGGGTTCTGCTGCCTGGCGGCAGCGTCCCCCCGTGAAGCACGGGCAGGCGTCTCCCTCCCTCGTCTCAGCGCGCACCGCGGGCCGTCTTGACAAGGCGTCCGCGTTCGCGTGTGTTCGCCCCGCTCGGTACTCGATCTGCAGGTTGTACTCCTGCAGCTGCGCCAGCCATCGAGCCATCTGCCCCCGCGGTTCCTTGAATGTAAGGAGGAACTGCAGTGCATAATGATCGGTGCGCACACGACATTTCCTGCCGTACAAGTACGGTCGGAACTGTTTACACGCGAAAATTACAGCATACAGTTCCTGACGGGTTACACAATAGTTCAGTTCGGCCCCGCTCAGGGTCCGACTGGCGTATGCGATGACCCGCTCCGTCCCACCCTGCACTTGCGACAGCACCGCGCCCAGCCCACTGCTGCAGGCGTCAGTGTCCAAAATAAAATCGGTGGTGAAATCTGGGAAAGCCAAGGTGGGGGTGTGGGTGAGGTGGTCTTTGAGTGTGGTGAAAGCCGTCTGGCAGGCCTCCGACCACTGATAGGGGTTCTTAGGGGAGGTGAGTTGGGTGAGGGGGCGTGCAATCTCACTGAATCCCTTTACAAATCGACGGTAATAAGTGGCGAGTCCCAAGAATGACCTGATCTCCGTCAGGTTCCTCGGCCGCGGCCAATCCACTACGGCACGCACCTTCTCGGGATCGGTGCTCACCCCTGCCTCGCTGACTCGGTGTCCGAGGTACCCCACCTCGCGTTGCGCAATGTAACACTTACGTGGCTTGAGCTTGAGATGGGCTGCTCGCAGTCGCTGGAATACTTCCCGCAGCCTGGACCAGTGTTCGGACAGCGACCTACTGAACACTATTACGTCGTCCAGGTAAATCAGGCACTGTTCCCACTGCAAGCCCCGCATCACCAACTCCATCAACCGCTGGAACGTCGCGGGCGCGTTAGTGAGTCCGAACGGCAACACTCGAAACTCAAACAGGCCCATCGGGGTGGTGAATGCTGTTTTTGGCCGATCCTCCTCCGTCATCTCCACCTGCCAGTAACCGGACGCCAGATCGAGGGTGGAAAAATACCGCGCTCCTGCGAGACTGTCGAAGGTGTCGTCGATGCGTGGGATGGGAAAAGCGTCGCCGAGGGTGACTGCGTTCAATTTTCGGTAATCAACGCAGAACCGAGTCGATCCGTCCTTTTTCGTTACCAGTACCACCGGGGCAGACCAAGGGCTCGCGGAGGGCTGGATTATGTTATCGCGTAGCATATCCGTGACTGCCTCTTTGATCTGGGTCCGTTCAGGCGCGCCCACTCGGTATGCAGGGAGTTTGATGGGTCGGGCTGCACCTGTGTCAATTTGGTGCTTGACCAGGTCGGTCCGGCCCACGTCCGAATCGTGCTCACTGAACACGTCGGCGTACTCCCGCAATAACCCGCGCAGCTGATCGGCCTCCCCCTTAGGTAAGGCTGCCCAAGGCACATGTAACGCATCCTGCAGGGGAACAATCTCGGCTCGGGGGGTCGGGCCGACCCGCCAGGCCAGATCCTGGCTGTCCTCGGGGCGGCCAGGGTCCTCCGCCCAGAGTGCGAACACCGAGTCGTTCGAGTGGCGAGCGTGCAGGGGGTGTACGGTGGCTACCGGGGTGCGTCGTCGTATCATTGCCGGGGTACTGTGTGGGTTAAACACACGTATAAACAGCCGGCCCCCATCTGCGTTTACCAGTGTGGCTGACCCTACCACCCCGTATCGCGATGCCAACTCCGGGTGAGGAGTCAGCATTACCTCGCCCGATGGTCGGTGGGTTGGGTCGGTGGAGAGGGTTGCCACTGGCACCAGCATCTCGGCGAGAGGCCCGATGGTGACGGCCGACACCAGCGTAGCGGCCACGGGTGTGAAGCGTGGGCGATTCGGCTCCTGTCCTAGGAACGGAATCCGCTCCCCGCTGCCCTCCACCGTAGCGCATCGTTGCCGGGGCTGTACGTTAAGTCCCAACTTTTCCAGGAGGTCCGTTCCTGCAATGCACTCGTGGCACAACACACTCGAAACGTAGAATTCCTGTGTGCACACCTGGTTTCCTAGACGGACCTCGAGGGAGACCTTCCCCAGCAACCCCATCCCGGCTCCGCTTGCCGTGTGCAGCGCGCGATCCGGGGCCTGCAGGCAGCACACGTCCACCCCGAGCATGCTGCAGTGCGCGGCGCTCATGAGAGAGGCCACGGCGCCCGTGTCCAACAGGATCCGGGTGCGCTGCCCGTTCACCTGGCCTTCCACCAGCGACGTGGCTCCCGTTATCCCTGCCACCAGCTCCCGCAGCCAATCGCCCGAGGTCCCTGCGCCCTTGGGTGTTGTCGTTGTAACCTGTTTATGGATCACTCGCTCGCCATTATTCTCATTACCGTCTATTTGTATCGGGACCGCGTCGATTGCACCCCTAGTTGGTCCGCTCACTAGGAGGCGTTGGAGTTTAACCCCCGCGCCTGCCTAGCTCGGGTGATTTCAGGACAGTCTCTCACTAGATGCCCTCGGCGATCACACATATAACATGCCCGGGGAGGGGGGGCGGCTCCGTAGTGGGCCCCCTGCCCACTCCCTCCCCCCCCATTACGCCGCTGTCCACCCTCCGCCTCTAGTCGGGCTACCCTCCCAGATAACCCTCCCACCGTGGCGCGTAGGTCCCCCATTTCGGATCGGATGGTCTCAACGGAGGATTGCAGTTTGGCCATATTTTTATTCGTATCCTCACCTACTTGGTTTACCTTGTTGTCTATCTGGGTTACCTGGCCGGAGACATCCTTTATACCCGTTTGTATACCGGCAACCCATCCCGGGGTTGTCTCGCGGGACACTGGAGGCTCTCTTTCCCGGCCCCTTACCGTCCTCGCGAGCTCCTGTTCCTCCTCCTCGTCTTCCGAGAGCAGGCTCGCAATGGCGCGCTCTCGTCCCAGCCCCCGGAGCTGCGCGCGTTCGCTGTGAATTCTTTCACACTTACGTGCGCGCTCGACAAGGGTGTTAAAGGGAAGACGTGGGCAGCTCAGGTCTGGCTGCCACCACGCCGTGCGAGACAGGTACCGCTGGATTTTCTCGGCAGCCAGTTCCTCAATAACCTCCGTTGCGTACCCCGGGCGTGCGATCTTTGTTAACTCGCGCACATCCTCGGCGTAATCACGGAGATCTTCGCCAGGTTGGCGACGGCGCGCCTCTAAGGCCGATTTTGCTTCCTCCTCGTCACGCGTGCCAAAACGCTGATCGAGTCGGCGCATCAGCTCCTCTAGCTGTGTCTGTGCGCTCGCGGGTAACGCTTCTACAAAATCGGCTGCCCGCCCATCAAGATTCATATTAAGTTGACGTACTGCCTGCACGTCCGTCCATCCATTAATTTCCTTAGCCCCTAAGAGATTGCGGGCGAATGCCTTCCACGAAGGGGCCCCCCTGCCGGTAAATATTAGTCTTATTTTAGCGTGAGGTAACGCGGGGGTCCATCCCACTTCTGACACCAATTTGTGGGGGTCGCTAGCCCCCGAGATCCCTCCCTCGATAATACTAACGGCCGGACTAACATCATCAATCGCCCCCCCGCTGCTAAGCGAACCGCCGCTAAGCTCCTCACCCAGGGTGTGGGAGCCGTCACCCGAGGATTCCCCTCCACCGCGGGTCCGCGTAGCAGGCATAGTTAACCACGTACGCGCACACCCACACACAGCTCTGCACGGCACTCACCCAACACTGACCACTCACGTTAGGATCGCGCACCTGTGTTACACACGTCGTGAACGTGCGCGCACACACATACAGCTCCACACGCGATACCCACTCTTGCGCCGCTCTGCGCCGCGCTGGCCGCTCACGTTACGATCGCGCACCTGGGGTACGCCGATTACGCACGCCGAGAGCTTACGCAAGTAACGAGCACACGCAAGCGGGGCACACGCCGACACAACGACTCAAGCCGCCGCCGCCGTGCGCGCGAGACAAACCGTACAACAATGCGCAGCCGATTACGCGCTCGAGCCGTGGGGTCGGGGGTCAGGGGTCCACCACCGCGCCGCACTTTACGCAAGTAACGAGCACACGCAAGCGGGGCACACGCCGACACACAAAAGTGCTCTCCCCGGGCGTTAACGCACACACCTCCGTACCCGCACAATCGTACAGAGACCACGGCCTTTATGCATACAACGACCACACACTCGCGAATGCAGTGCACGCTAATACCACGTTCCAAAAACACCCAACAACACGGTTTTGTTACTACGCTCGAGATTTTATTAGCCCTTGCTAACCAACCGAGCCACCCGTGTGCGTGTGCGGGCCAGCAAGGCGCTTCTAACCCACACTCTGGTGCCGTGTAGCCCTATTCTATGCTGCGCTCTCTGCTAAACCGCTTTCCTACTCGTCCTTACCCCGAACTAACCCTCTCCTACGGATCCTACTCTCCGCTCTGAGGTGTTGTAAGGCGCGCAACACGATACCGTCTGTAGTCCTTGGTGACCTTGCGGCGCTCAGATCGTCCTGCAGACAATCTAGCGGCTCGCCCGATGACTCCTTCGTCGCTGACCCCGTGTCCAAACTCCAGAAGAAGAGACCTCCCTACTGCCCCTGCGTTTTCTTTTAGACTATTCACATCAAAGGCTAGGCGCCCCCGTCCCGACCGCCTTGGTCTCTCGACCAATCCTGAGCCTAGGATTTCCCGCTCTTTTGCGATCCCGCCGGCCTTTGAACTTTCGACCAATCAGTCGTCCCGGGTCCTGATCCCAGCTATCTGCCTTGCTGACCCGTGTTTGTGTTGGTATGCGTTTCTAACTGCGGGGCTCTCTGAGCTCGCCGTGGTCGTGCGATCTCAAATCCGCCCACGGCGCCGCAGTGTTACTTGGCCTGGGAAGGGTCCTGTCCAATTCCCTGGCCCTGAGAAACCGTGGGGTAACCCCCCTAGGGGGCCCTCGGGTGAAAACTCAGGGTAGGTGACCCGACCACGAGGCCCTACGTGGGTGCGGGTGCGTGTTTATGTGGGGGGGGTGATGGGGGGCAGTGCGGCGGTGGAAGCCGGGCGGCTCCCTGGCTCGGCCGAGCGGCCCCGTCGCTGTGGCACCACACTTGCTTAGGACCGTGCAAATCTTTAGGTCGTTTTTTAACCCACTTCCCGTGATCCAATCGAGCTGACATTTTGCACACAGACTCGTTGTGCGTGACAATGCATTTTCGTTAAAAAAAATTCCAAAATTTTACACTTTTTAGGATTTTTTTTTTTAATATTTAATTACCAATTGTTTGATGCTGCCAGAGGACGAGAGGACTCTAGCCGATGCCACGCATATAAAGGATTTATAGTGAAAAACTTTGTTTTTACGGGTTTACTTGTTTGTTTCTTACGAGGGATTGTTTCACCACTCGTCTAATACGGCGCACGGGCGTTTTATGAACGCAATTTGGAAAAATACAAGCGCTCGGTGGAGAAAAATAACTTCGCTGTTGTGCTGTACAGGTGGAGATTAGCATTCCGGCACGCTACGTCAATTAGGACGAGTGTGCTGTAAGATTGTGGCGGCAAATGCTCCACGTAATATCGGAATCGGTTGCAGCTGGAAATAATTCACGCACAAATGGGTACTGTATTAACGCGTTCAAGAATTACGCCTTGTTAAATGTGACGTGTCGTGAATATCATGATTTATTTCATTCATGTGGAAGCAGATGAAGATTCGCCAACTCAACAAGCAAACGTCCACCACGCTCACGAGGAATTGGCGCGCAACAACCCAGGACATGTGCTCCATTTAGAAAGTGTTTGGCAACACTGGCGCAAGCAGTTTCGAAGAGGTGGGTGGCTCTGAAAAGAGCCTTTGGGTTGGCTTAGTGTGCGAGAGATGGGCGCTCAGCCTCCGAAGCCGTAGAGAGTGCGGCCCTGGCGCTTGAGGGCGTAGACCACGTCCATGGCGGTGACGGTCTTGCGCTTGGCGTGCTCCGTGTAGGTGACGGCGTCGCGGAT
The DNA here is from genome assembly GCF_964198595.1 of Lampetra fluviatilis. NCBI lineage: Eukaryota > Metazoa > Chordata > Hyperoartia > Petromyzontiformes > Petromyzontidae > Lampetra > Lampetra fluviatilis. The sequence goes on along the minus strand of NC_136322.1, from coordinate 3,833,080 downwards.
GACGTTCTCAAGGAAGACCTTCAGGACGCCGCGGGTCTCCTCGTAGATGAGGCCCGAGATGCGCTTCACACCGCCGCGGCGAGCGAGGCGACGGATGGCGGGCTTGGTGATGCCCTGGATGTTGTCGCGCAGCACCTTGCGATGGCGTTTTGCGCCTCCCTTGCCGAGCCCCTTACCGCCTTTACCGCGTCCAGACATTCCGACTACTTCTGACAAAGCTCGCGAGAGACTGCGCGCTCAGCTTGCAGCAGCAGCCGCCTTTATACCCGAAGCGTGGTGACGTCACCGACCACCCCTGCCCTCCGCGATGGCTCCGCCTTAAACCTTAGACCTTTAACCTCTGTGACGAAGAAAACCCTCCACTGTCGTCAATAACACTTCCTTGACATGTATAATATGCGACGTTTTGGGCAATGACCCTTCTTCGAAGCACTCTGTAATGATATTGGCACACCCGCAGCGAACGCGAGAGGAACGCGATCTGTTGCAAGGTTGCACGTGGAGTGAATAATCGGTGTAAGGTCTTGTTTTCAAGTGAACAAGATGAACTAACTTTATAATCGTGTGAAGCTAAACGGCTTCCAACACAATAGTTGAGTGAACGTCACCAACTAGTTCTCCCAAAGTAAGAAAGACATTTCAAACAATGCGATATTTACGTATAGAAATTAATTTTAATAGAGAAGTTTAGATGGTGCACCGCAATGTTTACAAAACAAAGTGAAAAGGCGAGAACGAGCGAATGAAGGCAAATTGAGAAAAGCTGTCTGGAATCAATACCTTTTTAGACTAAATTCCATATTTGGCACCAGTAACATGATGTGGCGGTTCGCTTAGCAGCGGGGGGGCGATTGATGATGTTAGTCCGGCCGTTAGTATTATCGAGGGAGGGATCTCGGGGGCTAGCGACCCCCACAAATTGGTGTCAGAAGTGGGATGGACCCCCGCGTTACCTCACGCTAAAATAAGACTAATATTTACCGGCAGGGGGGCCCCTTCGTGGAAGGCATTCGCCCGCAATCTCTTAGGGGCTAAGGAAATTAATGGATGGACGGACGTGCAGGCAGTACGTCAACTTAATATGAATCTTGATGGGCGGGCAGCCGATTTTGTAGAAGCGTTACCCGCGAGCGCACAGACACAGCTAGAGGAGCTGATGCGCCGACTCGATCAGCGTTTTGGCACGCGTGACGAGGAGGAAGCAAAATCGGCCTTAGAGGCGCGCCGTCGCCAACCTGGCGAAGATCTCCGTGATTACGCCGAGGATGTGCGCGAGTTAACAAAGATCGCACGCCCGGGGTACGCAACGGAGGTTATTGAGGAACTGGCTGCCGAGAAAATCCAGCGGTACCTGTCTCGCACGGCGTGGTGGCAGCCAGACCTGAGCTGCCCACGTCTTCCCTTTAACACCCTTGTCGAGCGCGCACGTAAGTGTGAAAGAATTCACAGCGAACGCGCGCAGCTCCGGGGGCTGGGACGAGAGCGCGCCATTGCGAGCCTGCTCTCGGAAGACGAGGAGGAGGAACAGGAGCTCGCGAGGACGGTAAGGGGCCGGGAAAGAGAGCCTCCAGTGTCCCGCGAGACAACCCCGGGATGGGTTGCCGGTATACAAACGGGTATAAAGGATGTCTCCGGCCAGGTAACCCAGATAGACAACAAGGTAAACCAAGTAGGTGAGGAAACGAATAAAAATATGGCCAAACTGCAATCCTCCGTTGAGACCATCCGATCCGAAATGGGGGACCTACGCGCCACGGTGGGAGGGTTATCTGGGAGGGTAGCCCGACTAGAGGCGGAGGGTGGACAGCGGCGTAATGGGGGGGGAGGGAGTGGGCAGGGGGCCCACTACGGAGCCGCCCCCCCTCCCCGGGCATGTTATATGTGTGATCGCCGAGGGCATCTAGTGAGAGACTGTCCTGAAATCACCCGAGCTAGGCAGGCGCGGGGGTTAAACTCCAACGCCTCCTAGTGAGCGGACCAACTAGGGGTGCAATCGACGCGGTCCCGATACAAATAGACGGTAATGAGAATAATGGCGAGCGAGTGATCCATAAACAGGTTACAACAACAACACCCAAGGGCGCGGGGACCTCGGGCGATTGGCTGCGGGAGCTGGTGGCAGGGATAACGGGAGCCACGTCGCTGGTGGAAGGCCAGGTGAACGGGCAGCGCACCCGGATCCTGCTGGACACGGGCGCCGTGGCCTCTCTCATGAGCGCCGCGCACTGCAGCATGCTCGGGGTGGACGTGGGCTGCCTGCAGGCCCCGGATCGCGCGCTGCACACGGCAAGCGGAGCCGGGATGGGGTTGCTGGGGAAGGTCTCCCTCGAGGTCCGTCTAGGAAACCAGGTGTGCACACAGGAATTCTACGTTTCGAGTGTGTTGTGCCACGAGTGCATTGCAGGAACGGACCTCCTGGAAAAGTTGGGACTTAACGTACAGCCCCGGCAACGATGCGCTACGGTGGAGGGCAGCGGGGAGCGGATTCCGTTCCTAGGACAGGAGCCGAATCGCCCACGCTTCACACCCGTGGCCGCTACGCTGGTGTCGGCCGTCACCATCGGGCCTCTCGCCGAGATGCTGGTGCCAGTGGCAACCCTCTCCACCGACCCAACCCACCGACCATCGGGCGAGGTAATGCTGACTCCTCACCCAGAGTTGGCATCGCGATACGGGGTGGTAGGGTCAGCCACACTGGTAAACGCAGATGGGGGCCGGCTGTTTATACGTGTGTTTAACCCACACAGTACCCCGGCAATGATACGACGACGCACCCCGGTAGCCACTGTACACCCCCTGCATGCTCGCCACTCGAACGACTCGGTGTTTGCACTCTGGGCGGAGGACCCTGGCCGCCCCGAGGACAGCCAGGATCTGGCCTGGCGGGTCGGCCCGACCCCCCGAGCCGAGATTGTTCCCCTGCAGGATGCGTTACATGTGCCTTGGGCAGCCTTACCTAAGGGGGGGGCCGATCAGCTGCGCGGGTTATTGCGGGAGTACGCCGACGTGTTCAGTGAGCACGATTCGGACGTGGGCCGGACCGACCTGGTCAAGCACCAAATTGACACAGGTGCAGCCCGACCCATCAAACTCCCCGCATACCGAGTGGGCGCGCCTGAACGGACCCAGATCAAAGAGGCAGTCACGGATATGCTACGCGATAACATAATCCAGCCCTCCGCGAGCCCTTGGTCTGCCCCGGTGGTACTGGTAACGAAAAAGGATGGGTCAACCCGGTTCTGCGTCGATTACCGTAAACTAAATGCAGTCACGCTCGGCGATGCCTTCCCCATACCCCGCATCGACGACACCTTCGACAGTCTCGCAGGAGCGCGGTATTTTTCCACCCTCGATCTGGCGTCCGGTTACTGGCAGGTGGAGATGACGGAGGAAGATCGGCCGAAAACCGCATTCACCACCCCGATGGGACTATTCGAGTTTCGAGTACTCCCGTTCGGACTCACCAATGCGCCTGCGACGTTCCAGCGGCTGATGGAGTTGGTGATGCGGGGCTTGCAATGGGAACAGTGCCTGATTTACTTGGTCGATGTGATAGTGTTCAGTAGATCTTTGTCTGAGCATTGGTCCAGGCTTCGAGAGGTGTTCCAGCGACTGCGAGCGGCTCATCTCAAGCTCAAGCCACGTAAGTGTTACATCGCACAACGCGAGGTGGGGTACCTCGGGCATCGCGTCAGCGAGGCAGGCGTGCACACCGATCCAGAGAAGGTACGCGCCGTAGTGGAGTGGCCACGGCCAAGGAATCTGACGGAGATCAGATCATTTTTGGGGCTCGCCACCTATTATCGTCGATTTGTAAAAGGATTCAGCGAGATTGCACGCCCTCTCACCCAACTCACCTCCCCTAAGCACCCCTACCAGTGGACGGGGGCCTGCCAGACGGCCTTCACCACTCTCAAAGACCACCTCACCCACGCCCCCACCCTCGCTTTCCCCGATTTTACCACCGATTTCATTTTGGACACCGACGCCTGCAGCAGCGGGCTGGGCGCGGTGTTGTCACAGGTACAGGAGGGGACGGAACGAGTCATCGCGTACGCCAGCCGGACCCTGAGTGGGGCCGAGCTGAACTATTGCGTGACCCGCCAAGAGTTGTACGCCGTAATTTTCGCATGCAAACAGTTCCGGCCGTATTTGTACGGCAGGAGATGTCGCGTACGCACTGACCATTATGCTCTGCAGTTCCTTCTTACATTCAAGGAGCCGCGGGGGCAGATGGCCCGGTGGTTGGCGCAGTTGCAGGAGTACAACCTGCAAATCGAGTATCGGGCTGGCCGGACGCATGCAAACGCGGACGCCTTGTCGAGGCGACCCACGGTGTTCGCCGAGACGAGGGCGGAGGAGGCCTGCCCGTGTTTCACGGGGGGACGCTGCCGGCAGGCAACGGACCCCCGCGCGGCCGCGGCCACTGACCCCCCCCCAGCGAGAGAGAGTGCAGTGTGCGCCACAGAGACCCTCGCAGGTGGCACCGAGGATCCCGTCGACCGCCCGGCAAGCGCGGGACCCGCAGCTCGGGACCCGATCGGACGGATCCAGGAGGACGTCGGCTGCGCCTTCCCGGGCCTGAACGACGAGCAGCTGAGACAGACCCAGCAGCGAGATCCGGATCTGGCGGCGGTGGAGGCGGCACTGCGAGAGAAGGAGGATGCACTACCAGGGCCCTGGAGCGGTTTGTATGCCCGGTTGTGTGTGGAAAACGGGGTGGTGAGGGAACTGGCCGACGCTGGGCAGCCTGGGTGCATCTGCGTTCCCGCCCATGTGCGACCCCAACTACTACGACTGGTACACGACCACCCGCTCGGGGGCCATGATGGGGAACGGCGCACCCGGGAGACTCTGCGTCGCCAGTATCTCTGGCCTAAATTGGCGCAAGATGTGGCCGCCTGGGTGCAGGGCTGCCGGGCCTGTCAGCAGTGTGGGCAAAAGCCGGCGAGGTACCAGGTACCCCTGAGGCCGTTCCGAGTCAGTCGGACGAATCAGTTGGTCGGAATCGACCTGCAGGGGCCCTTTCCACGATCCCACCGGGGCAACCGATATATTCTTGTAGCGGTGGAGTACTTCACCCGCTACCCCGTGGCGGTGGCTATCCCGGATAAAACAGCCCTCGTAGTGGCCCGGGCCTTCGTGGAAAACTACGTACTTAAGTGCGGGATCCCCGAACGAGTCATTACCGACCAGGGTAGTGAATTCGAGGCCGAACTATTCCAGGCGCTGTGCCGAGAGTTCGGGATCCAGAAGGACCGAACCACGGCATATCACCCCCAGGCGAACGGGATGGTAGAGAGGATGAACCAGACTCTGGCCGGGAAGCTTAAACGCATGGCGGCCGCGAATCAACAGGACTGGGACGAACACCTCCCCTATGCCCTGTTCGCCTACACCACCGCCGTTCACACATCTACAGGACAGACCCCGTTCCTAATGATGTTTGGTCGCGAGTCTCGCCTGCCCGCAGATCTGCTGTTCGGTGTCCCTCCGCCGCAACGGGAGGAAGGGAGCCACCCCGTGGAGCACTTGCTGGAGACCCTGCGAGGGGCCAGGGGCCGAGCCTACCCGCACGGAGAGGCCGCGCACCAGCGGCAAGAGCAGGGCGCCCGACCCCGTATGGAGCTCCCCTTCTACACTGCGGGCTCCGAGGTGTGGCTGTACACTCCCCGCGTCGGTGCCGGACAGGTGGGGAAGCTGACCACCTACTGGCGAGGACCCTGGATTGTGAGACGGCAGATCTCACCATGGACGGTGCTGATTCAGGGAGGAGAGAGGGGCCGGGAGATGGTGGTCAACATCCGCCGACTGAAGCCGTGGCGAGCGGCCCCCGAGGGGGGGAGCCCCGCCGTCCAAGTACCCCGAAACCCCGGGGTCCCCCCACCCCCCGTGCCCGGGGGCCTCGCGCAGTATATGGGCCCCACGGAGCCCCGGGCTCCGAGGGGCCCCGGGCGGGGCCGGGGGCGACGAGGACGGCGACCCTTAAACCCCACCGCCTCTGAGTTTGTCCCCCAGCCCGCAGGTGCCGGAGACCGAGGGGAGCCGTTGGAATGGAGGAGGAGACCACCGCCGGAGCCCCAGGAGACGGAGCCGCCACCCCCGAGGCCAGCCACAAGGGCCGGGCGAATCCCGCGGACCCCGCGGCGATACCTCGTGGGGGCAACCCAGGCGAGGTGCTCCAGTCAACCCGGGACGGGGACTGGCACCCCGGGGGGCTATGTGGTGCCACAGCGACGGGGCCGCTCGGCCGAGCCAGGGAGCCGCCCGGCTTCCACCGCCGCACTGCCCCCCATCACCCCCCCCACATAAACACGCACCCGCACCCACGTAGGGCCTCGTGGTCGGGTCACCTACCCTGAGTTTTCACCCGAGGGCCCCCTAGGGGGGTTACCCCACGGTTTCTCAGGGCCAGGGAATTGGACAGGACCCTTCCCAGGCCAAGTAACACTGCGGCGCCGTGGGCGGATTTGAGATCGCACGACCACGGCGAGCTCAGAGAGCCCCGCAGTTAGAAACGCATACAAACACAAACACGGGTCAGCAAGGCAGATAGCTGGGATCAGGACCCGGGACGACTGATTGGTCGAAAGTTCAAAGGCCGGCGGGATCGCAAAAGAGCGGGAAATCCTAGGCTCAGGATTGGTCGAGAGACCAAGGCGGTCGGGACGGGGGCGCCTAGCCTTTGATGTGAATAGTTTAAAAGAAAACGCAGGGGCAGTAGGGAACTCTCTTCTTCTGGAGTTTGGACACGGGGTCAGCGACGAAGGAGTCATCGGGCGAGCCGCTAGATTGTCTGCAGGACGATCTGAGCGCCGCAAGGTCACCAAGGACTACAGACGGTATCGTGTTGCGCGCCTTACAACACCTCAGAGCGGAGGGTAGGATCCGTAGGAGAGGGTTAGTTCGGGGTAAGGACGAGTAGGAAAGCGGTTTAGCAGAGAGCGCAGCATAGAATAGGGCTACACGGCACCAGAGTGTGGGTTAGAAGCGCCTTGCTGTCCCGCACACACACACGGGTGGCTCGGTTGGTTAGCAAGGGCTAATAAAATCTCGAGCGTAGTAACAAAACCGTGTTGTTGGGTGTTTTTGGAACGTGGTATTAGCGTGCACTGCATTCGCGAGTGTGTGGTCGTTGTACGCATAAAGGCCGTGGTCTCTGTACGATTGTGCGGGTACGGAGGTGTGTGCGTTAACGCCCGGGGAGAGCACTTTTGGTGTGTTGGCGTGACTACGCAGCCGTGTGAGAGGAGAATCGTCCTTGTACGATATTTGTGTTGACGTGCACGCGCGAGTGGGGGAGGGGACGAGTCGTCGTGTCGGCGTGTGCCCCGCTTGCGTGCGCTCGTTACTTGCGTAAGCTCTCGGCGTGCGTAATCGGCGTGCCCAAGGTGCGCGATCGTAACGTGGGCGGCCAGCGCGGCGCAGAGCGGCGCAGGAGTGGGTATCGCGTGTGGAGCTGTATGCGTGTGTGCGCGCACGTTCACGACGTGTGTAACACAGGTGCGCGATCCTAACGTGAGTGGTCAGGGTTGGGTGAGTGCCGTGCAGAGCTGTGTGTGGGTGTGCGCGTGCGTGGTTATCCATGCCTGCTACGCGGACCCGCGGTGGAGGGGAATCCTCGGGTGACGGCTCCCACACCCTGGGTGAGGAGCCTAGCGGCGGTTCGCTTAGCAGCGGGGGGGCGATTGATGATGTTAGTCCGGCCGTTAGTATTATCGAGGGAGGGATCTCGGGGGCTAGCGACCCCCACACGTTAACGCACACACCTCCGTACCCGCACAATCGTACAGAGACCACGGCCTTTATGCGTACAACGACCACACACTCGCGAATGCAGTGCACGCTAACACCACGTTCCAAAAACACCCAACAACACGGTTTTGTTACTACGCTCGAGATTTTATTAGCCCTTGCTAACCAACCGAGCCACCCGTGTGTGTGTGCGGGACAGCAAGGCGCTTCTAACCCACACTCTGGTGCCGTGTAGCCCTATTCTATGTTGCGCTCTCTGCTAAACCGCTTTCCTACTCGTCCTTACCCCGAACTAACCCTCTCCTACGGATCCTACCCTCCGCTCTGAGGTGTTGTAAGGCGCGCAACACGATACCGTCTGTAGTCCTTGGTGACCTTGCGGCGCTCAGATCGTCCTGCAGACAATCTAGCGGCTCGCCCGATGACTCCTTCGTCGCTGACCCCGTGTCCAAACTCCAGAAGAAGAGAGTTCCCTACTGCCCCTGCGTTTTCTTTTAAACTATTCACATCAAAGGCTAGGCGCCCCCGTCCCGACCGCCTTGGTCTCTCGACCAATCCTGAGCCTAGGATTTCCCGCTCTTTTGCGATCCCGCCGGCCTTTGAACTTTCGACCAATCAGTCGTCCCGGGTCCTGATCCCAGCTATCTGCCTTGCTGACCCGTGTTTGTGTTTGTATGCGTTTCTAACTGCGGGGCTCTCTGAGCTCGCCGTGGTCGTGCGATCTCAAATCCGCCCACGGCGCCGCAGTGTTACTTGGCCTGGGAAGGGTCCTGTCCAATTCCCTGGCCCTGAGAAACCGTGGGGTAACCCCCCTAGGGGGCCCTCGGGTGAAAACTCAGGGTAGGTGACCCGACCACGAGGCCCTACGTGGGTGCGGGTGCGTGTTTATGTGGGGGGGGTGATGGGGGGCAGTGCGGCGGTGGAAGCCGGGCGGCTCCCTGGCTCGGCCGAGCGGCCCCGTCGCTGTGGCACCACAGGTATCGCGTGTGGAGCTGTATGTGTGTGCGCGCACGTTCACGACGTGTGTAACACAGGTGCGCGATCCTAACGTGAGTGGTCAGTGTTGGGTGAGTGCCGTGCAGAGCTGTGTGTGGGTGTGCGCGTACGTGGTTAACTATGCCTGCTACGCGGACCCGCGGTGGAGGGGAATCCTCGGGTGACGGCTCCCACACCATGGGTGAGGAGCTTAGCGGCGGTTCGCTTAGCAGCGGGGGGGCGATTGATGATGTTAGTCCGGCCGTTAGTATTATCGAGGGAGGGATCTCGGGGGCTAGCGACCCCCACACAAGCAAGCGAACTTAATATAAAGGATTTTAAAACCCACGCTCAAAACACAATATACTGTATTGGGTTTTCTACTCATCCTTTTTAAAACAAAGGCAATGCCATGGCTGCAATTCACTAATATACATGTTTGGACATTACATTGTGTTATATTCACAAGTCCTTTTTGCAGTAAAAATCGATATTAAAGTGAACATCGCGTCCGCGTTTCTCATTGGACGCTGATGGAGAGGGAATGTACTAAAAGAGCCACTCAGCAGCGCCGCGCACTACGATCCTCTGATTTGCATCTCGCCTCCTATAAAAGGAGCTCATCGCCCGACCGACATCCACATTCGCTTCCCGTCTGTTCTGACCTGAAGCTGCGTACGACGCGTCGACATGCCCGATCCTCCTGCATCAAAGAGCGCTGGGCCGGCCAAGGTTCCTGCTCCCAAGAAGGGCTCCAAAAAGGCTGTGACCAAGGCTACGCGCAAGGATGGCAAGAAGCGACGCCACCGCAGGAAGGAGAGCTACGCCATTTACATCTACAAGGTGATGAAGCAGGTGCACCCCGATACCGGCATCTCGTCCAAGGCAATGAGCATCATGAACTCGTTCGTCAACGACATCTTCGAGCGCATCGCTTCCGAGGCGTCCCGCCTGGCGCACTACAACAAGCGCTCCACCATCACTTCTCGGGAGATCCAGACCGCAGTGCGACTGCTGCTCCCCGGCGAGCTGGCCAAGCACGCCGTGTCGGAGGGCACCAAGGCCGTCACCAAGTACACAAGCTCCAAGTGAAGCCTCGACTCCCATTAATTACAAAGGCTCTTTTCAGAGCCACCCACCTCTCCGAACCTGCTTGTACCAGTCCTAGCAGGAGTACAAAACGAAACTTCCAACAAAGCCCCGGTGCACGCGGGGACATGGTTCGCTCATTGAGTGAAATGGAGAGGTCGAACACATTTTAAGCTGTTTCCACGTGAATAAAAGCGATAACAATATTCATGGCACATCATATTCACCAGCAGGCATTTCTTGGACTTGTTTGTCCATTGATTTCATCTGCAGCCCATTCAGATATTACATTGGATATTTGGCGCCAAAACCTTGCAATGCAATATATTTAATTCGTGGTTGTATTTTCGGGCAGGAACTAACATTTTGCACGTGTACATATATGTAAAAGTAAGCGCCTAGCATGGATGACTCGTGCAGTATAATTGATCATCATCTCAATGCCAAGAGAATATATATCTATTCCTGTGATCACCTCTTTCCGACATTTTTACGTATTACTGTTTCCAATGACGTGCAGTTTCTTCACACTTTATTTAGATCATGCAGAGCACTGTAAAGTTGTTTTCGGAAAGGTGTTTGCTTGAGAAAAGAACATCCGTTAAAGACATCGACGGCGCTCAAACGGTACTACTGCATCGTGATGCGGCATTCTGAAATGATCCAAACTGTGAACATTTTGTTGATTAAGAAGAGTTGACGACTCGAGATCATTGCACGCTGCCAACCAATCAGCACGCTCCCCTTCTTCGCACGTCACGACTCCGCTGACCAGTGAGCGCGCGCTCTGGGCTACATAAGCCGCCTTCTCCCCGCCTGTGAGAATCTTTGCCCTCACCAAGCCATGGCTCGCACCAAGCAGACGGCTCGCAAGTCCACGGGCGGCAAGGCCCCCCGCAAGCAACTCGCCACCAAGGCGGCCCGAAAGAGCGCTCCGGCCACGGGCGGCGTCAAGAAGCCTCACCGCTACAGGCCCGGCACCGTCGCTCTGCGCGAGATCCGCCGCTACCAGAAGTCCACCGAGCTGCTCATCCGCAAACTGCCCTTCCAGCGCCTCGTCAGGGAGATCGCGCAGGACTTCAAGACCGACCTGCGCTTCCAGAGCTCCGCTGTCATGGCTCTGCAGGAGGCCAGCGAAGCGTACCTTGTCGCGCTCTTCGAGGACACCAACCTGTGCGCCATCCACGCCAAGCGCGTCACCATCATGCCCAAGGACATTCAGCTCGCCCGCCGCATTCGTGGCGAGCGCGCTTGAACGCCCAGCTCGGCCCTCAAAGCACAACACAAAGGCTCTTTTCAGAGCCACCACTTACTCATGAAAACGCTTCCATGTGTGTTCTTCAAAGTTCGGGTGCCGGAAACCTTCGTTTGCTGGTCACTGCTCTCACGAGTCGTCAGGCGTAAGCGACAATGAAGTTCATTTTCTATACCCCGCCGCTCATATTTTTCAACATCACACGTTGGTGTCGTATATAAGCGTTGTGAAACCATGCTTACATAATGTTCAACAAAAGGGTTATTTTGGTGAAATATATTAACTATTAAACCCAAAGATATTGGTTTATGTTGTTTCAAGCCCGAGCTGATAAGAAGTTCACATTTTGCAAACTAAGAGACTGAATTATTCACGCACATATATTTTTAGGCATTGCCCGAACAGGCGGTTAAAGGAAAATATATATACACCGTATAGGCACGTGGGCGATCAATCACGAGCTCAAGGCTATCACAATGATTTCTTATAACCAATGCGGTCCCTCAAAATGATTATTATAATCAATAATACATTGATATTTGCGGAATCCGCTTATAAGTTTGACTTGCCAGCACGTGCCCATTAATTAACTCTATCATGCTTAAAACTTGAACCTATTAAGTACGTGTATCGCATTGTTTCATTCATAAGATGCGTGCCCGCATTAAAATATATATGGATACAAATAATTAAAGTCAACATCGAATCCTCGCGTCCCGGCTTTTCATTGGTGGCTCAAGGAGAGGGCGGGACTCGACCGAGAGGAGCCAATCAGCAGCGGCGCGCTCTACGATCCTCGTCTCCGCTATAAAAGCCGCTCCGGTGGTGCGTGTTAACGTCACAAATCGTTCGTACTTTGTCTCCAGTGCTTTTTGCATCCTAGGTCGCTTAACAATGTCTGGACGCGGCAAGACCGGTGGCAAGTCTCGCGCCAAGGCAAAGTCCCGCTCTTCCCGCGCCGGCCTGCAGTTCCCCGTGGGTCGCGTTCACAGGCTGCTCCGCAAGGGCAATTACGCCCAGCGGGTCGGCGCTGGAGCACCCGTCTACCTGGCCGCCGTGCTCGAGTACCTTTCTGCCGAGATCCTCGAGCTGGCTGGCAATGCTGCCCGCGACAACAAGAAGACGAGGATCATCCCCCGACACCTGCAGCTCGCCGTGCGAAACGACGAGGAGCTCAACAAGCTCATGGGCGGCGTGACTATCGCCCAGGGCGGTGTGCTGCCCAACATCCAGGCCGTGCTGCTGCCCAAGAAGACCTCTCAGGCAAAGAAGTGAACGCGCCGCCGCCTCTACCACCACAACAACGGCTCTTTTCAGAGCCACCCACTTACTTGCAAAGAGCTCGGACAGTCGTACACAGGAGTTTTGTTATACTGGTAGGAACGAAGTGGACCAGACCACCAATAGATTAATGTGTCCGTCCGTCAACATCGCCCCCTACTGCAAACATTTGGCATGACCCTACGAAAACCTTGACTCAGTGACGCTATCCTGGCTAAACAAGTGTAACATTCCCTTATAATTCCCTCAGCTTTTAATTAAAACATTTAAATTAATGAGGCTTTCCTGGCTAAACACGTGTAACATTCCCTAATAATTCCCTGAGATAGCTTTTAATTAAAACTTTGAAATTAAATAAAACAACTAACAGCGCCCTAATAATTCCCTGAGATAGCTTTTAATTAAAACTTTGAAATTAAAAAAAAACTCACAGCGCCCTAAAGCCTACAGCTAGGCCTAAAGCCTAGAACTAGGCCTGAAACTCTCCATTCGTGTCGTACCCCCGCGTGTGTGAAAGGGAGTTATGTTTAACAATGTTACATTCCCTCATGTTTTTAAATAGAAACATTTAAATTTAAAGCTTTTACATGAATCATTAAATCATTTAAATTAAAAATTAACTCACAGCGCCCTAAAGCATACAGCTAGGCCTAAAGCCTAGAACTAGGCCTCAATCTCTCCCTTCGTATCGTCCGATTAGGTGTAGCAACATCGCCCCCTACTGCAAACACTTGGCAGGACCCTACAAAAACCTTTTGACTCAGTGGGGCTTTCCTGGCTTAACAAGTGTAATAATACATTATGTTTATATTATTTGGTTATTCGTTCCTACCAGCCCACCCCGCAGGGTCCTGTTTAATAAGGACACCGTCGTCGAGTTGCCCTCGTCCCAAATTGCTCGCAATTAAACGAATGCTCTGCTCATTCCAGATACCCTTTATGTCTTATTTAGGAACGGTATTTGAGCAGCATTCCAACATTGCATCAATCATGGAACATGGTTTAGAATAAATTGGGATGCCTATTGGAAGAAAGAATCGTGTTTTTTAAAGAATAAAACTCGCTCTTTTTGAGCGGTCAGAAAAGGGATCAAATGAGCACATCAGCTCAGGGTTGTGGCCGGTGTTAGCTGATAGTAAGCAAAAAAGTACTGGTAAACGCTGGGGATGTCAACACTCGGTAAAGTATAATATTACTTGTCAAATAAGATGGTACAAATATGTGTAGTTAAATATTTTTTACATGGTTAATAACATCTTTCCAATGATTACTCATTCGTGTTACTTAGTGCAGTAAATACGTGTTACTTATTGCAGTAAAAACAACCCATCGGATGAACCATCCTGCGCTCCTAGAATATCAACTCTGTCGGTGCATTTGTGGGGGTCGCTAGCCCCCGAGATCCCTCCCTCGATAATACTAACGGCCGGACTAACATCATCAATCGCCCCCCCGCTGCTAAGCGAACCGCCGCTAGGCTCCTCACCCAGGGTGTGGGAGCCGTCACCCGAGGATTCCCCTCCACCGCGGGTCCGCGTAGCAGGCATGGATAACCACGCACGCGCACACCCACACACAGCTCTGCACGGCACTCACCCAACCCTGACCACTCACGTTAGGATCGCGCACCTGTGTTACACACGTCGTGAACGTGCGCGCACACACGCGTACAGCTCCACACGCGATACCCACTCCTGCGCCGCTCTGCGCTGCGCTGGCCGCCCACGTTACGATCGCGCACCTTGGGCACGCCGATTACGCACGCCGAGAGCTTACGCAAGTAACGAGCGCACGCAAGCGGGGCACACGCCGACACGACGACTCGTCCCCTCCCCCACTCGCGCGTGCACGTCAACACAAATATCGTACAAGGACGATTCTCCTCTCACACGGCTGCGTAGTCACGCCAACACACCAAAAGTGCTCTCCCCGGGCGTTAACGCACACACCTCCGTACCCGCACAATCGTACAGAGACCACGGCCTTTATGCGTACAACGACCACACACTCGCGAATGCAGTGCACGCTAATACCACGTTCCAAAAACACCCAACAACACGGTTTTGTTACTACGCTCGAGATTTTATTAGCCCTTGCTAACCAACCGAGCCACCCGTGTGTGTGTGCGGGACAGCAAGGCGCTTCTAACCCACACTCTGGTGCCGTGTAGCCCTATTCTATGCTGCGCTCTCTGCTAAACCGCTTTCCTACTCGGCCTTACCCCGAACTAACCCTCTCCTACGGATCCTACCCTCCGCTCTGAGGTGTTGTAAGGCGCGCAACACGATACCGTCTGTAGTCCTTGGTGACCTTGCGGCGCTCAGATCGTCCTGCAGACAATCTAGCGGCTCGCCCGATGACTCCTTCGTCGCTGACCCCGTGTCCAAACTCCAGAAGAAGAGAGTTCCCTACTGCCCCTGCGTTTTCTTTTAAACTATTCACATCAAAGGCTAGGCGCCCCCGTCCCGACCGCCTTGGTCTCTCGACCAATCCTGAGCCTAGGATTTCCCGCTCTTTTGCGATCCCGCCGGCCTTTGAACTTTCTACCAATCAGTCGTCCCGGTTCCTGATCCCAGCTATCTGCCTTGCTGACCCGTGTTTGTGTTTGTATGCGTTTCTAACTGCGGGGCTCTCTGAGCTCGCCGTGGTCGTGCGATCTCAAATCCGTCCACGGCGCCGCAGTGTTACTTGGCCTGGGAAGGGTCCTGTCCAATTCCCTGGCCCTGAGAAACCGTGGGGTAACCCCCCTAGGGGGCCCTCGGGTGAAAACTCAGGGTAGGTGACCCGACCACGAGGCCCTACGTGGGTGCGGGTGCGTGTTTATGTGGGGGGGGTGATGGGGGGCAGTGCGGCGGTGGAAGCCGGGCGGCTCCCTGGCTCGGCCGAGCGGCCCCGTCGCTGTGGCACCACATAGCCCCCCGGGGTGCCAGTCCCCGTCCCGGGTTGACTGGAGCACCTCGCCTGGGTTGCCCCCACGAGGTATCGCCGCGGGGTCCGCGGGATTCGCCCGGCCCTTGTGGCTGGCCTCGGGGGTGGCGGCTCCGTCTCCTGGGGCTCCGGCGGTGGTCTCCTCCTCCATTCCAACGGCTCCCCTCGGTCTCTGGCACCTGCGGGCTGGGGAACAAACTCAGAGGCGGTGGGGTTTAAGGGTCGCCGTCCTCGTCGCCCCCGGCCCCGCCCGGGGCCCCTCGGAGCCCGGGGCTCCGTGGGGCCCATATACTGCGCGAGGCCCCCGGGCACGGGGGGTAGGGGGACCCCGGGGTTTCGGGGTACTTGGACGGCGGGGCTCCCCCCCTCGGGGGCTGCTCGCCACGGCTTCAGTCGGCGGATGTTGACCACCATCTCCCGGCCCCTCTCTCCTCCCTGAATCAGCACCGTCCATGGTGAGATCTGCCGTCTCACAATCCAGGGTCCTCGCCAGTAGGTGGTCAGCTTCCCTACCTGTCCGGCACCGACGCGGGGAGTGTACAGCCACACCTCGGAGCCCGCAGTGTAGAAGGGGGGCTCCATACGGGGTCGGGCGCCCTGCTCTTGCCGCTGGTGCGCGGCCTCTCCGTGCGGGTAGGCTCGGCCCCTGGCCCCTCGCAGGGTCTCCAGCAAGTGCTCCACGGGGTGGCTCCCTTCCTCCCGTTGCGGCGGAGGGACACCGAACAGCAGATCTGCGGGCAGGCGAGACTCGCGACCAAACATCATTAGGAACGGGGTCTGTCCTGTAGATGTGTGAACGGCGGTGGTGTAGGCGAACAGGGCATAGGGGAGGTGTTCGTCCCAGTCCTGTTGATTCGCGGCCGCCATGCGTTTAAGCTTCCCGGCCAGAGTCTGGTTCATCCTCTCTACCATCCCGTTCGCCTGGGGGTGATATGCCGTGGTTCGGTCCTTCTGGATCCCGAACTCTCGGCACAGCGCCTGGAATAGTTCGGCCTCGAATTCACTACCCTGGTCGGTAATGACTCGTTCGGGGATCCCGCACTTAAGTACGTAGTTTTCCACGAAGGCCCGGGCCACTACGAGGGCTGTTTTATCCGGGATAGCCACCGCCACGGGGTAGCGGGTGAAGTACTCCACCGCTACAAGAATATATCGGTTGCCCCGGTGGGATCGTGGAAAGGGCCCTTGCAGGTCGATTCCGACCAACTGATTCGTCCGACTGACTCGGAACGGCCTCAGGGGTACCTGGTACCTCGCCGGCTTTTGCCCACACTGCTGACAGGCCCGGCAGCCCTGCACCCAGGCGGCCACATCTTGCGCCAATTTAGGCCAGAGATACTGGCGACGCAGAGTCTCCCGGGTGCGCCGTTCCCCATCATGGCCCCCGAGCGGGTGGTCGTGTACCAGTCGTAGCAGCTGGGGTCGCACCTGGGCAGGAACACAGATACACCCCGGCTGGCCGGCCTCGGTTAACTCCCGTACCACTCCGTTCTGTACACACAACCGGGCATACAAACCGCTCCAGGGTCCTGGTAGGGCGCTCTTTTCCTCCCGCAGTGCCGCCTCCACTGCCGCCAGATCCGGATCTCGCTGCTGGGTCTGTCTCAGCTGCTCGTCGTTTAGGCCCGGGAAGGCACAGCCGACGTCCTCCTGGGTCCGTCCGATCGGGTCCCGAGCCGCGGGTCCCGCGCTTGCCGGGCGGTCGACGGGATCCTCAGTGCCACCTGCGAGGGTCTCTGTGGCGCACACTGCACTCTCTCTCGGGGGGGGGAGTTTAGTTTCCGCGCGCTCCTTGGGTTCTGCTGCCTGGCGGCAGCGTCCCCCCGTGAAGCACGGGCAGGCGTCTCCCTCCCTCGTCTCAGCGCGCACCGCGGGCCGTCTTGACAAGGCGTCCGCGTTCGCGTGTGTCCGCCCCGCTCGGTACTCGATCTGCAGGTTGTACTCCTGCAGCTGCGCCAGCCATCGAGCCATCTGCCCCCGCGGTTCCTTGAATGTAAGGAGGAACTGCAGTGCATAATGATCGGTGCGCACACGACATTTCCTGCCGTACAAGTACGGTCGGAACTGTTTACACGCGAAAATTACAGCATACAGTTCCTGACGGGTTACACAATAGTTCAGTTCGGCCCCGCTCAGGGTCCGACTGGCGTACGCGATGACCCGCTCCGTCCCACCCTGCACTTGCGACAGCACCGCGCCCAGCCCACTGCTGCAGGCGTCAGTGTCCAAAATAAAATCGGTGGTGAAATCTGGGAAAGCCAAGGTGGGGGTGTGGGTGAGGTGGTCTTTGAGTGTGGTGAAAGCCGTCTGGCAGGCCTCCGACCACTGATAGGGGTTCTTAGGGGAGGTGAGTTGGGTGAGGGGGCGTGCAATCTCACTGAATCCCTTTACAAATCGACGGTAATAAGTGGCGAGTCCCAAGAATGACCTGATCTCCGTCAGGTTCCTCGGCCGCGGCCAATCCACTACGGCACGCACCTTCTCGGGATCGGTGCTCACCCCTGCCTCGCTGACTCGGTGTCCGAGGTACCCCACCTCGCGTTGCGCAATGTAACACTTACGTGGCTTGAGCTTGAGATGGGCTGCTCGCAGTCGCTGGAATACTTCCCGCAGCCTGGACCAGTGTTCGGACAGCGACCTACTGAACACTATTACGTCGTCCAGGTAAATCAGGCACTGTTCCCACTGCAAGCCCCGCATCACCAACTCCATCAACCGCTGGAACGTCGCGGGCGCGTTAGTGAGTCCGAACGGCAACACTCGAAACTCAAACAGGCCCATCGGGGTGGTGAATGCTGTTTTTGGCCGATCCTCCTCCGTCATCTCCACCTGCCAGTAACCGGACGCCAGATCGAGGGTGGAAAAATACCGCGCTCCTGCGAGACTGTCGAAGGTGTCGTCGATGCGTGGGATGGGAAAAGCGTCGCCGAGGGTGACTGCGTTCAATTTTCGGTAATCAACGCAGAACCGAGTCGATCCGTCCTTTTTCGTTACCAGTACCACCGGGGCAGACCAAGGGCTCGCGGAGGGCTGGATAATGTTATTGCGTAGCATATCCGTGACTGCCTCTTTGATCTGGGTCCGTTCAGGCGCGCCCACTCGGTATGCGGGGAGTTTGATGGGTCGGGCTGCACCTGTGTCAATTTGGTGCTTGACCAGGTCGGTCCGGCCCACGTCCGAATCGTGCTCACTGAACACGTCGGCGTACTCCCGCAATAACCCGCGCAGCTGATCGGCCTCCCCCTTAGGTAAGGCTGCCCAAGGCACATGTAACGCATCCTGCAGGGGAACAATCTCGGCTCGGGGGGTCGGGCCGACCCGCCAGGCCAGATCCTGGCTGTCCTCGGGGCGGCCAGGGTCCTCCGCCCAGAGTGCGAACACCGAGTCGTTCGAGTGGCGAGCATGCAGGGGGTGTACGGTGGCTACCGGGGTGCGTCGTCGTATCATTGCCGGGGTACTGTGTGGGTTAAACACACGTATAAACAGCCGGCCCCCATCTGCGTTTACCAGTGTGGCTGACCCTACCACCCCGTATCGCGATGCCAACTCCGGGTGAGGAGTCAGCATTACCTCGCCCGATGGTCGGTGGGTTGGGTCGGTGGAGAGGGTTGCCACCGGCACCAGCATCTCGGCGAGAGGCCCGATGGTGACGGCCGACACCAGCGTAGCGGCCACAGGTGCGAAGCGGGGGCGCGTTGGTTCTCGTCCCAGGAACGGTATCCGCTCGCCGTTGCTCTCCATGGTGGCGCATCGCTGGCGGGGTTGCACGTTGAGTCCCAGCCGTTCTAAGAGGTCGGTACCTGCGATACACTCGTGACACAACGCACTCGACACGTAGAACTCCTGGGTGCACACCTGACTGCCTATGCGGACCTCTAGGGTGGCTCTCCCCAGCAGCCCCATTCCGGCTCCGCTCGCCGTGTGCAGCGCGCGGTCCGGTGCCTGCAGGTGACGCACGTCGACCCCGATCGCGCTGCAGTGCGCTGCGCTCACGAGCGAGGCCACCGCCCCCGTGTCCAGCAGAATTCGGGTACGCACTCCGTTTACCTCCCCTTCCACCAGCGACGTGGCCCCCGTGATCCCCGCCACCAGCTCCCGTAGCCAGTCGCCAGGAGTCACCGTTTCCGTGGGCGTTGTTGTTGGAACCTGTGTGGAGATCACTCGCTCGCCATTATTACCGTCTTTTTGCATCGGGACCGCTTCGAATGCACCCCCAGATGGTCCACTCTCTAGGGGGCGTTGGGGTTTAACCCCGGCGCGTTTCTAGCGCGGGCGATCTGCGGACAGTCTCTCACGAGATGCCCTCGCCGGTCACACAGGTAACACGCACGGGGGGCCGTCCCGTAGGAGCCCCCCCGTCCGTTCCCTATCCCCCCTCCGGCACGCCGCTGCCCCGACTCTGCCTCCAGTCGAGCCACTCTCCCAGTTAATCCTCCTACCTCGGCCTGGACCGTCTCTACCATTGTCTCCAGCGCAGTCATGTGTGCCCGTACTTGGGTTACCTTGTTGTCTACTTGGGTTACCCTGTCACCTACCTGGGTTACCCTGTCACCTACCTGGGTTACCTGGCCGGAGACATCCTTTATACCCGTTTGTATACCGGCAACCCATCCCGGGGTTGTCTCGCGGGACACTGGAGGTTCTCTTTCCCGGCCCCTTACCGTCCTCGCGAGCTCCTGTTCCTCCTCCTCGTCTTCCGAGAGCAGGCTCGCAATGGCGCGCTCTCGTCCCAGCCCCCGGAGCTGCGCGCGTTCGCTGTGAATTCTTTCACACTTACGTGCGCGCTCGACAAGGGTGTTAAAGGGAAGACGTGGGCAGCTCATGTCTGGCTGCCACCACGCCGTGCGAGACAGGTACCGCTGGATTTTCTCGGCAGCCAGTTCCTCAATAACCTCAGTTGCGTACCCCGGGCGTGCGATCTTTGTTAACTCGCGCACATCCTCGGCGTAATCACGGAGATCTTCGCCAGGTTGGCGACGGCGCGCCTCTAAGGCCGATTTTGCTTCCTCCTCGTCACGCGTGCCAAAACGCAAATATCGTACAAGGACGATTCTCCTCTCACACGGCTGCGTAGTCACGCCAACACACCAAAAGTGCTCTCCCCGGGCGTTAACGCACACACCTCCGTACCCGCACAATCGTACAGAGACCACGGCCTTTATGCGTACAACGACCACACACTCGCGAATGCAGTGCACGCTAATACCACGTTCCAAAAACACCCAACAACACGGTTTTGTTACTACGCTCGAGATTTTATTAGCCCTTGCTAACCAACCGAGCCACCCGTGTGTGTGTGCGGGACAGCAAGGCGCTTCTAACCCACACTCTGGTGCCGTGTAGCCCTATTCTATGCTGCGCTCTCTGCTAAACCGCTTTCCTACTCGGCCTTACCCCGAACTAACCCTCTCCTACGGATCCTACCCTCCGCTCTGAGGTGTTGTAAGGCGCGCAACACGATACCGTCTGTAGTCCTTGGTGACCTTGCGGCGCTCAGATCGTCCTGCAGACAATCTAGCGGCTCGCCCGATGACTCCTTCGTCGCTGACCCCGTGTCCAAACTCCAGAAGAAGAGAGTTCCCTACTGCCCCTGCGTTTTCTTTTAAACTATTCACATCAAAGGCTAGGCGCCCCCGTCCCGACCGCCTTGGTCTCTCGACCAATCCTGAGCCTAGGATTTCCCGCTCTTTTGCGATCCCGCCGGCCTTTGAACTTTCTACCAATCAGTCGTCCCGGTTCCTGATCCCAGCTATCTGCCTTGCTGACCCGTGTTTGTGTTTGTATGCGTTTCTAACTGCGGGGCTCTCTGAGCTCGCCGTGGTCGTGCGATCTCAAATCCGCCCACGGCGCCGCAGTGTTACTTGGCCTGGGAAGGGTCCTGTCCAATTCCCTGGCCCTGAGAAACCGTGGGGTAACCCCCCTAGGGGGCCCTCGGGTGAAAACTCAGGGTAGGTGACCCGACCACGAGGCCCTACGTGGGTGCGGGTGCGTGTTTATGTGGGGGGGGTGATGGGGGGCAGTGCGGCGGTGGAAGCCGGGCGGCTCCCTGGCTCGGCCGAGCGGCCCCGTCGCTGTGGCACCACACATTAAACGTAAGATTATATATTTTCTTTAAACATTCGACTGCAGAGTCACTTGAGTTGAATTTGAGTGGTGATGATTGTGCACCGTGCCTCGATCTTGTTCAAGGCGCGCGACCCTTCTGCAGTGCGTGAGCTACTCACCTCTTGCCACGTAAAATGTTAAACTTTCTATTTAATGTCGGTTAATTTTGAGTAATTTTCTTCAGTTTGTTGTCCATCTGAAAATCCATATATTTATTCATTTCAAAGTTCGATTAAAACGTCCAGTTAAAAGTTCGGTGACAAGGGACTGTTGACATGGCGCGCAGTTGTGGTGCCACAGCGACGGGGCCGCTCGGCCGAGCCAGGGAGCCGCCCGGCTTCCACCGCCGCACTGCCCCCCATCACCCCCCCCACATAAACACGCACCCGCACCCACGTAGGGCCTCGTGGTCGGGTCACCTACCCTGAGTTTTCACCCGAGGGCCCCCTAGGGGGGTTACCCCACGGTTTCTCAGGGCCAGGGAATTGGACAGGACCCTTCCCAGGCCAAGTAACACTGCGGCGCCGTGGGCGGATTTGAGATCGCACGACCACGGCGAGCTCAGAGAGCCCCGCAGTTAGAAACGCATACAAACACAAACACGGGTCAGCAAGGCAGATAGCTGGGATCAGGACCCGGGACGACTGATTGGTCGAAAGTTCAAAGGCCGGCGGGATCGCAAAAGAGCGGGAAATCCTAGGCTCAGGATTGGTCGAGAGACCAAGGCGGTCGGGACGGGGGCTCCTAGCCTTTGATGTGAATAGTTTAAAAGAAAACGCAGGGGCAGTAGGGAACTCTCTTCTTCTGGAGTTTGGACACGGGGTCAGCGACGAAGGAGTCATCGGGCGAGCCGCTAGATTGTCTGCAGGACGATCTGAGCGCCGCAAGGTCACCAAGGACTACAGACGGTATCGTGTTGCGCGCCTTACAACACCTCAGAGCGGAGGGTAGGATCCGTAGGAGAGGGTTAGTTCGGGGTAAGGACGAGTAGGAAAGCGGTTTAGCAGAGAGCGCAGCATAGAATAGGGCTACACGGCACCAGAGTGTGGGTTAGAAGCGCCTTGCTGTCCCGCACACACACACGGGTGGCTCGGTTGGTTAGCAAGGGCTAATAAAATCTCGAGCGTAGTAACAAAACCGTGTTGTTGGGTGTTTTTGGAACGTGGTATTAGCGTGCACTGCATTCGCGAGTGTGTGGTCGTTGTACGCATAAAGGCCGTGGTCTCTGTACGATTGTGCGGGTACGGAGGTGTGTGCGTTAACGCCCGGGGAGAGCACTTTTGGTGTGTTGGCGTGACTACGCAGCCGTGTGAGAGGAGAATCGTCCTTGTCCGATATTTGTGTTGACGTGCACGCGCGAGTGGGGGAGGGGACGAGTCGTCGTGTCGGCGTGTGCCCCGCTTGCGTGCGCTCGTTACTTGCGTAAGCTCTCGGCGTGCGTAATCGGCGTGCCCAAGGTGCGCGATCGTAACGTGGGCGGCCAGCGCGGCGCAGAGCGGCGCAGGAGTGGGTATCGCGTGTGGAGCTGTATGCGTGTGTGCGCGCACGTTCACGACGTGTGTAACACAGGTGCGCGATCCTAACGTGAGTGGTCAGGGTTGGGTGAGTGCCGTGCAGAGCTGTGTGTGGGTGTGCGCGTGCGTGGTTATCCATGCCTGCTACGCGGACCCGCGGTGGAGGGGAATCCTCGGGTGACGGCTCCCACACCCTGGGTGAGGAGCCTAGCGGCGGTTCGCTTAGCAGCGGGGGGGCGATTGATGATGTTAGTCCGGCCGTTAGTATTATCGAGGGAGGGATCTCGGGGGCTAGCGACCCCCACAAATTGGTGTCGGAAGCGGTACGGACCCCCGCGTTACCTCACGCTAAAATAAGACTGATATTTACCGGCCGGGGGGCCCCTTCGTGGAAGGCATTCGCCCGCAATCTCTTAGGGGCCAAGGAAATTAATGGATGGACGGACGCGCAGGCAGTACGTCAACTTAATATGAATCTTGATGGGCGGGCAGCCGATTTTGTAGAAGCGTTACCCGCGAGCGCACAGACACAGCTAGAGGAGCTGATGCGCCGACTCGATCAGCGTTTTGGCACGCGTGACGAGGAGGAAGCAAAATCGGCCTTAGAGGCGCGCCGTCGCCAACCTGGCGAAGATCTCCGTGATTACGCCGAGGATGTGCGCGAGTTAACAAAGATCGCACGCCCGGGGTACGCAACTGAGGTTATTGAGGAACTGGCTGCCGAGAAAATCCAGCGGTACCTGTCTCGCACGGCGTGGTGGCAGCCAGACATGAGCTGCCCACGTCTTCCCTTTAACACCCTTGTCGAGCGCGCACGTAAGTGTGAAAGAATTCACAGCGAACGCGCGCAGCTCCGGGGGCTGGGACGAGAGCGCGCCATTGCGAGCCTGCTCTCGGAAGACGAGGAGGAGGAACAGGAGCTCGCGAGGACGGTAAGGGGCCGGGAAAGAGAACCTCCAGTGTCCCGCGAGACAACCCCGGGATGGGTTGCCGGTATACAAACGGGTATAAAGGATGTCTCCGGCCAGGTAACCCAGGTAGGTGACAGGGTAACCCAGGTAGGTGACAGGGTAACCCAAGTAGACAACAAGGTAACCCAAGTACGGGCACACATGACTGCGCTGGAGACAATGGTAGAGACGGTCCAGGCCGAGGTAGGAGGATTAACTGGGAGGATAGCCCGACTAGAAGCAGAGTATGAGCAACAGCGCACGGGGGGAGGAGGGAGTGGGCAGAAAGTTCGCCACAGAGCCGCCACTCCTCCCAGGACGTGTTATGTGTGCGACCGTCGAGGGCATCTCATGAGGGACTGCCCTCAGCGCGCCCGTGCGAGGCCGATGCATAGGTCAAACACTAAGCCCCCCCTAGAGAGGGGACCACCAGGGGATGAAATCGACGTAGACCCGACCCAAACCAGCTGTAATAATAATGGCGAGCGAGTGATCCATAAACAGGTTACAACGACAACACCCAAGGGCGCATGGACCTCGGGCGATTGGCTGCGGGAGCTGGTGGCAGGGATAACGGGAGCCACGTCGCTGGTGGAAGGCCAGGTGAACGGGCAGCGCACCCGGATCCTGTTGGACACGGGCGCCGTGGCCTCTCTCATGAGCGCCGCGCACTGCAGCATGCTCGGGGTGGACGTGGGCTGCCTGCAGGCCCCGGATCGCGCGCTGCACACGGCAAGCGGAGCCGGGATGGGGTTGCTGGGGAAGGTCTCCCTCGAGGTCCGTCTAGGAAACCAGGTGTGCACACAGGAATTCTACGTTTCGAGTGTGTTGTGCCACGAGTGCATTGCAGGAACGGACCTCCTGGAAAAGTTGGGACTTAACGTACAGCCCCGGCAACGATGCGCTACGGTGGAGGGCAGCGGGGAGCGGATTCCGTTCCTAGGACAGGAGCCGAATCGCCCACGCTTCACACCCGTGGCCGCTACGCTGGTGTCGGCCGTCACCATCGGGCCTCTCGCCGAGATGCTGGTGCCAGTGGCAACCCTCTCCACCGACCCAACCCACCGACCATCGGGCGAGGTAATGCTGACTCCTCACCCGGAGTTGGCATCGCGATACGGGGTGGTAGGGTCAGCCACACTGGTAAACGCAGATGGGGGCCGGCTGTTTATACGTGTGTTTAACCCACACAGTACCCCGGCAATGATACGACGACGCACCCCGGTAGCCACCGTACACCCCCTGCACGCTCGCCACTCGAACGACTCGGTGTTCGCACTCTGGGCGGAGGACCCTGGCCGCCCCGAGGACAGCCAGGATCTGGCCTGGCGAGTCGGCCCGACCCCCCGAGCCGAGATTGTTCCCCTGCAGGATGCGCTACATGTGCCTTGGGCAGCCTTACCTAAGGGGGAGGCCGATCAGCTGCGCGGGTTATTGCGGGAGTACGCCGACGTGTTCAGTGAGCACGATTCGGACGTGGGCCGGACCGACCTGGTCAAGCACCAAATTGACACAGGTGCAGCCCGACCCATCAAACTCCCCGCATACCGAGTGGGCGCGCCTGAACGGACCCAGATCAAAGAGGCAGTCACGGATATGCTACGCGATAACATAATCCAGCCCTCCGCGAGCCCTTGGTCTGCCCCGGTGGTACTGGTAACGAAAAAGGACGGATCGACTCGGTTCTGCGTTGATTACCGAAAATTGAACGCAGTCACCCTCGGCGACGCTTTTCCCATCCCACGCATCGACGACACCTTCGACAGTCTCGCAGGAGCGCGGTATTTTTCCACCCTCGATCTGGCGTCCGGTTACTGGCAGGTGGAGATGACGGAGGAGGATCGGCCAAAAACAGCATTCACCACCCCGATGGGCCTGTTTGAGTTTCGAGTGTTGCCGTTCGGACTCACTAACGCGCCCGCGACGTTCCAGCGGTTGATGGAGTTGGTGATGCGGGGCTTGCAGTGGGAACAGTGCCTGATTTACCTGGACGACGTAATAGTGTTCAGTAGGTCGCTGTCCGAACACTGGTCCAGGCTGCGGGAAGTATTCCAGCGACTGCGAGCAGCCCATCTCAAGCTCAAGCCACGTAAGTGTTACATTGCGCAACGCGAGGTGGGGTACCTCGGACACCGAGTCAGCGAGGCAGGGGTGAGCACCGATCCCGAGAAGGTGCGTGCCGTAGTGGATTGGCCGCGGCCGAGGAACCTGACGGAGATCAGGTCATTCTTGGGACTCGCCACTTATTACCGTCGATTTGTAAAGGGATTCAGTGAGATTGCACGCCCCCTCACCCAACTCACCTCCCCTAAGAACCCCTATCAGTGGTCGGAGGCCTGCCAGACGGCTTTCACCACACTCAAAGACCACCTCACCCACACCCCCACCTTGGCTTTCCCAGATTTCACCACCGATTTTATTTTGGACACTGACGCCTGCAGCAGTGGGCTGGGCGCGGTGCTGTCGCAAGTGCAGGGTGGGACGGAGCGGGTCATCGCGTACGCCAGTCGGACCCTGAGCGGGGCCGAACTGAACTATTGTGTAACCCGTCAGGAACTGTATGCTGTAATTTTCGCGTGTAAACAGTTCCGACCGTACTTGTACGGCAGGAAATGTCGTGTGCGCACCGATCATTATGCACTGCAGTTCCTCCTTACATTCAAGGAACCGCGGGGGCAGATGGCTCGATGGCTGGCGCAGCTGCAGGAGTACAACCTGCAGATCGAGTACCGAGCGGGGCGGACACACGCGAACGCGGACGCCTTGTCAAGACGGCCCGCGGTGCGCGCTGAGACGAGGGAGGGAGACGCCTGCCCGTGCTTCACGGGGGGACGCTGCCGCCAGGCAGCAGAACCCAAGGAGCGCGCGGAAACTAAACTCCCCCCCCCGAGAGAGAGTGCAGTGTGCGCCACAGAGACCCTCGCAGGTGGCACTGAGGATCCCGTCGACCGCCCGGCAA
Organism: Lampetra fluviatilis; assembly: GCF_964198595.1. NCBI lineage: Eukaryota > Metazoa > Chordata > Hyperoartia > Petromyzontiformes > Petromyzontidae > Lampetra > Lampetra fluviatilis. Next base: position 3,806,269 of record NC_136322.1, on the reverse strand, counting down.
GCGCGGGACCCGCGGCTCGGGACCCGATCGGACGGACCCAGGAGGACGTCGGCTGTGCCTTCCCGGGCCTAAACGACGAGCAGCTGAGACAGACCCAGCAGCGAGATCCGGATCTGGCGGCAGTGGAGGCGGCACTGCGGGAGGAAAAGAGCGCCCTACCAGGACCCTGGAGCGGTTTGTATGCCCGGTTGTGTGTACAGAACGGAGTGGTACGGGAGTTAACCGAGGCCGGCCAGCCGGGGTGTATCTGTGTTCCTGCCCAGGTGCGACCCCAGCTGCTACGACTGGTACACGACCACCCGCTCGGGGGCCATGATGGGGAACGGCGCACCCGGGAGACTCTGCGTCGCCAGTATCTCTGGCCTAAATTGGCGCAAGATGTGGCCGCCTGGGTGCAGGGCTGCCGGGCCTGTCAGCAGTGTGGGCAAAAGCCGGCGAGGTACCAGGTACCCCTGAGGCCGTTCCGAGTCAGTCGGACGAATCAGTTGGTCGGAATCGACCTGCAAGGGCCCTTTCCACGATCCCACCGGGGCAACCGATATATTCTTGTAGCGGTGGAGTACTTCACCCGCTACCCCGTGGCGGTGGCTATCCCGGATAAAACAGCCCTCGTAGTGGCCCGGGCCTTCGTGGAAAACTACGTACTTAAGTGCGGGATCCCCGAACGAGTCATTACCGACCAGGGTAGTGAATTCGAGGCCGAACTATTCCAGGCGCTGTGCCGAGAGTTCGGGATCCAGAAGGACCGAACCACGGCATATCACCCCCAGGCGAACGGGATGGTAGAGAGGATGAACCAGACTCTGGCCGGGAAGCTTAAACGCATGGCGGCCGCGAATCAACAGGACTGGGACGAACACCTCCCCTATGCCCTGTTCGCCTACACCACCGCCGTTCACACATCTACAGGACAGACCCCGTTCCTAATGATGTTTGGTCGCGAGTCTCGCCTGCCCGCAGATCTGCTGTTCGGTGTCCCTCCGCCGCAACGGGAGGAAGGGAGCCACCCCGTGGAGCACTTGCTGGAGACCCTGCGAGGGGCCAGGGGCCGAGCCTACCCGCACGGAGAGGCCGCGCACCAGCGGCAAGAGCAGGGCGCCCGACCCCGTATGGAGCCCCCCTTCTACACTGCGGGCTCCGAGGTGTGGCTGTACACTCCCCGCGTCGGTGCCGGACAGGTGGGAAAGCTGACCACCTACTGGCGAGGACCCTGGATTGTGAGACGGCAGATCTCACCATGGACGGTGCTGATTCAGGGAGGAGAGAGGGGCCGGGAGATGGTGGTCAACATCCGCCGACTGAAGCCGTGGCGAGCAACCCCCGAGGGGGGGAGCCCCGCCATCCAAGTACCCCGAAACCCCGGGGTCCCCCCACCCCCCGTGCCCGGGGGCCTCGCGCAGTATATGGGCCCCACGGAGCCCCGGGCTCCGAGGGGCCCCGGGCGGGGCCGGGGGCGACGAGGACGGCGACCCTTAAACCCCACCGCCTCTGAGTTTGTTCCCCAGCCCGCAGGTGCCAGAGACCGAGGGGAGCCGTTGGAATGGAGGAGGAGACCACCGCCGGAGCCCCAGGAGACGGAGCCGCCACCCCCGAGGCCAGCCACAAGGGCCGGGCGAATCCCGCGGACCCCGCGGCGATACCTCGTGGGGGCAACCCAGGCGAGGTGCTCCAGTCAACCCGGGACGGGGACTGGCACCCCGGGGGGCTATGTGGTGCCACAGCGACGGGGCCGCTCGGCCGAGCCAGGGAGCCGCCCGGCTTCCACCGCCGCACTGCCCCCATCACCCCCCCCACATAAACACGCACCCGCACCCACGTAGGGCCTCGTGGTCGGGTCACCTACCCTGAGTTTTCACCCGAGGGCCCCCTAGGGGGGTTACCCCACGGTTTCTCAGGGCCAGGGAATTGGACAGGACCCTTCCCAGGCCAAGTAACACTGCGGCGCCGTGGGCGGATTTGAGATCGCACGACCACGGCGAGCTCAGAGAGCCCCGCAGTTAGAAACGCATACAAACACAAACACGGGTCAGCAAGGCAGATAGCTGGGATCAGGAACCGGGACGACTGATTGGTAGAAAGTTCAAAGGCCGGCGGGATCGCAAAAGAGCGGGAAATCCTAGGCTCAGGATTGGTCGAGAGACCAAGGCGGTCGGGACGGGGGCGCCTAGCCTTTGATGTGAATAGTTTAAAAGAAAACGCAGGGGCAGTAGGGAACTCTCTTCTTCTGGAGTTTGGACACGGGGTCAGCGACGAAGGAGTCATCGGGCGAGCCGCTAGATTGTCTGCAGGACGATCTGAGCGCCGCAAGGTCACCAAGGACTACAGACGGTATCGTGTTGCGCGCCTTACAACACCTCAGAGCGGAGGGTAGGATCCGTAGGAGAGGGTTAGTTCGGGGTAAGGACGAGTAGGAAAGCGGTTTAGCAGAGAGCGCAGCATAGAATAGGGCTACACGGCACCAGAGTGTGGGTTAGAAGCGCCTTGCTGTCCCGCACACACACACGGGTGGCTCGGTTGGTTAGCAAGGGCTAATAAAATCTCGAGCGTAGTAACAAAACCGTGTTGTTGGGTGTTTTTGGAACGTGGTATTAGCGTGCACTGCATTCGCGAGTGTGTGGTCGTTGTACGCATAAAGGCCGTGGTCTCTGTACGATTGTGCGGGTACGGAGGTGTGTGCGTTAACGCCCGGGGAGAGCACTTTTGGTGTGTTGGCGTGACTACGCAGCCGTGTGAGAGGAGAATCGTCCTTGTACGATATTTGTGTTGACGTGCACGCGCGAGTGGGGGAGGGGACGAGTCGTCGTGTCGGCGTGTGCCCCGCTTGCGTGCGCTCGTTACTTGCGTAAGCTCTCGGCGTGCGTAATCGGCGTGCCCAAGGTGCGCGATCGTAACGTGGGCGGCCAGCGCGGCGCAGAGCGGCGCAGGAGTGGGTATCGCGTGTGGAGCTGTATGCGTGTGTGCGCGCACGTTCACGACGTGTGTAACACAGGTGCGCGATCCTAACGTGAGTGGTCAGGGTTGGGTGAGTGCCGTGCAGAGCTGTGTGTGGGTGTGCGCGTGCGTGGTTATCCATGCCTGCTACGCGGACCCGCGGTGGAGGGGAATCCTCGGGTGACGGCTCCCACACCCTGGGTGAGGAGCCTAGCGGCGGTTCGCTTAGCAGCGGGGGGGCGATTGATGATGTTAGTCCGGCCGTTAGTATTATCGAGGGAGGGATCTCGGGGGCTAGCGACCCCCACATAACACTTACGTGGCTTGAGCTTGAGATGGGCTGCTCGCAGTCGCTGGAATACTTCCCGCAGCCTGGACCAGTGTTCGGACAGCGACCTACTGAACACTATTACGTCGTCCAGGTAAATCAGGCACTGTTCCCACTGCAAGCCCCGCATCACCAACTCCATCAACCGCTGGAACGTCGCGGGCGCGTTAGTGAGTCCGAACGGCAACACTCGAAACTCAAACAGGCCCATCGGGGTGGTGAATGCTGTTTTTGGCCGATCCTCCTCCGTCATCTCCACCTGCCAGTAACCGGACGCCAGATCGAGGGTGGAAAAATACCGCGCTCCTGCGAGACTGTCGAAGGTGTCGTCGATGCGTGGGATGGGAAAAGCGTCGCCGAGGGTGACTGCGTTCAATTTTCGGTAATCAACGCAGAACCGAGTCGATCCGTCCTTTTTCGTTACCAGTACCACCGGGGCAGACCAAGGGCTCGCGGAGGGCTGGATTATGTTATTGCGTAGCATATCCGTGACTGCCTCTTTGATCTGGGTCCGTTCAGGCGCGCCCACTCGGTATGCGGGGAGTTTGATGGGTCGGGCTGCACCTGTGTCAATTTGGTGCTTGACCAGGTCGGTCCGGCCCACGTCCGAATCGTGCTCACTGAACACGTCGGCGTACTCCCGCAATAACCCGCGCAGCTGATCGGCCTCCCCCTTAGGTAAGGCTGCCCAAGGCACATGTAACGCATCCTGCAGGGGAACAATCTCGGCTCGGGGGGTCGGGCCGACCCGCCAGGCCAGATCCTGGCTGTCCTCGGGGCGGCCAGGGTCCTCCGCCCAGAGTGCGAACACCGAGTCGTTCGAGTGGCGAGCATGCAGGGGGTGTACGGTGGCTACCGGGGTGCGTCGTCGTATCATTGCCGGGGTACTGTGTGGGTTAAACACACGTATAAACAGCCGGCCCCCATCTGCGTTTACCAGTGTGGCTGACCCTACCACCCCGTATCGCGATGCCAACTCCGGGTGAGGAGTCAGCATTACCTCGCCCGATGGTCGGTGGGTTGGGTCGGTGGAGAGGGTTGCCACCGGCACCAGCATCTCGGCGAGAGGCCCGATGGTGACGGCCGACACCAGCGTAGCGGCCACAGGTGCGAAGCGGGGGCGCGTTGGTTCTCGTCCCAGGAACGGTATCCGCTCGCCGTTGCTCTCCATGGTGGCGCATCGCTGGCGGGGTTGCACGTTGAGTCCCAGCCGTTCTAAGAGGTCGGTACCTGCGATACACTCGTGACACAACGCACTCGACACGTAGAACTCCTGGGTGCACACCTGACTGCCTATGCGGACCTCTAGGGTGGCTCTCCCCAGCAGCCCCATTCCGGCTCCGCTCGCCGTGTGCAGCGCGCGGTCCGGTGCCTGCAGGTGACGCACGTCGACCCCGATCGCGCTGCAGTGCGCTGCGCTCACGAGCGAGGCCACCGCCCCCGTGTCCAGCAGAATTCGGGTACGCACTCCGTTTACCTCCCCTTCCACCAGCGACGTGGCCCCCGTGATCCCCGCCACCAGCTCCCGTAGCCAGTCGCCAGGAGTCACCGTTTCCGTGGGCGTTGTTGTTGGAACCTGTGTGGAGATCACTCGCTCGCCATTATTACCGTCTTTTTGCATCGGGACCGCTTCGAATGCACCCCCAGATGGTCCACTCTCTAGGGGGCGTTGGGGTTTAACCCCGGCGCGTTTCTAGCGCGGGCGATCTGCGGACAGTCTCTCACGAGATGCCCTCGCCGGTCACACAGGTAACACGCACGGGGGGCCGTCCCGTAGGAGCCCCCCCGTCCGTTCCCTATCCCCCCTCCGGCACGCCGCTGCCCCGACTCTGCCTCCAGTCGAGCCACTCTCCCAGTTAATCCTCCTACCTCGGCCTGGACCGTCTCTACCATTGTCTCCAGCGCAGTCATGTGTGCCCGTACTTGGGTTACCTTGTTGTCTACTTGGGTTACCCTGTCACCTACCTGGGTTACCCTGTCACCTACCTGGGTTACCTGGCCGGAGACATCCTTTATACCCGTTTGTATACCGGCAACCCATCCCGGGGTTGTCTCGCGGGACACTGGAGGTTCTCTTTCCCGGCCCCTTACCGTCCTCGCGAGCTCCTGTTCCTCCTCCTCGTCTTCCGAGAGCAGGCTCGCAATGGCGCGCTCTCGTCCCAGCCCCCGGAGCTGCGCGCGTTCGCTGTGAATTCTTTCACACTTACGTGCGCGCTCGACAAGGGTGTTAAAGGGAAGACGTGGGCAGCTCATGTCTGGCTGCCACCACGCCGTGCGAGACAGGTACCGCTGGATTTTCTCGGCAGCCAGTTCCTCAATAACCTCAGTTGCGTACCCCGGGCGTGCGATCTTTGTTAACTCGCGCACATCCTCGGCGTAATCACGGAGATCTTCGCCAGGTTGGCGACGGCGCGCCTCTAAGGCCGATTTTGCTTCCTCCTCGTCACGCGTGCCAAAACGCTGATCGAGTCGGCGCATCAGCTCCTCTAGCTGTGTCTGTGCGCTCGCGGGTAACGCTTCTACAAAATCGGCTGCCCGCCCATCAAGATTCATATTAAGTTGACGTACTGCCTGCGCGTCCGTCCATCCATTAATTTCCTTGGCCCCTAAGAGATTGCGGGCGAATGCCTTCCACGAAGGGGCCCCCCGGCCGGTAAATATCAGTCTTATTTTAGCGTGAGGTAACGCGGGGGTCCGTACCGCTTCTGACACCAATTTGTGGGGGTCGCTAGCCCCCGAGATCCCTCCCTCGATAATACTAACGGCCGGACTAACATCATCAATCGCCCCCCCGCTGCTAAGCGAACCGCCGCTAGGCTCCTCACCCAGGGTGTGGGAGCCGTCACCCGAGGATTCCCCTCCACCGCGGGTCCGCGTAGCAGGCATGGATAACCACGCACGCGCACACCCACACACAGCTCTGCACGGCACTCACCCAACCCTGACCACTCACGTTAGGATCGCGCACCTGTGTTACACACGTCGTGAACGTGCGCGCACACACGCGTACAGCTCCACACGCGATACCCACTCCTGCGCCGCTCTGCGCTGCGCTGGCCGCCCACGTTACGATCGCGCACCTTGGGCACGCCGATTACGCACGCCGAGAGCTTACGCAAGTAACGAGCGCACGCAAGCGGGGCACACGCCGACACGACGACTCGTCCCCTCCCCCACTCGCGCGTGCACGTCAACACAAATATCGTACAAGGACGATTCTCCTCTCACACGGCTGCGTAGTCACGCCAACACACCAAAAGTGCTCTCCCCGGGCGTTAACGCACACACCTCCGTACCCGCACAATCGTACAGAGACCACGGCCTTTATGCGTACAACGACCACACACTCGCGAATGCAGTGCACGCTAATACCACGTTCCAAAAACACCCAACAACACGGTTTTGTTACTACGCTCGAGATTTTATTAGCCCTTGCTAACCAACCGAGCCACCCGTGTGTGTGTGCGGGACAGCAAGGCGCTTCTAACCCACACTCTGGTGCCGTGTAGCCCTATTCTATGCTGCGCTCTCTGCTAAACCGCTTTCCTACTCGTCCTTACCCCGAACTAACCCTCTCCTACGGATCCTACCCTCCGCTCTGAGGTGTTGTAAGGCGCGCAACACGATACCGTCTGTAGTCCTTGGTGACCTTGCGGCGCTCAGATCGTCCTGCAGACAATCTAGCGGCTCGCCCGATGACTCCTTCGTCGCTGACCCCGTGTCCAAACTCCAGAAGAAGAGAGTTCCCTACTGCCCCTGCGTTTTCTTTTAAACTATTCACATCAAAGGCTAGGCGCCCCCGTCCCGACCGCCTTGGTCTCTCGACCAATCCTGAGCCTAGGATTTCCCGCTCTTTTGCGATCCCGCCGGCCTTTGAACTTTCGACCAATCAGTCGTCCCGGTTCCTGATCCCAGCTATCTGCCTTGCTGACCCGTGTTTGTGTTTGTATGCGTTTCTAACTGCGGGGCTCTCTGAGCTCGCCGTGGTCGTGCGATCTCAAATCCGCCCACGGCGCCGCAGTGTTACTTGGCCTGGGAAGGGTCCTGTCCAATTCCCTGGCCCTGAGAAACCGTGGGGTAACCCCCCTAGGGGGCCCTCGGGTGAAAACTCAGGGTAGGTGACCCGACCACGAGGCCCTACGTGGGTGCGGGTGCGTGTTTATGTGGGGGGGGTGATGGGGGGCAGTGCGGCGGTGGAAGCCGGGCGGCTCCCTGGCTCGGCCGAGCGGCCCCGTCGCTGTGGCACCACAGAAGTACTCCACCGCTACAAGAATATATCGGTTGCCCCGGTGGGATCGTGGAAAGGGCCCCTGCAGGTCGATTCCGACCAACTGATTCGTCCGACTGACTCGGAACGGCCTCAGGGGTACCTGGTACCTCGCCGGCTTTTGCCCACACTGCTGACAGGCCCGGCAGCCCTGCACCCAGGCGGCCACATCTTGCGCTAATTTAGGCCAGAGATACTGGCGACGCAGAGTCTCCCGGGTGCGCCGTTCCCCATCATGGCCCCCGAGCGGGTGGTCGTGTACCAGTCGTAGTAGTTGGGGCCGCACATGGGCGGGAACGCAGATGCACCCCGGCTGCCCAGCGTCGGCCAGTTCCCTCACCACCCCGTTTTCTACACACAACCGGGCATACAAACCGCTCCAGGGCCCTGGTAGTGCATCCTTCCTCTCTCGCAGTGCCGCCTCCACCGCCGCCAGATCCGGATCCCGCTGCTGGGTTTGTCGCAGCTGCTCGTCGTCCAAGCCCGGGAAGGCGCAGCCGACATCCTCTTGGATCCGCCCGGTTGGGGTGGGATGATCCGTCTGTCCCCGGGCTCCTTCTGCAGGGGTTCCTGCGGCGCACACTGCACTCTCTCTCGGGGGGGGGAGTTTAGTTTCCGCGCGCTCCTTGGGTTCTGCTGCCTGGCGGCAGCGTCCCCCCGTGAAGCACGGGCAGGCGTCTCCCTCCCTCGTCTCAGCGCGCACCGCGGGCCGTCTTGACAAGGCGTCCGCGTTCGCGTGTGTTCGCCCCACTCGGTACTCGATCTGCAGGTTGTACTCCTGCAGCTGCGCCAGCCATCGAGCCATCTGCCCCCGCGGTTCCTTGAATGTAAGGAGGAACTGCAGTGCATAATGATCGGTGCGCACACGACATTTCCTGCCGTACAAGTACGGTCGGAACTGTTTACACGCGAAAATTACAGCATACAGTTCCTGACGGGTTACACAATAGTTCAGTTCGGCCCCGCTCAGGGTCCGACTGGCGTATGCGATGACCCGCTCCGTCCCACCCTGCACTTGCGACAGCACCGCGCCCAGCCCACTGCTGCAGGCGTCAGTGTCCAAAATAAAATCGGTGGTGAAATCTGGGAAAGCCAAGGTGGGGGTGTGGGTGAGGTGGTCTTTGAGTGTGGTGAAAGCCGTCTGGCAGGCCTCCGACCACTGATAGGGGTTCTTAGGGGAGGTGAGTTGGGTGAGGGGGCGTGCAATCTCACTGAATCCCTTTACAAATCGACGGTAATAAGTGGCGAGTCCCAAGAATGACCTGATCTCCGTCAGGTTCCTCGGCCGCGGCCAATCCACTACGGCACGCACCTTCTCGGGATCGGTGCTCACCCCTGCCTCGCTGACTCGGTGTCCGAGGTACCCCACCTCGCGTTGCGCAATGTAACACTTACGTGGCTTGAGCTTGAGATGGGCTGCTCGCAGTCGCTGGAATACTTCCCGCAGCCTGGACCAGTGTTCGGACAGCGACCTACTGAACACTATTACGTCGTCCAGGTAAATCAGGCACTGTTCCCACTGCAAGCCCCGCATCACCAACTCCATCAACCGCTGGAACGTCGCGGGCGCGTTAGTGAGTCCGAACGGCAACACTCGAAACTCAAACAGGCCCATCGGGGTGGTGAATGCTGTTTTTGGCCGATTCTCCTCCGTCATCTCCACCTGCCAGTAACCGGACGCCAGATCGAGGGTGGAAAAATACCGCGCTCCTGCGAGACTGTCGAAGGTGTCGTCGATGCGTGGGATGGGAAAAGCGTCGCCGAGGGTGACTGCGTTCAATTTTCGGTAATCAACGCAGAACCGAGTCGATCCGTCCTTTTTCGTTACCAGTACCACCGGGGCAGACCAAGGGCTCGCGGAGGGCTGGATTATGTTATCGCGTAGCATATCCGTGACTGCCTCTTTGATCTTGGTCCGTTCAGGCGCGCCCACTCGGTATGCGGGGAGTTTGATGGGTCGGGCTGCACCTGTGTCAATTTGGTGCTTGACCAGGTCGGTCCGGCCCACGTCCGAATCGTGCTCACTGAACACGTCGGCGTACTCCCGCAATAACCCGCGCAGCTGATCGGCCTCCCCCTTAGGTAAGGCTGCCCAAGGCACATGTAACGCATCCTGCAGGGGAACAATCTCGGCTCGGGGGGTCGGGCCGACCCGCCAGGCCAGATCCTGGCTGTCCTCGGGGCGGCCAGGGTCCTCCGCCCAGAGTGCGAACACCGAGTCGTTCGAGTGGCGAGCGTGCAGGGGGTGTACGGTGGCTACCGGGGTGCGTCGTCGTATCATTGCCGGGGTACTGTGTGGGTTAAACACACGTATAAACAGCCGGCCCCCATCTGCGTTTACCAGTGTGGCTGACCCTACCACCCCGTACCGCGATGCCAACTCCGGGTGAGAAGTCAGCATTACCTCGCCCGATGGTCGGTGGGTTGGGTCGGTGGAGAGGGTTGCCACTAGCACCAGCATCTCGGCGAGAGGCCCGATGGTGACGGCCGACACCAGCGTAGCGGCCACGGGTGTGAAGCGTGGGCGATTCGGCTCCTGTCCTAGGAACGGAATCCGCTCCCCGCTGCCCTCCACCGTAGCGCATCGTTGCCGGGGCTGTACGTTAAGTCCCAACTTTTCCAGGAGGTCCGTTCCTGCAATGCACTCGTGGCACAACACACTCGAAACGTAGAATTCCTGTGTGCACACCTGGTTTCCTATGCGGACCTCTAGGGTGGCTCTCCCCAGCAGCCCCATTCCGGCTCCGCTCGCCGTGTGCAGCGCGCGGTCCGGTGCCTGCAGGTGACGCACGTCGACCCCGATCGCGCTGCAGTGCGCTGCGCTCACGAGCGAGGCCACCGCCCCCGTGTCCAGCAGAATTCGGGTACGCACTCCGTGTACCTCCCCTTCCACCAGCGACGTGGCCCCCGTGATCCCCGCCACCAGCTCCCGTAGCCAGTCGCCAGGAGTCACCGTTTCCGTGGGCGTTGTTGTTGGAACCTGTGTGGAGATCACTCGCTCGCCATTATTACCATTACCGTCTATTTGTATCGGGACCGCGTCGATTGCACCCCTAGTTGGTCCGCTCACTAGGAGGCGTTGGAGTTTAACCCGCGCCTGCCTAGCTCGGGTGATTTCAGGACAGTCTCTCACTAGATGCCCTCGGCGATCGCACATATAACATGCCCGGGGAGGGGGGGCGGCTCCGTAGTGGGCCCCCCGCCCACTCCCTCCCCCCCCATTACGCCGCTGTCCACCCTCCGCCTCTAGTCGGGCTACCCTCCCAGATAACCCTCCCACCGTGGCGCGTAGGTCCCCCATTTCAGATCGGATGGTCTCAACGGAGGATTGCAATTGGGTCATATTTTTGTTCGTTTCCTCGCGTACCTGGGTTACCTGGCCGGAGACATCCTTTATACCCGTTTGTATACCGGCAACCCATCCCGGGGTTGTCTCGCGGGACACTGGAGGTTCTCTTTCTCGGCCCCTTACCGTCCTCGCGAGCTCCTGTTCCTCCTCCTCGTCTTCCGAGAGCAGGCTCGCAATGGCGCGCTCTCGTCCCAGCCCCCGGAGCTGCGCGCGTTCGCTGTGAATTCTTTCACACTTACGTGCGCGCTCGACAAGGGTGTTAAAGGGAAGACGTGGGCAGCTCATGTCTGGCTGCCACCACGCCGTGCGAGACAGGTACCGCTGGATTTTCTCGGCAGCCAGTTCCTCAATAACCTCAGTTGCGTACCCCGGGCGTGCGATCTTTGTTAACTCGCGCACATCCTCGGCGTAATCACGGAGATCTTCGCCAGGTTGGCGACGGCGCGCCTCTAAGGCCGATTTTGCTTCCTCCTCGTCACGCGTGCCAAAACGCTGATCGAGTCGGCGCATCAGCTCCTCTAGCTGTGTCTGTGCGCTCGCGGGTAACGCTTCTACAAAATCGGCTGCCCGCCCATCAAGATTCATATTAAGTTGACGTACTGCCTGCGCGTCCGTCCATCCATTAATTTCCTTGGCCCCTAAGAGATTGCGGGCGAATGCCTTCCACGAAGGGGCCCCCCGGCCGGTAAATATCAGTCTTATTTTAGCGTGAGGTAACGCGGGGGTCCGTACCGCTTCCGACACCAATTTGTGGGGGTCGCTAGCCCCCGAGATCCCTCCCTCGATAATACTAACGGCCGGACTAACATCATCAATCGCCCCCCCGCTGCTAAGCGAACCGCCGCTAGGCTCCTCACCCAGGGTGTGGGAGCCGTCACCCGAGGATTCCCCTCCACCGCGGGTCCGCGTAGCAGGCATGGATAACCACGCACGCGCACACCCACACACAGCTCTGCACGGCACTCACCCAACCCTGACCACTCACGTTAGGATCGCGCACCTGTGTTACACACGTCGTGAACGTGCGCGCACACACGCATACAGCTCCACACGCGATACCCACTCCTGCGCCGCTCTGCGCCGCGCTGGCCGCCCACGTTACGATCGCGCACCTTGGGCACGCCGATTACGCACGCCGAGAGCTTACGCAAGTAACGAGCGCACGCAAGCGGGGCACACGCCGACACGACGACTCGTCCCCTCCCCCACTCGCGCGTGCACGTCAACACAAATATCGTACAAGGACGATTCTCCTCTCACACGGCTGCGTAGTCACGCCAACACACCAAAAGTGCTCTCCCCGGGCGTTAACGCACACACCTCCGTACCCGCACAATCATACAGAGACCACGGCCTTTATGCGTACAACGACCACACACTCGCGAATGCAGTGCACGCTAATACCACGTTCCAAAAACACCCAACAACACGGTTTTGTTACTACGCTCGAGATTTTATTAGCCCTTGCTAACCAACCGAGCCACCCGTGTGTGTGTGCGGGACAGCAAGGCGCTTCTAACCCACACTCTGGTGCCGTGTAGCCCTATTCTATGCTGCGCTCTCTGCTAAACCGCTTTCCTACTCGTCCTTACCCCGAACTAACCCTCTCCTACGGATCCTACCCTCCGCTCTGAGGTGTTGTAAGGCGCGCAACACGATACCGTCTGTAGTCCTTGGTGACCTTGCGGCGCTCAGATCGTCCTGCAGACAATCTAGCGGCTCGCCCGATGACTCCTTCGTCGCTGACCCCGTGTCCAAACTCCAGAAGAAGAGAGTTCCCTACTGCCCCTGCGTTTTCTTTTAAACTATTCACATCAAAGGCTAGGCGCCCCCGTCCCGTCCGCCTTGGTCTCTCGACCAATCCTGAGCCTAGGATTTCCCGCTCTTTTGCGATCCCGCCGGCCTTTGAACTTTCGACCAATCAGTCGTCCCGGGTCCTGATCCCAGCTATCTGCCTTGCTGACCCGTGTTTGTGTTTGTATGCGTTTCTAACTGCGGGGCTCTCTGAGCTCGCCGTGGTCGTGCGATCTCAAATCCGCCCACGGCGCCGCAGTGTTACTTGGCCTGGGAAGGGTCCTGTCCAATTCCCTGGCCCTGAGAAACCGTGGGGTAACCCCCCTAGGGGGCCCTCGGGTGAAAACTCAGGGTAGGTGACCCGACCACGAGGCCCTACGTGGGTGCGGGTGCGTGTTTATGTGGGGGGGGTGATGGGGGGCAGTGCGGCGGTGGAAGCCGGGCGGCTCCCTGGCTCGGCCGAGCGGCCCCGTCGCTGTGGCACCACACGTGGTGGACGTTTGCTTGTTGAGTTGGCGAATCTTCATCTGCTTGCACATGAATGAAAGAAATCAAGGTATTCGCGACACGTCACATTTAACAAGGCGTGATTCTTGAACGCGTTAATACAGTACCCATTTCTGGTATTTCACCGAGCGCTTGTATTTTTCCAAATTGCGTTCATAAAACGCCCGTGCGCCGTATTAGACGAGTGGTGAAACAATCCCTCGTAAGAAACAAAAAAACCCACGCTCAAAACACAATATACTGTATTGGGTATTCTCGTCATCCTTTTTAAAACAAAGGCAATGCCATGGCTGCAATTCACTAATATACATGTTTGGACATTACATTGTGTTATATTTGCAGTAAAAATCGATATTAAAGTGAACATCGCGTCCGCGTTTCTCATTGGACGCTGATGGAGAGGGATGGTACTAAAAGAGCCACTCAGCAGCGCCGCGCACTACGATCCTCTGATTTGCATCTCGCCTCCTATAAAAGGAGCTCAACGCGCGACCGACATCCACATTCGCTTCCCGTCTGTTCTGACCTGAAGCTGCCTACAACGCGTCGACATGCCCGATCCTCCCGCATCAAAGAGCGCTGGGCCGGCCAAGGTTCCTGCTCCCAAGAAGGGCTCCAAGAAGGCTGTGACCAAGGCTACGCGCAAGGATGGCAAGAAGCGACGCCACCGCAGGAAGGAGAGCTACGCCATTTACATCTACAAGGTGATGAAGCAGGTGCACCCCGATACCGGCATCTCGTCCAAGGCAATGAGCATCATGAACTCGTTCGTCAACGACATCTTCGAGCGCATCGCTTCCGAGGCGTCCCGCCTGGCGCACTACAACAAGCGCTCCACCATCACTTCTCGGGAGATCCAGACCGCAGTGCGACTGCTGCTCCCCGGCGAGCTGGCCAAGCACGCCGTGTCGGAGGGCACCAAGGCCGTCACCAAGTACACAAGCTCCAAGTGAAGCCTCGACTCCACCATTAATTACAAAGGCTCTTTTCAGAGCCACCCACTTAGTTAAAAAAGTGAACCAGATGCTGCTGCGCTTCAATTAGTTCATCGTTAACACATGACAGTGTATTACGTTGCTGTTGAATGCGTGCCATATTCTGTAAGTCAAACCCATTTACGGCGTGGCGATGGTTGCTCGCCTTGCCTCGGCCCTGATCAAGGAGCTCGACGCTTGGTGCAGTTCAATCGTGAGGATTTGTGTAGATTGGATAAGTTACGTACATTCGCCAAATTAACTATAACATTTTACCCACTCGATGTGTTTTAAGCATTGATGTGATGGGAGTAATCGAGCCCGAAAGCAGGGATCACAAACACAGGCGAGGCGGGTGGCAGCTCCCTCACTCGAACGGAGTGCAGAGTAATCTCAGCGACGTCCGAATTATGTGTTGCACCTCTTCATTCCGTCATCATGTTACTGGTGCCAAATATGGAATTTAGTCTAAAAAGGTATTGATTCCAGACAGCTTTACTCAATTTGCCTTCATTCGCTCGTTCTCGCCTTTTCACTTTGTTTTGTAAACATTGCGGTGCACCATCTAAACTTCTCTATTAAAATTAATTTCTATACGTAAATATCGCATTGTTTGCAATGTCTTTCTTACTTTGGGAGAACTAGTTGGTGACGTCCACTCAACTATTGTGTTGGAAGCCGTTTAGCTTCACACGATTATAAAGTTAGTTCATCTTGTTCACTTGAAAACAAGACCTTACACCGATTATTCACTCCACGTGCAATCTTGCAACAGATCGCGTTCCTCTCGCGTTCGCTGCGGGTGTGCCAATATCATTACAGAGTGCTTCGAAGAAGGGTCATTGCCCAAAACGTCGCATATTATACATGTCAAGGAAGTGTTATTGACGACAGTGGAGGGTTTTCTTCGTCACAGAGGTTAAAGGTCTAAGGTTTAAGGCGGAGCCATCGCGGAGGGCAGGGGTGGTCGGTGACGTCACCACGCTTCGGGTATAAAGGCGGCTGCTGCTGCAAGCTGAGCGCGCAGTCTCTCGCGAGCTTTGTCAGAAGTAGTCGGAATGTCTGGACGCGGTAAAGGCGGTAAGGGGCTCGGCAAGGGAGGCGCAAAACGCCATCGCAAGGTGCTGCGCGACAACATCCAGGGCATCACCAAGCCCGCCATCCGCCGCCTCGCTCGCCGCGGCGGTGTGAAGCGCATCTCGGGCCTCATCTACGAGGAGACCCGCGGCGTCCTGAAGGTCTTCCTTGAGAACGTCATCCGCGACGCCGTCACCTACACGGAGCACGCCAAGCGCAAGACCGTCACCGCCATGGACGTGGTCTACGCCCTCAAGCGCCAGGGCCGCACTCTCTACGGCTTCGGAGGCTGAGCGCCCATCTCTCGCACACTAAGCCAACCCAAAGGCTCTTTTCAGAGCCACCCACCTCTTCGAAACTGCTTGCGCCAGTGTTGCCAAACACTTTCTAAATGGAGCACATGTCCTGGGTTGTTGCGCGCCAATTCCTCGTGAGCGTGGTGGACGTTTGCTTGTTGAGTTGGCGAATCTTCATCTGCTTCCACATGAATGAAAGAAATCATGATATTCACGACACGTCACATTTAACAAGGCGTAATTCTTGAACGCGTTAATACAGTACCCATTTCTGGTATTTTTGCGTTAATTATTTCCAGCTGCAGCCGATTCCGATATTACGTGGAGCATTTGGCGCCACAATCTTACAGCACACTCGTCCTAATTGACGTAGCGTGCCGGAATGCTAATCTCCACCTGTACAGCACAACAGCGAAGTTATTTTTCTCCACCGAGCGCTTGTATTTTTCCAAATTGCGTTCTTAAAACGCCCGTGCGCCGTATTAGACGAGTGGTGAAACAATCCCTCGTAAGAAACAAAAAAACCCACGCTCAAAACACAATATACTGTATTGGGTTTTCCAGTCATCCTTATTAAAACAAAGGCAATGGCCATGGCTGCAATTCACTAATATACATGTTTGGACATTACATTGTGTTATATTCACAAGTCCTTTTTGCAGTAAAAACGATATTAAAGTGAGCATCGCGTCCGCGTTTCTCATTGGAGGCTGATGGAGAGGGATGGTACTAAAAGAGCCACTCAGCAGCGCCGCGCACTACGATCCTCTGATTTGCATCTCGCCTCCTATAAAAGGAGCTCATCGCCCGACCGACATCCACATTCGCTTCCCGTCTGTTCTGACCTGAAGCTGCCTACAACGCGTCGACATGCCCGATCCTCCCGCATCAAAGAGCGCTGGGCCGGCCAAGGTTCCTGCTCCCAAGAAGGGCTCCAAGAAGGCTGTGACCAAGGCTACGCGCAAGGATGGCAAGAAGCGACGCCACCGCAGGAAGGAGAGCTACGCCATTTACATCTACAAGGTGATGAAGCAGGTGCACCCCGATACCGGCATCTCGTCCAAGGCAATGAGCATCATGAACTCGTTCGTCAACGACATCTTCGAGCGCATCGCTTCCGAGGCGTCCCGCCTGGCGCACTACAACAAGCGCTCCACCATCACTTCTCGGGAGATCCAGACCGCAGTGCGACTGCTGCTCCCCGGCGAGCTGGCCAAGCACGCCGTGTCGGAGGGCACCAAGGCCGTCACCAAGTACACAAGCTCCAAGTGAAGCCTCGACTCCACCATTAATTACAAAGGCTCTTTTCAGAGCCACCCACTTAGTTAAAAAAGTGAACCAGATGCTGCTGCGCTTCAATTAGTTCATCGTTAACACATGACAGTGTATTACGTTGCTGTTGAATGCGTGCCATATTCTGTAAGTCAAACCCATTTACGGCGTGGCGATGGTTGCTCGCCTTGCCTCGGCCCTGATCAAGGAGCTCGACGCTTGGTGCAGTTCAATCGTGAGGATTTGTGTAGATTGGATAAGTTACGTACATTCGCCAAATTAACTATAACATTTTACCCACTCGATGTGTTTTAAGCATTGATGTGATGGGAGTAATCGAGCCCGAAAGCAGGGATCACAAACACAGGCGAGGCGGGTGGCAGCTCCCTCACTCGAACGGAGTGCAGAGTAATCTCAGCGACGTCCGAATTATGTGTTGCACCTCTTCATTCCGTCATCATGTTACTGGTGCCAAATATGGAATTTAGTCTAAAAAGGTATTGATTCCAGACAGCTTTACTCAATTTGCCTTCATTCGCTCGTTCTCGCCTTTTCACTTTGTTTTGTAAACATTGCGGTGCACCATCTAAACTTCTCTATTAAAATTAATTTCTATACGTAAATATCGCATTGTTTGCAATGTCTTTCTTACTTTGGGAGAACTAGTTGGTGACGTCCACTCAACTATTGTGTTGGAAGCCGTTTAGCTTCACACGATTATAAAGTTAGTTCATCTTGTTCACTTGAAAACAAGACCTTACACCGATTATTCACTCCACGTGCAATCTTGCAACAGATCGCGTTCCTCTCGCGTTCGCTGCGGGTGTGCCAATATCATTACAGAGTGCTTCGAAGAAGGGTCATTGCCCAAAACGTCGCATATTATACATGTCAAGGAAGTGTTATTGACGACAGTGGAGGGTTTTCTTCGTCACAGAGGTTAAAGGTCTAAGGTTTAAGGCGGAGCCATCGCGGAGGGCAGGGGTGGTCGGTGACGTCACCACGCTTCGGGTATAAAGGCGGCTGCTGCTGCAAGCTGAGCGCGCAGTCTCTCGCGAGCTTTGTCAGAAGTAGTCGGAATGTCTGGACGCGGTAAAGGCGGTAAGGGGCTCGGCAAGGGAGGCGCAAAACGCCATCGCAAGGTGCTGCGCGACAACATCCAGGGCATCACCAAGCCCGCCATCCGCCGCCTCGCTCGCCGCGGCGGTGTGAAGCGCATCTCGGGCCTCATCTACGAGGAGACCCGCGGCGTCCTGAAGGTCTTCCTTGAGAACGTCATCCGCGACGCCGTCACCTACACGGAGCACGCCAAGCGCAAGACCGTCACCGCCATGGACGTGGTCTACGCCCTCAAGCGCCAGGGCCGCACTCTCTACGGCTTCGGAGGCTGAGCGCCCATCTCTCGCACACTAAGCCAACCCAAAGGCTCTTTTCAGAGCCACCCACCTCTTCGAAACTGCTTGCGCCAGTGTTGCCAAACACTTTCTAAATGGAGCACATGTCCTGGGTTGTTGCGCGCCAATTCCTCGTGAGCGTGGTGGACGTTTGCTTGTTGAGTTGGCGAATCTTCATCTGCTTCCACATGAATGAAAGAAATCATGATATTCACGACACGTCACATTTAACAAGGCGTAATTCTTGAACGCGTTAATACAGTACCCATTTCTGGTATTTTTGCGTTAATTATTTCCAGCTGCAGCCGATTCCGATATTACGTGGAGCATTTGGCGCCACAATCTTACAGCACACTCGTCCTAATTGACGTAGCGTGCCGGAATGCTAATCTCCACCTGTACAGCACAACAGCGAAGTTATTTTTCTCCACCGAGCGCTTGTATTTTTCCAAATTGCGTTCTTAAAACGCCCGTGCGCCGTATTAGACGAGTGGTGAAACAATCCCTCGTAAGAAACAAAAAAACCCACGCTCAAAACACAATATACTGTATTGGGTTTTCCAGTCATCCTTATTAAAACAAAGGCAATGGCCATGGCTGCAATTCACTAATATACATGTTTGGACATTACATTGTGTTATATTCACAAGTCCTTTTTGCAGTAAAAACGATATTAAAGTGAGCATCGCGTCCGCGTTTCTCATTGGAGGCTGATGGAGAGGGATGGTACTAAAAGAGCCACTCAGCAGCGCCGCGCACTACGATCCTCTGATTTGCATCTCGCCTCCTATAAAAGGAGCTCATCGCCCGACCGACATCCACATTCGCTTCCCGTCTGTTCTGACCTGAAGCTGCCTACAACGCGTCGACATGCCCGATCCTCCCGCATCAAAGAGCGCTGGGCCGGCCAAGGTTCCTGCTCCCAAGAAGGGCTCCAAGAAGGCTGTGACCAAGGCTACGCGCAAGGATGGCAAGAAGCGACGCCACCGCAGGAAGGAGAGCTACGCCATTTACATCTACAAGGTGATGAAGCAGGTGCACCCCGATACCGGCATCTCGTCCAAGGCAATGAGCATCATGAACTCGTTCGTCAACGACATCTTCGAGCGCATCGCTTCCGAGGCGTCCCGCCTGGCGCACTACAACAAGCGCTCCACCATCACTTCTCGGGAGATCCAGACCGCAGTGCGACTGCTGCTCCCCGGCGAGCTGGCCAAGCACGCCGTGTCGGAGGGCACCAAGGCCGTCACCAAGTACACAAGCTCCAAGTGAAGCCTCGACTCCCATTAATTACAAAGGCTCTTTTCAGAGCCACCCACCTCTCCGAACCTGCTTGTACCAGTCCTAGCAGGAGTACAAAACGAAACTTCCAACAAAGTCCCGGTTCACGCGGGGACATTGTTCGCTCATTGAGTGAAGTGGAGAGATCGAACGCATTTTAACATGTTTCCACGTGAATAAAAGCGATAACAATATTCATGGCACATCATATTCACCAGCAGGCATTTCTTGGACTTGATTGTCCATTGATTTCATCTGCAGCCCATTCAGATATTACATTGGATATTTGGCGCCAAAACCTTGCAATGCAATATATTTAATTCGTGGTTGTATTTTCGGGCAGGAACTAACATTTTGCACGTGTACATATATGTAAAAGTAAGCGCCTAGCATGGATGACTCGTGCAGTATAATTGATCATCATCTCAATGCCAAGAGAATATATATCTATTCCTGTGATCACCTCTTTCCGACATTTTTACGTATTACTGTTTCCAATGAAGTGCAGTTTCTTCACACTTTATTTAGATCATGCAGAGCACTGTAAAGTTGTTTTCGGAAAGGTGTTTGCTTGAGAAAAGAACATCCGTTAAAGACATCGACGGCGCTCAAACGGTACTACTGCATCGTGATGCGGCATTCTGAAATGATCCAAACTGTGAACATTTTGTTGATTAAGAAGAGTTGACGACTCGAGATCATTGCACGCTGCCAACCAATCAGCACGCTCCCCTTCTTCGCACGTCACGACTCCGCTGACCAGTGAGCGCGCGCTCTGGGCTACATAAGCCGCCTTCTCCCCGCCTGTGAGAATCCTTGCCCTCACCAAGCCATGGCTCGCACCAAGCAGACGGCTCGCAAGTCCACGGGCGGCAAGGCCCCCCGCAAGCAACTCGCCACCAAGGCGGCCCGAAAGAGCGCTCCGGCCACGGGCGGCGTCAAGAAGCCTCACCGCTACAGGCCCGGCACCGTCGCTCTGCGCGAGATCCGCCGCTACCAGAAGTCCACCGAGCTGCTCATCCGCAAACTGCCCTTCCAGCGCCTCGTCAGGGAGATCGCGCAGGACTTCAAGACCGACCTGCGCTTCCAGAGCTCCGCTGTCATGGCTCTGCAGGAGGCCAGCGAAGCGTACCTTGTCGCGCTCTTCGAGGACACCAACCTGTGCGCCATCCACGCCAAGCGCGTCACCATCATGCCCAAGGACATTCAGCTCGCCCGCCGCATTCGTGGCGAGCGCGCTTGAACGCCCAGCTCGGCCCTCAAAGCACAACACAAAGGCTCTTTTCAGAGCCACCACTTACTCATGAAAACGCTTCCATGTGTGTTCTTCAAAGTTCGGGTGCCGGAAACCTTCGTTTGCTGGTCACTGCTCTCACGAGTCGTCAGGCGTAAGCGACAATGAAGTTCATTTTCTATACCCCGCCGCTCATATTTTTCAACATCACACGTTGGTGTCGTATATAAGCGTTGTGAAACCATGCTTACATAATGTTCAACAAAAGGGTTATTTTGGTGAAATATATTAACTATTAAACCCAAAGATATTGGTTTATGTTGTTTCAAGCCCGAGCTGATAAGAAGTTCACATTTTGCAAACTAAGAGACTGAATTATTCACGCACATATATTTTTAGGCATTGCCCGAACAGGCGGTTAAAGGAAAATATATATACACCGTATAGGCACGTGGGCGATCAATCACGAGCTCAAGGCTATCACAATGATTTCTTATAACCAATGCGGTCCCTCAAAATGATTATTATAATCAATAATACATTGATATTTGCGGAATCCGCTTATAAGTTTGACTTGCCAGCACGTGCCCATTAATTAACTCTATCATGCTTAAAACTTGAACCTATTAAGTACGTGTATCGCATTGTTTCATTCATAAGATGCGTGCCCGCATTAAAATATATATGGATACAAATAATTAAAGTCAACATCGAATCCTCGCGTCCCGGCTTTTCATTGGTGGCTCAAGGAGAGGGCGGGACTCGACCGAGAGGAGCCAATCAGCAGCGGCGCGCTCTACGATCCTCGTCTCCGCTATAAAAGCCGCTCCGGTGGTGCGTGTTAACGTCACAAATCGTTCGTACTTTGTCTCCAGTGCTTTTTGCATCCTAGGTCGCTTAACAATGTCTGGACGCGGCAAGACCGGTGGCAAGTCTCGCGCCAAGGCAAAGTCCCGCTCTTCCCGCGCCGGCCTGCAGTTCCCCGTGGGTCGCGTTCACAGGCTGCTCCGCAAGGGCAATTACGCCCAGCGGGTCGGCGCTGGAGCACCCGTCTACCTGGCCGCCGTGCTCGAGTACCTTTCTGCCGAGATCCTCGAGCTGGCTGGCAATGCCGCCCGCGACAACAAGAAGACGAGGATCATCCCCCGACACCTGCAGCTCGCCGTGCGAAACGACGAGGAGCTCAACAAGCTCATGGGCGGCGTGACTATCGCCCAGGGCGGTGTGCTGCCCAACATCCAGGCCGTGCTGCTGCCCAAGAAGACCTCTCAGGCAAAGAAGTGAACGCGCCGCCGCTTCTACCACCACAACAACGGCTCTTTTCAGAGCCACCCACTTACTTGCAAAGAGCTCGGACAGTCGTACACAGGAGTTTTGTTATACTGGTAGGAACGAAGTGGACCAGACCACCAATAGATTAATGTGTCCGTCCGTCAACATCGCCCCCTACTGCAAACATTTGGCATGACCCTACGAAAACCTTGACTCTGACGCTATCCTGGCTAAACAAGTGTAACATTCCCTTATAATTCCCTCAGCTTTTAATTAAAACATTTAAATTAATGAGGCTTTCCTGGTTAAACACGTGTAACATTCCCTAATAATTCCCTGAGATAGCTTTTAATTAAAACTTTGAAATTAAATAAAACAACTAACAGCGCCCTAATAATTCCCTGAGATAGCTTTTAATTAAAACTTTGAAATTAAAAAAAAACTCACAGCGCCCTAAAGCCTACAGCTAGGCCTAAAGCCTAGAACTAGGCCTGAAACTCTCCATTCGTGTCGTACCCCCGCGTGTGTGAAAGGGAGTTATGTTTAACAATGTTACATTCCCTCATGTTTTTAAATAGAAACATTTAAATTTAAAGCTTTTACATGAATCATTAAATCATTTAAATTAAAAATTAACTCACAGCGCCCTAAAGCATACAGCTAGGCCTAAAGCCTAGAACTAGGCCTCAATCTCTCCCTTCGTATCGTCCGATTAGGTGTAGCAACATCGCCCCCTACTGCAAACACTTGGCAGGACCCTACAAAAACCTTTTGACTCAGTGGGGCTTTCCTGGCTTAACAAGTGTAATAATACATTATGTTTATATTATTTGGTTATTCGTTCCTACCAGCCCACCCCGCAGGGTCCTGTTTAATAAGGACACCGTCGTCGAGTTGCCCTCGTCCCAAATTGCTCGCAATTAAACGAATGCTCTGCTCATTCCAGATACCCTTTATGTCTAATTTAGGAACGGTATTTGAGCAGCATTCCAACATTGCCTCAATCATGGAACATGGTTTAGAATAAATTGGGATGCCTATTGGAAGAAAGAATCGTGTTTTTTAAAGAATAAAACTCGCTCTTTTTGAGCGGTCAGAAAAGGGATCAAATGAGCACATCAGCTCAGGGTTGTGGCCGGTGTTAGCTGATAGTAAGCAAAAAAGTACTGGTAAACGCTGGGGATGTCAACACTCGGTAAAGTATAATATTACTTGTCAAATAAGATGGTACAAATATGTGTAGTTAAATATTTTTTACATGGTTAATAACATCTTTCCAATGATTACTCATTCGTGTTACTTAGTGCAGTAAATACGTGTTACTTATTGCAGTAAAAACAACCCATCGGATGAACCATCCTGCGCTCCTAGAATATCAACTCTGTCGGTGCATTAAACGTAAGATTATATATTTTCTTTAAACATTCGACTGCAGAGTCACTTGAGTTGAATTTGAGTGGTGATGATTGTGCACCGTGCCTCGATCTTGTTCAAGGCGCGCGACCCTTCTGCAGTGCGTGAGCTACTCACCTCTTGCCACGTAAAATGTTAAACTTTCTATTTAATGTCGGTTAATTTTGAGTAATTTTCTTCAGTTTGTTGTCCATCTGAAAATCCATATATTTATTCATTTCAAAGTTCGATTAAAACGTCCAGTTAAAAGTTCGGTGACAAGGGACTGTTGACATGGCGCGCAGTCCTCACCATAGCGCGAGAGGAGGAATCGCGAGCGCGCGAGGCAAAACTTAAATAGAAAATATTTCGTTGGAATTAAATATGAGTAGTCTGTTGAAGCATCTTGTCTTGCAAAAAATTCGAGTGCGTTTAAAATAGTGTTCATCAGTAACACTTTTGAAAACCGACAATCGTCATAGCATGCCCTGACCGAACAATGTCTCCCAAATGTTGGTTGTTCACTTGTTTTGAATTATAATTTATATCGTGAGCATTGTCGTATATTGCATAAGTAACGTACATTAAAGAAGTGATCTTCGTGATAATGTATCAACTAGATGCATGTAAGTATGAACGTTACGGGAGTAATCGAGCCCAAAGGCAGGCGTGATAAACACAGTGAGTATGGTGGCAACTCCCTCACCAGAGCTGAGTTCTGGATGATCTCAGCGACGTCCGCATTCAGTACGCCGCTTCTATAATAACCTCGGGCCTGGAGAACACTCGTTTCGAATTCGTGAGAGCGCTGATTTCGATTTCAAAGAGGCGAGGCGATAAAAGCGACGTCTTGAGATGGCGGAAACTGCTCCTGCTCAACCACCAGCTGCGGCTACTTCAGCGCCTAAAAGCCCCAAGAAGAAGCGCGCCGCTCCAAAGGCCAAGAAGGTCGGCCCCAGCGTGTCCGAGCTCATCCTCAAGGCTCTGGCCAGCAGCAAGGAGAGGAACGGCGTGTCTCTTCCTGCGCTCAAAAAGTCGCTTGCTGCCGGAGGATACGACGTGGAGAAGAACAATGCCCGCGTGAAGTTGGCCATCAAGAAGCTCGTGGCCAAAGACGCCGTGGCGCAAGTGAAGGGCAGCGGCGCGTCTGGCTCTTTCAAACTCAACAAGGAAAAGGCTGCCGCAAAGGCGAAGCCCAAGTCGTCAACGGCAAAGCCCGCAGCTAAAAAGCCCGCGGCAGCCAAGAAGGTGAAGAAGCCCGCGGCAGCCAAGAAGACCGCGCCCAAGAAGTCTCCCAAGAAAGCAAAGAAGCCCGCGGCTGCCAAGGCGGCCAAGAGCCCCAAAAAGGTGAAGTTGGCTGTTAAGCCCAAGAAGGCGGCGAAGAGCCCAGCCAAGCCCAAGGCTGCGAAGCCCAAGGTCGCTAAGCCCAAGACCGTCAAGGCCAAGGCCGCCAAACCCAAGGTGGCCAAGCCCAAGAAGGCCGCGGCCAAGCCCAAGAAGACTGCGCCAAAGAAGTGAATCCGATCGGACGACGCTCGATTCACTCCACCTCAACGGCTCTTTTCAGAGCCACCCACTTAGTTAAAAAAGTGAACCAGATGCTGCTGCGCTTCCATTAGTTCATCGGTAACACATGACAGTGTATTACGTTGCTGTTGAATGCGTGCCATATTCTGTAAGTCAAACCCATTTACGGCGTGGCGATGGTTGCTCGCCTTGCCTCGGCCCTGATCAAGGAGCTCGACGCTTGGTGCAGTTCAATCGTGAGGATTTGTGTAGATTGGATAAGTTACGTACATTCGCCAAATTAACTATAACATTTTACCCACTCGATGTGTTTTAAGCATTGATGTGATGGGAGTAATCGAGCCCGAAAGCAGGGATCACAAACACAGGCGAGGCGGGTGGCAGCTCCCTCACTCGAACGGAGTGCAGAGTAATCTCAGCGACGTCCGAATTATGTGTTGCACCTCTTCATTCCGTCATCATGTTACTGGTGCCAAATATGGAATTTAGTCTAAAAAGGTATTGATTCCAGACAGCTTTACTCAATTTGCCTTCATTCGCTCGTTCTCGCCTTTTCACTTTGTTTTGTAAACATTGCGGTGCACCATCTAAACTTCTCTATTAAAATTAATTTCTATACGTAAATATCGCATTGTTTGCAATGTCTTTCTTACTTTGGGAGAACTAGTTGGTGACGTTCACTCAACTATTGTGTTGGAAGCCGTTTAGCTTCACACGATTATAAAGTTAGTTCATCTTGTTCACTTGAAAACAAGACCTTACACCGATTATTCACTCCACGTGCAATCTTGCAACAGATCGCGTTCCTCTCGCGTTCGCTGCGGGTGTGCCAATATCATTACAGAGTGCTTCGAAGAAGGGTCATTGCCCAAAACGTCGCATATTATACATGTCAAGGAAGTGTTATTGACGACAGTGGAGGGTTTTCTTCGTCACAGAGGTTAAAGGTCTAAGGTTTAAGGCGGAGCCATCGCGGAGGGCAGGGGTGGTCGGTGACGTCACCACGCTTCGGGTATAAAGGCGGCTGCTGCTGCAAGCTGAGCGCGCAGTCTCTCGCGAGCTTTGTCAGAAGTAGTCGGAATGTCTGGACGCGGTAAAGGCGGTAAGGGGCTCGGCAAGGGAGGCGCAAAACGCCATCGCAAGGTGCTGCGCGACAACATCCAGGGCATCACCAAGCCCGCCATCCGCCGCCTCGCTCGCCGCGGCGGTGTGAAGCGCATCTCGGGCCTCATCTACGAGGAGACCCGCGGCGTCCTGAAGGTCTTCCTTGAGAACGTCATCCGCGACGCCGTCACCTACACGGAGCACGCCAAGCGCAAGACCGTCACTGCCATGGACGTGGTCTACGCCCTCAAGCGCCAGGGCCGCACTCTCTACGGCTTCGGAGGCTGAGCGCCCATCTCTCGCACACTAAGCCAACCCAAAG
Source organism: Lampetra fluviatilis (assembly GCF_964198595.1). Lineage (NCBI taxonomy): Eukaryota > Metazoa > Chordata > Hyperoartia > Petromyzontiformes > Petromyzontidae > Lampetra > Lampetra fluviatilis. Next base: position 3,779,948 of record NC_136322.1, on the reverse strand, counting down.
GCTCTTTTCAGAGCCACCCACCTCTTCGAAACTGCTTGCGCCAGTGTTGCCAAACACTTTCTAAATGGAGCACATGTCCTGGGTTGTTGCGCGCCAATTCCTCGTGAGCGTGGTGGACGTTTGCTTGTTGAGTTGGCGAATCTTCATCTGCTTCCACATGAATGAAAGAAATCATGATATTCACGACACGTCACATTTAACAAGGCGTAATTCTTGAACGCGTTAATACAGTACCCATTTCTGGTATTTTTGCGTTAATTATTTCCAGCTGCAGCCGATTCCGATATTACGTGGAGCATTTGGCGCCACAATCTTACAGCACACTCGTCCTAATTGACGTAGCGTGCCGGAATGCTAATCTCCACCTGTACAGCACAACAGCGAAGTTATTTTTCTCCACCGAGCGCTTGTATTTTTCCAAATTGCGTTCTTAAAACGCCCGTGCGCCGTATTAGACGAGTGGTGAAACAATCCCTCGTAAGAAACAAAAAAACCCACGCTCAAAACACAATATACTGTATTGGGTTTTCCAGTCATCCTTATTAAAACAAAGGCAATGGCCATGGCTGCAATTCACTAATATACATGTTTGGACATTACATTGTGTTATATTCACAAGTCCTTTTTGCAGTAAAAACGATATTAAAGTGAGCATCGCGTCCGCGTTTCTCATTGGAGGCTGATGGAGAGGGATGGTACTAAAAGAGCCACTCAGCAGCGCCGCGCACTACGATCCTCTGATTTGCATCTCGCCTCCTATAAAAGGAGCTCATCGCCCGACCGACATCCACATTCGCTTCCCGTCTGTTCTGACCTGAAGCTGCCTACAACGCGTCGACATGCCCGATCCTCCCGCATCAAAGAGCGCTGGGCCGGCCAAGGTTCCTGCTCCCAAGAAGGGCTCCAAGAAGGCTGTGACCAAGGCTACGCGCAAGGATGGCAAGAAGCGACGCCACCGCAGGAAGGAGAGCTACGCCATTTACATCTACAAGGTGATGAAGCAGGTGCACCCCGATACCGGCATCTCGTCCAAGGCAATGAGCATCATGAACTCGTTCGTCAACGACATCTTCGAGCGCATCGCTTCCGAGGCGTCCCGCCTGGCGCACTACAACAAGCGCTCCACCATCACTTCTCGGGAGATCCAGACCGCAGTGCGACTGCTGCTCCCCGGCGAGCTGGCCAAGCACGCCGTGTCGGAGGGCACCAAGGCCGTCACCAAGTACACAAGCTCCAAGTGAAGCCTCGACTCCCATTAATTACAAAGGCTCTTTTCAGAGCCACCCACCTCTCCGAACCTGCTTGTACCAGTCCTAGCAGGAGTACAAAACGAAACTTCCAACAAAGCCCCGGTTCACGCGGGGACATTGTTCGCTCATTGAGTGAAGTGGAGAGATCGAACGCATTTTAACATGTTTCCACGTGAATAAAAGCGATAACAATATTCATGGCACATCATATTCACCAGCAGGCATTTCTTGGACTTGATTGTCCATTGATTTCATCTGCAGCCCATTCAGATATTACATTGGATATTTGGCGCCAAAACCTTGCAATGCAATATATTTAATTCGTGGTTGTATTTTCGGGCAGGAACTAACATTTTGCACGTGTACATATATGTAAAAGTAAGCGCCTAGCATGGATGACTCGTGCAGTATAATTGATCATCATCTCAATGCCAAGAGAATATATATCTATTCCTGTGATCACCTCTTTCCGACATTTTTACGTATTACTGTTTCCAATGAAGTGCAGTTTCTTCACACTTTATTTAGATCATGCAGAGCACTGTAAAGTTGTTTTCGGAAAGGTGTTTGCTTGAGAAAAGAACATCCGTTAAAGACATCGACGGCGCTCAAACGGTACTACTGCATCGTGATGCGGCATTCTGAAATGATCCAAACTGTGAACATTTTGTTGATTAAGAAGAGTTGACGACTCGAGATCATTGCACGCTGCCAACCAATCAGCACGCTCCCCTTCTTCGCACGTCACGACTCCGCTGACCAGTGAGCGCGCGCTCTGGGCTACATAAGCCGCCTTCTCCCCGCCTGTGAGAATCTTTGCCCTCACCAAGCCATGGCTCGCACCAAGCAGACGGCTCGCAAGTCCACGGGCGGCAAGGCCCCCCGCAAGCAACTCGCCACCAAGGCGGCCCGAAAGAGCGCTCCGGCCACGGGCGGCGTCAAGAAGCCTCACCGCTACAGGCCCGGCACCGTCGCTCTGCGCGAGATCCGCCGCTACCAGAAGTCCACCGAGCTGCTCATCCGCAAACTGCCCTTCCAGCGCCTCGTCAGGGAGATCGCGCAGGACTTCAAGACCGACCTGCGCTTCCAGAGCTCCGCTGTCATGGCTCTGCAGGAGGCCAGCGAAGCGTACCTTGTCGCGCTCTTCGAGGACACCAACCTGTGCGCCATCCACGCCAAGCGCGTCACCATCATGCCCAAGGACATTCAGCTCGCCCGCCGCATTCGTGGCGAGCGCGCTTGAACGCCCAGCTCGGCCCTCAAAGCACAACACAAAGGCTCTTTTCAGAGCCACCACTTACTCATGAAAACGCTTCCATGTGTGTTCTTCAAAGTTCGGGTGCCGGAAACCTTCGTTTGCTGGTCACTGCTCTCACGAGTCGTCAGGCGTAAGCGACAATGAAGTTCATTTTCTATACCCCGCCGCTCATATTTTTCAACATCACACGTTGGTGTCGTATATAAGCGTTGTGAAACCATGCTTACATAATGTTCAACAAAAGGGTTATTTTGGTGAAATATATTAACTATTAAACCCAAAGATATTGGTTTATGTTGTTTCAAGCCCGAGCTGATAAGAAGTTCACATTTTGCAAACTAAGAGACTGAATTATTCACGCACATATATTTTTAGGCATTGCCCGAACAGGCGGTTAAAGGAAAATATATATACACCGTATAGGCACGTGGGCGATCAATCACGAGCTCAAGGCTATCACAATGATTTCTTATAACCAATGCGGTCCCTCAAAATGATTATTATAATCAATAATACATTGATATTTGCGGAATCCGCTTATAAGTTTGACTTGCCAGCACGTGCCCATTAATTAACTCTATCATGCTTAAAACTTGAACCTATTAAGTACGTGTATCGCATTGTTTCATTCATAAGATGCGTGCCCGCATTAAAATATATATGGATACAAATAATTAAAGTCAACATCGAATCCTCGCGTCCCGGCTTTTCATTGGTGGCTCAAGGAGAGGGCGGGACTCGACCGAGAGGAGCCAATCAGCAGCGGCGCGCTCTACGATCCTCGTCTCCGCTATAAAAGCCGCTCCGGTGGTGCGTGTTAACGTCACAAATCGTTCGTACTTTGTCTCCAGTGCTTTTTGCATCCTAGGTCGCTTAACAATGTCTGGACGCGGCAAAACCGGTGGCAAGTCTCGCGCCAAGGCAAAGTCCCGCTCTTCCCGCGCCGGCCTGCAGTTCCCCGTGGGTCGCGTTCACAGGCTGCTCCGCAAGGGCAATTACGCCCAGCGGGTCGGCGCTGGAGCACCCGTCTACCTGGCCGCCGTGCTCGAGTACCTTTCTGCCGAGATCCTCGAGCTGGCTGGCAATGCCGCCCGCGACAACAAGAAGACGAGGATCATCCCCCGACACCTGCAGCTCGCCGTGCGAAACGACGAGGAGCTCAACAAGCTCATGGGCGGCGTGACTATCGCCCAGGGCGGTGTGCTGCCCAACATCCAGGCCGTGCTGCTGCCCAAGAAGACCTCTCAGGCAAAGAAGTGAACGCGCCGCCGCCTCTACCACCACAACAACGGCTCTTTTCAGAGCCACCCACTTACTTGCAAAGAGCTCGGACAGTCGTACACAGGAGTTTTGTTATACTGGTAGGAACGAAGTGGACCAGACCACCAATAGATTAATGTGTCCGTCCGTCAACATCGCCCCCTACTGCAAACATTTGGCATGACCCTACGAAAACCTTGACTCTGACGCTATCCTGGCTAAACAAGTGTAACATTCCCTTATAATTCCCTCAGCTTTTAATTAAAACATTTAAATTAATGAGGCTTTCCTGGCTAAACACGTGTAACATTCCCTAATAATTCCCTGAGATAGCTTTTAATTAAAACTTTGAAATTAAATAAAACAACTAACAGCGCCCTAATAATTCCCTGAGATAGCTTTTAATTAAAACTTTGAAATTAAAAAAAAACTCACAGCGCCCTAAAGCCTACAGCTAGGCCTAAAGCCTAGAACTAGGCCTGAAACTCTCCATTCGTGTCGTACCCCCGCGTGTGTGAAAGGGAGTTATGTTTAACAATGTTACATTCCCTCATGTTTTTAAATAGAAACATTTAAATTTAAAGCTTTTACATGAATCATTAAATCATTTAAATTAAAAATTAACTCACAGCGCCCTAAAGCATTCAGCTAGGCCTAAAGCCTAGAACTAGGCCTCAATCTCTCCCTTCGTATCGTCCGATTAGGTGTAGCAACATCGCCCCCTACTGCAAACACTTGGCAGGACCCTACAAAAACCTTTTGACTCAGTGGGGCTTTCCTGGCTTAACAAGTGTAATAATACATTATGTTTATATTATTTGGTTATTCGTTCCTACCAGCCCACCCCGCAGGGTCCTGTTTAATAAGGACACCGTCGTCGAGTTGCCCTCGTCCCAAATTGCTCGCAATTAAACGAATGCTCTGCTCATTCCAGATACCCTTTATGTCTAATTTAGGAACGGTATTTGAGCAGCATTCCAACATTGCCTCAATCATGGAACATGGTTTAGAATAAATTGGGATGCCTATTGGAAGAAAGAATCGTGTTTTTTAAAGAATAAAACTCGCTCTTTTTGAGCGGTCAGAAAAGGGATCAAATGAGCACATCAGCTCAGGGTTGTGGCCGGTGTTAGCTGATAGTAAGCAAAAAAGTACTGGTAAACGCTGGGGATGTCAACACTCGGTAAAGTATAATATTACTTGTCAAATAAGATGGTACAAATATGTGTAGTTAAATATTTTTTACATGGTTAATAACATCTTTCCAATGATTACTCATTCGTGTTACTTAGTGCAGTAAATACGTGTTACTTATTGCAGTAAAAACAACCCATCGGATGAACCATCCTGCGCTCCTAGAATATCAACTCTGTCGGTGCATTAAACGTAAGATTATATATTTTCTTTAAACATTCGACTGCAGAGTCACTTGAGTTGAATTTGAGTGGTGATGATTGTGCACCGTGCCTCGATCTTGTTCAAGGCGCGCGACCCTTCTGCAGTGCGTGAGCTACTCACCTCTTGCCACGTAAAATGTTAAACTTTCTATTTAATGTCGGTTAATTTTGAGTAATTTTCTTCAGTTTGTTGTCCATCTGAAAATCCATATATTTATTCATTTCAAAGTTCGATTAAAACGTCCAGTTAAAAGTTCGGTGACAAGGGACTGTTGACATGGCGCGCAGTCCTCACCATAGCGCGAGAGGAGGAATCGCGAGCGCGCGAGGCAAAACTTAAATAGAAAATATTTCGTTGGAATTAAATATGAGTAGTCTGTTGAAGCATCTTGTCTTGCAAAAAATTCGAGTGCGTTTAAAATAGTGTTCATCAGTAACACTTTTGAAAACCGACAATCGTCATAGCATGCCCTGACCGAACAATGTCTCCCAAATGTTGGTTGTTCACTTGTTTTGAATTATAATTTATATCGTGAGCATTGTCGTATATTGCATAAGTAACGTACATTAAAGAAGTGATCTTCGTGATAATGTATCAACTAGATGCATGTAAGTATGAACGTTACGGGAGTAATCGAGCCCAAAGGCAGGCGTGATAAACACAGTGAGTATGGTGGCAACTCCCTCACCAGAGCTGAGTTCTGGATGATCTCAGCGACGTCCGCATTCAGTACGCCGCTTCTATAATAACCTCGGGCCTGGAGAACACTCGTTTCGAATTCGTGAGAGCGCTGATTTCGATTTCAAAGAGGCGAGGCGATAAAAGCGACGTCTTGAGATGGCGGAAACTGCTCCTGCTCAACCACCAGCTGCGGCTACTTCAGCGCCTAAAAGCCCCAAGAAGAAGCGCGCCGCTCCAAAGGCCAAGAAGGTCGGCCCCAGCGTGTCCGAGCTCATCCTCAAGGCTCTGGCCAGCAGCAAGGAGAGGAACGGCGTGTCTCTTCCTGCGCTCAAAAAGTCGCTTGCTGCCGGAGGATACGACGTGGAGAAGAACAATGCCCGCGTGAAGTTGGCCATCAAGAAGCTCGTGGCCAAAGACGCCGTGGCGCAAGTGAAGGGCAGCGGCGCGTCTGGCTCTTTCAAACTCAACAAGGAAAAGGCTGCCGCAAAGGCGAAGCCCAAGTCGTCAACGGCAAAGCCCGCAGCTAAAAAGCCCGCGGCAGCCAAGAAGGTGAAGAAGCCCGCGGCAGCCAAGAAGACCGCGCCCAAGAAGTCTCCCAAGAAAGCAAAGAAGCCCGCGGCTGCCAAGGCGGCCAAGAGCCCCAAAAAGGTGAAGTTGGCTGTTAAGCCCAAGAAGGCGGCGAAGAGCCCAGCCAAGCCCAAGGCTGCGAAGCCCAAGGTCGCTAAGCCCAAGACCGTCAAGGCCAAGGCCGCCAAACCCAAGGTGGCCAAGCCCAAGAAGGCCGCGGCCAAGCCCAAGAAGACTGCGCCAAAGAAGTGAATCCGATCGGACGACGCTCGATTCACTCCACCTCAACGGCTCTTTTCAGAGCCACCCACTTAGTTAAAAAAGTGAACCAGATGCTGCTGCGCTTCCATTAGTTCATCGGTAACACATGACAGTGTATTACGTTGCTGTTGAATGCGTGCCATATTCTGTAAGTCAAACCCATTTACGGCGTGGCGATGGTTGCTCGCCTTGCCTCGGCCCTGATCAAGGAGCTCGACGCTTGGTGCAGTTCAATCGTGAGGATTTGTGTAGATTGGATAAGTTACGTACATTCGCCAAATTAACTATAACATTTTACCCACTCGATGTGTTTTAAGCATTGATGTGATGGGAGTAATCGAGCCCGAAAGCAGGGATCACAAACACAGGCGAGGCGGGTGGCAGCTCCCTCACTCGAACGGAGTGCAGAGTAATCTCAGCGACGTCCGAATTATGTGTTGCACCTCTTCATTCCGTCATCATGTTACTGGTGCCAAATATGGAATTTAGTCTAAAAAGGTATTGATTCCAGACAGCTTTACTCAATTTGCCTTCATTCGCTCGTTCTCGCCTTTTCACTTTGTTTTGTAAACATTGCGGTGCACCATCTAAACTTCTCTATTAAAATTAATTTCTATACGTAAATATCGCATTGTTTGCAATGTCTTTCTTACTTTGGGAGAACTAGTTGGTGACGTTCACTCAACTATTGTGTTGGAAGCCGTTTAGCTTCACACGATTATAAAGTTAGTTCATCTTGTTCACTTGAAAACAAGACCTTACACCGATTATTCACTCCACGTGCAATCTTGCAACAGATCGCGTTCCTCTCGCGTTCGCTGCGGGTGTGCCAATATCATTACAGAGTGCTTCGAAGAAGGGTCATTGCCCAAAACGTCGCATATTATACATGTCAAGGAAGTGTTATTGACGACAGTGGAGGGTTTTTTTCGTCACAGAGGTTAAAGGTCTAAGGTTTAAGGCGGAGCCATCGCGGAGGGCAGGGGTGGTCGGTGACGTCACCACGCTTCGGGTATAAAGGCGGCTGCTGCTGCAAGCTGAGCGCGCAGTCTCTCGCGAGCTTTGTCAGAAGTAGTCGGAATGTCTGGACGCGGTAAAGGCGGTAAGGGGCTCGGCAAGGGAGGCGCAAAACGCCATCGCAAGGTGCTGCGCGACAACATCCAGGGCATCACCAAGCCCGCCATCCGCCGCCTCGCTCGCCGCGGCGGTGTGAAGCGCATCTCGGGCCTCATCTACGAGGAGACCCGCGGCGTCCTGAAGGTCTTCCTTGAGAACGTCATCCGCGACGCCGTCACCTACACGGAGCACGCCAAGCGCAAGACCGTCACTGCCATGGACGTGGTCTACGCCCTCAAGCGCCAGGGCCGCACTCTCTACGGCTTCGGAGGCTGAGCGCCCATCTCTCGCACACTAAGCCAACCCAAAGGCTCTTTTCAGAGCCACCCACCTCTTCGAAACTGCTTGCGCCAGTGTTGCCAAACACTTTCTAAATGGAGCACATGTCCTGGGTTGTTGCGCGCCAATTCCTCGTGAGCGTGGTGGACGTTTGCTTGTTGAGTTGGCGAATCTTCATCTGCTTCCACATGAATGAAAGAAATCATGATATTCACGACACGTCACATTTAACAAGGCGTAATTCTTGAACGCGTTAATACAGTACCCATTTCTGGTATTTTTGCGTTAATTATTTCCAGCTGCAGCCGATTCCGATATTACGTGGAGCATTTGGCGCCACAATCTTACAGCACACTCGTCCTAATTGACGTAGCGTGCCGGAATGCTAATCTCCACCTGTACAGCACAACAGCGAAGTTATTTTTCTCCACCGAGCGCTTGTATTTTTCCAAATTGCGTTCTTAAAACGCCCGTGCGCCGTATTAGACGAGTGGTGAAACAATCCCTCGTAAGAAACAAAAAAACCCACGCTCAAAACACAATATACTGTATTGGGTTTTCCAGTCATCCTTATTAAAACAAAGGCAATGGCCATGGCTGCAATTCACTAATATACATGTTTGGACATTACATTGTGTTATATTCACAAGTCCTTTTTGCAGTAAAAACGATATTAAAGTGAGCATCGCGTCCGCGTTTCTCATTGGAGGCTGATGGAGAGGGATGGTACTAAAAGAGCCACTCAGCAGCGCCGCGCACTACGATCCTCTGATTTGCATCTCGCCTCCTATAAAAGGAGCTCATCGCCCGACCGACATCCACATTCGCTTCCCGTCTGTTCTGACCTGAAGCTGCCTACAACGCGTCGACATGCCCGATCCTCCCGCATCAAAGAGCGCTGGGCCGGCCAAGGTTCCTGCTCCCAAGAAGGGCTCCAAGAAGGCTGTGACCAAGGCTACGCGCAAGGATGGCAAGAAGCGACGCCACCGCAGGAAGGAGAGCTACGCCATTTACATCTACAAGGTGATGAAGCAGGTGCACCCCGATACCGGCATCTCGTCCAAGGCAATGAGCATCATGAACTCGTTCGTCAACGACATCTTCGAGCGCATCGCTTCCGAGGCGTCCCGCCTGGCGCACTACAACAAGCGCTCCACCATCACTTCTCGGGAGATCCAGACCGCAGTGCGACTGCTGCTCCCCGGCGAGCTGGCCAAGCACGCCGTGTCGGAGGGCACCAAGGCCGTCACCAAGTACACAAGCTCCAAGTGAAGCCTCGACTCCCATTAATTACAAAGGCTCTTTTCAGAGCCACCCACCTCTCCGAACCTGCTTGTACCAGTCCTAGCAGGAGTACAAAACGAAACTTCCAACAAAGTCCCGGTTCACGCGGGGACATTGTTCGCTCATTGAGTGAAGTGGAGAGATCGAACGCATTTTAACATGTTTCCACGTGAATAAAAGCGATAACAATATTCATGGCACATCATATTCACCAGCAGGCATTTCTTGGACTTGATTGTCCATTGATTTCATCTGCAGCCCATTCAGATATTACATTGGATATTTGGCGCCAAAACCTTGCAATGCAATATATTTAATTCGTGGTTGTATTTTCGGGCAGGAACTAACATTTTGCACGTGTACATATATGTAAAAGTAAGCGCCTAGCATGGATGACTCGTGCAGTATAATTGATCATCATCTCAATGCCAAGAGAATATATATCTATTCCTGTGATCACCTCTTTCCGACATTTTTACGTATTACTGTTTCCAATGAAGTGCAGTTTCTTCACACTTTATTTAGATCATGCAGAGCACTGTAAAGTTGTTTTCGGAAAGGTGTTTGCTTGAGAAAAGAACATCCGTTAAAGACATCGACGGCGCTCAAACGGTACTACTGCATCGTGATGCGGCATTCTGAAATGATCCAAACTGTGAACATTTTGTTGATTAAGAAGAGTTGACGACTCGAGATCATTGCACGCTGCCAACCAATCAGCACGCTCCCCTTCTTCGCACGTCACGACTCCGCTGACCAGTGAGCGCGCGCTCTGGGCTACATAAGCCGCCTTCTCCCCGCCTGTGAGAATCTTTGCCCTCACCAAGCCATGGCTCGCACCAAGCAGACGGCTCGCAAGTCCACGGGCGGCAAGGCCCCCCGCAAGCAACTCGCCACCAAGGCGGCCCGAAAGAGCGCTCCGGCCACGGGCGGCGTCAAGAAGCCTCACCGCTACAGGCCCGGCACCGTCGCTCTGCGCGAGATCCGCCGCTACCAGAAGTCCACCGAGCTGCTCATCCGCAAACTGCCCTTCCAGCGCCTCGTCAGGGAGATCGCGCAGGACTTCAAGACCGACCTGCGCTTCCAGAGCTCCGCTGTCATGGCTCTGCAGGAGGCCAGCGAAGCGTACCTTGTCGCGCTCTTCGAGGACACCAACCTGTGCGCCATCCACGCCAAGCGCGTCACCATCATGCCCAAGGATATTCAGCTCGCCCGCCGCATTCGTGGCGAGCGCGCTTGAACGCCCAGCTCGGCCCTCAAAGCACAACACAAAGGCTCTTTTCAGAGCCACCACTTACTCATGAAAACGCTTCCATGTGTGTTCTTCAAAGTTCGGGTGCCGGAAACCTTCGTTTGCTGGTCACGGCTCTCACGAGTCGTCAGGCGTAAGCGACAATGAAGTTCATTTTCTATACCCCGCCGCTCATATTTTTCAACATCACACGTTGGTGTCGTATATAAGCGTTGTGAAACCATGCTTACATAATGTTCAACAAAAGGGTTATTTTGGTGAAATATATTAACTATTAAACCCAAAGATATTGGTTTATGTTGTTTCAAGCCCGAGCTGATAAGAAGTTCACATTTTGCAAACTAAGAGACTGAATTATTCACGCACATATATTTTTAGGCATTGCCCGAACAGGCGGTTAAAGGAAAATATATATACACCGTATAGGCACGTGGGCGATCAATCACGAGCTCAAGGCTATCACAATGATTTCTTATAACCAATGCGGTCCCTCAAAATGATTATTATAATCAATAATACATTGATATTTGCGGAATCCGCTTATAAGTTTGACTTGCCAGCACGTGCCCATTAATTAACTCTATCATGCTTAAAACTTGAACCTATTAAGTACGTGTATCGCATTGTTTCATTCATAAGATGCGTGCCCGCATTAAAATATATATGGATACAAATAATTAAAGTCAACATCGAATCCTCGCGTCCCGGCTTTTCATTGGTGGCTCAAGGAGAGGGCGGGACTCGACCGAGAGGAGCCAATCAGCAGCGGCGCGCTCTACGATCCTCGTCTCCGCTATAAAAGCCGCTCCGGTGGTGCGTGTTAACGTCACAAATCGTTCGTACTTTGTCTCCAGTGCTTTTTGCATCCTAGGTCGCTTAACAATGTCTGGACGCGGCAAGACCGGTGGCAAGTCTCGCGCCAAGGCAAAGTCCCGCTCTTCCCGCGCCGGCCTGCAGTTCCCCGTGGGTCGCGTTCACAGGCTGCTCCGCAAGGGCAATTACGCCCAGCGGGTCGGCGCTGGAGCACCCGTCTACCTGGCCGCCGTGCTCGAGTACCTTTCTGCCGAGATCCTCGAGCTGGCTGGCAATGCCGCCCGCGACAACAAGAAGACGAGGATCATCCCCCGACACCTGCAGCTCGCCGTGCGAAACGACGAGGAGCTCAACAAGCTCATGGGCGGCGTGACTATCGCCCAGGGCGGTGTGCTGCCCAACATCCAGGCCGTGCTGCTGCCCAAGAAGACCTCTCAGGCAAAGAAGTGAACGCGCCGCCGCCTCTACCACCACAACAACGGCTCTTTTCAGAGCCACCCACTTACTTGCAAAGAGCTCGGACAGTCGTACACAGGAGTTTTGTTATACTGGTAGGAACGAAGTGGACCAGACCACCAATAGATTAATGTGTCCGTCCGTCAACATCGCCCCCTACTGCAAACATTTGGCATGACCCTACGAAAACCTTGACTCTGACGCTATCCTGGCTAAACAAGTGTAACATTCCCTTATAATTCCCTCAGCTTTTAATTAAAACATTTAAATTAATGAGGCTTTCCTGGCTAAACACGTGTAACATTCCCTAATAATTCCCTGAGATAGCTTTTAATTAAAACTTTGAAATTAAATAAAACAACTAACAGCGCCCTAATAATTCCCTGAGATAGCTTTTAATTAAAACTTTGAAATTAAAAAAAAACTCACAGCGCCCTAAAGCCTACAGCTAGGCCTAAAGCCTAGAACTAGGCCTGAAACTCTCCATTCGTGTCGTACCCCCGCGTGTGTGAAAGGGAGTTATGTTTAACAATGTTACATTCCCTCATGTTTTTAAATAGAAACATTTAAATTTAAAGCTTTTACATGAATCATTAAATCATTTAAATTAAAAATTAACTCGCAGCGCCCTAAAGCATACAGCTAGGCCTAAAGCCTAGAACTAGGCCTCAATCTCTCCCTTCGTATCGTCCGATTAGGTGTAGCAACATCGCCCCCTACTGCAAACACTTGGCAGGACCCTACAAAAACCTTTTGACTCAGTGGGGCTTTCCTGGCTTAACAAGTGTAATAATACATTATGTTTATATTATTTGGTTATTCGTTCCTACCAGCCCACCCCGCAGGGTCCTGTTTAATAAGGACACCGTCGTCGAGTTGCCCTCGTCCCAAATTGCTCGCAATTAAACGAATGCTCTGCTCATTCCAGATACCTGTGGTGCCACAGCGACGGGGCCGCTCGGCCGAGCCAGGGAGCCGCCCGGCTTCCACCGCCGCACTGCCCCCCATCACCCCCCCCACATAAACACGCACCCGCACCCACGTAGGGCCTCGTGGTCGGGTCACCTACCCTGAGTTTTCACCCGAGGGCCCCCTAGGGGGGTTACCCCACGGTTTCTCAGGGCCAGGGAATTGGACAGGACCCTTCCCAGGCCAAGTAACACTGCGGCGCCGTGGGCGGATTTGAGATCGCACGACCACGGCGAGCTCAGAGAGCCCCGCAGTTAGAAACGCATACAAACACAAACACGGGTCAGCAAGGCAGATAGCTGGGATCAGGAACCGGGACGACTGATTGGTCGAAAGTTCAAAGGCCGGCGGGATCGCAAAAGAGCGGGAAATCCTAGGCTCAGGATTGGTCGAGAGACCAAGGCGGTCGGGACGGGGGCGCCTAGCCTTTGATGTGAATAGTTTAAAAGAAAACGCAGGGGCAGTAGGGAACTCTCTTCTTCTGGAGTTTGGACACGGGGTGAGCGACGAAGGAGTCATCGGGCGAGCCGCTAGATTGTCTGCAGGACGATCTGAGCGCCGCAAGGTCACCAAGGACTACAGACGGTATCGTGTTGCGCGCCTTACAACACCTCAGAGCGGAGGGTAGGATCCGTAGGAGAGGGTTAGTTCGGGGTAAGGACGAGTAGGAAAGCGGTTTAGCAGAGAGCGCAGCATAGAATAGGGCTACACGGCACCAGAGTGTGGGTTAGAAGCGCCTTGCTGTCCCGCACACACACACGGGTGGCTCGGTTGGTTAGCAAGGGCTAATAAAATCTCGAGCGTAGTAACAAAACCGTGTTGTTGGGTGTTTTTGGAACGTGGTATTAGCGTGCACTGCAGTCGCGAGTGTGTGGTCGTTGTACGCATAAAGGCCGTGGTCTCTGTACGATTGTGCGGGTACGGAGGTGTGTGCGTTAACGCCCGGGGAGAGCACTTTTGGTGTGTTGGCGTGACTACGCAGCCGTGTGAGAGGAGAATCGTCCTTGTACGATATTTGTGTTGACGTGCACGCGCGAGTGGGGGAGGGGACGAGTCGTCGTGTCGGCGTGTGCCCCGCTTGCGTGCGCTCGTTACTTGCGTAAGCTCTCGGCGTGCGTAATCGGCGTGCCCAAGGTGCGCGATCGTAACGTGGGCGGCCAGCGCGGCGCAGAGCGGCGCAGGAGTGGGTATCGCGTGTGGAGCTGTATGCGTGTGTGCGCGCACGTTCACGACGTGTGTAACACAGGTGCGCGATCCTAACGTGAGTGGTCAGGGTTGGGTGAGTGCCGTGCAGAGCTGTGTGTGGGTGTGCGCGTGCGTGGTTATCCATGCCTGCTACGCGGACCCGCGGTGGAGGGGAATCCTCGGGTGACGGCTCCCACACCCTGGGTGAGGAGCCTAGCGGCGGTTCGCTTAGCAGCGGGGGGGCGATTGATGATGTTAGTCCGGCCGTTAGTATTATCGAGGGAGGGATCTCGGGGGCTAGCGACCCCCACAAATTGGTGTCGGAAGCGGTACGGACCCCCGCGTTACCTCACGCTAAAATAAGACTGATATTTACCGGCCGGGGGGCCCCTTCGTGGAAGGCATTCGCCCGCAATCTCTTAGGGGCCAAGGAAATTAATGGATGGACGGACGCGCAGGCAGTACGTCAACTTAATATGAATCTTGATGGGCGGGCAGCCGATTTTGTAGAAGCGTTACCCGCGAGCGCACAGACACAGCTAGAGGAGCTGATGCGCCGACTCGATCAGCGTTTTGGCACACGTGACGAGGAGGAAGCAAAATCGGCCTTAGAGGCGCGCCGTCGCCAACCTGGCGAAGATCTCCGTGATTACGCCGAGGATGTGCGCGAGTTAACAAAGATCGCACGCCCGGGGTACGCAACTGAGGTTATTGAGGAACTGGCTGCCGAGAAAATCCAGCGGTACCTGTCTCGCACGGCGTGGTGGCAGCCAGACATGAGCTGCCCACGTCTTCCCTTTAACACCCTTGTCGAGCGCGCACGTAAGTGTGAAAGAATTCACAGCGAACGCGCGCAGCTCCGGGGGCTGGGACGAGAGCGCGCCATTGCGAGCCTGCTCTCGGAAGACGAGGAGGAGGAACAGGAGCTCGCGAGGACGGTAAGGGGCCGGGAAAGAGAACCTCCCGTGTCCCGCGAGACAACCCCGGGTTGGGTAGCTGGGTTACAGACCGGCATGGGAGATATAGCCGGCCAGGTAACCCAGGTGCAATCCTCCGTTGAGACCATCCGATCCGAAATGGGGGACCTAGACTCCGCGGTAGGAGGGCTAACTGGAAGGATAGCCCGACTAGAAGCAGAGTATGAGCAACAGCGCACGGGGGGAGGAGGGAGTGGGCAGAAAGTTCGCCACAGAGCCGCCACTCCTCCCAGGACGTGCTATGTGTGCGACCGTCGAGGGCATCTCATGAGGGACTGCCCTCAGCTCGCCCGTGCGAGGCCGATGCATAGGTCAAACACTAAGCCCCCCCTAGAGAGGGGACCACCGGGGGATGAAATCGACGTGGACCCGACCCAAACCAGCTGTAATAATAATGGCGAGCGAGTGATCCATAAACAGGTTACAACGACAACACCCAAGGGCGCAGGGACCTCGGGCGATTGGCTGCGGGAGCTGGTGGCAGGGATAACGGGAGCCACGTCGCTGGTGGAAGGCCAGGTGAACGGGCAGCGCACCCGGATCCTGTTGGACACGGGCGCCGTGGCCTCTCTCATGAGCGCCGCGCACTGCAGCATGCTCGGGGTGGACGTGGGCTGCCTGCAGGCCCCGGATCGCGCGCTGCACACGGCAAGCGGAGCCGGGATGGGGTTGCTGGGGAAGGTCTCCCTCGAGGTCCGTCTAGGAAACCAGGTGTGCACACAGGAATTCTACGTTTCGAGTGTGTTGTGCCACGAGTGCATTGCAGGAACGGACCTCCTGGAAAAGTTGGGACTTAACGTACAGCCCCGGCAACGATGCGCTACGGTGGAGGGCAGCGGGGAGCGGATTCCGTTCCTAGGACAGGAGCCGAACCGCCCACGCTTCACACCCGTGGCCGCTACGCTGGTGTCGGCCGTCACCATCGGGCCTCTCGCCGAGATGCTGGTGCCAGTGGCAACCCTCTCCACCGACCCAACCCACCGACCATCGGGCGAGGTAATGCTGACTCCTCACCCGGAGTTGGCATCGCGATACGGGGTGGTAGGGTCAGCCACACTGGTAAACGCAGATGGGGGCCGGCTGTTTATACGTGTGTTTAACCCACACAGTACCCCGGCAATGATACGACGACGCACCCCGGTAGCCACCGTACACCCCCTGCACGCTCGCCACTCGAACGACTCGGTGTTCGCACTCTGGGCGGAGGACCCTGGCCGCCCCGAGGACAGCCAGGATCTGGCCTGGCGGGTCGGCCCGACCCCCCGAGCCGAGATTGTTCCCCTGCAGGATGCGTTACATGTGCCTTGGGCAGCCTTACCTAAGGGGGAGGACGATCAGCTGCGCGGGTTATTGCGGGAGTACGCCGACGTGTTCAGTGAGCACGATTCGGACGTGGGCCGGACCGACCTGGTCAAGCACCAAATTGACACAGGTGCAGCCCGACCCATCAAACTCCCTGCATACCGAGTGGGCGCGCCTGAACGGACCCAGATCAAAGAGGCAGTCACGGATATGCTACGCGATAACATAATCCAGCCCTCCGCGAGCCCTTGGTCTGCCCCGGTGGTACTGGTAACGAAAAAGGACGGATCGACTCGGTTCTGCGTTGATTACCGAAAATTGAACGCAGTCACCCTCGGCGACGCTTTTCCCATCCCACGCATCGACGACACCTTCGACAGTCTCGCAGGAGCGCGGTATTTTTCCACCCTCGATCTGGCGTCCGGTTACTGGCAGGTGGAGATGACGGAGGAGGATCGGCCAAAAACAGCATTCACCACCCCGATGGGCCTGTTTGAGTTTCGAGTGTTGCCGTTCGGACTCACTAACGCGCCCGCGACGTTCCAGCGGTTGATGGAGTTGGTGATGCGGGGCTTGCAGTGGGAACAGTGCCTGATTTACCTGGACGACGTAATAGTGTTCAGTAGGTCGCTGTCCGAACACTGGTCCAGGCTGCGGGAAGTATTCCAGCGACTGCGAGCAGCCCATCTCAAGCTCAAGCCACGTAAGTGTTACATTGCGCAACGCGAGGTGGGGTACCTCGGACACCGAGTCAGCGAGGCAGGGGTGAGCACCGATCCCGAGAAGGTGCGTGCCGTAGTGGATTGGCCGCGGCCGAGGAACCTGACGGAGATCAGGTCATTCTTGGGACTCGCCACTTATTACCGTCGATTTGTAAAGGGATTCAGTGAGATTGCACGCCCCCTCACCCAACTCACCTCCCCTAAGAACCCCTATCAGTGGTCGGAGGCCTGCCAGACGGCTTTCACCACACTCAAAGACCACCTCACCCACACCCCCACCTTGGCTTTCCCAGATTTCACCACCGATTTTATTTTGGACACTGACGCCTGCAGCAGTGGGCTGGGCGCGGTGCTGTCGCAAGTGCAGGGTGGGACGGAGCGGGTCATCGCGTACGCCAGTCGGACCCTGAGCGGGGCCGAACTGAACTATTGTGTAACCCGTCAGGAACTGTATGCTGTAATTTTCGCGTGTAAACAGTTCCGACCGTACTTGTACGGCAGGAAATGTCGTGTGCGCACCGAT
The DNA here is from genome assembly GCF_964198595.1 of Lampetra fluviatilis. Taxonomy (NCBI): domain Eukaryota; kingdom Metazoa; phylum Chordata; class Hyperoartia; order Petromyzontiformes; family Petromyzontidae; genus Lampetra; species Lampetra fluviatilis. Next base: position 3,762,395 of record NC_136322.1, on the reverse strand, counting down.
CATTATGCACTGCAGTTCCTCCTTACATTCAAGGAACCGCGGGGGCAGATGGCTCGATGGCTGGCGCAGCTGCAGGAGTACAACCTGCAGATCGAGTACCGAGCGGGGCGGACACACGCGAACGCGGACGCCTTGTCAAGACGGCCCGCGGTGCGCGCTGAGACGAGGGAGGGAGACGCCTGCCCGTGCTTCACGGGGGGACGCTGCCGCCAGGCAGCAGAACCCAAGGAGCGCGCGGAAACTAAACTCCCCCCCCCGAGAGAGAGTGCAGTGTGCGCCGCAGGAACCCCTGCAGAAGGAGCCCGGGGACAGACGGATCATCCCACCCCAACCGGGCGGATCCAAGAGGATGTCGGCTGCGCCTTCCCGGGCTTGGACGACGAGCAGCTGCGACAAACCCAGCAGCGGGATCCGGATCTGGCGGCGGTGGAGGCGGCACTGCGAGAGAGGAAGGATGCACTACCAGGGCCCTGGAGCAGTTTGTATGCCCGGTTGTGTGTAGAAAACGGGGTGGTGAGGGAACTGGCCGACGCTGGGCAGCCGGGGTGCATCTGCGTTCCCGCCCATGTGCGACCCCAACTACTACGACTGGTACACGACCACCCGCTCGGGGGCCATGATGGGGAACGGCGCACCCGGGAGACTCTGCGTCGCCAGTATCTCTGGCCTAAATTAGCGCAAGATGTGGCCGCCTGGGTGCAGGGCTGCCGGGCCTGTCAGCAGTGTGGGCAAAAGCCGGCGAGGTACCAGGTACCCCTGAGGCCGTTCCGAGTCAGTCGGACGAATCAGTTGGTCGGAATCGACCTGCAGGGGCCCTTTCCACGATCCCACCGGGGCAACCGATATATTCTTGTAGCGGTGGAGTACTTCACCCGCTACCCCGTGGCGGTGGCTATCCCGGATAAAACAGCCCTCGTAGTGGCCCGGGCCTTCGTGGAAAACTACGTACTTAAGTGCGGGATCCCCGAACGAGTCATTACCGACCAGGGTAGTGAATTCGAGGCCGAACTATTCCAGGCGCTGTGCCGAGAGTTCGGGATCCAGAAGGACCGAACCACGGCATATCACCCCCAGGCGAACGGGATGGTAGAGAGGATGAACCAGACTCTGGCCGGGAAGCTTAAACGCATGGCGGCCGCGAATCAACAGGACTGGGACGAACACCTCCCCTATGCCCTGTTCGCCTACACCACCGCCGTTCACACATCTACAGGACAGACCCCGTTCCTAATGATGTTTGGTCGCGAGTCTCGCCTGCCCGCAGATCTGCTGTTCGGTGTCCCTCCGCCGCAACGGGAGGAAGGGAGCCACCCCGTGGAGCAATTGCTGGAGACCCTGCGAGGGGCCAGGGGCCGAGCCTACCCGCACGGAGAGGCCGCGCACCAGCGGCAAGAGCAGGGCGCCCGACCCCGTATGGAGCCCCCCTTCTACACTGCGGGCTCCGAGGTGTGGCTGTACACTCCCCGCGTCGGTGCCGGACAGGTGGGGAAGCTGACCACCTACTGGCGAGGACCCTGGATTGTGAGACGGCAGATCTCACCATGGACGGTGCTGATTCAGGGAGGAGAGAGGGGCCGGGAGATGGTGGTCAACATCCGCCGACTGAAGCCGTGGCGAGCAGCCCCCGAGGGGGGGAGCCCCGCCGTCCAAGTACCCCGAAACCCCGGGGTCCCCCCACCCCCCGTGCCCGGGGGCCTCGCGCAGTATATGGGCCCCACGGAGCCCCGGGCTCCGAGGGGCCCCGGGCGGGGCCGGGGGCGACGAGGACGGCGACCCTTAAACCCCACCGCCTCTGAGTTTGTTCCCCAGCCCGCAGGTGCCGGAGACCGAGGGGAGCCGTTGGAATGGAGGAGGAGACCACCGCCGGAGCCCCAGGAGACGGAGCCGCCACCCCCGAGGCCAGCCACAAGGGCCGGGCGAATCCCGCGGACCCCGCGGCGATACCTCGTGGGGGCAACCCAGGCGAGGTGCTCCAGTCAACCCGGGACGGGGACTGGCACCCCGGGGGGCTATGTGGTGCCACAGCGACGGGGCCGCTCGGCCGAGCCAGGGAGCCGCCCGGCTTCCACCGCCGCACTGCCCCCCATCACCCCCCCCACATAAACACGCACCCGCACCCACGTAGGGCCTCGTGGTCGGGTCACCTACCCTGAGTTTTCACCCGAGGGCCCCCTAGGGGGGTTACCCCACGGTTTCTCAGGGCCAGGGAATTGGACAGGACCCTTCCCAGGCCAAGTAACACTGCGGCGCCGTGGGCGGATTTGAGATCGCACGACCACGGCGAGCTCAGAGAGCCCCGCAGTTAGAAACGCATACAAACACAAACACGGGTCAGCAAGGCAGATAGCTGGGATCAGGAACCGGGACGACTGATTGGTCGAAAGTTCAAAGGCCGGCGGGATCGCAAAAGAGCGGGAAATCCTAGGCTCAGGATTGGTCGAGAGACCAAGGCGGTCGGGACGGGGGCGCCTAGCCTTTGATGTGAATAGTTTAAAAGAAAACGCAGGGGCAGTAGGGAACTCTCTTCTTCTGGAGTTTGGACACGGGGTGAGCGACGAAGGAGTCATCGGGCGAGCCGCTAGATTGTCTGCAGGACGATCTGAGCGCCGCAAGGTCACCAAGGACTACAGACGGTATCGTGTTGCGCGCCTTACAACACCTCAGAGCGGAGGGTAGGATCCGTAGGAGAGGGTTAGTTCGGGGTAAGGACGAGTAGGAAAGCGGTTTAGCAGAGAGCGCAGCATAGAATAGGGCTACACGGCACCAGAGTGTGGGTTAGAAGCGCCTTGCTGTCCCGCACACACACACGGGTGGCTCGGTTGGTTAGCAAGGGCTAATAAAATCTCGAGCGTAGTAACAAAACCGTGTTGTTGGGTGTTTTTGGAACGTGGTATTAGCGTGCACTGCAGTCGCGAGTGTGTGGTCGTTGTACGCATAAAGGCCGTGGTCTCTGTACGATTGTGCGGGTACGGAGGTGTGTGCGTTAACGCCCGGGGAGAGCACTTTTGGTGTGTTGGCGTGACTACGCAGCCGTGTGAGAGGAGAATCGTCCTTGTACGATATTTGTGTTGACGTGCACGCGCGAGTGGGGGAGGGGACGAGTCGTCGTGTCGGCGTGTGCCCCGCTTGCGTGCGCTCGTTACTTGCGTAAGCTCTCGGCGTGCGTAATCGGCGTGCCCAAGGTGCGCGATCGTAACGTGGGCGGCCAGCGCGGCGCAGAGCGGCGCAGGAGTGGGTATCGCGTGTGGAGCTGTATGCGTGTGTGCGCGCACGTTCACGACGTGTGTAACACAGGTGCGCGATCCTAACGTGAGTGGTCAGGGTTGGGTGAGTGCCGTGCAGAGCTGTGTGTGGGTGTGCGCGTGCGTGGTTATCCATGCCTGCTACGCGGACCCGCGGTGGAGGGGAATCCTCGGGTGACGGCTCCCACACCCTGGGTGAGGAGCCTAGCGGCGGTTCGCTTAGCAGCGGGGGGGCGATTGATGATGTTAGTCCGGCCGTTAGTATTATCGAGGGAGGGATCTCGGGGGCTAGCGACCCCCACATACCCTTTATGTCTAATTTAGGAACGGTATTTGAGCAGCATTCCAACATTGCCTCAATCATGGAACATGGTTTAGAATAAATTGGGATGCCTATTGGAAGAAAGAATCGTGTTTTTTAAAGAATAAAACTCGCTCTTTTTGAGCGGTCAGAAAAGGGATCAAATGAGCACATCAGCTCAGGGTTGTGGCCGGTGTTAGCTGATAGTAAGCAAAAAAGTACTGGTAAACGCTGGGGATGTCAACACTCGGTAAAGTATAATATTACTTGTCAAATAAGATGGTACAAAAATGTGTAGTTAAATATTTTTTACATGGTTAATAACATCTTTCCAATGATTACTCATTCGTGTTACTTAGTGCAGTAAATACGTGTTACTTATTGCAGTAAAAACAACCCATCGGATGAACCATCCTGCGCTCCTAGAATATCAACTCTGTCGGTGCATTAAACGTAAGATTATATATTTTCTTTAAACATTCGACTGCAGAGTCACTTGAGTTGAATTTGAGTGGTGATGATTGTGCACCGTGCCTCGATCTTGTTCAAGGCGCGCGACCCTTCTGCAGTGCGTGAGCTACTCACCTCTTGCCACGTAAAATGTTAAACTTTCTATTTAATGTCGGTTAATTTTGAGTAATTTTCTTCAGTTTGTTGTCCATCTGAAAATCCATATATTTATTCATTTCAAAGTTCGATTAAAACGTCCAGTTAAAAGTTCGGTGACAAGGGACTGTTGACATGGCGCGCAGTCCTCACCATAGCGCGAGAGGAGGAATCGCGAGCGCGCGAGGCAAAACTTAAATAGAAAATATTTCGTTGGAATTAAATATGAGTAGTCTGTTGAAGCATCTTGTCTTGCAAAAAATTCGAGTGCGTTTAAAATAGTGTTCATCAGTAACACTTTTGAAAACCGACAATCGTCATAGCATGCCCTGACCGAACAATGTCTCCCAAATGTTGGTTGTTCACTTGTTTTGAATTATAATTTATATCGTGAGCATTGTCGTATATTGCATAAGTAACGTACATTAAAGAAGTGATCTTCGTGATAATGTATCAACTAGATGCATGTAAGTATGAACGTTACGGGAGTAATCGAGCCCAAAGGCAGGCGTGATAAACACAGTGAGTATGGTGGCAACTCCCTCACCAGAGCTGAGTTCTGGATGATCTCAGCGACGTCCGCATTCAGTACGCCGCTTCTATAATAACCTCGGGCCTGGAGAACACTCGTTTCGAATTCGTGAGAGCGCTGATTTCGATTTCAAAGAGGCGAGGCGATAAAAGCGACGTCTTGAGATGGCGGAGACTGCTCCTGCTCAACCACCAGCTGCGGCTACTTCAGCGCCTAAAAGCCCCAAGAAGAAGCGCGCCGCTCCAAAGGCCAAGAAGGTCGGCCCCAGCGTGTCCGAGCTCATCCTCAAGGCTCTGGCCAGCAGCAAGGAGAGGAACGGCGTGTCTCTTCCTGCGCTCAAAAAGTCGCTTGCTGCCGGAGGATACGACGTGGAGAAGAACAATGCCCGCGTGAAGTTGGCCATCAAGAAGCTCGTGGCCAAAGACGCCGTGGCGCAAGTGAAGGGCAGCGGCGCGTCTGGCTCTTTCAAACTCAACAAGGAAAAGGCTGCCGCAAAGGCGAAGCCCAAGTCGTCAACGGCAAAGCCCGCAGCTAAAAAGCCCGCGGCAGCCAAGAAGGTGAAGAAGCCCGCGGCAGCCAAGAAGACCGCGCCCAAGAAGTCTCCCAAGAAAGCAAAGAAGCCCGCGGCTGCCAAGGCGGCCAAGAGCCCCAAAAAGGTGAAGTTGGCTGTTAAGCCCAAGAAGGCGGCGAAGAGCCCAGCCAAGCCCAAGGCTGCGAAGCCCAAGGTCGCTAAGCCCAAGACCGTCAAGGCCAAGGCCGCCAAACCCAAGGTGGCCAAGCCCAAGAAGGCCGCGGCCAAGCCCAAGAAGACTGCGCCAAAGAAGTGAATCCGATCGGACGACGCTCGATTCACTCCACCTCAACGGCTCTTTTCAGAGCCACCCACTTAGTTAAAAAAGTGAACCAGATGCTGCTGCGCTTCAATTAGTTCATCGTTAACACATGACAGTGTATTACGTTGCTGTTGAATGCGTGCCATATTCTGTAAGTCAAACCCATTTACGGCGTGGCGATGGTTGCTCGCCTTGCCTCGGCCCTGATCAAGGAGCTCGACGCTTGGTGCAGTTCAATCGTGAGGATTTGTGTAGATTGGATAAGTTACGTACATTCGCCAAATTAACTATAACATTTTACCCACTCGATGTGTTTTAAGCATTGATGTGATGGGAGTAATCGAGCCCGAAAGCAGGGATCACAAACACAGGCGAGGCGGGTGGCAGCTCCCTCACTCGAACGGAGTGCAGAGTAATCTCAGCGACGTCCGAATTATGTGTTGCACCTCTTCATTCCGTCATCATGTTACTGGTGCCAAATATGGAATTTAGTCTAAAAAGGTATTGATTCCAGACAGCTTTACTCAATTTGCCTCCATTCGCTCGTTCTCGCCTTTTCACTTTGTTTTGTAAACATTGCGGTGCACCATCTAAACTTCTCTATTAAAATTAATTTCTATACGTAAATATCGCATTGTTTGCAATGTCTTTCTTACTTTGGGAGAACTAGTTGGTGACGTTCACTCAACTATTGTGTTGGAAGCCGTTTAGCTTCACACGATTATAAAGTTAGTTCATCTTGTTCACTTGAAAACAAGACCTTACACCGATTATTCACTCCACGTGCAATCTTGCAACAGATCGCGTTCCTCTCGCGTTCGCTGCGGGTGTGCCAATATCATTACAGAGTGCTTCGAAGAAGGGTCATTGCCCAAAACGTCGCATATTATACATGTCAAGGAAGTGTTATTGACGACAGTGGAGGGTTTTCTTCGTCACAGAGGTTAAAGGTCTAAGGTTTAAGGCGGAGCCATCGCGGAGGGCAGGGGTGGTCGGTGACGTCACCACGCTTCGGGTATAAAGGCGGCTGCTGCTGCAAGCTGAGCGCGCAGTCTCTCGCGAGCTTTGTCAGAAGTAGTCGGAATGTCTGGACGCGGTAAAGGCGGTAAGGGGCTCGGCAAGGGAGGCGCAAAACGCCATCGCAAGGTGCTGCGCGACAACATCCAGGGCATCACCAAGCCCGCCATCCGCCGCCTCGCTCGCCGCGGCGGTGTGAAGCGCATCTCGGGCCTCATCTACGAGGAGACCCGCGGCGTCCTGAAGGTCTTCCTTGAGAACGTCATCCGCGACGCCGTCACCTACACGGAGCACGCCAAGCGCAAGACCGTCACTGCCATGGACGTGGTCTACGCCCTCAAGCGCCAGGGCCGCACTCTCTACGGCTTCGGAGGCTGAGCGCCCATCTCTCGCACACTAAGCCAACCCAAAGGCTCTTTTCAGAGCCACCCACCTCTTCGAAACTGCTTGCGCCAGTGTTGCCAAACACTTTCTAAATGGAGCACATGTCCTGGGTTGTTGCGCGCCAATTCCTCGTGAGCGTGGTGGACGTTTGCTTGTTGAGTTGGCGAATCTTCATCTGCTTCCACATGAATGAAAGAAATCATGATATTCACGACACGTCACATTTAACAAGGCGTAATTCTTGAACGCGTTAATACAGTACCCATTTCTGGTATTTTTGCGTTAATTATTTCCAGCTGCAGCCGATTCCGATATTACGTGGAGCATTTGGCGCCACAATCTTACAGCACACTCGTCCTAATTGACGTAGCGTGCCGGAATGCTAATCTCCACCTGTACAGCACAACAGCGAAGTTATTTTTCTCCACCGAGCGCTTGTATTTTTCCAAATTGCGTTCTTAAAACGCCCGTGCGCCGTATTAGACGAGTGGTGAAACAATCCCTCGTAAGAAACAAAAAAACCCACGCTCAAAACACAATATACTGTATTGGGTTTTCCAGTCATCCTTATTAAAACAAAGGCAATGGCCATGGCTGCAATTCACTAATATACATGTTTGGACATTACATTGTGTTATATTCACAAGTCCTTTTTGCAGTAAAAACGATATTAAAGTGAGCATCGCGTCCGCGTTTCTCATTGGAGGCTGATGGAGAGGGATGGTACTAAAAGAGCCACTCAGCAGCGCCGCGCACTACGATCCTCTGATTTGCATCTCGCCTCCTATAAAAGGAGCTCATCGCCCGACCGACATCCACATTCGCTTCCCGTCTGTTCTGACCTGAAGCTGCCTACAACGCGTCGACATGCCCGATCCTCCCGCATCAAAGAGCGCTGGGCCGGCCAAGGTTCCTGCTCCCAAGAAGGGCTCCAAGAAGGCTGTGACCAAGGCTACGCGCAAGGATGGCAAGAAGCGACGCCACCGCAGGAAGGAGAGCTACGCCATTTACATCTACAAGGTGATGAAGCAGGTGCACCCCGATACCGGCATCTCGTCCAAGGCAATGAGCATCATGAACTCGTTCGTCAACGACATCTTCGAGCGCATCGCTTCCGAGGCGTCCCGCCTGGCGCACTACAACAAGCGCTCCACCATCACTTCTCGGGAGATCCAGACCGCAGTGCGACTGCTGCTCCCCGGCGAGCTGGCCAAGCACGCCGTGTCGGAGGGCACCAAGGCCGTCACCAAGTACACAAGCTCCAAGTGAAGCCTCGACTCCCATTAATTACAAAGGCTCTTTTCAGAGCCACCCACCTCTCCGAACCTGCTTGTACCAGTCCTAGCAGGAGTACAAAACGAAACTTCCAACAAAGCCCCGGTTCACGCGGGGACATTGTTCGCTCATTGAGTGAAGTGGAGAGATCGAACGCATTTTAACATGTTTCCACGTGAATAAAAGCGATAACAATATTCATGGCACATCATATTCACCAGCAGGCATTTCTTGGACTTGATTGTCCATTGATTTCATCTGCAGCCCATTCAGATATTACATTGGATATTTGGCGCCAAAACCTTGCAATGCAATATATTTAATTCGTGGTTGTATTTTCGGGCAGGAACTAACATTTTGCACGTGTACATATATGTAAAAGTAAGCGCCTAGCATGGATGACTCGTGCAGTATAATTGATCATCATCTCAATGCCAAGAGAATATATATCTATTCCTGTGATCACCTCTTTCCGACATTTTTACGTATTACTGTTTCCAATGAAGTGCAGTTTCTTCACACTTTATTTAGATCATGCAGAGCACTGTAAAGTTGTTTTCGGAAAGGTGTTTGCTTGAGAAAAGAACATCCGTTAAAGACATCGACGGCGCTCAAACGGTACTACTGCATCGTGATGCGGCATTCTGAAATGATCCAAACTGTGAACATTTTGTTGATTAAGAAGAGTTGACGACTCGAGATCATTGCACGCTGCCAACCAATCAGCACGCTCCCCTTCTTCGCACGTCACGACTCCGCTGACCAGTGAGCGCGCGCTCTGGGCTACATAAGCCGCCTTCTCCCCGCCTGTGAGAATCTTTGCCCTCACCAAGCCATGGCTCGCACCAAGCAGACGGCTCGCAAGTCCACGGGCGGCAAGGCCCCCCGCAAGCAACTCGCCACCAAGGCGGCCCGAAAGAGCGCTCCGGCCACGGGCGGCGTCAAGAAGCCTCACCGCTACAGGCCCGGCACTGTCGCTCTGCGCGAGATCCGCCGCTACCAGAAGTCCACCGAGCTGCTCATCCGCAAACTGCCCTTCCAGCGCCTCGTCAGGGAGATCGCGCAGGACTTCAAGACCGACCTGCGCTTCCAGAGCTCCGCTGTCATGGCTCTGCAGGAGGCCAGCGAAGCGTACCTTGTCGCGCTCTTCGAGGACACCAACCTGTGCGCCATCCACGCCAAGCGCGTCACCATCATGCCCAAGGACATTCAGCTCGCCCGCCGCATTCGTGGCGAGCGCGCTTGAACGCCCAGCTCGGCCCTCAAAGCACAACACAAAGGCTCTTTTCAGAGCCACCACTTACTCATGAAAACGCTTCCATGTGTGTTCTTCAAAGTTCGGGTGCCGGAAACCTTCGTTTGCTGGTCACTGCTCTCACGAGTCGTCAGGCGTAAGCGACAATGAAGTTCATTTTCTATACCCCGCCGCTCATATTTTTCAACATCACACGTTGGTGTCGTATATAAGCGTTGTGAAACCATGCTTACATAATGTTCAACAAAAGGGTTATTTTGGTGAAATATATTAACTATTAAACCCAAAGATATTGGTTTATGTTGTTTCAAGCCCGAGCTGATAAGAAGTTCACATTTTGCAAACTAAGAGACTGAATTATTCACGCACATATATTTTTAGGCATTGCCCGAACAGGCGGTTAAAGGAAAATATATATACACCGTATAGGCACGTGGGCGATCAATCACGAGCTCAAGGCTATCACAATGATTTCTTATAACCAATGCGGTCCCTCAAAATTATTATTATAATCAATAATACATTGATATTTGCGGAATCCGCTTATAAGTTTGACTTTCCAGCACGTGCCCATTAATTAACTCTATCATGCTTAAAACTTGAACCTATTAAGTACGTGTATCGCATTGTTTCATTCATAAGATGCGTGCCCGCATTAAAATATATATGGATACAAATAATTAAAGTCAACATCGAATCCTCGCGTCCCGGCTTTTCATTGGTGGCTCAAGGAGAGGGCGGGACTCGACCGAGAGGAGCCAATCAGCAGCGGCGCGCTCTACGATCCTCGTCTCCGCTATAAATGCCGCTCCGGTGGTGCGTGTTAACGTCACAAATCGTTCGTACTTTGTCTCCAGTGCTTTTTCCATCCTAGGTCGCTTAACAATGTCTGGACGCGGCAAGACCGGTGGCAAGTCTCGCGCCAAGGCAAAGTCCCGCTCTTCCCGCGCCGGCCTGCAGTTCCCCGTGGGTCGCGTTCACAGGCTGCTCCGCAAGGGCAATTACGCCCAGCGGGTCGGCGCTGGAGCACCCGTCTACCTGGCCGCCGTGCTCGAGTACCTTTCTGCCGAGATCCTCGAGCTGGCTGGCAATGCCGCCCGCGACAACAAGAAGACGAGGATCATCCCCCGACACCTGCAGCTCGCCGTGCGAAACGACGAGGAGCTCAACAAGCTCATGGGCGGCGTGACTATCGCCCAGGGCGGTGTGCTGCCCAACATCCAGGCCGTGCTGCTGCCCAAGAAGACCTCTCAGGCAAAGAAGTGAACGCGCCGCCGCCTCTACCACCACAACAACGGCTCTTTTCAGAGCCACCCACTTACTTGCAAAGAGCTCGGACAGTCGTACACAGGAGTTTTGTTATACTGGTAGGAACGAAGTGGACCAGACCACCAATAGATTAATGTGTCCGTCCGTCAACATCGCCCCCTACTGCAAACATTTGGCATGACCCTACGAAAACCTTGACTCTGACGCTATCCTGGCTAAACAAGTGTAACATTCCCTTATAATTCCCTCAGCTTTTAATTAAAACATTTAAATTAATGAGGCTTTCCTGGCTAAACACGTGTAACATTCCCTAATAATTCCCTGAGATAGCTTTTAATTAAAACTTTGAAATTAAATAAAACAACTAACAGCGCCCTAATAATTCCCTGAGATAGCTTTTAATTAAAACTTTGAAATTAAAAAAAAACTCACAGCGCCCTAAAGCCTACAGCTAGGCCTAAAGCCTAGAACTAGGCCTGAAACTCTCCATTCGTGTCGTACCCCCGCGTGTGTGAAAGGGAGTTATGTTTAACAATGTTACATTCCCTCATGTTTTTAAATAGAAACATTTAAATTTAAAGCTTTTACATGAATCATTAAATCATTTAAATTAAAAATTAACTCACAGCGCCCTAAAGCATACAGCTAGGCCTAAAGCCTAGAACTAGGCCTCAATCTCTCCCTTCGTATCGTCCGATTAGGTGTAGCAACATCGCCCCCTACTGCAAACACTTGGCAGGACCCTACAAAAACCTTTTGACTCAGTGGGGCTTTCCTGGCTTAACAAGTGTAATAATACATTATGTTTATATTATTTGGTTATTCGTTCCTACCAGCCCACCCCGCAGGGTCCTGTTTAATAAGGACACCGTCGTCGAGTTGCCCTCGTCCCAAATTGCTCGCAATTAAACGAATGCTCTGCTCATTCCAGATACCCTTTATGTCTAATTTAGGAACGGTATTTGAGCAGCATTCCAACATTGCCTCAATCATGGAACATGGTTTAGAATAAATTGGGATGCCTATTGGAAGAAAGAATCGTGTTTTTTAAAGAATAAAACTCGCTCTTTTTGAGCGGTCAGAAAAGGGATCAAATGAGCACATCAGCTCAGGGTTGTGGCCGGTGTTAGCTGATAGTAAGCAAAAAAGTACTGGTAAACGCTGGGGATGTCAACACTCGGTAAAGTATAATATTACTTGTCAAATAAGATGGTACAAATATGTGTAGTTAAATATTTTTTACATGGTTAATAACATCTTTCCAATGATTACTCATTCGTGTTACTTAGTGCAGTAAATACGTGTTACTTATTGCAGTAAAAACAACCCATCGGATGAACCATCCTGCGCTCCTAGAATATCAACTCTGTCGGTGCATTAAACGTAAGATTATATATTTTCTTTAAACATTCGACTGCAGAGTCACTTGAGTTGAATTTGAGTGGTGATGATTGTGCACCGTGCCTCGATCTTGTTCAAGGCGCGCGACCCTTCTGCAGTGCGTGAGCTACTCACCTCTTGCCACGTAAAATGTTAAACTTTCTATTTAATGTCGGTTAATTTTGAGTAATTTTCTTCAGTTTGTTGTCCATCTGAAAATCCATATATTTATTCATTTCAAAGTTCGATTAAAACGTCCAGTTAAAAGTTCGGTGACAAGGGACTGTTGACATGGCGCGCAGTCCTCACCATAGCGCGAGAGGAGGAATCGCGAGCGCGCGAGGCAAAACTTAAATAGAAAATATTTCGTTGGAATTAAATATGAGTAGTCTGTTGAAGCATCTTGTCTTGCAAAAAATTCGAGTGCGTTTAAAATAGTGTTCATCAGTAACACTTTTGAAAACCGACAATCGTCATAGCATGCCCTGACCGAACAATTGTGGGGGTCGCTAGCCCCCGAGATCCCTCCCTCGATAATACTAACGGCCGGACTAACATCATCAATCGCCCCCCCGCTGCTAAGCGAACCGCCGCTAGGCTCCTCACCCAGGGTGTGGGAGCCGTCACCCGAGGGTTCCCCTCCACCGCGGGTCCGCGTAGCAGGCATGGATAACCACGCACGCGCACACCCACACACAGCTCTGCACGGCACTCACCCAACCCTGACCACTCACGTTAGGATCGCGCACCTGTGTTACACACGTCGTGAACGTGCGCGCACACACGCATACAGCTCCACACGCGATACCCACTCCTGCGCCGCTCTGCGCCGCGCTGGCCGCCCACGTTACGATCGCGCACCTTGGGCACGCCGATTACGCACGCCGAGAGCTTACGCAAGTAACGAGCGCACGCAAGCGGGGCACACGCCGACACGACGACTCGTCCCCTCCCCCACTCGCGCGTGCACGTCAACACAAATATCGTACAAGGACGATTCTCCTCTCACACGGCTGCGTAGTCACGCCAACACACCAAAAGTGCTCTCCCCGGGCGTTAACGCACACACCTCCGTACCCGCACAATCGTACAGAGACCACGGCCTTTATGCGTACAACGACCACACACTCGCGAATGCAGTGCACGCTAATACCACGTTCCAAAAACACCCAACAACACGGTTTTGTTACTACGCTCGAGATTTTATTAGCCCTTGCTAACCAACCGAGCCACCCGTGTGTGTGTGCGGGACAGCAAGGCGCTTCTAACCCACACTCTGGTGCCGTGTAGCCCTATTCTATGCTGCGCTCTCTGCTAAACCGCTTTCCTACTCGTCCTTACCCCGAACTAACCCTCTCCTACGGATCCTACCCTCCGCTCTGAGGTGTTGTAAGGCGCGCAACACGATACCGTCTGTAGTCCTTGGTGACCTTGCGGCGCTCAGATCGTCCTGCAGACAATCTAGCGGCTCGCCCGATGACTCCTTCGTCGCTGACCCCGTGTCCAAACTCCAGAAGAAGAGAGTTCCCTACTGCCCCTGCGTTTTCTTTTAAACTATTCACATCAAAGGCTAGGCGCCCCCGTCCCGACCGCCTTGGTCTCTCGACCAATCCTGAGCCTAGGATTTCCCGCTCTTTTGCGATCCCGCCGGCCTTTGAACTTTCTACCAATCAGTCGTCCCGGTTCCTGATCCCAGCTATCTGCCTTGCTGACCCGTGTTTGTGTTTGTATGCGTTTCTAACTGCGGGGCTCTCTGAGCTCGCCGTGGTCGTGCGATCTCAAATCCGCCCACGGCGCCGCAGTGTTACTTGGCCTGGGAAGGGTCCTGTCCAATTCCCTGGCCCTGAGAAACCGTGGGGTAACCCCCCTAGGGGGCCCTCGGGTGAAAACTCAGGGTAGGTGACCCGACCACGAGGCCCTACGTGGGTGCGGGTGCGTGTTTATGTGGGGGGGGTGATGGGGGCAGTGCGGCGGTGGAAGCCGGGCGGCTCCCTGGCTCGGCCGAGCGGCCCCGTCGCTGTGGCACCACATAGCCCCCCGGGGTGCCAGTCCCCGTCCCGGGTTGACTGGAGCACCTCGCCTGGGTTGCCCCCACGAGGTATCGCCGCGGGGTCCGCGGGATTCGCCCGGCCCTTGTGGCTGGCCTCGGGGGTGGCGGCTCCGTCTCCTGGGGCTCCGGCGGTGGTCTCCTCCTCCATTCCAACGGCTCCCCTCGGTCTCTGGCACCTGCGGGCTGGGGAACAAACTCAGAGGCGGTGGGGTTTAAGGGTCGCCGTCCTCGTCGCCCCCGGCCCCGCCCGGGGCCCCTCGGAGCCCGGGGCTCCGTGGGGCCCATATACTGCGCGAGGCCCCCGGGCACGGGGGGTGGGGGGACCCCGGGGTTTCGGGGTACTTGGATGGCGGGGCTCCCCCCCTCGGGGGTTGCTCGCCACGGCTTCAGTCGGCGGATGTTGACCACCATCTCCCGGCCCCTCTCTCCTCCCTGAATCAGCACCGTCCATGGTGAGATCTGCCGTCTCACAATCCAGGGTCCTCGCCAGTAGGTGGTCAGCTTCCCCACCTGTCCGGCACCGACGCGGGGAGTGTACAGCCACACCTCGGAGCCCGCAGTGTAGAAGGGGGGCTCCATACGGGGTCGGGCGCCCTGCTCTTGCCGCTGGTGCGCGGCCTCTCCGTGCGGGTAGGCTCGGCCCCTGGCCCCTCGCAGGGTCTCCAGCAAGTGCTCCACGGGGTGGCTCCCTTCCTCCCGTTGCGGCGGAGGGACACCGAACAGCAGATCTGCGGGCAGGCGAGACTCGCGACCAAACATCATTAGGAACGGGGTCTGTCCTGTAGATGTGTGAACGGCGGTGGTGTAGGCGAACAGGGCATAGGGGAGGTGTTCGTCCCAGTCCTGTTGATTCGCGGCCGCCATGCGTTTAAGCTTCCCGGCCAGAGTCTGGTTCATCCTCTCTACCATCCCGTTCGCCTGGGGGTGATATGCCGTGGTTCGGTCCTTCTGGATCCCGAACTCTCGGCACAGCGCCTGGAATAGTTCGGCCTCGAATTCACTACCCTGGTCGGTAATGACTCGTTCGGGGATCCCGCACTTAAGTACGTAGTTTTCCACGAAGGCCCGGGCCACTACGAGGGCTGTTTTATCCGGGATAGCCACCGCCACGGGGTAGCGGGTGAAGTACTCCACCGCTACAAGAATATATCGGTTGCCCCGGTGGGATCGTGGAAAGGGCCCTTGCAGGTCGATTCCGACCAACTGATTCGTCCGACTGACTCGGAACGGCCTCAGGGGTACCTGGTACCTCGCCGGCTTTTGCCCACACTGCTGACAGGCCCGGCAGCCCTGCACCCAGGCGGCCACATCTTGCGCCAATTTAGGCCAGAGATACTGGCGACGCAGAGTCTCCCGGGTGCGCCGTTCCCCATCATGGCCCCCGAGCGGGTGGTCGTGTACCAGTCGTAGCAGCTGGGGTCGCACCTGGGCAGGAACACAGATACACCCCGGCTGGCCGGCCTCGGTTAACTCCCGTACCACTCCGTTCTGTACACACAACCGGGCATACAAACCGCTCCAGGGTCCTGGTAGGGCGCTCTTTTCCTCCCGCAGTGCCGCCTCCACTGCCGCCAGATCCGGATCTCGCTGCTGGGTCTGTCTCAGCTGCTCGTCGTTTAGGCCCGGGAAGGCACAGCCGACGTCCTCCTGGGTCCGTCCGATCGGGTCCCGAGCCGCGGGTCCCGCGCTTGCCGGGCGGTCGACGGGATCCTCAGTGCCACCTGCGAGGGTCTCTGTGGCGCACACTGCACTCTCTCTCGGGGGGGGGAGTTTAGTTTCCGCGCGCTCCTTGGGTTCTGCTGCCTGGCGGCAGCGTCCCCCCGTGAAGCACGGGCAGGCGTCTCCCTCCCTCGTCTCAGCGCGCACCGCGGGCCGTCTTGACAAGGCGTCCGCGTTCGCGTGTGTCCGCCCCGCTCGGTACTCGATCTGCAGGTTGTACTCCTGCAGCTGCGCCAGCCATCGAGCCATCTGCCCCCGCGGTTCCTTGAATGTAAGGAGGAACTGCAGTGCATAATGATCGGTGCGCACACGACATTTCCTGCCGTACAAGTACGGTCGGAACTGTTTACACGCGAAAATTACAGCATACAGTTCCTGACGGGTTACACAATAGTTCAGTTCGGCCCCGCTCAGGGTCCGACTGGCGTACGCGATGACCCGCTCCGTCCCGCCCTGCACTTGCGACAGCACCGCGCCCAGCCCACTGCTGCAGGCGTCAGTGTCCAAAATAAAATCGGTGGTGAAATCTGGGAAAGCCAAGGTGGGGGTGTGGGTGAGGTGGTCTTTGAGTGTGGTGAAAGCCGTCTGGCAGGCCTCCGACCACTGATAGGGGTTCTTAGGGGAGGTGAGTTGGGTGAGGGGGCGTGCAATCTCACTGAATCCCTTTACAAATCGACGGTAATAAGTGGCGAGTCCCAAGAATGACCTGATCTCCGTCAGGTTCCTCGGCCGCGGCCAATCCACTACGGCACGCACCTTCTCGGGATCGGTGCTCACCCCTGCCTCGCTGACTCGGTGTCCGAGGTACCCCACCTCGCGTTGCGCAATGTAACACTTACGTGGCTTGAGCTTGAGATGGGCTGCTCGCAGTCGCTGGAATACTTCCCGCAGCCTGGACCAGTGTTCGGACAGCGACCTACTGAACACTATTACGTCGTCCAGGTAAATCAGGCACTGTTCCCACTGCAAGCCCCGCATCACCAACTCCATCAACCGCTGGAACGTCGCGGGCGCGTTAGTGAGTCCGAACGGCAACACTCGAAACTCAAACAGGCCCATCGGGGTGGTGAATGCTGTTTTTGGCCGATCCTCCTCCGTCATCTCCACCTGCCAGTAACCGGACGCCAGATCGAGGGTGGAAAAATACCGCGCTCCTGCGAGACTGTCGAAGGTGTCGTCGATGCGTGGGATGGGAAAAGCGTCGCCGAGGGTGACTGCGTTCAATTTTCGGTAATCAACGCAGAACCGAGTCGATCCGTCCTTTTTCGTTACCAGTACCACCGGGGCAGACCAAGGGCTCGCGGAGGGCTGGATTATGTTATCGCGTAGCATATCCGTGACTGCCTCTTTGATCTGGGTCCGTTCAGGCGCGCCCACTCGGTATGCGGGGAGTTTGATGGGTCGGGCTGCACCTGTGTCAATTTGGTGCTTGACCAGGTCGGTCCGGCCCACGTCCGAATCGTGCTCACTGAACACGTCGGCGTACTCCCGCAATAACCCGCGCAGCTGATCGGCCTCCCCCTTAGGTAAGGCTGCCCAAGGCACATGTAGCGCATCCTGCAGGGGAACAATCTCGGCTCGGGGGGTCGGGCCGACTCGCCAGGCCAGATCCTGGCTGTCCTCGGGGCGGCCAGGGTCCTCCGCCCAGAGTGCGAACACCGAGTCGTTCGAGTGGCGAGCGTGCAGGGGGTGTACGGTGGCTACCGGGGTGCGTCGTCGTATCATTGCCGGGGTACTGTGTGGGTTAAACACACGTATAAACAGCCGGCCCCCATCTGCGTTTACCAGTGTGGCTGACCCTACCACCCCGTATCGCGATGCCAACTCCGGGTGAGGAGTCAGCATTACCTCGCCCGATGGTCGGTGGGTTGGGTCGGTGGAGAGGGTTGCCACTGGCACCAGCATCTCGGCGAGAGGCCCGATGGTGACGGCCGACACCAGCGTAGCGGCCACGGGTGTGAAGCGTGGGCGATTCGGCTCCTGTCCTAGGAACGGAATCCGCTCCCCGCTGCCCTCCACCGTAGCGCATCGTTGCCGGGGCTGTACGTTAAGTCCCAACTTTTCCAGGAGGTCCGTTCCTGCAATGCACTCGTGGCACAACACACTCGAAACGTAGAATTCCTGTGTGCACACCTGGTTTCCTAGACGGACCTCGAGGGAGACCTTCCCCAGCAACCCCATCCCGGCTCCGCTTGCCGTGTGCAGCGCGCGATCCGGGGCCTGCAGGCAGCCCACGTCCACCCCGAGCAGGCTGCAGTGCGCGGCGCTCATGAGAGAGGCCACGGCGCCCGTGTCCAACAGGATCCGGGTGCGCTGCCCGTTCACCTGGCCTTCCACCAGCGACGTGGCTCCCGTTATCCCTGCCACCAGCTCCCGCAGCCAATCGCCCGAGGTCCATGCGCCCTTGGGTGTTGTCGTTGTAACCTGTTTATGGATCACTCGCTCGCCATTATTATTACAGCTGGTTTGGGTCGGGTCTACGTCGATTTCATCCCCTGGTGGTCCCCTCTCTAGGGGGGGCTTAGTGTTTGACCTATGCATCGGCCTCGCACGGGCGCGCTGAGGGCAGTCCCTCATGAGATGCCCTCGACGGTCGCACACATAACACGTCCTGGGAGGAGTGGCGGCTCTGTGGCGAACTTTCTGCCCACTCCCTCCTCCCCCCGTGCGCTGTTGCTCATACTCTGCTTCTAGTCGGGCTATCCTCCCAGTTAATCCTCCTACCTCGGCCTGGACCGTCTCTACCATTGTCTCCAGCGCAGTCATGTGTGCCCGTACTTGGGTTACCTTGTTGTCTACTTGGGTTACCCTGTCACCTACCTGGGTTACCCTGTCACCTACCTGGGTTACCTGGCCGGAGACATCCTTTATACCCGTTTGTATACCGGCAACCCATCCCGGGGTTGTCTCGCGGGACACTGGAGGTTCTCTTTCCCGGCCCCTTACCGTCCTCGCGAGCTCCTGTTCCTCCTCCTCGTCTTCCGAGAGCAGGCTCGCAATGGCGCGCTCTCGTCCCAGCCCCCGGAGCTGCGCGCGTTCGCTGTGAATTCTTTCACACTTACGTGCGCGCTCGACAAGGGTGTTAAAGGGAAGACGTGGGCAGCTCATGTCTGGCTGCCACCACGCCGTGCGAGACAGGTACCGCTGGATTTTCTCGGCAGCCAGTTCCTCAATAACCTCAGTTGCGTACCCCGGGCGTGCGATCTTTGTTAACTCGCGCACATCCTCGGCGTAATCACGGAGATCTTCGCCAGGTTGGCGACGGCGCGCCTCTAAGGCCGATTTTGCTTCCTCCTCGTCACGCGTGCCAAAACGCTGATCGAGTCGGCGCATCAGCTCCTCTAGCTGTGTCTGTGCGCTCGCGGGTAACGCTTCTACAAAATCGGCTGCCCGCCCATCAAGATTCATATTAAGTTGACGTACTGCCTGCGCGTCCGTCCATCCATTAATTTCCTTGGCCCCTAAGAGATTGCGGGCGAATGCCTTCCACGAAGGGGCCCCCCGGCCGGTAAATATCAGTCTTATTTTAGCGTGAGGTAACGCGGGGGTCCGTACCGCTTCCGACACCAATTTGTGGGGGTCGCTAGCCCCCGAGATCCCTCCCTCGATAATACTAACGGCCGGACTAACATCATCAATCGCCCCCCCGCTGCTAAGCGAACCGCCGCTAGGCTCCTCACCCAGGGTGTGGGAGCCGTCACCCGAGGGTTCCCCTCCACCGCGGGTCCGCGTAGCAGGCATGGATAACCACGCACGCGCACACCCACACACAGCTCTGCACGGCACTCACCCAACCCTGACCACTCACGTTAGGATCGCGCACCTGTGTTACACACGTCGTGAACGTGCGCGCACACACGCATACAGCTCCACACGCGATACCCACTCCTGCGCCGCTCTGCGCCGCGCTGGCCGCCCACGTTACGATCGCGCACCTTGGGCACGCCGATTACGCACGCCGAGAGCTTACGCAAGTAACGAGCGCACGCAAGCGGGGCACACGCCGACACGACGACTCGTCCCCTCCCCCACTCGCGCGTGCACGTCAACACAAATATCGTACAAGGACGATTCTCCTCTCACACGGCTGCGTAGTCACGCCAACACACCAAAAGTGCTCTCCCCGGGCGTTAACGCACACACCTCCGTACCCGCACAATCGTACAGAGACCACGGCCTTTATGCGTACAACGACCACACACTCGCGAATGCAGTGCACGCTAATACCACGTTCCAAAAACACCCAACAACACGGTTTTGTTACTACGCTCGAGATTTTATTAGCCCTTGCTAACCAACCGAGCCACCCGTGTGTGTGTGCGGGACAGCAAGGCGCTTCTAACCCACACTCTGGTGCCGTGTAGCCCTATTCTATGCTGCGCTCTCTGCTAAACCGCTTTCCTACTCGTCCTTACCCCGAACTAACCCTCTCCTACGGATCCTACCCTCCGCTCTGAGGTGTTGTAAGGCGCGCAACACGATACCGTCTGTAGTCCTTGGTGACCTTGCGGCGCTCAGATCGTCCTGCAGACAATCTAGCGGCTCGCCCGATGACTCCTTCGTCGCTGACCCCGTGTCCAAACTCCAGAAGAAGAGAGTTCCCTACTGCCCCTGCGTTTTCTTTTAAACTATTCACATCAAAGGCTAGGCGCCCCCGTCCCGACCGCCTTGGTCTCTCGACCAATCCTGAGCCTAGGATTTCCCGCTCTTTTGCGATCCCGCCGGCCTTTGAACTTTCTACCAATCAGTCGTCCCGGTTCCTGATCCCAGCTATCTGCCTTGCTGACCCGTGTTTGTGTTTGTATGCGTTTCTAACTGCGGGGCTCTCTGAGCTCGCCGTGGTCGTGCGATCTCAAATCCGCCCACGGCGCCGCAGTGTTACTTGGCCTGGGAAGGGTCCTGTCCAATTCCCTGGCCCTGAGAAACCGTGGGGTAACCCCCCTAGGGGGCCCTCGGGTGAAAACTCAGGGTAGGTGACCCGACCACGAGGCCCTACGTGGGTGCGGGTGCGTGTTTATGTGGGGGGGGTGATGGGGGCAGTGCGGCGGTGGAAGCCGGGCGGCTCCCTGGCTCGGCCGAGCGGCCCCGTCGCTGTGGCACCACACAATGTCTCCCAAATGTTGGTTGTTCACTTGTTTTGAATTATAATTTATATCGTGAGCATTGTCGTATATTGCATAAGTAACGTACATTAAAGAAGTGATCTTCGTGATAATGTATCAACTAGATGCATGTAAGTATGAACGTTACGGGAGTAATCGAGCCCAAAGGCAGGCGTGATAAACACAGTGAGTATGGTGGCAACTCCCTCACCAGAGCTGAGTTCTGGATGATCTCAGCGACGTCCGCATTCAGTACGCCGCTTCTATAATAACCTCGGGCCTGGAGAACACTCGTTTCGAATTCGTGAGAGCGCTGATTTCGATTTCAAAGAGGCGAGGCGATAAAAGCGACGTCTTGAGATGGCGGAAACTGCTCCTGCTCAACCACCAGCTGCGGCTACTTCAGCGCCTAAAAGCCCCAAGAAGAAGCGCGCCGCTCCAAAGGCCAAGAAGGTCGGCCCCAGCGTGTCCGAGCTCATCCTCAAGGCTCTGGCCAGCAGCAAGGAGAGGAACGGCGTGTCTCTTCCTGCGCTCAAAAAGTCGCTTGCTGCCGGAGGATACGACGTGGAGAAGAACAATGCCCGCGTGAAGTTGGCCATCAAGAAGCTCGTGGCCAAAGACGCCGTGGCGCAAGTGAAGGGCAGCGGCGCGTCTGGCTCTTTCAAACTCAACAAGGAAAAGGCTGCCGCAAAGGCGAAGCCCAAGTCGTCAACGGCAAAGCCCGCAGCTAAAAAGCCCGCGGCAGCCAAGAAGGTGAAGAAGCCCGCGGCAGCCAAGAAGACCGCGCCCAAGAAGTCTCCCAAGAAAGCAAAGAAGCCCGCGGCTGCCAAGGCGGCCAAGAGCCCCAAAAAGGTGAAGTTGGCTGTTAAGCCCAAGAAGGCGGCGAAGAGCCCAGCCAAGCCCAAGGCTGCGAAGCCCAAGGTCGCTAAGCCCAAGACCGTCAAGGCCAAGGCCGCCAAACCCAAGGTGGCCAAGCCCAAGAAGGCCGCGGCCAAGCCCAAGAAGACTGCGCCAAAGAAGTGAATCCGATCGGACGACGCTCGATTCACTCCACCTCAACGGCTCTTTTCAGAGCCACCCACTTAGTTAAAAAAGTGAACCAGATGCTGCTGCGCTTCCATTAGTTCATCGGTAACACATGACAGTGTATTACGTTGCTGTTGAATGCGTGCCATATTCTGTAAGTCAAACCCATTTACGGCGTGGCGATGGTTGCTCGCCTTGCCTCGGCCCTGATCAAGGAGCTCGACGCTTGGTGCAGTTCAATCGTGAGGATTTGTGTAGATTGGATAAGTTACGTACATTCGCCAAATTAACTATAACATTTTACCCACTCGATGTGTTTTAAGCATTGATGTGATGGGAGTAATCGAGCCCGAAAGCAGGGATCACAAACACAGGCGAGGCGGGTGGCAGCTCCCTCACTCGAACGGAGTGCAGAGTAATCTCAGCGACGTCCGAATTATGTGTTGCACCTCTTCATTCCGTCATCATGTTACTGGTGCCAAATATGGAATTTAGTCTAAAAAGGTATTGATTCCAGACAGCTTTACTCAATTTGCCTTCATTCGCTCGTTCTCGCCTTTTCACTTTGTTTTGTAAACATTGCGGTGCACCATCTAAACTTCTCTATTAAAATTAATTTCTATACGTAAATATCGCATTGTTTGCAATGTCTTTCTTACTTTGGGAGAACTAGTTGGTGACGTTCACTCAACTATTGTGTTGGAAGCCGTTTAGCTTCACACGATTATAAAGTTAGTTCATCTTGTTCACTTGAAAACAAGACCTTACACCGATTATTCACTCCACGTGCAATCTTGCAACAGATCGCGTTCCTCTCGCGTTCGCTGCGGGTGTGCCAATATCATTACAGAGTGCTTCGAAGAAGGGTCATTGCCCAAAACGTCGCATATTATACATGTCAAGGAAGTGTTATTGACGACAGTGGAGGGTTTTCTTCGTCACAGAGGTTAAAGGTCTAAGGTTTAAGGCGGAGCCATCGCGGAGGGCAGGGGTGGTCGGTGACGTCACCACGCTTCGGGTATAAAGGCGGCTGCTGCTGCAAGCTGAGCGCGCAGTCTCTCGCGAGCTTTGTCAGAAGTAGTCGGAATGTCTGGACGCGGTAAAGGCGGTAAGGGGCTCGGCAAGGGAGGCGCAAAACGCCATCGCAAGGTGCTGCGCGACAACATCCAGGGCATCACCAAGCCCGCCATCCGCCGCCTCGCTCGCCGCGGCGGTGTGAAGCGCATCTCGGGCCTCATCTACGAGGAGACCCGCGGCGTCCTGAAGGTCTTCCTTGAGAACGTCATCCGCGACGCCGTCACCTACACGGAGCACGCCAAGCGCAAGACCGTCACCGCCATGGACGTGGTCTACGCCCTCAAGCGCCAGGGCCGCACTCTCTACGGCTTCGGAGGCTGAGCGCCCATCTCTCGCACACTAAGCCAACCCAAAGGCTCTTTTCAGAGCCACCCACCTCTTCGAAACTGCTTGCGCCAGTGTTGCCAAACACTTTCTAAATGGAGCACATGTCCTGGGTTGTTGCGCGCCAATTCCTCGTGAGCGTGGTGGACGTTTGCTTGTTGAGTTGGCGAATCTTCATCTGCTTCCACATGAATGAAAGAAATCATGATATTCACGACACGTCACATTTAACAAGGCGTAATTCTTGAACGCGTTAATACAGTACCCATTTCTGGTATTTTTGCGTTAATTATTTCCAGCTGCAGCCGATTCCGATATTACGTGGAGCATTTGGCGCCACAATCTTACAGCACACTCGTCCTAATTGACGTAGCGTGCCGGAATGCTAATCTCCACCTGTACAGCACAACAGCGAAGTTATTTTTCTCCACCGAGCGCTTGTATTTTTACAAATTGCGTTCTTAAAACGCCCGTGCGCCGTATTAGACGAGTGGTGAAACAATCCCTCGTAAGAAACAAAAAAACCCACGCTCAAAACACAATATACTGTATTGGGTTTTCCAGTCATCCTTATTAAAACAAAGGCAATGGCCATGGCTGCAATTCACTAATATACATGTTTGGACATTACATTGTGTTATATTCACAAGTCCTTTTTGCAGTAAAAACGATATTAAAGTGAGCATCGCGTCCGCGTTTCTCATTGGAGGCTGATGGAGAGGGATGGTACTAAAAGAGCCACTCAGCAGCGCCGCGCACTACGATCCTCTGATTTGCATCTCGCCTCCTATAAAAGGAGCTCATCGCCCGACCGACATCCACATTCGCTTCCCGTCTGTTCTGACCTGAAGCTGCCTACAACGCGTCGACATGCCCGATCCTCCCGCATCAAAGAGCGCTGGGCCGGCCAAGGTTCCTGCTCCCAAGAAGGGCTCCAAGAAGGCTGTGACCAAGGCTACGCGCAAGGATGGCAAGAAGCGACGCCACCGCAGGAAGGAGAGCTACGCCATTTACATCTACAAGGTGATGAAGCAGGTGCACCCCGATACCGGCATCTCGTCCAAGGCAATGAGCATCATGAACTCGTTCGTCAACGACATCTTCGAGCGCATCGCTTCCGAGGCGTCCCGCCTGGCGCACTACAACAAGCGCTCCACCATCACTTCTCGGGAGATCCAGACCGCAGTGCGACTGCTGCTCCCCGGCGAGCTGGCCAAGCACGCCGTGTCGGAGGGCACCAAGGCCGTCACCAAGTACACAAGCTCCAAGTGAAGCCTCGACTCCACCATTAATTACAAAGGCTCTTTTCAGAGCCACCCACCTCTCCGAACCTGCTTGTACCAGTCCTAGCAGGAGTACAAAACGAAACTTCCAACAAAGCCCCGGTTCACGCGGGGACATTGTTCGCTCATTGAGTGAAGTGGAGAGATCGAACGCATTTTAACATGTTTCCACGTGAATAAAAGCGATAACAATATTCATGGCACATCATATTCACCAGCAGGCATTTCTTGGACTTGATTGTCCATTGATTTCATCTGCAGCCCATTCAGATATTACATTGGATATTTGGCGCCAAAACCTTGCAATGCAATATTTAATTCGTGGTTGTATTTTCGGGCAGGAACTAACATTTTGCACGTGTACATATATGTAAAAGTAAGCGCCTAGCATGGATGACTCGTGCAGTATAATTGATCATCATCTCAATGCCAAGAGAATATATATCTATTCCTGTGATCACCTCTTTCCGACATTTTTACGTATTACTGTTTCCAATGAAGTGCAGTTTCTTCACACTTTATTTAGATCATGCAGAGCACTGTAAAGTTGTTTTCGGAAAGGTGTTTGCTTGAGAAAAGAACATCCGTTAAAGACATCGACGGCGCTCAAACGGTACTACTGCATCGTGATGCGGCATTCTGAAATGATCCAAACTGTGAACATTTTGTTGATTAAGAAGAGTTGACGACTCGAGATCATTGCACGCTGCCAACCAATCAGCACGCTCCCCTTCTTCGCACGTCACGACTCCGCTGACCAGTGAGCGCGCGCTCTGGGCTACATAAGCCGCCTTCTCCCCGCCTGTAAGAATCTTTGCCCTCACCAAGCCATGGCTCGCACCAAGCAGACGGCTCGCAAGTCCACGGGCGGCAAGGCCCCCCGCAAGCAACTCGCCACCAAGGCGGCCCGAAAGAGCGCTCCGGCCACGGGCGGCGTCAAGAAGCCTCACCGCTACAGGCCCGGCACCGTCGCTCTGCGCGAGATCCGCCGCTACCAGAAGTCCACCGAGCTGCTCATCCGCAAACTGCCCTTCCAGCGCCTCGTCAGGGAGATCGCGCAGGACTTCAAGACCGACCTGCGCTTCCAGAGCTCCGCTGTCATGGCTCTGCAGGAGGCCAGCGAAGCGTACCTTGTCGCGCTCTTCGAGGACACCAACCTGTGCGCCATCCACGCCAAGCGCGTCACCATCATGCCCAAGGATATTCAGCTCGCCCGCCGCATTCGTGGCGAGCGCGCTTGAACGCCCAGCTCGGCCCTCAAAGCACAACACAAAGGCTCTTTTCAGAGCCACCACTTACTCATGAAAACGCTTCCATGTGTGTTCTTCAAAGTTCGGGTGCCGGAAACCTTCGTTTGCTGGTCACGGCTCTCACGAGTCGTCAGGCGTAAGCGACAATGAAGTTCATTTTCTATACCCCGCCGCTCATATTTTTCAACATCACACGTTGGTGTCGTATATAAGCGTTGTGAAACCATGCTTACATAATGTTCAACAAAAGGGTTATTTTGGTGAAATATATTAACTATTAAACCCAAAGATATTGGTTTATGTTGTTTCAAGCCCGAGCTGATAAGAAGTTCACATTTTGCAAACTAAGAGACTGAATTATTCACGCACATATATTTTTAGGCATTGCCCGAACAGGCGGTTAAAGGAAAATATATATACACCGTATAGGCACGTGGGCGATCAATCACGAGCTCAAGGCTATCACAATGATTTCTTATAACCAATGCGGTCCCTCAAAATGATTATTATAATCAATAATACATTGATATTTGCGGAATCCGCTTATAAGTTTGACTTGCCAGCACGTGCCCATTAATTAACTCTATCATGCTTAAAACTTGAACCTATTAAGTACGTGTATCGCATTGTTTCATTCATAAGATGCGTGCCCGCATTAAAATATATATGGATACAAATAATTAAAGTCAACATCGAATCCTCGCGTCCCGGCTTTTCATTGGTGGCTCAAGGAGAGGGCGGGACTCGACCGAGAGGAGCCAATCAGCAGCGGCGCGCTCTACGATCCTCGTCTCCGCTATAAAAGCCGCTCCGGTGGTGCGTGTTAACGTCACAAATCGTTCGTACTTTGTCTCCAGTGCTTTTTGCATCCTAGGTCGCTTAACAATGTCTGGACGCGGCAAGACCGGTGGCAAGTCTCGCGCCAAGGCAAAGTCCCGCTCTTCCCGCGCCGGCCTGCAGTTCCCCGTGGGTCGCGTTCACAGGCTGCTCCGCAAGGGCAATTACGCCCAGCGGGTCGGCGCTGGAGCACCCGTCTACCTGGCCGCCGTGCTCGAGTACCTTTCTGCCGAGATCCTCGAGCTGGCTGGCAATGCCGCCCGCGACAACAAGAAGACGAGGATCATCCCCCGACACCTGCAGCTCGCCGTGCGAAACGACGAGGAGCTCAACAAGCTCATGGGCGGCGTGACTATCGCCCAGGGCGGTGTGCTGCCCAACATCCAGGCCGTGCTGCTGCCCAAGAAGACCTCTCAGGCAAAGAAGTGAACGCGCCGCCGCCTCTACCACCACAACAACGGCTCTTTTCAGAGCCACCCACTTACTTGCAAAGAGCTCGGACAGTCGTACACAGGAGTTTTGTTATACTGGTAGGAACGAAGTGGACCAGACCACCAATAGATTAATGTGTCCGTCCGTCAACATCGCCCCCTACTGCAAACATTTGGCATGACCCTACGAAAACCTTGACTCAGTGACGCTATCCTGGCTAAACAAGTGTAACATTCCCTTATAATTCCCTCAGCTTTTAATTAAAACATTTAAATTAATGAGGCTTTCCTGGCTAAACACGTGTAACATTCCCTAATAATTCCCTGAGATAGCTTTTAATTAAAACTTTGAAATTAAATGAAACAACTAACAGCGCCCTAATAATTCCCTGAGATAGCTTTTAATTAAAACTTTGAAATTAAAAAAAAACTCACAGCGCCCTAAAGCCTACAGCTAGGCCTAAAGCCTAGAACTAGGCCTGAAACTCTCCATTCGTGTCGTACCCCCGCGTGTGTGAAAGGGAGTTATGTTTAACAATGTTACATTCCCTCATGTTTTTAAATAGAAACATTTAAATTTAAAGCTTTTACATGAATCATTAAATCATTTAAATTAAAAATTAACTCACAGCGCCCTAAAGCATACAGCTAGGCCTAAAGCCTAGAACTAGGCCTCAATCTCTCCCTTCGTATCGTCCGATTAGGTGTAGCAACATCGCCCCCTACTGCAAACACTTGGCAGGACCCTACAAAAACCTTTTGACTCAGTGGGGCTTTCCTGGCTTAACAAGTGTAATAATACATTATGTTTATATTATTTGGTTATTCGTTCCTACCAGCCCACCCCGCAGGGTCCTGTTTAATAAGGACACCGTCGTCGAGTTGCCCTCGTCCCAAATTGCTCGCAATTAAACGAATGCTCTGCTCATTCCAGATACCCTTTATGTCTAATTTAGGAACGGTATTTGAGCAGCATTCCAACATTGCATCAATCATGGAACATGGTTTAGAATAAATTGGGATGCCTATTGGAAGAAAGAATCGTGTTTTTTAAAGAATAAAACTCGCTCTTTTTGAGCGGTCAGAAAAGGGATCAAATGAGCACATCAGCTCAGGGTTGTGGCCGGTGTTAGCTGATAGTAAGCAAAAAAGTACTGGTAAACGCTGGGGATGTCAACACTCGGTAAAGTATAATATTACTTGTCAAATAAGATGGTACAAATATGTGTAGTTAAATATTTTTTACATGGTTAATAACATCTTTCCAATGATTACTCATTCGTGTTACTTAGTGCAGTAAATACGTGTTACTTATTGCAGTAAAAACAACCCATCGGATGAACCATCCTGCGCTCCTAGAATATCAACTCTGTCGGTGCATTAAACGTAAGATTATATATTTTCTTTAAACATTCGACTGCAGAGTCACTTGAGTTGAATTTGAGTGGTGATGATTGTGCACCGTGCCTCGATCTTGTTCAAGGCGCGCGACCCTTCTGCAGTGCGTGAGCTACTCACCTCTTGCCACGTAAAATGTTAAACTTTCTATTTAATGTCGGTTAATTTTGAGTAATTTTCTTCAGTTTGTTGTCCATCTGAAAATCCATATATTTATTCATTTCAAAGTTCGATTAAAACGTCCAGTTAAAAGTTCGGTGACAAGGGACTGTTGACATGGCGCGCAGTCCTCACCATAGCGCGAGAGGAGGAATCGCGAGCGCGCGAGGCAAAACTTAAATAGAAAATATTTCGTTGGAATTAAATATGAGTAGTCTGTTGAAGCATCTTGTCTTGCAAAAAATTCGAGTGCGTTTTAAATAGTGTTCATCAGTAACACTTTTGAAAACCGACAATCGTCATAGCATGCCCTGACCGAACAATGTCTCCCAAATGTTGGTTGTTCACTTGTTTTGAATTATAATTTATATCGTGAGCATTGTCGTATATTGCATAAGTAACGTACATTAAAGAAGTGATCTTCGTGATAATGTATCAACTAGATGCATGTAAGTATGAACGTTACGGGAGTAATCGAGCCCAAAGGCAGGCGTGATAAACACAGTGAGTATGGTGGCAACTCCCTCACCAGAGCTGAGTTCTGGATGATCTCAGCGACGTCCGCATTCAGTACGCCGCTTCTATAATAACCTCGGGCCTGGAGAACACTCGTTTCGAATTCGTGAGAGCGCTGATTTCGATTTCAAAGAGGCGAGGCGATAAAAGCGACGTCTTGAGATGGCGGAAACTGCTCCTGCTCAACCACCAGCTGCGGCTACTTCAGCGCCTAAAAGCCCCAAGAAGAAGCGCGCCGCTCCAAAGGCCAAGAAGGTCGGCCCCAGCGTGTCCGAGCTCATCCTCAAGGCTCTGGCCAGCAGCAAGGAGAGGAACGGCGTGTCTCTTCCTGCGCTCAAAAAGTCGCTTGCTGCCGGAGGATACGACGTGGAGAAGAACAATGCCCGCGTGAAGTTGGCCATCAAGAAGCTCGTGGCCAAAGACGCCGTGGCGCAAGTGAAGGGCAGCGGCGCGTCTGGCTCTTTCAAACTCAACAAGAAAAAGGCTGCCGCAAAGGCGAAGCCCAAGTCGTCAACGGCAAAGCCCGCAGCTAAAAAGCCCGCGGCAGCCAAGAAGGTGAAGAAGCCAGCGGCAGCCAAGAAGACCGCGCCCAAGAAGTCTCCCAAGAAAGCAAAGAAGCCCGCGGCTGCCAAGGCGGCCAAGAGCCCCAAAAAGGTGAAGTTGGCTGTTAAGCCCAAGAAGGCGGCGAAGAGCCCAGCCAAGCCCAAGGCTGCGAAGCCCAAGGTCGCTAAGCCCAAGACCGTCAAGGCCAAGGCCGCCAAACCCAAGGTGGCCAAGCCCAAGAAGGCCGCGGCCAAGCCCAAGAAGACTGCGCCAAAGAAGTGAATCCGATCGGACGACGCTCGATTCACTCCACCTCAACGGCTCTTTTCAGAGCCACCCACTTAGTTAAAAAAGTGAACCAGATGCTGCTGCGCTTCCATTAGTTCATCGGTAACACATGACAGTGTATTACGTTGCTGTTGAATGTGTGGGGGTCGCTAGCCCCCGAGATCCCTCCCTCGATAATACTAACGGCCGGACTAACATCATCAATCGCCCCCCCGCTGCTAAGCGAACCGCCGCTAGGCTCCTCACCCAGGGTGTGGGAGCCGTCACCCGAGGATTCCCCTCCACCGCGGGTCCGCGTAGCAGGCATGGATAACCACGCACGCGCACACCCACACACAGCTCTGCACGGCACTCACCCAACCCTGACCACTCACGTTAGGATCGCGCACCTGTGTTACACACGTCGTGAACGTGCGCGCACACACGCATACAGCTCCACACGCGATACCCACTCCTGCGCCGCTCTGCGCCGCGCTGGCCGCCCACGTTACGATCGCGCACCTTGGGCACGCCGATTACGCACGCCGAGAGCTTACGCAAGTAACGAGCGCACGCAAGCGGGGCACACGCCGACACGACGACTCGTCCCCTCCCCCACTCGCGCGTGCACGTCAACACAAATATCGTACAAGGACGATTCTCCTCTCACACGGCTGCGTAGTCACGCCAACACACCAAAAGTGCTCTCCCCGGGCGTTAACGCACACACCTCCGTACCCGCACAATCGTACAGAGACCACGGCCTTTATGCGTACAACGACCACACACTCGCGAATGCAGTGCACGCTAATACCACGTTCCAAAAACACCCAACAACACGGTTTTGTTACTACGCTCGAGATTTTATTAGCCCTTGTTAACCAACCGAGCCACCCGTGTGTGTGTGCGGGACAGCAAGGCGCTTCTAACCCACACTCTGGTGCCGTGTAGCCCTATTCTATGCTGCGCTCTCTGCTAAACCGCTTTCCTACTCGTCCTTACCCCGAACTAACCCTCTCCTACGGATCCTACCCTCTGCTCTGAGGTGTTGTAAGGCGCGCAACACGATACCGTCTGTAGTCCTTGGTGACCTTGCGGCGCTCAGATCGTCCTGCAGACAATCTAGCGGCTCGCCCGATGACTCCTTCGTCGCTGACCCCGTGTCCAAACTCCAGAAGAAGAGAGTTCCCTACTGCCCCTGCGTTTTCTTTTAAACTATTCACATCAAAGGCTAGAGGACCCTGGATTGTGAGACGGCAGATCTCACCATGGACGGTGCTGATTCAGGGAGGAGAGAGGGGCCGGGAGATGGTGGTCAACATCCGCCGACTGAAGCCGTGGCGAGCAGCCCCCGAGGGGGGGAGCCCCGCCGTCCAAGTACCCCGAAACCCCGGGGTCCCCCCACCCCCCGTGCCCGGGGGCCTCGCGCAGTATATGGGCCCCACGGAGCCCCGGGCTCCGAGGGGCCCCGGGCGGGGCCGGGGGCGACGAGGACGGCGACCCTTAAACCCCACCGCCTCTGAGTTTGTCCCCCAGCCCGCAGGTGCCGGAGACCGAGGGGAGCCGTTGGAATGGAGGAGGAGACCACCGCCGGAGCCTCAGGAGACGGAGCCGCCACCCCCCGAGGCCAGCCACAAGGGCCGGGCGAATCCCGCGGACCCCGCGGCGATACCTCGTGGGGGCAACCCAGGCGAGGTGCTCCAGTCAACCCGGGACGGGGACTGGCACCCCGGGGGGCTATGTGGTGCCACAGCGACGGGGCCGCTCGGCTGAGCCAGGGAGCCGCCCGGCTTCCACCGCCGCACTGCCCCCCATCACCCCCCCCCACATAAACACGCACCCGCACCCACGTAGGGCCTCGTGGTCGGGTCACCTACCCTGAGTTTTCACCCGAGGGCCCCCTAGGGGGGTTACCCCACGGTTTCTCAGGGCCAGGGAATTGGACAGGACCCTTCCCAGGCCAAGTAACACTGCGGCGCCGTGGGCGGATTTGAGATCGCACGACCACGGCGAGCTCAGAGAGCCCCGCAGTTAGAAATGCATACAAACACAAACACGGGTCAGCAAGGCAGATAGCTGGGATCAGGACCCGGGACGACTGATTGGTCGAAAGTTCAAAGGCCGGCGGGATCGCAAAAGAGCGGGAAATCCTAGGCTCAGGATTGGTCGAGAGACCAAGGCGGTCGGGACGGGGGCGCCTAGCCTTTGATGTGAATAGTTTAAAAGAAAACGCAGGGGCAGTAGGGAACTCTCTTCTTCTGGAGTTTGGACACGGGGTCAGCGACGAAGGAGTCATCGGGCGAGCCGCTAGATTGTCTGCAGGACGATCTGAGCGCCGCAAGGTCACCAAGGACTACAGACGGTATCGTGTTGCGCGCCTTACAACACCTCAGAGCGGAGGGTAGGATCCGTAGGAGAGGGTTAGTTCGGGGTAAGGACGAGTAGGAAAGCGGTTTAGCAGAGAGCGCAGCATAGAATAGGGCTACACGGCACCAGAGTGTGGGTTAGAAGCGCCTTGCTGTCCCGCACACACACACGGGTGGCTCGGTTGGTTAGCAAGGGCTAATAAAATCTCGAGCGTAGTAACAAAACCGTGTTGTTGGGTGTTTTTGGAACGTGGTATTAGCGTGCACTGCATTCGCGAGTGTGTGGTCGTTGTACGCATAAAGGCCGTGGTCTCTGTACGATTGTGCGGGTACGGAGGTGTGTGCGTTAACGCCCGGGGAGAGCACTTTTGGTGTGTTGGCGTGACTACGCAGCCGTGTGAGAGGAGAATCGTCCTTGTACGAGATTTGTGTTGACGTGCACGCGCGAGTGGGGGAGGGGACGAGTCGTCGTGTCGGCGTGTGCCCCGCTTGCGTGCGCTCGTTACTTGCGTAAGTGTGGGGGTCGCTAGCCCCCGAGATCCCTCCCTCGATAATACTAACGGCCGGACTAACATCATCAATCGCCCCCCCGCTGCTAAGCGAACCGCCGCTAGGCTCCTCACCCAGGGTGTGGGAGCCGTCACCCGAGGATTCCCCTCCACCGCGGGTCCGCGTAGCAGGCATGGATAACCACGCACGCGCACACCCACACACAGCTCTGCACGGCACTCACCCAACCCTGACCACTCACGTTAGGATCGCGCACCTGTGTTACACACGTCGTGAACGTGCGCGCACACACGCATACAGCTCCACACGCGATACCCACTCCTGCGCCGCTCTGCGCCGCGCTGGCCGCCCACGTTACGATCGCGCACCTTGGGCACGCCGATTACGCACGCCGAGAGCTTACGCAAGTAACGAGCGCACGCAAGCGGGGCACACGCCGACACGACGACTCGTCCCCTCCCCCACTCGCGCGTGCACGTCAACACAAATATCGTACAAGGACGATTCTCCTCTCACACGGCTGCGTAGTCACGCCAACACACCAAAAGTGCTCTCCCCGGGCGTTAACGCACACACCTCCGTACCCGCACAATCGTACAGAGACCACGGCCTTTATGCGTACAACGACCACACACTCGCGAATGCAGTGCACGCTAATACCACGTTCCAAAAACACCCAACAACACGGTTTTGTTACTACGCTCGAGATTTTATTAGCCCTTGCTAACCAACCGAGCCACCCGTGTGTGTGTGCGGGACAGCAAGGCGCTTCTAACCCACACTCTGGTGCCGTGTAGCCCTATTCTATGCTGCGCTCTCTGCTAAACCGCTTTCCTACTCGTCCTTACCCCGAACTAACCCTCTCCTACGGATCCTACCCTCCGCTCTGAGGTGTTGTAAGGCGCGCAACACGATACCGTCTGTAGTCCTTGGTGACCTTGCGGCGCTCAGATCGTCCTGCAGACAATCTAGCGGCTCGCCCGATGACTCCTTCGTCGCTGACCCCGTGTCCAAACTCCAGAAGAAGAGAGTTCCCTACTGCCCCTGCGTTTTCTTTTAAACTATTCACATCAAAGGCTAGGCGCCCCCGTCCCGACCGCCTTGGTCTCTCGACCAATCCTGAGCCTAGGATTTCCCGCTCTTTTGCGATCCCGCCGGCCTTTGAACTTTCGACCAATCAGTCGTCCCGGGTCCTGATCCCAGCTATCTGCCTTGCTGACCCGTGTTTGTGTTTGTATGCGTTTCTAACTGCGGGGCTCTCTGAGCTCGCCGTGGTCGTGCGATCTCAAATCCGCCCACGGCGCCGCAGTGTTACTTGGCCTGGGAAGGGTCCTGTCCAATTCCCTGGCCCTGAGAAACCGTGGGGTAACCCCCCTAGGGGGCCCTCGGGTGAAAACTCAGGGTAGGTGACCCGACCACGAGGCCCTACGTGGGTGCGGGTGCGTGTTTATGTGGGGGGGGTGATGGGGGGCAGTGCGGCGGTGGAAGCCGGGCGGCTCCCTGGCTCGGCCGAGCGGCCCCCGTCGCTGTGGCACCACATAGCCCCCCGGGGTGCCAGTCCCCGTCCCGGGTTGACTGGAGCACCTCGCCTGGGTTGCCCCCACGAGGTATCGCCGCGGGGTCCGCGGGATTCGCCCGGCCCTTGTGGCTGGCCTCGGGGGTGGCGGCTCCGTCTCCTGGGGCTCCGGCGGTGGTCTCCTCCTCCATTCCAACGGCTCCCCTCGGTCTCCGGCACCTGCGGGCTGGGGGACAAACTCAGAGGCGGTGGGGTTTAAGGGTCGCCGTCCTCGTCGCCCCCGGCCCCGCCCGGGGCCCCTCGGAGCCCGGGGCTCCGTGGGGCCCATATACTGCGCGAGGCCCCCGGGCACGGGGGGTGGGGGGACCCCGGGGTTTCGGGGTACTTGGACGGCGGGGCTCCCCCCCTCGGGGGCTGCTCGCCACGGCTTCAGTCGGCGGATGTTGACCACCATCTCCCGGCCCCTCTCTCCTCCCTGAATCAGCACCGTCCATGGTGAGATCTGCCGTCTCACAATCCAGGGTCCTCGCCAGTAGGTGGTCAGCTTCCCCACCTGTCCGGCACCGACGCGGGGAGTGTACAGCCACACCTCGGAGCCCGCAGTGTAGAAGGGGGGCTCCATACGGGGTCGGGCGCCCTGCTCTTGCCGCTGGTGCGCGGCCTCTCCGTGCGGGTAGGCTCGGCCCCTGGCCTCTCGCAGGGTCTCCAGCAAGTGCTCCATGGGGTGGCTCCCTTCCTCCCGTTGCGGCGGAGGGACACCGAACAGCAGATCTGCGGGCAGGCGAGACTCGCGACCAAACATCATTAGGAACGGGGTCTGTCCTGTAGATGTGTGAACGGCGGTGGTGTAGGCGAACAGGGCATAGGGGAGGTGTTCGTCCCAGTCCTGTTGATTCGCGGCCGCCATGCGTTTAAGCTTCCCGGCCAGAGTCTGGTTCATCCTCTCTACCATCCCGTTCGCCTGGGGGTGATATGCCGTGGTTCGGTCCTTCTGGATCCCGAACTCTCGGCACAGCGCCTGGAATAGTTCGGCCTCGAATTCACTACCCTGGTCGGTAATGACTCGTTCGGGGATCCCGCACTTAAGTACGTAGTTTTCCACGAAGGCCCGGGCCACTACGAGGGCTGTTTTATCCGGGATAGCCACCGCCACGGGGTAGCGGGTGAAGTACTCCACCGCTACAAGAATATATCGGTTGCCCCGGTGGGATCGTGGAAAGGGCCCCTGCAGGTCGATTCCGACCAACTGATTCGTCCGACTGACTCGGAACGGCCTCAGGGGTACCTGGTACCTCGCCGGCTTTTGCCCACACTGCTGACAGGCCCGGCAGCCCTGCACCCAGGCGGCCACATCTTGCGCTAATTTAGGCCAGAGATACTGGCGACGCAGAGTCTCCCGGGTGCGCCGTTCCCCATCATGGCCCCCGAGCGGGTGGTCGTGTACCAGTCGTAGTAGTTGGGGCCGCACATGGGCGGGAACGCAGATGCACCCCGGCTGCCCAGCGTCGGCCAGTTCCCTCACCACCCCGTTTTCTACACACAACCGGGCATACAAACCGCTCCAGGGCCCTGGTAGTGCATCCTTCCTCTCTCGCAGTGCCGCCTCCACCGCCGCCAGATCCGGATCCCGCTGCTGGGTTTGTCGCAGCTGCTCGTCGTCCAAGCCCGGGAAGGCGCAGCCGACATCCTCTTGGATCCGCCCGGTTGGGGTGGGATGATCCGTCTGTCCCCGGGCTCCTTCTGCAGGGGTTCCTGCGGCGCACACTGCACTCTCTCTCGGGGGGGGGAGTTTAGTTTCCGCGCGCTCCTTGGGTTCTGCTGCCTGGCGGCAGCGTCCCCCCGTGAAGCACGGGCAGGCGTCTCCCTCCCTCGTCTCAGCGCGCACCGCGGGCCGTCTTGACAAGGCGTCCGCGTTCGCGTGTGTTCGCCCCACTCGGTACTCGATCTGCAGGTTGTACTCCTGCAGCTGCGCCAGCCATCGAGCCATCTGCCCCCGCGGTTCCTTGAATGTAAGGAGGAACTGCAGTGCATAATGATCGGTGCGCACACGACATTTCCTGCCGTACAAGTACGGTCGGAACTGTTTACACGCGAAAATTACAGCATACAGTTCCTGACGGGTTACACAATAGTTCAGTTCGGCCCCGCTCAGGGTCCGACTGGCGTATGCGATGACCCGCTCCGTCCCACCCTGCACTTGCGACAGCACCGCGCCCAGCCCACTGCTGCAGGCGTCAGTGTCCAAAATAAAATCGGTGGTGAAATCTGGGAAAGCCAAGGTGGGGGTGTGGGTGAGGTGGTCTTTGAGTGTGGTGAAAGCCGTCTGGCAGGCCTCCGACCACTGATAGGGGTTCTTAGGGGAGGTGAGTTGGGTGAGGGGGCGTGCAATCTCACTGAATCCCTTTACAAATCGACGGTAATAAGTGGCGAGTCCCAAGAATGACCTGATCTCCGTCAGGTTCCTCGGCCGCGGCCAATCCACTACGGCACGCACCTTCTCGGGATCGGTGCTCACCCCTGCCTCGCTGACTCGGTGTCCGAGGTACCCCACCTCGCGTTGCGCAATGTAACACTTACGTGGCTTGAGCTTGAGATGGGCTGCTCGCAGTCGCTGGAATACTTCCCGCAGCCTGGACCAGTGTTCGGACAGCGACCTACTGAACACTATTACGTCGTCCAGGTAAATCAGGCACTGTTCCCACTGCAAGCCCCGCATCACCAACTCCATCAACCGCTGGAACGTCGCGGGCGCGTTAGTGAGTCCGAACGGCAACACTCGAAACTCAAACAGGCCCATCGGGGTGGTGAATGCTGTTTTTGGCCGATTCTCCTCCGTCATCTCCACCTGCCAGTAACCGGACGCCAGATCGAGGGTGGAAAAATACCGCGCTCCTGCGAGACTGTCGAAGGTGTCGTCGATGCGTGGGATGGGAAAAGCGTCGCCGAGGGTGACTGCGTTCAATTTTCGGTAATCAACGCAGAACCGAGTCGATCCGTCCTTTTTCGTTACCAGTACCACCGGGGCAGACCAAGGGCTCGCGGAGGGCTGGATTATGTTATCGCGTAGCATATCCGTGACTGCCTCTTTGATCTGGGTCCGTTCAGGCGCGCCCACTCGGTATGCGGGGAGTTTGATGGGTCGGGCTGCACCTGTGTCAATTTGGTGCTTGACCAGGTCGGTCCGGCCCACGTCCGAATCGTGCTCACTGAACACGTCGGCGTACTCCCGCAATAACCCGCGCAGCTGATCGGCCTCCCCCTTAGGTAAGGCTGCCCAAGGCACATGTAACGCATCCTGCAGGGGAACAATCTCGGCTCGGGGGGTCGGGCCGACCCGCCAGGCCAGATCCTGGCTGTCCTCGGGGCGGCCAGGGTCCTCCGCCCAGAGTGCGAACACCGAGTCGTTCGAGTGGCGAGCGTGCAGGGGGTGTACGGTGGCTACCGGGGTGCGTCGTCGTATCATTGCCGGGGTACTGTGTGGGTTAAACACACGTATAAACAGCCGGCCCCCATCTGCGTTTACCAGTGTGGCTGACCCTACCACCCCGTACCGCGATGCCAACTCCGGGTGAGGAGTCAGCATTACCTCGCCCGATGGTCGGTGGGTTGGGTCGGTGGAGAGGGTTGCCACTAGCACCAGCATCTCGGCGAGAGGCCCGATGGTGACGGCCGACACCAGCGTAGCGGCCACGGGTGTGAAGCGTGGGCGATTCGGCTCCTGTCCTAGGAACGGAATCCGCTCCCCGCTGCCCTCCACCGTAGCGCATCGTTGCCGGGGCTGTACGTTAAGTCCCAACTTTTCCAGGAGGTCCGTTCCTGCAATGCACTCGTGGCACAACACACTCGAAACGTAGAATTCCTGTGTGCACACCTGGTTTCCTATGCGGACCTCTAGGGTGGCTCTCCCCAGCAGCCCCATTCCGGCTCCGCTCGCCGTGTGCAGCGCGCGGTCCGGTGCCTGCAGGTGACGCACGTCGACCCCGATCGCGCTGCAGTGCGCTGCGCTCACGAGCGAGGCCACCGCCCCCGTGTCCAGCAGAAATCGGGTACGCACTCCGTGTACCTCCCCTTCCACCAGCGACGTGGCCCCCGTGATCCCCGCCACCAGCTCCCGTAGCCA
Source organism: Lampetra fluviatilis (assembly GCF_964198595.1). Classification (NCBI taxonomy): domain Eukaryota; kingdom Metazoa; phylum Chordata; class Hyperoartia; order Petromyzontiformes; family Petromyzontidae; genus Lampetra; species Lampetra fluviatilis. The sequence continues at coordinate 3,723,807 of NC_136322.1, read as the reverse complement.
GTCGCCAGGAGTCACCGTTTCCGTGGGCGTTGTTGTTGGAACCTGTGTGGAGATCACTCGCTCGCCATTATTACCATTACCGTCTATTTGTATCGGGACCGCGTCGATTGCACCCCTAGTTGGTCCGCTCACTAGGAGGCGTTGGAGTTTAACCCGCGCCTGCCTAGCTCGGGTGATTTCAGGACAGTCTCTCACTAGATGCCCTCGGCGATCGCACATATAACATGCCCGGGGAGGGGGGGCGGCTCCGTAGTGGGCCCCCCGCCCACTCCCTCCCCCCCCATTACGCCGCTGTCCACCCTCCGCCTCTAGTCGGGCTACCCTCCCAGATAACCCTCCCACCGTGGAGCGTAGGTCCCCCATTTCAGATCGGATGGTCTCAACGGAGGATTGCAATTGGGTCATATTTTTGTTCGTTTCCTCGCGTACCTGGGTTACCTGGCCGGAGACATCCTTTATACCCGTTTGTATACCGGCAACCCATCCCGGGGTTGTCTCGCGGGACACTGGAGGTTCTCTTTCTCGGCCCCTTACCGTCCTCGCGAGCTCCTGTTCCTCCTCCTCGTCTTCCGAGAGCAGGCTCGCAATGGCGCGCTCTCGTCCCAGCCCCCGGAGCTGCGCGCGTTCGCTGTGAATTCTTTCACACTTACGTGCGCGCTCGACAAGGGTGTTAAAGGGAAGACGTGGGCAGCTCATGTCTGGCTGCCACCACGCCGTGCGAGACAGGTACCGCTGGATTTTCTCGGCAGCCAGTTCCTCAATAACCTCAGTTGCGTACCCCGGGCGTGCGATCTTTGTTAACTCTTGCACATCCTCGGCGTAATCACGGAGATCTTCGCCAGGTTGGCGACGGCGCGCCTCTAAGGCCGATTTTGCTTCCTCCTCGTCACGCGTGCCAAAACGCTGATCGAGTCGGCGCATCAGCTCCTCTAGCTGTGTCTGTGCGCTCGCGGGTAACGCTTCTACAAAATCGGCTGCCCGCCCATCAAGATTCATATTAAGTTGACGTACTGCCTGCGCGTCCGTCCATCCATTAATTTCCTTGGCCCCTAAGAGATTGCGGGCGAATGCCTTCCACGAAGGGGCCCCCCGGCCGGTAAATATCAGTCTTATTTTAGCGTGAGGTAACGCGGGGGTCCGTACCGCTTCCGACACCAATTTGTGGGGGTCGCTAGCCCCCGAGATCCCTCCCTCGATAATACTAACGGCCGGACTAACATCATCAATCGCCCCCCCGCTGCTAAGCGAACCGCCGCTAGGCTCCTCACCCAGGGTGTGGGAGCCGTCACCCGAGGATTCCCCTCCACCGCGGGTCCGCGTAGCAGGCATGGATAACCACGCACGCGCACACCCACACACAGCTCTGCACGGCACTCACCCAACCCTGACCACTCACGTTAGGATCGCGCACCTGTGTTACACACGTCGTGAACGTGCGCGCACACACGCATACAGCTCCACACGCGATACCCACTCCTGCGCCGCTCTGCGCCGCGCTGGCCGCCCACGTTACGATCGCGCACCTTGGGCACGCCGATTACGCACGCCGAGAGCTTACGCAAGTAACGAGCGCACGCAAGCGGGGCACACGCCGACACGACGACTCGTCCCCTCCCCCACTCGCGCGTGCACGTCAACACAAATATCGTACAAGGACGATTCTCCTCTCACACGGCTGCGTAGTCACGCCAACACACCAAAAGTGCTCTCCCCGGGCGTTAACGCACACACCTCCGTACCCGCACAATCGTACAGAGACCACGGCCTTTATGCGTACAACGACCACACACTCGCGAATGCAGTGCACGCTAATACCACGTTCCAAAAACACCCAACAACACGGTTTTGTTACTACGCTCGAGATTTTATTAGCCCTTGCTAACCAACCGAGCCACCCGTGTGTGTGTGCGGGACAGCAAGGCGCTTCTAACCCACACTCTGGTGCCGTGTAGCCCTATTCTATGCTGCGCTCTCTGCTAAACCGCTTTCCTACTCGTCCTTACCCCGAACTAACCCTCTCCTACGGATCCTACCCTCCGCTCTGAGGTGTTGTAAGGCGCGCAACACGATACCGTCTGTAGTCCTTGGTGACCTTGCGGCGCTCAGATCGTCCTGCAGACAATCTAGCGGCTCGCCCGATGACTCCTTCGTCGCTGACCCCGTGTCCAAACTCCAGAAGAAGAGAGTTCCCTACTGCCCCTGCGTTTTCTTTTAAACTATTCACATCAAAGGCTAGGCGCCCCCGTCCCGACCGCCTTGGTCTCTCGACCAATCCTGAGCCTAGGATTTCCCGCTCTTTTGCGATCCCGCCGGCCTTTGAACTTTCGACCAATCAGTCGTCCCGGGTCCTGATCCCAGCTATCTGCCTTGCTGACCCGTGTTTGTGTTTGTATGCGTTTCTAACTGCGGGGCTCTCTGAGCTCGCCGTGGTCGTGCGATCTCAAATCCGCCCACGGCGCCGCAGTGTTACTTGGCCTGGGAAGGGTCCTGTCCAATTCCCTGGCCCTGAGAAACCGTGGGGTAACCCCCCTAGGGGGCCCTCGGGTGAAAACTCAGGGTAGGTGACCCGACCACGAGGCCCTACGTGGGTGCGGGTGCGTGTTTATGTGGGGGGGGTGATGGGGGGCAGTGCGGCGGTGGAAGCCGGGCGGCTCCCTGGCTCGGCCGAGCGGCCCCGTCGCTGTGGCACCACACGTGGTGGACGTTTGCTTGTTGAGTTGGCGAATCTTCATCTGCTTGCACATGAATGAAAGAAATCAAGGTATTCGCGACACGTCACATTTAACAAGGCGTGATTCTTGAACGCGTTAATACAGTACCCATTTCTGGTATTTCACCGAGCGCTTGTATTTTTCCAAATTGCGTTCATAAAACGCCCGTGCGCCGTATTAGACGAGTGGTGAAACAATCCCTCGTAAGAAACAAAAAAACCCACGCTCAAAACACAATATACTGTATTGGGTATTCTCGTCATCCTTTTTAAAACAAAGGCAATGCCATGGCTGCAATTCACTAATATACATGTTTGGACATTACATTGTGTTATATTTGCAGTAAAAATCGATATTAAAGTGAACATCGCGTCCGCGTTTCTCATTGGACGCTGATGGAGAGGGATGGTACTAAAAGAGCCACTCAGCAGCGCCGCGCACTACGATCCTCTGATTTGCATCTCGCCTCCTATAAAAGGAGCTCAACGCGCGACCGACATCCACATTCGCTTCCCGTCTGTTCTGACCTGAAGCTGCCTACAACGCGTCGACATGCCCGATCCTCCCGCATCAAAGAGCGCTGGGCCGGCCAAGGTTCCTGCTCCCAAGAAGGGCTCCAAGAAGGCTGTGACCAAGGCTACGCGCAAGGATGGCAAGAAGCGACGCCACCGCAGGAAGGAGAGCTACGCCATTTACATCTACAAGGTGATGAAGCAGGTGCACCCCGATACCGGCATCTCGTCCAAGGCAATGAGCATCATGAACTCGTTCGTCAACGACATCTTCGAGCGCATCGCTTCCGAGGCGTCCCGCCTGGCGCACTACAACAAGCGCTCCACCATCACTTCTCGGGAGATCCAGACCGCAGTGCGACTGCTGCTCCCCGGCGAGCTGGCCAAGCACGCCGTGTCGGAGGGCACCAAGGCCGTCACCAAGTACACAAGCTCCAAGTGAAGCCTCGACTCCCATTAATTACAAAGGCTCTTTTCAGAGCCACCCACCTCTCCGAACCTGCTTGTACCAGTCCTAGCAGGAGTACAAAACGAAACTTCCAACAAAGCCCCGGTTCACGCGGGGACATTGTTCGCTCATTGAGTGAAGTGGAGAGATCGAACGCATTTTAACATGTTTCCACGTGAATAAAAGCGATAACAATATTCATGGCACATCATATTCACCAGCAGGCATTTCTTGGACTTGATTGTCCATTGATTTCATCTGCAGCCCATTCAGATATTACATTGGATATTTGGCGTGCCTGCTACGCGGACCCGCGGTGGAGGGGAATCCTCGGGTGACGGCTCCCACACCCTGGGTGAGGAGCCTAGCGGCGGTTCGCTTAGCAGCGGGGGGGCGATTGATGATGTTAGTCCGGCCGTTAGTATTATCGAGGGAGGGATCTCGGGGGCTAGCGACCCCCACAAATTGGTGTCGGAAGCGGTACGGACCCCCGCGTTACCTCACGCTAAAATAAGACTGATATTTACCGGCCGGGGGGCCCCTTCGTGGAAGGCATTCGCCCGCAATCTCTTAGGGGCCAAGGAAATTAATGGATGGACGGACGCGCAGGCAGTACGTCAACTTAATATGAATCTTGATGGGCGGGCAGCCGATTTTGTAGAAGCGTTACCCGCGAGCGCACAGACACAGCTAGAGGAGCTGATGCGCCGACTCGATCAGCGTTTTGGCACACGTGACGAGGAGGAAGCAAAATCGGCCTTAGAGGCGCGCCGTCGCCAACCTGGCGAAGATCTCCGTGATTACGCCGAGGATGTGCGCGAGTTAACAAAGATCGCACGCCCGGGGTACGCAACTGATGTTATTGAGGAACTGGCCGCCGAGAAAATCCAGCGGTACCTGTCTCGCACGGCGTGGTGGCAGCCAGACATGAGCTGTCCACGTCTTCCCTTTAACACCCTTGTCGAGCGCGCACGTAAGTGTGAAAGAATTCACAGCGAACGCGCGCAGCTCCGGGGGCTGGGACGAGAGCGCGCCATTGCGAGCCTGCTCTCGGAAGACGAGGAGGAGGAACAGGAGCTCGCGAGGACGGTAAGGGGCCGGGAAAGAGAGCCTCCAGTGTCCCGCGAGACAACCCCGGGATGGGTTGCCGGTATACAAATGGGTATAAAGGATGTCTCCGGCCAAGTAACCCAGGTACGCGAGGAAACGAATAAAAATATGACCCAACTGCAATCCTCCGTTGAGACCATCCGATCCGAAATGGGGGACCTAGACTCCACGGTAGGAGGGCTAACTGGAAGGATAGCCCGACTAGAAGCAGAGTATGAGCAACAGCGCATGGGGGGAGGAGGGAGTGGGCAGAAAGTTCGCCACAGAGCCGCCACTCCTCCCAGGACGTGTTATGTGTGCGACCGTCGAGGGCATCTCATGAGGGACTGCCCTCAGCTCGCCCGTGCGAGGCCGATGCATAGGTCAAACACTAAGCCCCCCCTAGAGAGGGGACCACCGGGGGATGAAATCGACGTAGACCCGACCCAAACCAGCTGTAATAATAATGGCGAGCGAGTGATCCATAAACAGGTTACAACGACAACACCCAAGGGCGCAGGGACCTCGGGCGATTGGCTGCGGGAGCTGGTGGCAGGGATAACGGGAGCCACGTCGCTGGTGGAAGGCCAGGTGAACGGGCAGCGCACCCGGATCCTGTTGGACACGGGCGCCGTGGCCTCTCTCATGAGCGCCGCGCACTGCAGCATGCTCGGGGTGGACGTGGGCTGCCTGCAGGCCCCGGATCGCGCGCTGCACACGGCAAGCGGAGCCGGGATGGGGTTGCTGGGGAAGGTCTCCCTCGAGGTCCGTCTAGGAAACCAGGTGTGCACACAGGAATTCTACGTTTCGAGTGTGTTGTGCCACGAGTGCATTGCAGGAACGGACCTCCTGGAAAAGTTGGGACTTAACGTACAGCCCCGGCAACGATGCGCTACGGTGGAGGGCAGCGGGGAGCGGATTCCGTTCCTAGGACAGGAGCCGAATCGCCCACGCTTCACACCCGTGGCCGCTACGCTGGTGTCGGCCGTCACCATCGGGCCTCTCGCCGAGATGCTGGTGCCAGTGGCAACCCTCTCCACCGACCCAACCCACCGACCATCGGGCGAGGTAATGCTGACTCCTCACCCGGAGTTGGCATCGCGATACGGGGTGGTAGGGTCAGCCACACTGGTAAACGCAGATGGGGGCCGGCTGTTTATACGTGTGTTTAACCCACACAGTACCCCGGCAATGATACGACGACGCACCCCGGTAGCCACCGTACACCCCCTGCACGCTCGCCACTCGAACGACTCGGTGTTCGCACTCTGGGCGGAGGACCCTGGCCGCCCCGAGGACAGCCAGGATCTGGCCTGGCGGGTCGGCCCGACCCCCCGAGCCGAGATTGTTCCCCTGCAGGATGCGTTACATGTGCCTTGGGCAGCCTTACCTAAGGGGGAGGCCGATCAGCTGCGCGGGTTATTGCGGGAGTACGCCGACGTGTTCAGTGAGCACGATTCGGACGTGGGCCGGACCGACCTGGTCAAGCACCAAATTGACACAGGTGCAGCCCGACCCATCAAATTCCCTGCATACCGAGTGGGCGCGCCTGAACGGACCCAGATCAAAGAGGCAGTCACGGATATGCTACGCGATAACATAATCCAGCCCTCCGCGAGCCCTTGGTCTGCCCCGGTGGTACTGGTAACGAAAAAGGACGGATCGACTCGGTTCTGCGTTGATTACCGAAAATTGAACGCAGTCACCCTCGGCGACGCTTTTCCCATCCCACGCATCGACGACACCTTCGACAGTCTCGCAGGAGCGCGGTATTTTTCCACCCTCGATCTGGCGTCCGGTTACTGGCAGGTGGAGATGACGGAGGAGGATCGGCCAAAAACAGCATTCACCACCCCGATGGGCCTGTTTGAGTTTCGAGTGTTGCCGTTCGGACTCACTAACGCGCCCGCGACGTTCCAGCGGTTGATGGAGTTGGTGATGCGGGGCTTGCAGTGGGAACAGTGCCTGATTTACCTGGACGACGTAATAGTGTTCAGTAGGTCGCTGTCCGAACACTGGTCCAGGCTGCGGGAAGTATTCCAGCGACTGCGAGCAGCCCATCTCAAGCTCAAGCCACGTAAGTGTTACATTGCGCAACGCGAGGTGGGGTACCTCGGACACCGAGTCAGCGAGGCAGGGGTGAGCACCGATCCCGAGAAGGTGCGTGCCGTAGTGGATTGGCCGCGGCCGAGGAACCTGACGGAGATCAGGTCATTCTTGGGACTCGCCACTTATTACCGTCGATTTGTAAAGGGATTCAGTGAGATTGCACGCCCCCTCACCCAACTCACCTCCCCTAAGAACCCCTATCAGTGGTCGGAGGCCTGCCAGACGGCTTTCACCACACTCAAAGACCACCTCACCCACACCCCCACCTTGGCTTTCCCAGATTTCACCACCGATTTTATTTTGGACACTGACGCCTGCAGCAGTGGGCTGGGCGCGGTGCTGTCGCAAGTGCAGGGTGGGACGGAGCGGGTCATCGCATACGCCAGTCGGACCCTGAGCGGGGCCGAACTGAACTATTGTGTAACCCGTCAGGAACTGTATGCTGTAATTTTCGCGTGTAAACAGTTCCGACCGTACTTGTACGGCAGGAAATGTCGTGTGCGCACCGATCATTATGCACTGCAGTTCCTCCTTACATTCAAGGAACCGCGGGGGCAGATGGCTCGATGGCTGGCGCAGCTGCAGGAGTACAACCTGCAGATCGAGTACCGAGCGGGGCGAACACACGCGAACGCGGACGCCTTGTCAAGACGGCCCGCGGTGCGCGCTGAGACGAGGGAGGGAGACGCCTGCCCGTGCTTCACGGGGGGACGCTGCCGCCAGGCAGCAGAACCCAAGGAGCGCGCGGAAACTAAACTCCCCCCCCCGAGAGAGAGTGCAGTGTGCGCCGCAGGAACCCCTGCAGAAGGAGCCCGGGGACAGACGGATCATCCCACCCCAACCGGGCGGATCCAAGAGGATGTCGGCTGCGCCTTCCCGGGCTTGGACGACGAGCAGCTGCGACAAACCCAGCAGCGGGATCCGGATCTGGCGGCGGTGGAGGCGGCACTGCGAGAGAGGAAGGATGCACTACCAGGGCCCTGGAGCGGTTTGTATGCCCGGTTGTGTGTAGAAAACGGGGTGGTGAGGGAACTGGCCGACGCTGGGCAGCCGGGGTGCATCTGCGTTCCCGCCCATGTGCGACCCCAACTACTACGACTGGTACACGACCACCCGCTCGGGGGCCATGATGGGGAACGGCGCACCCGGGAGACTCTGCGTCGCCAGTATCTCTGGCCTAAATTAGCGCAAGATGTGGCCGCCTGGGTGCAGGGCTGCCGGGCCTGTCAGCAGTGTGGGCAAAAGCCGGCGAGGTACCAGGTACCCCTGAGGCCGTTCCGAGTCAGTCGGACGAATCAGTTGGTCGGAATCGACCTGCAGGGGCCCTTTCCACGATCCCACCGGGGCAACCGATATATTCTTGTAGCGGTGGAGTACTTCACCCGCTACCCCGTGGCGGTGGCTATCCCGGATAAAACAGCCCTCGTAGTGGCCCGGGCCTTCGTGGAAAACTACGTACTTAAGTGCGGGATCCCCGAACGAGTCATTACCGACCAGGGTAGTGAATTCGAGGCCGAACTATTCCATGCGCTGTGCCGAGAGTTCGGGATCCAGAAGGACCGAACCACGGCATATCACCCCCAGGCGAACGGGATGGTAGAGAGGATGAACCAGACTCTGGCCGGGAAGCTTAAACGCATGGCGGCCGCGAATCAACAGGACTGGGACGAACACCTCCCCTATGCCCTGTTCGCCTACACCACCGCCGTTCACACATCTACAGGACAGACCCCGTTCCTAATGATGTTTGGTCGCGAGTCTCGCCTGCCCGCAGATCTGCTGTTCGGTGTCCCTCCGCCGCAACGGGAGGAAGGGAGCCACCCCGTGGAGCACTTGCTGGAGACCCTGCGAGGGGCCAGGGGCCGAGCCTACCCGCACGGAGAGGCCGCGCACCAGCGGCAAGAGCAGGGCGCCCGACCCCGTATGGAGCCCCCCTTCTACACTGCGGGCTCCGAGGTGTGGCTGTACACTCCCCGCGTCGGTGCCGGACAGGTGGGGAAGCTGACCACCTTCTGGCGAGGACCCTGGATTGTGAGACGGCAGATCTCACCATGGACGGTGCTGATTCAGGGAGGAGAGAGGGGCCGGGAGATGGTGGTCAACATCCGCCGACTGAAGCCGTGGCGAGCAGCCCCCGAGGGGGGGAGCCCCGCCGTCCAAGTACCCCGAAACCCCGGGGTCCCCCCACCCCCCGTGCCCGGGGGCCTCGCGCAGTATATGGGCCCCACGGAGCCCCGGGCTCCGAGGGGCCCCGGGCGGGGCCGGGGGCGACGAGGACGGCGACCCTTAAACCCCACCGCCTCTGAGTTTGTTCCCCAGCCCGCAGGTGCCAGAGACCGAGGGGAGCCGTTGGAATGGAGGAGGAGACCACCGCCGGAGCCCCAGGAGACGGAGCCGCCACCCCCGAGGCCAGCCACAAGGGCCGGGCGAATCCCGCGGACCCCGCGGCGATACCTCGTGGGGGCAACCCAGGCGAGGTGCTCCAGTCAACCCGGGACGGGGACTGGCACCCCGGGGGGCTATGTGGTGCCACAGCGACGGGGCCGCTCGGCCGAGCCAGGGAGCCGCCCGGCTTCCACCGCCGCACTGCCCCCCATCACCCCCCCCACATAAACACGCACCCGCACCCACGTAGGGCCTCGTGGTCGGGTCACCTACCCTGAGTTTTCACCCGAGGGCCCCCTAGGGGGGTTACCCCACGGTTTCTCAGGGCCAGGGAATTGGACAGGACCCTTCCCAGGCCAAGTAACACTGCGGCGCCGTGGGCGGATTTGAGATCGCACGACCATGGCGAGCTCAGAGAGCCCCGCAGTTAGAAACGCATACAAACACAAACACGGGTCAGCAAGGCAGATAGCTGGGATCAGGACCCGGGACGACTGATTGGTCGAAAGTTCAAAGGCCGGCGGGATCGCAAAAGAGCGGGAAATCCTAGGCTCAGGATTGGTCGAGAGACCAAGGCGGTCGGGACGGGGGCGCCTAGCCTTTGATGTGAATAGTTTAAAAGAAAACGCAGGGGCAGTAGGGAACTCTCTTCTTCTGGAGTTTGGACACGGGGTCAGCGACGAAGGAGTCATCGGGCGAGCCGCTAGATTGTCTGCAGGACGATCTGAGCGCCGCAAGGTCACCAAGGACTACAGACGGTATCGTGTTGCGCGCCTTACAACACCTCAGAGCGGAGGGTAGGATCCGTAGGAGAGGGTTAGTTCGGGGTAAGGACGAGTAGGAAAGCGGTTTAGCAGAGAGCGCAGCATAGAATAGGGCTACACGGCACCAGAGTGTGGGTTAGAAGCGCCTTGCTGTCCCGCACACACACACGGGTGGCTCGGTTGGTTAGCAAGGGCTAATAAAATCTCGAGCGTAGTAACAAAACCGTGTTGTTGGGTGTTTTTGGAACGTGGTATTAGCGTGCACTGCATTCGCGAGTGTGTGGTCGTTGTACGCATAAAGGCCGTGGTCTCTGTACGATTGTGCGGGTACGGAGGTGTGTGCGTTAACGCCCGGGGAGAGCACTTTTGGTGTGTTGGCGTGACTACGCAGCCGTGTGAGAGGAGAATCGTCCTTGTACGATATTTGTGTTGACGTGCACGCGCGAGTGGGGGAGGGGACGAGTCGTCGTGTCGGCGTGTGCCCCGCTTGCGTGCGCTCGTTACTTGCGTAAGCTCTCGGCGTGCGTAATCGGCGTGCCCAAGGTGCGCGATCGTAACGTGGGCGGCCAGCGCGGCGCAGAGCGGCGCAGGAGTGGGTATCGCGTGTGGAGCTGTATGCGTGTGTGCGCGCACGTTCACGACGTGTGTAACACAGGTGCGCGATCCTAACGTGAGTGGTCAGGGTTGGGTGAGTGCCGTGCAGAGCTGTGTGTGGGTGTGCGCGTGCGTGGTTATCCATGCCTGCTACGCGGACCCGCGGTGGAGGGGAATCCTCGGGTGACGGCTCCCACACCCTGGGTGAGGAGCCTAGCGGCGGTTCGCTTAGCAGCGGGGGGGCGATTGATGATGTTAGTCCGGCCGTTAGTATTATCGAGGGAGGGATCTCGGGGGCTAGCGACCCCCACAGTTACTTATTGCAGTAAAAACAACCCATCGGATGAACCATCCTGCGCTCCTAGAATATCAACTCTGTCGGTGCATTAAACGTAAGATTATATATTTTCTTTAAACATTCGACTGCAGAGTCACTTGAGTTGAATTTGAGTGGTGATGATTGTGCACCGTGCCTCGATCTTGTTCAAGGCGCGCGACCCTTCTGCAGTGCGTGAGCTACTCACCTCTTGCCACGTAAAATGTTAAACTTTCTATTTAATGTCGGTTAATTTTGAGTAATTTTCTTCAGTTTGTTGTCCATCTGAAAATCCATATATTTATTCATTTCAAAGTTCGATTAAAACGTCCAGTTAAAAGTTCGGTGACAAGGGACTGTTGACATGGCGCGCAGTCCTCACCATAGCGCGAGAGGAGGAATCGCGAGCGCGCGAGGCAAAACTTAAATAGAAAATATTTCGTTGGAATTAAATATGAGTAGTCTGTTGAAGCATCTTGTCTTGCAAAAAATTCGAGTGCGTTTAAAATAGTGTTCATCAGTAACACTTTTGAAAACCGACAATCGTCATAGCATGCCCTGACCGAACAATGTCTCCCAAATGTTGGTTGTTCACTTGTTTTGAATTATAATTTATATCGTGAGCATTGTCGTATATTGCATAAGTAACGTACATTAAAGAAGTGATCTTCGTGATAATGTATCAACTAGATGCATGTAAGTATGAACGTTACGGGAGTAATCGAGCCCAAAGGCAGGCGTGATAAACACAGTGAGTATGGTGGCAACTCCCTCACCAGAGCTGAGTTCTGGATGATCTCAGCGACGTCCGCATTCAGTACGCCGCTTCTATAATAACCTCGGGCCTGGAGAACACTCGTTTCGAATTCGTGAGAGCGCTGATTTCGATTTCAAAGAGGCGAGGCGATAAAAGCGACGTCTTGAGATGGCGGAAACTGCTCCTGCTCAACCACCAGCTGCGGCTACTTCAGCGCCTAAAAGCCCCAAGAAGAAGCGCGCCGCTCCAAAGGCCAAGAAGGTCGGCCCCAGCGTGTCCGAGCTCATCCTCAAGGCTCTGGCCAGCAGCAAGGAGAGGAACGGCGTGTCTCTTCCTGCGCTCAAAAAGTCGCTTGCTGCCGGAGGATACGACGTGGAGAAGAACAATGCCCGCGTGAAGTTGGCCATCAAGAAGCTCGTGGCCAAAGACGCCGTGGCGCAAGTGAAGGGCAGCGGCGCGTCTGGCTCTTTCAAACTCAACAAGGAAAAGGCTGCCGCAAAGGCGAAGCCCAAGTCGTCAACGGCAAAGCCCGCAGCTAAAAAGCCCGCGGCAGCCAAGAAGGTGAAGAAGCCCGCGGCAGCCAAGAAGACCGCGCCCAAGAAGTCTCCCAAGAAAGCAAAGAAGCCCGCGGCTGCCAAGGCGGCCAAGAGCCCCAAAAAGGTGAAGTTGGCTGTTAAGCCCAAGAAGGCGGCGAAGAGCCCAGCCAAGCCCAAGGCTGCGAAGCCCAAGGTCGCTAAGCCCAAGACCGTCAAGGCCAAGGCCGCCAAACCCAAGGTGGCCAAGCCCAAGAAGGCCGCGGCCAAGCCCAAGAAGACTGCGCCAAAGAAGTGAATCCGATCGGACGACGCTCGATTCACTCCACCTCAACGGCTCTTTTCAGAGCCACCCACTTAGTTAAAAAAGTGAACCAGATGCTGCTGCGCTTCAATTAGTTCATCGTTAACACATGACAGTGTATTACGTTGCTGTTGAATGCGTGCCATATTCTGTAAGTTGTGGTGCCACAGCGACGGGGCCGCTCGGCCGAGCCAGGGAGCCGCCCGGCTTCCACCGCCGCACTGCCCCCCATCACCCCCCCCACATAAACACGCACCCGCACCCACGTAGGGCCTCGTGGTCGGGTCACCTACCCTGAGTTTTCACCCGAGGGCCCCCTAGGGGGGTTACCCCACGGTTTCTCAGGGCCAGGGAATTGGACAGGACCCTTCCCAGGCCAAGTAACACTGCGGCGCCGTGGGCGGATTTGAGATCGCACGACCACGGCGAGCTCAGAGAGCCCCGCAGTTAGAAACGCATACAAACACAAACACGGGTCAGCAAGGCAGATAGCTGGGATCAGGACCCGGGACGACTGATTGGTCGAAAGTTCAAAGGCCGGCGGGATCGCAAAAGAGCGGGAAATCCTAGGCTCAGGATTGGTCGAGAGACCAAGGCGGTCGGGACGGGGGCGCCTAGCCTTTGATGTGAATAGTTTAAAAGAAAACGCAGGGGCAGTAGGGAACTCTCTTCTTCTGGAGTTTGGACACGGGGTCAGCGACGAAGGAGTCATCGGGCGAGCCGCTAGATTGTCTGCAGGACGATCTGAGCGCCGCAAGGTCACCAAGGACTACAGACGGTATCGTGTTGCGCGCCTTACAACACCTCAGAGCGGAGGGTAGGATCCGTAGGAGAGGGTTAGTTCGGGGTAAGGACGAGTAGGAAAGCGGTTTAGCAGAGAGCGCAGCATAGAATAGGGCTACACGGCACCAGAGTGTGGGTTAGAAGCGCCTTGCTGTCCCGCACACACACACGGGTGGCTCGGTTGGTTAGCAAGGGCTAATACAATCTCGAGCGTAGTAACAAAACCGTGTTGTTGGGTGTTTTTGGAACGTGGTATTAGCGTGCACTGCATTCGCGAGTGTGTGGTCGTTGTACGCATAAAGGCCGTGGTCTCTGTACGATTGTGCGGGTACGGAGGTGTGTGCGTTAACGCCCGGGGAGAGCACTTTTGGTGTGTTGGCGTGACTACGCAGCCGTGTGAGAGGAGAATCGTCCTTGTACGATATTTGTGTTGACGTGCACGCGCGAGTGGGGGAGGGGACGAGTCGTCGTGTCGGCGTGTGCCCCGCTTGCGTGCGCTCGTTACTTGCGTAAGCTCTCGGCGTGCGTAATCGGCGTGCCCAAGGTGCGCGATCGTAACGTGGGCGGCCAGCGCGGCGCAGAGCGGCGCAGGAGTGGGTATCGCGTGTGGAGCTGTATGCGTGTGTGCGCGCACGTTCACGACGTGTGTAACACAGGTGCGCGATCCTAACGTGAGTGGTCAGGGTTGGGTGAGTGCCGTGCAGAGCTGTGTGTGGGTGTGCGCGTGCGTGGTTATCCATGCCTGCTACGCGGACCCGCGGTGGAGGGGAATCCTCGGGTGACGGCTCCCACACCCTGGGTGAGGAGCCTAGCGGCGGTTCGCTTAGCAGCGGGGGGGCGATTGATGATGTTAGTCCGGCCGTTAGTATTATCGAGGGAGGGATCTCGGGGGCTAGCGACCCCCACAAATTGGTGTCGGAAGCGGTACGGACCCCCGCGTTACCTCACGCTAAAATAAGACTGATATTTACCGGCCGGGGGGCCCCTTCGTGGAAGGCATTCGCCCGCAATCTCTTAGGGGCCAAGGAAATTAATGGATGGACGGACGCGCAGGCAGTACGTCAACTTAATATGAATCTTGATGGACGGGCAGCCGATTTTGTAGAAGCGTTACCCGCGAGTGCACAGACACAGCTAGAGGAGTTGATGCGCCGACTCGATCAGCGTTTTGGCACGCGTGACGAGGAGGAAGCAAAATCGGCCTTAGAGGCGCGCCGTCGTCAACCTGGCGAGGATCTTCGTGATTACGCCGAGGATGTGCGCGAGTTAACAAAGATCGCACGCCCGGGGTACGCAACTGATGTTATTGAGGAACTGGCCGCCGAGAAAATCCAGCGGTACCTGTCTCGCACGGCGTGGTGGCAGCCAGACATGAGCTGCCCACGTCTTCCCTTTAACACCCTTGTCGAGCGCGCACGTAAGTGTGAAAGAATTCACAGCGAACGCGCGCAGCTCCGGGGGCTGGGACGAGAGCGCGCCATTGCGAGCCTGCTCTCGGAAGACGAGGAGGAGGAACAGGAGCTCGCGAGGACGGTAAGGGGCCGGGAAAGAGAGCCTCCAGTGTCCCGCGAGACAACCCCGGGATGGGTTGCCGGTATACAAACGGGTATAAAGGATGTCTCCGGCCAAGTAACCCAGGTACGCGAGGAAACGAATAAAAATATGACCCAACTGCAATCCTCCGTTGAGACCATCCGATCCGAAATGGGGGACCTAGACTCCACGGTAGGAGGGCTAACTGGAAGGATAGCCCGACTAGAAGCAGAGTATGAGCAACAGCGCACGGGGGGAGGAGGGAGTGGGCAGAAAGTTCGCCACAGAGCCGCCACTCCTCCCAGGACGTGTTATGTGTGCGACCGTCGAGGGCATCTCATGAGGGACTGCCCTCAGCTCGCCCGTGCGAGGCCGATGCATAGGTCAAACACTAAGCCCCCCCTAGAGAGGGGACCACCGGGGGATGAAATCGACGTAGACCCGACCCAAACCAGCTGTAATAATAATGGTGAGCGAGTGATCCATAAACAGGTTACAACGACAACACCCAAGGGCGCAGGGACCTCGGGCGATTGGCTGCGGGAGCTGGTGGCAGGGATAACGGGAGCCACGTCGCTGGTGGAAGGCCAGGTGAACGGGCAGCGCACCCGGATCCTGCTGGACACGGGCGCCGTGGCCTCTCTCATGAGCGCCGCGCACTGCAGCATGCTCGGGGTGGACGTGGGCTGCCTGCAGGCCCCGGATCGCGCGCTGCACACGGCAAGCGGAGCCGGGATGGGGTTGCTGGGGAAGGTCTCCCTCGAGGTCCGTCTAGGAAACCAGGTGTGCACACAGGAATTCTACGTTTCGAGTGTGTTGTGCCACGAGTGCATTGCAGGAACGGACCTCCTGGAAAAGTTGGGACTTAACGTACAGCCCCGGCAACGATGCGCTACGGTGGAGGGCAGCGGGGAGCGGATTCCGTTCCTAGGACAGGAGCCGAATCGCCCACGCTTCACACCCATGGCCGCTACGCTGGTGTCGGCCGTCACCATCGGGCCTCTCGCCGAGATGCTGGTGCCAGTGGCAACCCTCTCCACCGACCCAACCCACCGACCATCGGGCGAGGTAATGCTGACTCCTCACCCGGAGTTGGCATCGCGATACGGGGTGGTAGGGTCAGCCACACTGGTAAACGCAGATGGGGGCCGGCTGTTTATACGTGTGTTTAACCCACACAGTACCCCGGCAATGATACGACGACGCACCCCGGTAGCCACCGTACACCCCCTGCACGCTCGCCACTCGAACGACTCGGTGTTCGCACTCTGGGCGGAGGACCCTGGCCGCCCCGAGGACAGCCAGGATCTGGCCTGGCGGGTCGGCCCGACCCCCCGAGCCGAGATTGTTCCCCTGCAGGATGCGTTACATGTGCCTTGGGCAGCCTTACCTAAGGGGGAGGCCGATCAGCTGCGCAGGTTATTGCGGGAGTACGCCGACGTGTTCAGTGAGCACGATTCGGACGTGGGACGGACCGACCTGGTCAAGCACCAAATTGACACAGGTGCAGCCCGACCCATCAAACTCCCCGCATACCGAGTGGGCGCGCCTGAACGGACCCACATCAAAGAGGCAGTCACGGATATGCTACGCGATAACATAATCCAGCCCTCCGCGAGCCCTTGGTCTGCCCCGGTGGTACTGGTAACGAAAAAGGACGGATCGACTCGGTTCTGCGTTGATTACCGAAAATTGAACGCAGTCACCCTCGGCGACGCTTTTCCCATCCCACGCATCGACGACACCTTCGACAGTCTCGCAGGAGCGCGGTATTTTTCCACCCTCGATCTGGCGTCCGGTTACTGGCAGGTGGAGATGACGGAGGAGGATCGGCCAAAAACAGCATTCACCACCCCGATGGGCCTGTTTGAGTTTCGAGTGTTGCCGTTCGGACTCACTAACGCGCCCGCGACGTTCCAGCGGTTGATGGAGTTGGTGATGCGGGGCTTGCAGTGGGAACAGTGCCTGATTTACCTGGACGACGTAATAGTGTTCAGTAGGTCGCTGTCCGAACACTGGTCCAGGCTGCGGGAAGTATTCCAGCGACTGCGAGCAGCCCATCTCAAGCTCAAGCCACGTAAGTGTTACATTGCGCAACGCGAGGTGGGGTACCTCGGACACCGAGTCAGCGAGGCAGGGGTGAGCACCGATCCCGAGAAGGTGCGTGCCGTAGTGGATTGGCCGCGGCCGAGGAACCTGACGGAGATCAGGTCATTCTTGGGACTCGCCACTTATTACCGTCGATTTGTAAAGGGATTCAGTGAGATTGCACGCCCCCTCACCCAACTCACCTCCCCTAAGAACCCCTATCAGTGGTCGGAGGCCTGCCAGACGGCTTTCACCACACTCAAAGACCACCTCACCCACACCCCCACCTTGGCTTTCCCAGATTTCACCACCGATTTTATTTTGGACACTGACGCCTGCAGCAGTGGGCTGGGCGCGGTGCTGTCGCAAGTGCAGGGTGGGACGGAGCGGGTCATCGCATACGCCAGTCGGACCCTGAGCGGGGCCGAACTGAACTATTGTGTAACCCGTCAGGAACTGTATGCTGTAATTTTCGCGTGTAAACAGTTCCGACCGTACTTGTACGGCAGGAAATGTCGTGTGCGCACCGATCATTATGCACTGCAGTTCCTCCTTACATTCAAGGAACCGCGGGGGCAGATGGCTCGATGGCTGGCGCAGCTGCAGGAGTACAACCTGCAGATCGAGTACCGAGCGGGGCGAACACACGCGAACGCGGACGCCTTGTCAAGACGGCCCGCGGTGCGCGCTGAGACGAGGGAGGGAGACGCCTGCCCGTGCTTCACGGGGGGACGCTGCCGCCAGGCAGCAGAACCCAAGGAGCGCGCGGAAACTAAACTCCCCCCCCCGAGAGAGAGTGCAGTGTGCGCCGCAGGAACCCCTGCAGAAGGAGCCCGGGGACAGACGGATCATCCCACCCCAACCGGGCGGATCCAAGAGGATGTCGGCTGCGCCTTCCCGGGCTTGGACGACGAGCAGCTGCGACAAACCCAGCAGCGGGATCCGGATCTGGCGGCGGTGGAGGCGGCACTGCGAGAGAGGAAGGATGCACTACCAGGGCCCTGGAGCGGTTTGTATGCCCGGTTGTGTGTAGAAAACGGGGTGGTGAGGGAACTGGCCGACGCTGGGCAGCCGGGGTGCATCTGCGTTCCCGCCCATGTGCGGCCCCAACTACTACGACTGGTACACGACCACCCGCTCGGGGGCCATGATGGGGAACGGCGCACCCGGGAGACTCTGCGTCGCCAGTATCTCTGGCCTAAATTAGCGCAAGATGTGGCCGCCTGGGTGCAGGGCTGCCGGGCCTGTCAGCAGTGTGGGCAAAAGCCGGCGAGGTACCAGGTACCCCTGAGGCCGTTCCGAGTCAGTCGGACGAATCAGTTGGTCGGAATCGACCTGCAGGGGCCCTTTCCACGATCCCACCGGGGCAACCGATATATTCTTGTAGCGGTGGAGTACTTCACCCGCTACCCCGTGGCGGTGGCTATCCCGGATAAAACAGCCCTCGTAGTGGCCCGGGCCTTCGTGGAAAACTACGTACTTAAGTGCGGGATCCCCGAACGAGTCATTACCGACCAGGGTAGTGAATTCGAGGCCGAACTATTCCAGGCGCTGTGCCGAGAGTTCGGGATCCAGAAGGACCGAACCACGGCATATCACCCCCAGGCGAACGGGATGGTAGAGAGGATGAACCAGACTCTGGCCGGGAAGCTTAAACGCATGGCGGCCGCGAATCAACAGGACTGGGACGAACACCTCCCCTATGCCCTGTTCGCCTACACCACCGCCGTTCACACATCTACAGGACAGACCCCGTTCCTAATGATGTTTGGTCGCGAGTCTCGCCTGCCCGCAGATCTGCTGTTCGGTGTCCCTCCGCCGCAACGGGAGGAAGGGAGCCACCCCATGGAGCACTTGCTGGAGACCCTGCGAGAGGCCAGGGGCCGAGCCTACCCGCACGGAGAGGCCGCGCACCAGCGGCAAGAGCAGGGCGCCCGACCCCGTATGGAGCCCCCCTTCTACACTGCGGGCTCCGAGGTGTGGCTGTACACTCCCCGCGTCGGTGCCGGACAGGTGGGGAAGCTGACCACCTACTGGCGAGGACCCTGGATTGTGAGACGGCAGATCTCACCATGGACGGTGCTGATTCAGGGAGGAGAGAGGGGCCGGGAGATGGTGGTCAACATCCGCCGACTGAAACCGTGGCGAGCGGCCCCCGAGGGGGGGAGCCCCGCCGTCCAAGTACCCCGAAACCCCGGGGTCCCCCCACCCCCCGTGCCCGGGGGCCTCGCGCAGTATATGGGCCCCACGGAGCCCCGGGCTCCGAGGGGCCCCGGGCGGGGCCGGGGGCGACGAGGACGGCGACCCTTAAACCCCACCGCCTCTGAGTTTGTCCCCCAGCCCGCAGGTGCCGGAGACCGAGGGGAGCCGTTGGAATGGAGGAGGAGACCACCGCCGGAGCCCCAGGAGACGGAGCCGCCACCCCCGAGGCCAGCCACAAGGGCCGGGCGAATCCCGCGGACCCCGCGGCGATACCTCGTGGGGGCAACCCAGGCGAGGTGCTCCAGTCAACCCGGGACGGGGACTGGCACCCCGGGGGGCTATGTGGTGCCACAGCGACGGGGCCGCTCGGCCGAGCCAGGGAGCCGCCCGGCTTCCACCGCCGCACTGCCCCCCATCACCCCCCCCACATAAACACGCACCCGCACCCACGTAGGGCCTCGTGGTCGGGTCACCTACCCTGAGTTTTCACCCGAGGGCCCCCTAGGGGGGTTACCCCACGGTTTCTCAGGGCCAGGGAATTGGACAGGACCCTTCCCAGGCCAAGTAACACTGCGGCGCCGTGGGCGGATTTGAGATCGCACGACCACGGCGAGCTCAGAGAGCCCCGCAGTTAGAAACGCATACAAACACAAACACGGGTCAGCAAGGCAGATAGCTGGGATCAGGACCCGGGACGACTGATTGGTCGAAAGTTCAAAGGCCGGCGGGATCGCAAAAGAGCGGGAAATCCTAGGCTCAGGATTGGTCGAGAGACCAAGGCGGTCGGGACGGGGGCGCCTAGCCTTTGATGTGAATAGTTTAAAAGAAAACGCAGGGGCAGTAGGGAACTCTCTTCTTCTGGAGTTTGGACACGGGGTCAGCGACGAAGGAGTCATCGGGCGAGCCGCTAGATTGTCTGCAGGACGATCTGAGCGCCGCAAGGTCACCAAGGACTACAGACGGTATCGTGTTGCGCGCCTTACAACACCTCAGAGCGGAGGGTAGGATCCGTAGGAGAGGGTTAGTTCGGGGTAAGGACGAGTAGGAAAGCGGTTTAGCAGAGAGCGCAGCATAGAATAGGGCTACACGGCACCAGAGTGTGGGTTAGAAGCGCCTTGCTGTCCCGCACACACACACGGGTGGCTCGGTTGGTTAGCAAGGGCTAATACAATCTCGAGCGTAGTAACAAAACCGTGTTGTTGGGTGTTTTTGGAACGTGGTATTAGCGTGCACTGCATTCGCGAGTGTGTGGTCGTTGTACGCATAAAGGCCGTGGTCTCTGTACGATTGTGCGGGTACGGAGGTGTGTGCGTTAACGCCCGGGGAGAGCACTTTTGGTGTGTTGGCGTGACTACGCAGCCGTGTGAGAGGAGAATCGTCCTTGTACGATATTTGTGTTGACGTGCACGCGCGAGTGGGGGAGGGGACGAGTCGTCGTGTCGGCGTGTGCCCCGCTTGCGTGCGCTCGTTACTTGCGTAAGCTCTCGGCGTGCGTAATCGGCGTGCCCAAGGTGCGCGATCGTAACGTGGGCGGCCAGCGCGGCGCAGAGCGGCGCAGGAGTGGGTATCGCGTGTGGAGCTGTATGCGTGTGTGCGCGCACGTTCACGACGTGTGTAACACAGGTGCGCGATCCTAACGTGAGTGGTCAGGGTTGGGTGAGTGCCGTGCAGAGCTGTGTGTGGGTGTGCGCGTGCGTGGTTATCCATGCCTGCTACGCGGACCCGCGGTGGAGGGGAATCCTCGGGTGACGGCTCCCACACCCTGGGTGAGGAGCCTAGCGGCGGTTCGCTTAGCAGCGGGGGGGCGATTGATGATGTTAGTCCGGCCGTTAGTATTATCGAGGGAGGGATCTCGGGGGCTAGCGACCCCCACAAAGTCAAACCCATTTACGGCGTGGCGATGGTTGCTCGCCTTGCCTCGGCCCTGATCAAGGAGCTCGACGCTTGGTGCAGTTCAATCGTGAGGATTTGTGTAGATTGGATAAGTTACGTACATTCGCCAAATTAACTATAACATTTTACCCACTCGATGTGTTTTAAGCATTGATGTGATGGGAGTAATCGAGCCCGAAAGCAGGGATCACAAACACAGGCGAGGCGGGTGGCAGCTCCCTCACTCGAACGGAGTGCAGAGTAATCTCAGCGACGTCCGAATTATGTGTTGCACCTCTTCATTCCGTCATCATGTTACTGGTGCCAAATATGGAATTTAGTCTAAAAAGGTATTGATTCCAGACAGCTTTTGTGGTGCCACAGCGACGGGGCCGCTCGGCCGAGCCAGGGAGCCGCCCGGCTTCCACCGCCGCACTGCCCCCCATCACCCCCCCCACATAAACACGCACCCGCACCCACGTAGGGCCTCGTGGTCGGGTCACCTACCCTGAGTTTTCACCCGAGGGCCCCCTAGGGGGGTTACCCCACGGTTTCTCAGGGCCAGGGAATTGGACAGGACCCTTCCCAGGCCAAGTAACACTGCGGCGCCGTGGGCGGATTTGAGATCGCACGACCACGGCGAGCTCAGAGAGCCCCGCAGTTAGAAACGCATACAAACACAAACACGGGTCAGCAAGGCAGATAGCTGGGATCAGGACCCGGGACGACTGATTGGTCGAAAGTTCAAAGGCCGGCGGGATCGCAAAAGAGCGGGAAATCCTAGGCTCAGGATTGGTCGAGAGACCAAGGCGGTCGGGACGGGGGCGCCTAGCCTTTGATGTGAATAGTTTAAAAGAAAACGCAGGGGCAGTAGGGAACTCTCTTCTTCTGGAGTTTGGACACGGGGTCAGCGACGAAGGAGTCATCGGGCGAGCCGCTAGATTGTCTGCAGGACGATCTGAGCGCCGCAAGGTCACCAAGGACTACAGACGGTATCGTGTTGCGCGCCTTACAACACCTCAGAGCGGAGGGTAGGATCCGTAGGAGAGGGTTAGTTCGGGGTAAGGACGAGTAGGAAAGCGGTTTAGCAGAGAGCGCAGCATAGAATAGGGCTACACGGCACCAGAGTGTGGGTTAGAAGCGCCTTGCTGTCCCGCACACACACACGGGTGGCTCGGTTGGTTAGCAAGGGCTAATAAAATCTCGAGCGTAGTAACAAAACCGTGTTGTTGGGCGTTTTTGGAACGTGGTATTAGCGTGCACTGCATTCGCGAGTGTGTGGTCGTTGTACGCATAAAGGCCGTGGTCTCTGTACGATTGTGCGGGTACGGAGGTGTGTGCGTTAACGCCCGGGGAGAGCACTTTTGGTGTGTTGGCGTGACTACGCAGCCGTGTGAGAGGAGAATCGTCCTTGTACGATATTTGTGTTGACGTGCACGCGCGAGTGGGGGAGGGGACGAGTCGTCGTGTCGGCGTGTGCCCCGCTTGCGTGCGCTCGTTACTTGCGTAAGCTCTCGGCGTGCGTAATCGGCGTGCCCAAGGTGCGCGATCGTAACGTGGGCGGCCAGCGCGGCGCAGAGCGGCGCAGGAGTGGGTATCGCGTGTGGAGCTGTATGCGTGTGTGCGCGCACGTTCACGACGTGTGTAACACAGGTGCGCGATCCTAACGTGAGTGGTCAGGGTTGGGTGAGTGCCGTGCAGAGCTGTGTGTGGGTGTGCGCGTGCGTGGTTATCCATGCCTGCTACGCGGACCCGCGGTGGAGGGGAATCCTCGGGTGACGGCTCCCACACCCTGGGTGAGGAGCCTAGCGGCGGTTCGCTTAGCAGCGGGGGGGCGATTGATGATGTTAGTCCGGCCGTTAGTATTATCGAGGGAGGGATCTCGGGGGCTAGCGACCCCCACAAAGTCAAACCCATTTACGGCGTGGCGATGGTTGCTCGCCTTGCCTCGGCCCTGATCAAGGAGCTCGACGCTTGGTGCAGTTCAATCGTGAGGATTTGTGTAGATTGGATAAGTTACGTACATTCGCCAAATTAACTATAACATTTTACCCACTCGATGTGTTTTAAGCATTGATGTGATGGGAGTAATCGAGCCCGAAAGCAGGGATCACAAACACAGGCGAGGCGGGTGGCAGCTCCCTCACTCGAACGGAGTGCAGAGTAATCTCAGCGACGTCCGAATTATGTGTTGCACCTCTTCATTCCGTCATCATGTTACTGGTGCCAAATATGGAATTTAGTCTAAAAAGGTATTGATTCCAGACAGCTTTTGTGGTGCCACAGCGACGGGGCCGCTCGGCCGAGCCAGGGAGCCGCCCGGCTTCCACCGCCGCACTGCCCCCCATCACCCCCCCCACATAAACACGCACCCGCACCCACGTAGGGCCTCGTGGTCGGGTCACCTACCCTGAGTTTTCACCCGAGGGCCCCCTAGGGGGGTTACCCCACGGTTTCTCAGGGCCAGGGAATTGGACAGGACCCTTCCCAGGCCAAGTAACACTGCGGCGCCGTGGGCGGATTTGAGATCGCACGACCACGGCGAGCTCAGAGAGCCCCGCAGTTAGAAACGCATACAAACACAAACACGGGTCAGCAAGGCAGATAGCTGGGATCAGGACCCGGGACGACTGATTGGTCGAAAGTTCAAAGGCCGGCGGGATCGCAAAAGAGCGGGAAATCCTAGGCTCAGGATTGGTCGAGAGACCAAGGCGGTCGGGACGGGGGCGCCTAGCCTTTGATGTGAATAGTTTAAAAGAAAACGCAGGGGCAGTAGGGAACTCTCTTCTTCTGGAGTTTGGACACGGGGTCAGCGACGAAGGAGTCATCGGGCGAGCCGCTAGATTGTCTGCAGGACGATCTGAGCGCCGCAAGGTCACCAAGGACTACAGACGGTATCGTGTTGCGCGCCTTACAACACCTCAGAGCGGAGGGTAGGATCCGTAGGAGAGGGTTAGTTCGGGGTAAGGACGAGTAGGAAAGCGGTTTAGCAGAGAGCGCAGCATAGAATAGGGCTACACGGCACCAGAGTGTGGGTTAGAAGCGCCTTGCTGTCCCGCACACACACACGGGTGGCTCGGTTGGTTAGCAAGGGCTAATAAAATCTCGAGCGTAGTAACAAAACCGTGTTGTTGGGCGTTTTTGGAACGTGGTATTAGCGTGCACTGCATTCGCGAGTGTGTGGTCGTTGTACGCATAAAGGCCGTGGTCTCTGTACGATTGTGCGGGTACGGAGGTGTGTGCGTTAACGCCCGGGGAGAGCACTTTTGGTGTGTTGGCGTGACTACGCAGCCGTGTGAGAGGAGAATCGTCCTTGTACGATATTTGTGTTGACGTGCACGCGCGAGTGGGGGAGGGGACGAGTCGTCGTGTCGGCGTATGCCCCGCTTGCGTGCGCTCGTTACTTGCGTAAGCTCTCGGCGTGCGTAATCGGCGTGCCCAAGGTGCGCGATCGTAACGTGGGCGGCCAGCGCGGCGCAGAGCGGCGCAGGAGTGGGTATCGCGTGTGGAGCTGTATGCGTGTGTGCGCGCATGTTCACGACGTGTGTAACACAGGTGCGCGATCCTAACGTGAGTGGTCAGGGTTGGGTGAGTGCCGTGCAGAGCTGTGTGTGGGTGTGCGCGTGCGTGGTTATCCATGCCTGCTACGCGGACCCGCGGTGGAGGGGAATCCTCGGGTGACGGCTCCCACACCCTGGGTAAGGAGCCTAGCGGCGGTTCGCTTAGCAGCGGGGGGGCGATTGATGATGTTAGTCCGGCCGTTAGTATTATCGAGGGAGGGATCTCGGGGGCTAGCGACCCCCACAAATTGGTGTCAGAAGCGGTACGGACCCCCGCGTTACCTCACGCTAAAATAAGACTAATATTTACCGGCAGGGGGGCCCCTTCGTGGAAGGCATTCGCCCGCAATCTCTTAGGGGCTAAGGAAATTAATGGATGGACGGACGTGCAGGCAGTACGTCAACTTAATATGAATCTTGATGGGCGGGCAGCCGATTTTGTAGAAGCGTTACCCGCGAGCGCACAGACACAGCTAGAGGAGCTGATGCGCCGACTCGATCAGCGTTTTGGCACGCGTGACGAGGAGGAAGCAAAATCGGCCTTAGAGGCGCGCCGTCGCCAACCTGGCGAAGATCTCCGTGATTACGCCGAGGATGTGCGCGAGTTAACAAAGATCGCACGCCCGGGGTACGCAACTGAGGTTATTGAGGAACTGGCTGCCGAGAAAATCCAGCGGTACCTGTCTCGCACGGCGTGGTGGCAGCCAGACATGAGCTGCCCACGTCTTCCCTTTAACACCCTTGTCGAGCGCGCACGTAAGTGTGAAAGAATTCACAGCGAACGCGCGCAGCTCCGGGGGCTGGGACGAGAGCGCGCCATTGCATGCCTGCTCTCGGAAGACGAGGAGGAGGAACAGGAGCTCGCGAGGACGGTAAGGGGCCGGGAAAGAGAGCCTCCAGTGTCCCGCGAGACAACCCCGGGATGGGTTGCCGGTATACAAACGGGTATAAAGGATGTCTCCGGCCAGGTAACCCAGATAGACAACAAGGTAAACCAAGTAGGTGAGGAAACGAATAAAAATATGACCCAACTGCAATCCTCCGTTGAGACCATCCGATCCGAAATGGGGGACCTAGACTCCACGGTAGGAGGGCTAACTGGAAGGATAGCCCGACTAGAAGCAGAGTATGAGCAACAGCGCACGGGGGGAGGAGGGAGTGGGCAGAAAGTTCGCCACAGAGCCGCCACTCCTCCCAGGACGTGTTATGTGTGCGACCGTCGAGGGCATCTCATGAGGGACTGCCCTCAGCTCGCCCGTGCGAGGCCGATGCATAGGTCAAACACTAAGCCCCCCCTAGAGAGGGGACCACCGGGGGATGAAATCGACGTAGACCCGACCCAAACCAGCTGTAATAATAATGGCGAGCGAGTGATCCATAAACAGGTTACAACGACAACACCCAAGGGCGCAGGGACCTCGGGCGATTGGCTGCGGGAGCTGGTGGCAGGGATAACGGGAGCCACGTCGCTGGTGGAAGGCCAGGTGAACGGGCAGCGCACCCGGATCCTGTTGGACACGGGCGCCGTGGCCTCTCTCATGAGCGCCGCGCACTGCAGCATGCTCGGGGTGGACGTGGGCTGCCTGCAGGCCCCGGATCGCGCGCTGCACACGGCAAGCGGAGCCGGGATGGGGTTGCTGGGGAAGGTCTCCCTCGAGGTCCGTCTAGGAAACCAGGTGTGCACACAGGAATTCTACGTTTCGAGTGTGTTGTGCCACGAGTGCATTGCAGGAACGGACCTCCTGGAAAAGTTGGGACTTAACGTACAGCCCCGGCAACGATGCGCTACGGTGGAGGGCAGCGGGGAGCGGATTCCGTTCCTAGGACAGGTGCCGAATCGCCCACGCTTCACACCCGTGGCCGCTACGCTGGTGTCGGCCGTCACCATCGGGCCTCTCGCCGAGATGCTGGTGCCAGTGGCAACCCTCTCCACCGACCCAACCCACCGACCATCGGGCGAGGTAATGCTGACTCCTCACCCGGAGTTGGCATCGCGATACGGGGTGGTAGGGTCAGCCACACTGGTAAACGCAGATGGGGGCCGGCTGTTTATACGTGTGTTTAACCCACACAGTACCCCGGCAATGATACGACGACGCACCCCGGTAGCCACCGTACACCCCCTGCACGCTCGCCACTCGAACGACTCGGTGTTCGCACTCTGGGCGGAGGACCCTGGCCGCCCCGAGGACAGCCAGGATCTGGCCTGGCGGGTCGGCCCGACCCCCCGAGCCGAGATTGTTCCCCTGCAGGATGCGCTACATGTGCCTTGGGCAGCCTTACCTAAGGGGGAGGCCGATCAGCTGCGCGGGTTATTGCGGGAGTACGCCGACGTGTTCAGTGAGCACGATTCGGACGTGGGCCGGACCGACCTGGTCAAGCACCAAATTGACACAGGTGCAGCCCGACCCATCAAACTCCCCGCATACCGAGTGGGCGCGCCTGAACGGACCCAGATCAAAGAGGCAGTCACGGATATGCTACGCGATAACATAATCCAGCCCTCCGCGAGCCCTTGGTCTGCCCCGGTGGTACTGGTAACGAAAAAGGACGGATCGACTCGGTTCTGCGTTGATTACCGAAAATTGAACGCAGTCACCCTCGGTGACGCTTTTCCCATCCCACGCATCGACGACACCTTCGACAGTCTCGCAGGAGCGCGGTATTTTTCCACCCTCGATCTGGCGTCCGGTTACTGGCAGGTGGAGATGACGGAGGAGGATCGGCCAAAAACAGCATTCACCACCCCGATGGGCCTGTTTGAGTTTCGAGTGTTGCCGTTCGGACTCACTAACGCGCCCGCGACGTTCCAGCGGTTGATGGAGTTGGTGATGCGGGGCTTGCAGTGGGAACAGTGCCTGATTTACCTGGACGACGTAATAGTGTTCAGTAGGTCGCTGTCCGAACACTGGTCCAGGCTGCGGGAAGTATTCCAGCGACTGCGAGCAGCCCATCTCAAGCTCAAGCCACGTAAGTGTTACATTGCGCAACGCGAGGTGGGGTACCTCGGACACCGAGTCAGCGAGGCAGGGGTGAGCACCGATCCCGAGAAGGTGCGTACCGTAGTGGATTGGCCGCGGCCGAGGAACCTGACGGAGATCAGGTCATTCTTGGGACTCGCCACCTATTACCGTCGGTTTGTAAAGGGATTCAGTGAGATTGCACGCCCCCTCACCCAACTCACCTCCCCTAAGAACCCCTATCAGTGGTCGGAGGCCTGCCAGACGGCTTTCACCACACTCAAAGACCACCTCACCCACACCCCCACCTTGGCTTTCCCAGATTTCACCACCGATTTTATTTTGGACACTGACGCCTGCAGCAGTGGGCTGGGCGCGGTGCTGTCGCAAGTGCAGGGTGGGACGGAGCGGGTCATCGCGTACGCCAGTCGGACCCTGAGCGGGGCCGAACTGAACTATTGTGTAACCCGTCAGGAACTGTATGCTGTAATTTTCGCGTGTAAACAGTTCCGACCGTACTTGTACGGCAGGAAATGTCGTGTGCGCACCGATCATTATGCACTGCAGTTCCTCCTTACATTCAAGGAACCGCGGGGGCAGATGGCTCGATGGCTGGCGCAGCTGCAGGAGTACAACCTGCAGATCGAGTACCGAGCGGGGCGAACACACGCGAACGCGGACGCCTTGTCAAGACGGCCCGCGGTGCGCGCTGAGACGAGGGAGGGAGACGCCTGCCCGTGCTTCACGGGGGGACGCTGCCGCCAGGCAGCAGAACCCAAGGAGCGCGCGGAAACTAAACTCCCCCCCCCGAGAGAGAGTGCAGTGTGCGCCGCAGGAACCCCTGCAGAAGGAGCCCGGGGACAGACGGATCATCCCACCCCAACCGGGCGGATCCAAGAGGATGTCGGCTGCGCCTTCCCGGGCTTGGACGACGAGCAGCTGCGACAAACCCAGCAGCGGGATCCGGATCTGGCGGCGGTGGAGGCGGCACTGCGAGAGAGGAAGGATGCACTACCAGGGCCCTGGAGCGGTTTGTATGCCCGGTTGTGTGTAGAAAACGGGGTGGTGAGGGAACTGGCCGACGCTGGGCAGCCGGGGTGCATCTGCGTTCCCGCCCATGTGCGGCCCCAACTACTACGACTGGTACACGACCACCCGCTCGGGGGCCATGATGGGGAACGGCGCACCCGGGAGACTCTGCGTCGCCAGTATCTCTGGCCTAAATTAGCGCAAGATGTGGCCGCCTGGGTGCAGGGCTGCCGGGCCTGTCAGCAGTGTGGGCAAAAGCCGGCGAGGTACCAGGTACCCCTGAGGCCGTTCCGAGTCAGTCGGACGAATCAGTTGGTCGGAATCGACCTGCAGGGGCCCTTTCCACGATCCCACCGGGGCAACCGATATATTCTTGTAGCGGTGGAGTACTTCACCCGCTACCCCGTGGCGGTGGCTATCCCGGATAAAACAGCCCTCGTAGTGGCCCGGGCCTTCGTGGAAAACTACGTACTTAAGTGCGGGATCCCCGAACGAGTCATTACCGACCAGGGTAGTGAATTCGAGGCCGAACTATTCCAGGCGCTGTGCCGAGAGTTCGGGATCCAGAAGGACCGAACCACGGCATATCACCCCCAGGCGAACGGGATGGTAGAGAGGATGAACCAGACTCTGGCCGGGAAGCTTAAACGCATGGCGGCCGCGAATCAACAGGACTGGGACGAACACCTCCCCTATGCCCTGTTCGCCTACACCACCGCCGTTCACACATCTACAGGACAGACCCCGTTCCTAATGATGTTTGGTCGCGAGTCTCGCCTGCCCGCAGATCTGCTGTTCGGTGTCCCTCCGCCGCAACGGGAGGAAGGGAGCCACCCCATGGAGCACTTGCTGGAGACCCTGCGAGAGGCCAGGGGCCGAGCCTACCCGCACGGAGAGGCCGCGCACCAGCGGCAAGAGCAGGGCGCCCGACCCCGTATGGAGCCCCCCTTCTACACTGCGGGCTCCGAGGTGTGGCTGTACACTCCCCGCGTCGGTGCCGGACAGGTGGGGAAGCTGACCACCTACTGGCGAGGACCCTGGATTGTGAGACGGCAGATCTCACCATGGACGGTGCTGATTCAGGGAGGAGAGAGGGGCCGGGAGATGGTGGTCAACATCCGCCGACTGAAGCCGTGGCGAGCAGCCCCCGAGGGGGGAAGCCCCGCCGTCCAAGTACCCCGAAACCCCGGGGTCCCCCCACCCCCCGTGCCCGGGGGCCTCGCGCAGTATATGGGCCCCACGGAGCCCCGGGCTCCGAGGGGCCCCGGGCGGGGCCGGGGGCGACGAGGACGGCGACCCTTAAACCCCACCGCCTCTGAGTTTGTCCCCCAGCCCGCAGGTGCCGGAGACCGAGGGGAGCCGTTGGAATGGAGGAGGAGACCACCGCCGGAGCCCCAGGAGACGGAGCCGCCACCCCCGAGGCCAGCCACAAGGGCCGGGCGAATCCCGCGGACCCCGCGGCGATACCTCGTGGGGGCAACCCAGGCGAGGTGCTCCAGTCAACCCGGGACGGGGACTGGCACCCCGGGGGGCTATGTGGTGCCACAGCGACGGGGCCGCTCGGCCGAGCCAGGGAGCCGCCCGGCTTCCACCGCCGCACTGCCCCCCATCACCCCCCCCACATAAACACGCACCCGCACCCACGTAGGGCCTCGTGGTCGGGTCACCTACCCTGAGTTTTCACCCGAGGGCCCCCTAGGGGGGTTACCCCACGGTTTCTCAGGGCCAGGGAATTGGACAGGACCCTTCCCAGGCCAAGTAACACTGCGGCGCCGTGGGCGGATTTGAGATCGCACGACCACGGCGAGCTCAGAGAGCCCCGCAGTTAGAAACGCATACAAACACAAACACGGGTCAGCAAGGCAGATAGCTGGGATCAGGACCCGGGACGACTGATTGGTCGAAAGTTCAAAGGCCGGCGGGATCGCAAAAGAGCGGGAAATCCTAGGCTCAGGATTGGTCGAGAGACCAAGGCGGTCGGGACGGGGGCGCCTAGCCTTTGATGTGAATAGTTTAAAAGAAAACGCAGGGGCAGTAGGGAACTCTCTTCTTCTGGAGTTTGGACACGGGGTCAGCGACGAAGGAGTCATCGGGCGAGCCGCTAGATTGTCTGCAGGACGATCTGAGCGCCGCAAGGTCACCAAGGACTACAGACGGTATCGTGTTGCGCGCCTTACAACACCTCAGAGCGGAGGGTAGGATCCGTAGGAGAGGGTTAGTTCGGGGTAAGGACGAGTAGGAAAGCGGTTTAGCAGAGAGCGCAGCATAGAATAGGGCTACACGGCACCAGAGTGTGGGTTAGAAGCGCCTTGCTGTCCCGCACACACACACGGGTGGCTCGGTTGGTTAGCAAGGGCTAATAAAATCTCGAGCGTAGTAACAAAACCGTGTTGTTGGGCGTTTTTGGAACGTGGTATTAGCGTGCACTGCATTCGCGAGTGTGTGGTCGTTGTACGCATAAAGGCCGTGGTCTCTGTACGATTGTGCGGGTACGGAGGTGTGTGCGTTAACGCCCGGGGAGAGCACTTTTGGTGTGTTGGCGTGACTACGCAGCCGTGTGAGAGGAGAATCGTCCTTGTACGATATTTGTGTTGACGTGCACGCGCGAGTGGGGGAGGGGACGAGTCGTCGTGTCGGCGTGTGCCCCGCTTGCGTGCGCTCGTTACTTGCGTAAGCTCTCGGCGTGCGTAATCGGCGTGCCCAAGGTGCGCGATCGTAACGTGGGCGGCCAGCGCGGCGCAGAGCGGCGCAGGAGTGGGTATCGCGTGTGGAGCTGTATGCGTGTGTGCGCGCATGTTCACGACGTGTGTAACACAGGTGCGCGATCCTAACGTGAGTGGTCAGGGTTGGGTGAGTGCCGTGCAGAGCTGTGTGTGGGTGTGCGCGTGCGTGGTTATCCATGCCTGCTACGCGGACCCGCGGTGGAGGGGAATCCTCGGGTGACGGCTCCCACACCCTGGGTAAGGAGCCTAGCGGCGGTTCGCTTAGCAGCGGGGGGGCGATTGATGATGTTAGTCCGGCCGTTAGTATTATCGAGGGAGGGATCTCGGGGGCTAGCGACCCCCACACTTTACTCAATTTGCCTTCATTCGCTCGTTCTCGCCTTTTCACTTTGTTTTGTAAACATTGCGGTGCACCATCTAAACTTCTCTATTAAAATTAATTTCTATACGTAAATATCGCATTGTTTGCAATGTCTTTCTTACTTTGGGAGAACTAGTTGGTGACGTTCACTCAACTATTGTGTTGGAAGCCGTTTAGCTTCACACGATTATAAAGTTAGTTCATCTTGTTCACTTGAAAACAAGACCTTACACCGATTATTCACTCCACGTGCAATCTTGCAACAGATCGCGTTCCTCTCGCGTTCGCTGCGGGTGTGCCAATATCATTACAGAGTGCTTCGAAGAAGGGTCATTGCCCAAAACGTCGCATATTATACATGTCAAGGAAGTGTTATTGACGACAGTGGAGGGTTTTCTTCGTCACAGAGGTTAAAGGTCTAAGGTTTAAGGCGGAGCCATCGCGGAGGGCAGGGGTGGTCGGTGACGTCACCACGCTTCGGGTATAAAGGCGGCTGCTGCTGCAAGCTGAGCGCGCAGTCTCTCGCGAGCTTTGTCAGAAGTAGTCGGAATGTCTGGACGCGGTAAAGGCGGTAAGGGGCTCGGCAAGGGAGGCGCAAAACGCCATCGCAAGGTGCTGCGCGACAACATCCAGGGCATCACCAAGCCCGCCATCCGCCGCCTCGCTCGCCGCGGCGGTGTGAAGCGCATCTCGGGCCTCATCTACGAGGAGACCCGCGGCGTCCTGAAGGTCTTCCTTGAGAACGTCATCCGCGACGCCGTCACCTACACGGAGCACGCCAAGCGCAAGACCGTCACCGCCATGGACGTGGTCTACGCCCTCAAGCGCCAGGGCCGCACTCTCTACGGCTTCGGAGGCTGAGCGCCCATCTCTCGCACACTAAGCCAACCCAAAGGCTCTTTTCAGAGCCACCCACCTCTTCGAAACTGCTTGCGCCAGTGTTGCCAAACACTTTCTAAATGGAGCACATGTCCTGGGTTGTTGCGCGCCAATTCCTCGTGAGCGTGGTGGACGTTTGCTTGTTGAGTTGGCGAATCTTCATCTGCTTCCACATGAATGAAAGAAATCATGATATTCACGACACGTCACATTTAACAAGGCGTAATTCTTGAACGCGTTAATACAGTACCCATTTCTGGTATTTTTGCGTTAATTATTTCCAGCTGCAGCCGATTCCGATATTACGTGGAGCATTTGGCGCCACAATCTTACAGCACACTCGTCCTAATTGACGTAGCGTGCCGGAATGCTAATCTCCACCTGTACAGCACAACAGCGAAGTTATTTTTCTCCATCGAGCGCTTGTATTTTTCCAAATTGCGTTCTTAAAACGCCCGTGCGCCGTATTAGACGAGTGGTGAAACAATCCCTCGTAAGAAACAAAAAAACCCACGCTCAAAACACAATATACTGTATTGGGTTTTCCAGTCATCCTTATTAAAACAAAGGCAATGGCCATGGCTGCAATTCACTAATATACATGTTTGGACATTACATTGTGTTATATTCACAAGTCCTTTTTGCAGTAAAAACGATATTAAAGTGAGCATCGCGTCCGCGTTTCTCATTGGAGGCTGATGGAGAGGGATGGTACTAAAAGAGCCACTCAGCAGCGCCGCGCACTACGATCCTCTGATTTGCATCTCGCCTCCTATAAAAGGAGCTCAACGCGCGACCGACATCCACATTCGCTTCCCGTCTGTTCTGACCTGAAGTTGCCTACAACGCGTCGACATGCCCGATCCTCCCGCATCAAAGAGCGCTGGGCCGGCCAAGGTTCCTGCTCCCAAGAAGGGCTCCAAGAAGGCTGTGACCAAGGCTACGCGCAAGGATGGCAAGAAGCGACGCCACCGCAGGAAGGAGAGCTACGCCATTTACATCTACAAGGTGATGAAGCAGGTGCACCCCGATACCGGCATCTCGTCCAAGGCAATGAGCATCATGAACTCGTTCGTCAACGACATCTTCGAGCGCATCGCTTCCGAGGCGTCCCGCCTGGCGCACTACAACAAGCGCTCCACCATCACTTCTCGGGAGATCCAGACCGCAGTGCGACTGCTGCTCCCCGGCGAGCTGGCCAAGCACGCCGTGTCGGAGGGCACCAAGGCCGTCACCAAGTACACAAGCTCCAAGTGAAGCCTCGACTCCACCATTAATTACAAAGGCTCTTTTCAGAGCCACCCACCTCTCCGAACCTGCTTGTACCAGTCCTAGCAGGAGTACAAAACGAAACTTCCAACAAAGCCCCGGTTCACGCGGGGACATTGTTCGCTCATTGAGTGAAGTGGAGAGATCGAACGCATTTTAACATGTTTCCACGTGAATAAAAGCGATAACAATATTCATGGCACATCATATTTACCAGCAGGCATTTCTTGGACTTGTTTGTCCATTGATTTCATCTGCAGCCCATTCAGATATTACATTGGATGTTTGGCGCCAAAACCTTGCAATGCAATATATTTAATTCGTGGTTGTATTTTCGGGCAGGAACTAACATTTTGCACGTGTACATATATGTAAAAGTAAGCGCCTAGCATGGATGACTCGTGCAGTATAATTGATCATCATCTCAATGCCAAGAGAATATATATCTATTCCTGTGATCACCTCTTTCCGACATTTTTACGTATTACTGTTTCCAATGAAGTGCAGTTTCTTAACACTTTATTTAGATCATGCAGAGCACTGTAAAGTTGTTTTCGGAAAGGTGTTTGCTTGAGAAAATAACATCCGTTAAAGACATCGACGGCGCTCAAAGGGTACTACTGCATCGTGATGCGGCATTCTGAAATGATCCAAACTGTGAACATTTTGTTGATTAAGAAGAGTTGACGACTCGAGATCATTGCACGCTGCCAACCAATCAGCACGCTCCCCTTCTTCGCACGTCACGACTCCGCTGACCAGTGAGCGCGCGCTCTGGGCTACATAAGCCGCCTTCTCCCCGCCTGTGAGAATCTTTGCCCTCACCAAGCCATGGCTCGCACCAAGCAGACGGCTCGCAAGTCCACGGGCGGCAAGGCCCCCCGCAAGCAACTCGCCACCAAGGCGGCCCGAAAGAGCGCTCCGGCCACGGGCGGCGTCAAGAAGCCTCACCGCTACAGGCCCGGCACCGTCGCTCTGCGCGAGATCCGCCGCTACCAGAAGTCCACCGAGCTGCTCATCCGCAAACTGCCCTTCCAGCGCCTCGTCAGGGAGATCGCGCAGGACTTCAAGACCGACCTGCGCTTCCAGAGCTCCGCTGTCATGGCTCTGCAGGAGGCCAGCGAAGCGTACCTTGTCGCGCTCTTCGAGGACACCAACCTGTGCGCCATCCACGCCAAGCGCGTCACCATCATGCCCAAGGACATTCAGCTCGCCCGCCGCATTCGTGGCGAGCGCGCTTGAACGCCCAGCTCGGCCCTCAAAGCACAACACAAAGGCTCTTTTCAGAGCCACCACTTACTCATGAAAACGCTTCCATGTGTGTTCTTCAAAGTTCGGGTGCCGGAAACCTTCGTTTGCTGGTCACGGCTCTCACGAGTCGTCAGGCGTAAGCGACAATGAAGTTCATTTTCTATACCCCGCCGCTCATATTTTTCAACATCACACGTTGGTGTCGTATATAAGCGTTGTGAAACCATGCTTACATAATGTTTAACAAAAGGGTTATTTTGGTGAAATATATTAACTATTAAACCCAAAGATATTGGTTTATGTTGTTTCAAGCCCGAGCTGATAAGAAGTTCACATTTTGCAAACTAAGAGACTGAATTATTCACGCACATATATTTTTAGGCATTGCCCGAACAGGCGGTTAAAGGAAAATATATATACACCGTATAGGCACGTGGGCGATCAATCACGAGCTCAAGGCTATCACAATGATTTCTTATAACCAATGCGGTCCCTCAAAATGATTATTATAATCAATAATACATTGATATTTGCGGAATCCGCTTATAAGTTTGACTTGCCAGCACGTGCCCATTAATTAACTCTATCATGCTTAAAACTTGAACCTATTAAGTACGTGTATCGCATTGTTTCATTCATAAGATGCGTGCCCGCATTAAAATTTATATGGATACAAATAATTAAAGTCAACATCGAATCCTCGCGTCCCGGCTTTTCATTGGTGGCTCAAGGAGAGGGCGGGACTCGACCGAGAGGAGCCAATCAGCAGCGGCGCGCTCTACGATCCTCGTCTCCGCTATAAAAGCCGCTCCGGTGGTGCGTGTTAACGTCACAAATCGTTCGTACTTTGTCTCCAGTGCTTTTTGCATCCTAGGTCGCTTAACAATGTCTGGACGCGGCAAGACCGGTGGCAAGTCTCGCGCCAAGGCAAAGTCCCGCTCTTCCCGCGCCGGCCTGCAGTTCCCCGTGGGTCGCGTTCACAGGCTGCTCCGCAAGGGCAATTACGCCCAGCGGGTCGGCGCTGGAGCACCCGTCTACCTGGCCGCCGTGCTCGAGTACCTTTCTGCCGAGATCCTCGAGCTGGCTGGCAATGCCGCCCGCGACAACAAGAAGACGAGGATCATCCCCCGACACCTGCAGCTCGCCGTGCGAAACGACGAGGAGCTCAACAAGCTCATGGGCGGCGTGACTATCGCCCAGGGCGGTGTGCTGCCCAACATCCAGGCCGTGCTGCTGCCCAAGAAGACCTCTCAGGCAAAGAAGTGAACGCGCCGCCGCCTCTACCACCACAACAACGGCTCTTTTCAGAGCCACCCACTTACTTGCAAAGAGCTCGGACAGTCGTACACAGGAGTTTTGTTATACTGGTAGGAACGAAGTGGACCAGACCACCAATAGATTAATGTGTCCGTCCGTCAACATCGCCCCCTACTGCAAACATTTGGCATGACCCTACGAAAACCTTGACTCAGTGACGCTATCCTGGCTAAACAAGTGTAACATTCCCTTATAATTCCCTCAGCTTTTAATTAAAACATTTAAATTAATGAGGCTTTCCTGGCTAAACACGTGTAACATTCCCTAATAATTCCCTGAGATAGCTTTTAATTAAAACTTTGAAATTAAATAAAACAACTAACAGCGCCCTAATAATTCCCTGAGATAGCTTTTAATTAAAACTTTGAAATTAAAAAAAAACTCACAGCGCCCTAAAGCCTACAGCTAGGCCTAAAGCCTAGAACCAGGCCTGAAACTCTCCATTCGTGTCGTACCCCCGCGTGTGTGAAAGGGAGTTATGTTTGTGGGGGTCGCTAGCCCCCGAGATCCCTCCCTCGATAATACTAACGGCCGGACTAACATCATCAATCGCCCCCCCGCTGCTAAGCGAACCGCCGCTAAGCTCCTCACCCATGGTGTGGGAGCCGTCACCCGAGGATTCCCCTCCACCGCGGGTCCGCGTAGCAGGCATAGTTAACCACGTACGCGCACACCCACACACAGCTCTGCACGGCACTCACCCAACACTGACCACTCACGTTAGGATCGCGCACCTGTGTTACACACGTCGTGAACTTACGCAAGTAACGAGCACACGCAAGCGGGGCACACGCCGACACAACGACTCAAGCCGCCGCCGCCGTGCGCGCGAGACAAACCGTACAACAATGCGCAGCCGATTACGCGCTCGAGCCGTGGGGTCGGGGGTCAGGGGTCCACCACCGCGCCGCACTTTACGCAAGTAACGAGCACACGCAAGCGGGGCACACGCCGACACACAAAAGTGCTCTCCCCGGGCGTTAACGCACACACCCCCGTACCCGCACAATCGTACAGAGACCACGGCCTTTATGCATACGACCACACACTCGCGAATGCAGTGCACGCTAATACCACGTTCCAAAAACACCCAACAACACGGTTTTGTTACTACGCTCGAGATTTTATTAGCCCTTGCTAACCAACCGAGCCACCCGTGTGTGTGTGCGGGACAGCAAGGCGCTTCTAACCCACACTCTGGTGCCGTGTAGCCCTATTCTATGCTGCGCTCTCTGCTAAACCGCTTTCCTACTCGTCCTTACCCCGAACTAACCCTCTCCTACGGATCCTACCCTCCGCTCTGAGGTGTTGTAAGGCGCGCAACACGATACCGTCTGTAGTCCTTGGTGACCTTGCGGCGCTCAGATCGTCCTGCAGACAATCTAGCGGCTCGCCCAATGACTCCTTCGTCGCTGACCCCGTGTCCAAACTCCAGAAGAAGAGAGTTCCCTACTGCCCCTGCGTTTTCTTTTAAACTATTCACATCAAAGGCTAGGCGCCCCCGTCCCGACCGCCTTGGTCTCTCGACCAATCCTGAGCCTAGGATTTCCCGCTCTTTTGCGATCCCGCCGGCCTTTGAACTTTCGACCAATCAGTCGTCCCGGGTCCTGATCCCAGCTATCTGCCTTGCTGACTCGTGTTTGTGTTTGTATGCGTTTCTAACTGCGGGGCTCTCTGAGCTCGCCGTGGTCGTGCGATCTCAAATCCGCCCACGGCGCCGCAGTGTTACTTGGCCTGGGAAGGGTCCTGTCCAATTCCCTGGCCCTGAGAAACCGTGGGGTAACCCCCCTAGGGGGCCCTCGGGTGAAAACTCAGGGTAGGTGACCCGACCACGAGGCCCTACGTGGGTGCGGGTGCGTGTTTATGTGGGGGAGGTGATGGGGGGCAGTGCGGCGGTGGAAGCCGGGCGGCTCCCTGGCTCGGCCGAGCGGCCCCGTCGCTGTGGCACCACATAGCCCCCCGGGGTGCCAGTCCCCGTCCCGGGTTGACTGGAGCACCTCGCCTGGGTTGCCCCCACGAGGTATCGCCGCGGGGTCCGCGGGATTCGCCCGGCCCTTGTGGCTGGCCTCGGGGGTGGCGGCTCCGTCTCCTGGGGCTCCGGCGGTGGTCTCCTCCTCCATTCCAACGGCTCCCCTCGGTCTCCGGCACCTGCGGGCTGGGGGACAAACTCAGAGGCGGTGGGGTTTAAGGGTCGCCGTCCTCGTCGCCCCCGGCCCCGCCCGGGGCCCCTCGGAGCCCGGGGCTCCGTGGGGCCCATATACTGCGCGAGGCCCCCGGGCACGGGGGGTGGGGGGACCCCGGGGTTTCGGGGTACTTGGACGGCGGGGCTCCCCCCCTCGGGGGCTGCTCGCCACGGCTTCAGTCGGCGGATGTTGACCACCATCTCCCGGCCCCTCTCTCCTCCCTGAATCAGCACCGTCCATGGTGAGATCTGCCGTCTCACAATCCAGGGTCCTCGCCAGTAGGTGGTCAGCTTCCCCACCTGTCCGGCACCGACGCGGGGAGTGTACAGCCACACCTCGGAGCCCGCAGTGTAGAAGGGGGGCTCCATACGGGGTCGGGCGCCCTGCTCTTGCCGCTGGTGCGCGGCCTCTCCGTGCGGGTAGGCTCGGCCCCTGGCCTCTCGCAGGGTCTCCAGCAAGTGCTCCATGGGGTGGCTCCCTTCCTCCCGTTGCGGCGGAGGGACACCGAACAGCAGATCTGCGGGCAGGCGAGACTCGCGACCAAACATCATTAGGAACGGGGTCTGTCCTGTAGATGTGTGAACGGCGGTGGTGTAGGCGAACAGGGCATAGGGGAGGTGTTCGTCCCAGTCCTGTTGATTCGCGGCCGCCATGCGTTTAAGCTTCCCGGCCAGAGTCTGGTTCATCCTCTCTACCATCCCGTTCGCCTGGGGGTGATATGCCGTGGTTCGGTCCTTCTGGATCCCGAACTCTCGGCACAGCGCCTGGAATAGTTCGGCCTCGAATTCACTACCCTGGTCGGTAATGACTCGTTCGGGGATCCCGCACTTAAGTACGTAGTTTTCCACGAAGGCCCGGGCCACTACGAGGGCTGTTTTATCCGGGATAGCCACCGCCACGGGGTAGCGGGTGAAGTACTCCACCGCTACAAGAATATATCGGTTGCCCCGGTGGGATCGTGGAAAGGGCCCCTGCAGGTCGATTCCGACCAACTGATTCGTCCGACTGACTCGGAACGGCCTCAGGGGTACCTGGTACCTCGCCGGCTTTTGCCCACACTGCTGACAGGCCCGGCAGCCCTGCACCCAGGCGGCCACATCTTGCGCTAATTTAGGCCAGAGATACTGGCGACGCAGAGTCTCCCGGGTGCGCCGTTCCCCATCATGGCCCCCGAGCGGGTGGTCGTGTACCAGTCGTAGTAGTTGGGGCCGCACATGGGCGGGAACGCAGATGCACCCCGGCTGCCCAGCGTCGGCCAGTTCCCTCACCACCCCGTTTTCTACACACAACCGGGCATACAAACCGCTCCAGGGCCCTGGTAGTGCATCCTTCCTCTCTCGCAGTGCCGCCTCCACCGCCGCCAGATCCGGATCCCGCTGCTGGGTTTGTCGCAGCTGCTCGTCGTCCAAGCCCGGGAAGGCGCAGCCGACATCCTCTTGGATCCGCCCGGTTGGGGTGGGATGATCCGTCTGTCCCCGGGCTCCTTCTGCAGGGGTTCCTGCGGCGCACACTGCACTCTCTCTCGGGGGGGGGAGTTTAGTTTCCGCGCGCTCCTTGGGTTCTGCTGCCTGGCGGCAGCGTCCCCCCGTG
This sequence comes from Lampetra fluviatilis, assembly GCF_964198595.1. Taxonomy (NCBI): domain Eukaryota; kingdom Metazoa; phylum Chordata; class Hyperoartia; order Petromyzontiformes; family Petromyzontidae; genus Lampetra; species Lampetra fluviatilis. Next base: position 3,683,685 of record NC_136322.1, on the reverse strand, counting down.
AAGCACGGGCAGGCGTCTCCCTCCCTCGTCTCAGCGCGCACCGCGGGCCGTCTTGACAAGGCGTCCGCGTTCGCGTGTGTTCGCCCCGCTCGGTACTCGATCTGCAGGTTGTACTCCTGCAGCTGCGCCAGCCATCGAGCCATCTGCCCCCGCGGTTCCTTGAATGTAAGGAGGAACTGCAGTGCATAATGATCGGTGCGCACACGACATTTCCTGCCGTACAAGTACGGTCGGAACTGTTTACACGCGAAAATTACAGCATACAGTTCCTGACGGGTTACACAATAGTTCAGTTCGGCCCCGCTCAGGGTCCGACTGGCGTATGCGATGACCCGCTCCGTCCCACCCTGCACTTGCGACAGCACCGCGCCCAGCCCACTGCTGCAGGCGTCAGTGTCCAAAATAAAATCGGTGGTGAAATCTGGGAAAGCCAAGGTGGGGGTGTGGGTGAGGTGGTCTTTGAGTGTGGTGAAAGCCGTCTGGCAGGCCTCCGACCACTGATAGGGGTTCTTAGGGGAGGTGAGTTGGGTGAGGGGGCGTGCAATCTCACTGAATCCCTTTACAAATCGACGGTAATAAGTGGCGAGTCCCAAGAATGACCTGATCTCCGTCAGGTTCCTCGGCCGCGGCCAATCCACTACGGCACGCACCTTCTCGGGATCGGTGCTCACCCCTGCCTCGCTGACTCGGTGTCCGAGGTACCCCACCTCGCGTTGCGCAATGTAACACTTACGTGGCTTGAGCTTGAGATGGGCTGCTCGCAGTCGCTGGAATACTTCCCGCAGCCTGGACCAGTGTTCGGACAGCGACCTACTGAACACTATTACGTCGTCCAGGTAAATCAGGCACTGTTCCCACTGCAAGCCCCGCATCACCAACTCCATCAACCGCTGGAACGTCGCGGGCGCGTTAGTGAGTCCGAACGGCAACACTCGAAACTCAAACAGGCCCATCGGGGTGGTGAATGCTGTTTTTGGCCGATCCTCCTCCGTCATCTCCACCTGCCAGTAACCGGACGCCAGATCGAGGGTGGAAAAATACCGCGCTCCTGCGAGACTGTCGAAGGTGTCGTCGATGCGTGGGATGGGAAAAGCGTCGCCGAGGGTGACTGCGTTCAATTTTCGGTAATCAACGCAGAACCGAGTCGATCCGTCCTTTTTCGTTACCAGTACCACCGGGGCAGACCAAGGGCTCGCGGAGGGCTGGATTATGTTATCGCGTAGCATATCCGTGACTGCCTCTTTGATCTGGGTCCGTTCAGGCGCGCCCACTCGGTATGCGGGGAGTTTGATGGGTCGGGCTGCACCTGTGTCAATTTGGTGTTTGACCAGGTCGGTCCGGCCCACGTCCGAATCGTGCTCACTGAACACGTCGGCGTACTCCCGCAATAACCCGCGCAGCTGATCGGCCTCCCCCTTAGGTAAGGCTGCCCAAGGCACATGTAACGCATCCTGCAGGGGAACAATCTCGGCTCGGGGGGTCGGGCCGACCCGCCAGGCCAGATCCTGGCTGTCCTCGGGGCGGCCAGGGTCCTCCGCCCAGAGTGCGAACACCGAGTCGTTCGAGTGGCGAGCGTGCAGGGGGTGTACGGTGGCTACCGGGGTGCGTCGTCGTATCATTGCCGGGGTACTGTGTGGGTTAAACACACGTATAAACAGCCGGCCCCCATCTGCGTTTACCAGTGTGGCTGACCCTACCACCCCGTATCGCGATGCCAACTCTGGGTGAGGAGTCAGCATTACCTCGCCCGATGGTCGGTGGGTTGGGTCGGTGGAGAGGGTTGCCACTGGCACCAGCATCTCGGCGAGAGGCCCGATGGTGACGGCCGACACCAGCGTAGCGGCCACGGGTGTGAAGCGTGGGCGATTCGGCTCCTGTCCTAGGAACGGAATCCGCTCCCCGCTGCCCTCCACCGTAGCGCATCGTTGCCGGGGCTGTACGTTAAGTCCCAACTTTTCCAGGAGGTCCGTTCCTGCAATGCACTCGTGGCACAACACACTCGAAACGTAGAATTCCTGTGTGCACACCTGGTTTCCTAGACGGACCTCGAGGGAGACCTTCCCCAGCAACCCCATCCCGGCTCCGCTTGCCGTGTGCAGCGCGCGATCCGGGGCCTGCAGGCAGCCCACGTCCACCCCGAGCATGCTGCAGTGCGCGGCGCTCATGAGAGAGGCCACGGCGCCCGTGTCCAGCAGGATCCGGGTGCGCTGCCCGTTCACCTGGCCTTCCACCAGCGACGTGGCTCCCGTTATCCCTGCCACCAGCTCCCGCAGCCAATCGCCCGAGGTCCCCGCGCCCTTGGGTGTTGTTGTTGTAACCTGTTTATGGATCACTCGCTCGCCATTATTCTCATTACCGTCTATTTGTATCGGGACCGCGTCGATTGCACCCCTAGTTGGTCCGCTCACTAGGAGGCGTTGGAGTTTAACCCCCGCGCCTGCCTAGCTCGGGTGATTTCAGGACAGTCTCTCACTAGATGCCCTCGGCGATCACACATATAACATGCCCGGGGAGGGGGGGCGGCTCCGTAGTGGGCCCCCTGCCCACTCCCTCCCCCCCCATTACGCCGCTGTCCACCCTCCGCCTCTAGTCGGGCTACCCTCCCAGATAACCCTCCCACCGTGGCGCGTAGGTCCCCCATTTCGGATCGGATGGTCTCAACGGAGGATTGCAGTTTGGCCATATTTTTATTCGTTTCCTCACCTACTTGGTTTACCTTGTTGTCTATCTGGGTTACCTGGCCGGAGACATCCTTTATACCCGTTTGTATACCGGCAACCCATCCCGGGGTTGTCTCGCGGGACACTGGAGGCTCTCTTTCCCGGCCCCTTACCGTCCTCGCGAGCTCCTGTTCCTCCTCCTCGTCTTCCGAGAGCAGGCTCGCAATGGCGCGCTCTCGTCCCAGCCCCCGGAGCTGCGCGCGTTCGCTGTGAATTCTTTCACACTTACGTGCGCGCTCGACAAGGGTGTTAAAGGGAAGACGTGGGCAGCTCAGGTCTGGCTGCCACCACGCCGTGCGAGACAGGTACCGCTGGATTTTCTCGGCAGCCAGTTCCTCAATAACCTCCGTTGCGTACCCCGGGCGTGCGATCTTTGTTAACTCGCGCACATCCTCGGCGTAATCACGGAGATCTTCGCCAGGTTGGCGACGGCGCGCCTCTAAGGCCGATTTTGCTTCCTCCTCGTCACGCGTGCCAAAACGCTGATCGAGTCGGCGCATCAGCTCCTCTAGCTGTGTCTGTGCGCTCGCGGGTAACGCTTCTACAAAATCGGCTGCCCGCCCATCAAGATTCATATTAAGTTGACGTACTGCCTGCACGTCCGTCCATCCATTAATTTCCTTAGCCCCTAAGAGATTGCGGGCGAATGCCTTCCACGAAGGGGCCCCCCTGCCGGTAAATATTAGTCTTATTTTAGCGTGAGGTAACGCGGGGGTCCGTACCGCTTCTGACACCAATTTGTGGGGGTCGCTAGCCCCCGAGATCCCTCCCTCGATAATACTAACGGCCGGACTAACATCATCAATCGCCCCCCCGCTGCTAAGCGAACCGCCGCTAAGCTCCTCACCCATGGTGTGGGAGCCGTCACCCGAGGATTCCCCTCCACCGCGGGTCCGCGTAGCAGGCATAGTTAACCACGTACGCGCACACCCACACACAGCTCTGCACGGCACTCACCCAACACTGACCACTCACGTTAGGATCGCGCACCTGTGTTACACACGTCGTGAACTTACGCAAGTAACGAGCACACGCAAGCGGGGCACACGCCGACACAACGACTCAAGCCGCCGCCGCCGTGCGCGCGAGACAAACCGTACAACAATGCGCAGCCGATTACGCGCTCGAGCCGTGGGGTCGGGGGTCAGGGGTCCACCACCGCGCCGCACTTTACGCAAGTAACGAGCACACGCAAGCGGGGCACACGCCGACACACAAAAGTGCTCTCCCCGGGCGTTAACGCACACACCCCCGTACCCGCACAATCGTACAGAGACCACGGCCTTTATGCATACGACCACACACTCGCGAATGCAGTGCACGCTAATACCACGTTCCAAAAACACCCAACAACACGGTTTTGTTACTACGCTCGAGATTTTATTAGCCCTTGCTAACCAACCGAGCCACCCGTGTGTGTGTGCGGGACAGCAAGGCGCTTCTAACCCACACTCTGGTGCCGTGTAGCCCTATTCTATGCTGCGCTCTCTGCTAAACCGCTTTCCTACTCGTCCTTACCCCGAACTAACCCTCTCCTACGGATCCTACCCTCCGCTCTGAGGTGTTGTAAGGCGCGCAACACGATACCGTCTGTAGTCCTTGGTGACCTTGCGGCGCTCAGATCGTCCTGCAGACAATCTAGCGGCTCGCCCAATGACTCCTTCGTCGCTGACCCCGTGTCCAAACTCCAGAAGAAGAGAGTTCCCTACTGCCCCTGCGTTTTCTTTTAAACTATTCACATCAAAGGCTAGGCGCCCCCGTCCCGACCGCCTTGGTCTCTCGACCAATCCTGAGCCTAGGATTTCCCGCTCTTTTGCGATCCCGCCGGCCTTTGAACTTTCGACCAATCAGTCGTCCCGGGTCCTGATCCCAGCTATCTGCCTTGCTGACTCGTGTTTGTGTTTGTATGCGTTTCTAACTGCGGGGCTCTCTGAGCTCGCCGTGGTCGTGCGATCTCAAATCCGCCCACGGCGCCGCAGTGTTACTTGGCCTGGGAAGGGTCCTGTCCAATTCCCTGGCCCTGAGAAACCGTGGGGTAACCCCCCTAGGGGGCCCTCGGGTGAAAACTCAGGGTAGGTGACCCGACCACGAGGCCCTACGTGGGTGCGGGTGCGTGTTTATGTGGGGGAGGTGATGGGGGGCAGTGCGGCGGTGGAAGCCGGGCGGCTCCCTGGCTCGGCCGAGCGGCCCCGTCGCTGTGGCACCACATGTTTAACAATGTTACATTCCCTCATGTTTTTAAATAGAAACATTTAAATTTAAAGCTTTTACATGAATCATTAAATCATTTAAATTAAAAATTAACTCACAGCGCCCTAAAGCATACAGCTAGGCCTAAAGCCTAGAACTAGGCCTCAATCTCTCCCTTCGTATCGTCCGATTAGGTGTAGCAACATCGCCCCCTACTGCAAACACTTGGCAGGACCCTACAAAAACCTTTTGACTCAGTGGGGCTTTCCTGGCTTAACAAGTGTAATAATACATTATGTTTATATTATTTGGTTATTCGTTCCTACCAGCCCACCCCGCAGGGTCCTGTTTAATAAGGACACCGTCGTCGAGTTGCCCTCGTCCCAAAATGCTCGCAATTAAACGAATGCTCTGCTCATTCCAGATACCCTTTATGTCTAATTTAGGAACGGTATTTGAGCAGCATTCCAACATTGCATCAATCATGGAACATGGTTTAGAATAAATTGGGATGCCTATTGGAAGAAAGAATCGTGTTTATTAAAGAATAAAACTCGCTCTTTTTGAGCGGTCAGAAAAGGGATCAAATGAGCACATCAGCTCAGGGTTGTGGCCGGTGTTAGCTGATAGTAAGCAAAAAAGTACTGGTAAACGCTGGGGATGTCAACACTCGGTAAAGTATAATATTACTTGTCAAATAAGATGGTACAAATATGTGTAGTTAAATATTTTTTACATGGTTAATAACATCTTTCCAATGATTACTCATTCGTGTTACTTAGTGCAGTAAATACGTGTTACTTATTGCAGTAAAAACAACCCATCGGATGAACCATCCTGCGCTCCTAGAATATCAACTCTGTCGGTGCATTAAACGTAAGATTATATATTTTCTTTAAACATTCGACTGCAGAGTCACTTGAGTTGAATTTGAGTGGTGATGATTGTGCACCGTGCCTCGATCTTGTTCAAGGCGCGCGACCCTTCTGCAGTGCGTGAGCTACTCACCTCTTGCCACGTAAAATGTTAAACTTTCTATTTAATGTCGGTTAATTTTGAGTAAATTTCTTCAGTTTGTTGTCCATCTGAAAATCCATATATTTATTCATTTCAAAGTTCGATTAAAACGTCCAGTTAAAAGTTCGGTGACAAGGGACTGTTGACATGGCGCGCAGTCCTCACCATAGCGCGAGAGGAGAAATCGAGAGCGCGCGAGGCAAAACTTAAATAGAAAATATTTCGTTGGAATTAAATATGAGTAGTCTGTTGAAGCATCTTGTCTTGCAAAAAATTCGAGTGCGTTTTAAATAGTGTTCATCAGTAACACTTTTGAAAACCGACAATCGTCATAGCATGCCCTGACCGAACAATGTCTCTCAAATGTTGGTTGTTCACTTGTTTTGAATTATAATTTATATCGTGAGCATTGTCGTATATTGCATAAGTAACGTACATTAAAGAAGTGATCTTCGTGATAATGTATCAACTAGATGCATGTAAGTATGAACGTTACGGGAGTAATCGAGCCCAAAGGCAGGCGTGATAAACACAGTGAGTATGGTGGCAACTCCCTCACCAGAGCTGAGTTCTGGATGATCTCAGCGACGTCCGCATTCAGTACGCCGCTTCTATAATAACCTCGGGCCTGGAGAACACTCGTTTCGAATTCGTGAGAGCGCTGATTTCGATTTCAAAGAGGCGAGGCGATAAAAGCGACGTCTTGAGATGGCGGAAACTGCTCCTGCTCAACCACCAGCTGCGGCTACTTCAGCGCCTAAAAGCCCCAAGAAGAAGCGCGCCGCTCCAAAGGCCAAGAAGGTCGGCCCCAGCGTGTCCGAGCTCATCCTCAAGGCTCTGGCCAGCAGCAAGGAGAGGAACGGCGTGTCTCTTCCTGCGCTCAAAAAGTCGCTTGCTGCCGGAGGATACGACGTGGAGAAGAACAATGCCCGCGTGAAGTTGGCCATCAAGAAGCTCGTGGCCAAAGACGCCGTGGCGCAAGTGAAGGGCAGCGGCGCGTCTGGCTCTTTCAAACTCAACAAGGAAAAGGCTGCCGCAAAGGCGAAGCCCAAGTCGTCAACGGCAAAGCCCGCAGCTAAAAAGCCCGCGGCAGCCAAGAAGGTGAAGAAGCCCGCGGCAGCCAAGAAGACCGCGCCCAAGAAGTCTCCCAAGAAAGCAAAGAAGCCCGCGGCTGCCAAGGCGGCCAAGAGCCCCAAAAAGGTGAAGTTGGCTGTTAAGCCCAAGAAGGCGGCGAAGAGCCCAGCCAAGCCCAAGGCTGCGAAGCCCAAGGTCGCTAAGCCCAAGACCGTCAAGGCCAAGGCCGCCAAACCCAAGGTGGCCAAGCCCAAGAAGGCCGCGGCCAAGCCCAAGAAGACTGCGCCAAAGAAGTGAATCCGATCGGACGACGCTCGATTCACTCCACCTCAACGGCTCTTTTCAGAGCCACCCACTTAGTTAAAAAAGTGAACCAGATGCTGCTGCGCTTCCATTAGTTCATCGGTAACACATGACAGTGTATTACGTTGCTGTTGAATGCGTGCCATATTCTGTAAGTCAAACCCATTTACGGCGTGGCGATGGTTGCTCGCCTTGCCTCGGCCCTGATCAAGGAGCTCGACGCTTGGTGCAGTTCAATCGTGAGGATTTGTGTAGATTGGATAAGTTACGTACATTCGCCAAATTAACTATAACATTTTACCCACTCGATGTGTTTTAAGCATTGATGTGATGGGAGTAATCGAGCCCGAAAGCAGGGATCACAAACACAGGCGAGGCGGGTGGCAGCTCCCTCACTCGAACGGAGTGCAGAGTAATCTCAGCGACGTCCGAATTATGTGTTGCACCTCTTCATTCCGTCATCATGTTACTGGTGCCAAATATGGAATTTAGTCTAAAAAGGTATTGATTCCAGACAGCTTTACTCAATTTGCCTTCATTCGCTCGTTCTCGCCTTTTCACTTTGTTTTGTAAACATTGCGGTGCACCATCTAAACTTCTCTATTAAAATTAATTTCTATACGTAAATATCGCATTGTTTGCAATGTCTTTCTTACTTTGGGAGAACTAGTTGGTGACGTTCACTCAACTATTGTGTTGGAAGCCGTTTAGCTTCACACGATTATAAAGTTAGTTCATCTTGTTCACTTGAAAACAAGACCTTACACCGATTATTCACTCCACGTGCAATCTTGCAACAGATCGCGTTCCTCTCGCGTTCGCTGCGGGTGTGCCAATATCATTACAGAGTGCTTCGAAGAAGGGTCATTGCCCAAAACGTCGCATATTATACATGTCAAGGAAGTGTTATTGACGACAGTGGAGGGTTTTCTTCGTCACAGAGGTTAAAGGTCTAAGGTTTAAGGCGGAGCCATCGCGGAGGGCAGGGGTGGTCGGTGACGTCACCACGCTTCGGGTATAAAGGCGGCTGCTGCTGCAAGCTGAGCGCGCAGTCTCTCGCGAGCTTTGTCAGAAGTAGTCGGAATGTCTGGACGCGGTAAAGGCGGTAAGGGGCTCGGCAAGGGAGGCGCAAAACGCCATCGCAAGGTGCTGCGCGACAACATCCAGGGCATCACCAAGCCCGCCATCCGCCGCCTCGCTCGCCGCGGCGGTGTGAAGCGCATCTCGGGCCTCATCTACGAGGAGACCCGCGGCGTCCTGAAGGTCTTCCTTGAGAACGTCATCCGCGACGCCGTCACCTACACGGAGCACGCCAAGCGCAAGACCGTCACCGCCATGGACGTGGTCTACGCCCTCAAGCGCCAGGGCCGCACTCTCTACGGCTTCGGAGGCTGAGCGCCCATCTCTCGCACACTAAGCCAACCCAAAGGCTCTTTTCAGAGCCACCCACCTCTTCGAAACTGCTTGCGCCAGTGTTGCCAAACACTTTCTAAATGGAGCACATGTCCTGGGTTGTTGCGCGCCAATTCCTCGTGAGCGTGGTGGACGTTTGCTTGTTGAGTTGGCGAATCTTCATCTGCTTCCACATGAATGAAAGAAATCATGATATTCACGACACGTCACATTTAACAAGGCGTAATTCTTGAACGCGTTAATACAGTACCCATTTCTGGTATTTTTGCGTTAATTATTTCCAGCTGCAGCCGATTCCGATATTACGTGGAGCATTTGGCGCCACAATCTTACAGCACACTCGTCCTAATTGACGTAGCGTGCCGGAATGCTAATCTCCACCTGTACAGCACAACAGCGAAGTTATTTTTCTCCACCGAGCGCTTGTATTTTTCCAAATTGCGTTCTTAAAACGCCCGTGCGCCGTATTAGACGAGTGGTGAAACAATCCCTCGTAAGAAACAAAAAAACCCACGCTCAAAACACAATATACTGTATTGGGTTTTCCAGTCATCCTTATTAAAACAAAGGCAATGGCCATGGCTGCAATTCACTAATATACATGTTTGGACATTACATTGTGTTATATTCACAAGTCCTTTTTGCAGTAAAAACGATATTAAAGTGAGCATCGCGTCCGCGTTTCTCATTGGAGGCTGATGGAGAGGGATGGTACTAAAAGAGCCACTCAGCAGCGCCGCGCACTACGATCCTCTGATTTGCATCTCGCCTCCTATAAAAGGAGCTCAACGCGCGACCGACATCCACATTCGCTTCCCGTCTGTTCTGACCTGAAGCTGCCTACAACGCGTCGACATGCCCGATCCTCCCGCATCAAAGAGCGCTGGGCCGGCCAAGGTTCCTGCTCCCAAGAAGGGCTCCAAGAAGGCTGTGACCAAGGCTACGCGCAAGGATGGCAAGAAGCGACGCCACCGCAGGAAGGAGAGCTACGCCATTTACATCTACAAGGTGATGAAGCAGGTGCACCCCGATACCGGCATCTCGTCCAAGGCAATGAGCATCATGAACTCGTTCGTCAACGACATCTTCGAGCGCATCGCTTCCGAGGCGTCCCGCCTGGCGCACTACAACAAGCGCTCCACCATCACTTCTCGGGAGATCCAGACCGCAGTGCGACTGCTGCTCCCCGGCGAGCTGGCCAAGCACGCCGTGTCGGAGGGCACCAAGGCCGTCACCAAGTACACAAGCTCCAAGTGAAGCCTCGACTCCACCATTAATTACAAAGGCTCTTTTCAGAGCCACCCACCTCTCCGAACCTGCTTGTACCAGTCCTAGCAGGAGTACAAAACGAAACTTCCAACAAAGCCCCGGTTCACGCGGGGACATTGTTCGCTCATTGAGTGAAGTGGAGAGATCGAACGCATTTTAACATGTTTCCACGTGAATAAAAGCGATAACAATATTCATGGCACATCATATTTACCAGCAGGCATTTCTTGGACTTGTTTGTCCATTGATTTCATCTGCAGCCCATTCAGATATTACATTGGATGTTTGGCGCCAAAACCTTGCAATGCAATATATTTAATTCGTGGTTGTATTTTCGGGCAGGAACTAACATTTTGCACGTGTACATATATGTAAAAGTAAGCGCCTAGCATGGATGACTCGTGCAGTATAATTGATCATCATCTCAATGCCAAGAGAATATATATCTATTCCTGTGATCACCTCTTTCCGACATTTTTACGTATTACTGTTTCCAATGAAGTGCAGTTTCTTAACACTTTATTTAGATCATGCAGAGCACTGTAAAGTTGTTTTCGGAAAGGTGTTTGCTTGAGAAAATAACATCCGTTAAAGACATCGACGGCGCTCAAAGGGTACTACTGCATCGTGATGCGGCATTCTGAAATGATCCAAACTGTGAACATTTTGTTGATTAAGAAGAGTTGACGACTCGAGATCATTGCACGCTGCCAACCAATCAGCACGCTCCCCTTCTTCGCACGTCACGACTCCGCTGACCAGTGAGCGCGCGCTCTGGGCTACATAAGCCGCCTTCTCCCCGCCTGTGAGAATCTTTGCCCTCACCAAGCCATGGCTCGCACCAAGCAGACGGCTCGCAAGTCCACGGGCGGCAAGGCCCCCCGCAAGCAACTCGCCACCAAGGCGGCCCGAAAGAGCGCTCCGGCCACGGGCGGCGTCAAGAAGCCTCACCGCTACAGGCCCGGCACCGTCGCTCTGCGCGAGATCCGCCGCTACCAGAAGTCCACCGAGCTGCTCATCCGCAAACTGCCCTTCCAGCGCCTCGTCAGGGAGATCGCGCAGGACTTCAAGACCGACCTGCGCTTCCAGAGCTCCGCTGTCATGGCTCTGCAGGAGGCCAGCGAAGCGTACCTTGTCGCGCTCTTCGAGGACACCAACCTGTGCGCCATCCACGCCAAGCGCGTCACCATCATGCCCAAGGACATTCAGCTCGCCCGCCGCATTCGTGGCGAGCGCGCTTGAACGCCCAGCTCGGCCCTCAAAGCACAACACAAAGGCTCTTTTCAGAGCCACCACTTACTCATGAAAACGCTTCCATGTGTGTTCTTCAAAGTTCGGGTGCCGGAAACCTTCGTTTGCTGGTCACGGCTCTCACGAGTCGTCAGGCGTAAGCGACAATGAAGTTCATTTTCTATACCCCGCCGCTCATATTTTTCAACATCACACGTTGGTGTCGTATATAAGCGTTGTGAAACCATGCTTACATAATGTTTAACAAAAGGGTTATTTTGGTGAAATATATTAACTATTAAACCCAAAGATATTGGTTTATGTTGTTTCAAGCCCGAGCTGATAAGAAGTTCACATTTTGCAAACTAAGAGACTGAATTATTCACGCACATATATTTTTAGGCATTGCCCGAACAGGCGGTTAAAGGAAAATATATATACACCGTATAGGCACGTGGGCGATCAATCACGAGCTCAAGGCTATCACAATGATTTCTTATAACCAATGCGGTCCCTCAAAATGATTATTATAATCAATAATACATTGATATTTGCGGAATCCGCTTATAAGTTTGACTTGCCAGCACGTGCCCATTAATTAACTCTATCATGCTTAAAACTTGAACCTATTAAGTACGTGTATCGCATTGTTTCATTCATAAGATGCGTGCCCGCATTAAAATTTATATGGATACAAATAATTAAAGTCAACATCGAATCCTCGCGTCCCGGCTTTTCATTGGTGGCTCAAGGAGAGGGCGGGACTCGACCGAGAGGAGCCAATCAGCAGCGGCGCGCTCTACGATCCTCGTCTCCGCTATAAAAGCCGCTCCGGTGGTGCGTGTTAACGTCACAAATCGTTCGTACTTTGTCTCCAGTGCTTTTTGCATCCTAGGTCGCTTAACAATGTCTGGACGCGGCAAGACCGGTGGCAAGTCTCGCGCCAAGGCAAAGTCCCGCTCTTCCCGCGCCGGCCTGCAGTTCCCCATGGGTCGCGTTCACAGGCTGCTCCGCAAGGGCAATTACGCCCAGCGGGTCGGCGCTGGAGCACCCGTCTACCTGGCCGCCGTGCTCGAGTACCTTTCTGCCGAGATCCTCGAGCTGGCTGGCAATGCCGCCCGCGACAACAAGAAGACGAGGATCATCCCCCGACACCTGCAGCTCGCCGTGCGAAACGACGAGGAGCTCAACAAGCTCATGGGCGGCGTGACTATCGCCCAGGGCGGTGTGCTGCCCAACATCCAGGCCGTGCTGCTGCCCAAGAAGACCTCTCAGGCAAAGAAGTGAACGCGCCGCCGCCTCTACCACCACAACAACGGCTCTTTTCAGAGCCACCCACTTACTTGCAAAGAGCTCGGACAGTCGTACACAGGAGTTTTGTTATACTGGTAGGAACGAAGTGGACCAGACCACCAATAGATTAATGTGTCCGTCCGTCAACATCGCCCCCTACTGCAAACATTTGGCATGACCCTACGAAAACCTTGACTCAGTGACGCTATCCTGGCTAAACAAGTGTAACATTCCCTTATAATTCCCTCAGCTTTTAATTAAAACATTTAAATTAATGAGGCTTTCCTGGCTAAACACGTGTAACATTCCCTAATAATTCCCTGAGATAGCTTTTAATTAAAACTTTGAAATTAAATAAAACAACTAACAGCGCCCTAATAATTCCCTGAGATAGCTTTTAATTAAAACTTTGAAATTAAAAAAAAACTCACAGCGCCCTAAAGCCTACAGCTAGGCCTAAAGCCTAGAACCAGGCCTGAAACTCTCCATTCGTGTCGTACCCCCGCGTGTGTGAAAGGGAGTTATGTTTGTGGGGGTCGCTAGCCCCCGAGATCCCTCCCTCGATAATACTAACGGCCGGACTAACATCATCAATCGCCCCCCCGCTGCTAAGCGAACCGCCGCTAAGCTCCTCACCCATGGTGTGGGAGCCGTCACCCGAGGATTCCCCTCCACCGCGGGTCCGCGTAGCAGGCATAGTTAACCACGTACGCGCACACCCACACACAGCTCTGCACGGCACTCACCCAACACTGACCACTCACGTTAGGATCGCGCACCTGTGTTACACACGTCGTGAACTTACGCAAGTAACGAGCACACGCAAGCGGGGCACACGCCGACACAACGACTCAAGCCGCCGCCGCCGTGCGCGCGAGACAAACCGTACAACAATGCGCAGCCGATTACGCGCTCGAGCCGTGGGGTCGGGGGTCAGGGGTCCACCACCGCGCCGCACTTTACGCAAGTAACGAGCACACGCAAGCGGGGCACACGCCGACACACAAAAGTGCTCTCCCCGGGCGTTAACGCACACACCCCCGTACCCGCACAATCGTACAGAGACCACGGCCTTTATGCATACGACCACACACTCGCGAATGCAGTGCACGCTAATACCACGTTCCAAAAACACCCAACAACACGGTTTTGTTACTACGCTCGAGATTTTATTAGCCCTTGCTAACCAACCGAGCCACCCGTGTGTGTGTGCGGGACAGCAAGGCGCTTCTAACCCACACTCTGGTGCCGTGTAGCCCTATTCTATGCTGCGCTCTCTGCTAAACCGCTTTCCTACTCGTCCTTACCCCGAACTAACCCTCTCCTACGGATCCTACCCTCCGCTCTGAGGTGTTGTAAGGCGCGCAACACGATACCGTCTGTAGTCCTTGGTGACCTTGCGGCGCTCAGATCGTCCTGCAGACAATCTAGCGGCTCGCCCAATGACTCCTTCGTCGCTGACCCCGTGTCCAAACTCCAGAAGAAGAGAGTTCCCTACTGCCCCTGCGTTTTCTTTTAAACTATTCACATCAAAGGCTAGGCGCCCCCGTCCCGACCGCCTTGGTCTCTCGACCAATCCTGAGCCTAGGATTTCCCGCTCTTTTGCGATCCCGCCGGCCTTTGAACTTTCGACCAATCAGTCGTCCCGGGTCCTGATCCCAGCTATCTGCCTTGCTGACTCGTGTTTGTGTTTGTATGCGTTTCTAACTGCGGGGCTCTCTGAGCTCGCCGTGGTCGTGCGATCTCAAATCCGCCCACGGCGCCGCAGTGTTACTTGGCCTGGGAAGGGTCCTGTCCAATTCCCTGGCCCTGAGAAACCGTGGGGTAACCCCCCTAGGGGGCCCTCGGGTGAAAACTCAGGGTAGGTGACCCGACCACGAGGCCCTACGTGGGTGCGGGTGCGTGTTTATGTGGGGGAGGTGATGGGGGGCAGTGCGGCGGTGGAAGCCGGGCGGCTCCCTGGCTCGGCCGAGCGGCCCCGTCGCTGTGGCACCACATAGCCCCCCGGGGTGCCAGTCCCCGTCCCGGGTTGACTGGAGCACCTCGCCTGGGTTGCCCCCACGAGGTATCGCCGCGGGGTCCGCGGGATTCGCCCGGCCCTTGTGGCTGGCCTCGGGGGTGGCGGCTCCGTCTCCTGGGGCTCCGGCGGTGGTCTCCTCCTCCATTCCAACGGCTCCCCTCGGTCTCCGGCACCTGCGGGCTGGGGGACAAACTCAGAGGCGGTGGGGTTTAAGGGTCGCCGTCCTCGTCGCCCCCGGCCCCGCCCGGGGCCCCTCGGAGCCCGGGGCTCCGTGGGGCCCATATACTGCGCGAGGCCCCCGGGCACGGGGGGTGGGGGGACCCCGGGGTTTCGGGGTACTTGGACGGCGGGGCTCCCCCCCTCGGGGGCTGCTCGCCACGGCTTCAGTCGGCGGATGTTGACCACCATCTCCCGGCCCCTCTCTCCTCCCTGAATCAGCACCGTCCATGGTGAGATCTGCCGTCTCACAATCCAGGGTCCTCGCCAGTAGGTGGTCAGCTTCCCCACCTGTCCGGCACCGACGCGGGGAGTGTACAGCCACACCTCGGAGCCCGCAGTGTAGAAGGGGGGCTCCATACGGGGTCGGGCGCCCTGCTCTTGCCGCTGGTGCGCGGCCTCTCCGTGCGGGTAGGCTCGGCCCCTGGCCTCTCGCAGGGTCTCCAGCAAGTGCTCCATGGGGTGGCTCCCTTCCTCCCGTTGCGGCGGAGGGACACCGAACAGCAGATCTGCGGGCAGGCGAGACTCGCGACCAAACATCATTAGGAACGGGGTCTGTCCTGTAGATGTGTGAACGGCGGTGGTGTAGGCGAACAGGGCATAGGGGAGGTGTTCGTCCCAGTCCTGTTGATTCGCGGCCGCCATGCGTTTAAGCTTCCCGGCCAGAGTCTGGTTCATCCTCTCTACCATCCCGTTCGCCTGGGGGTGATATGCCGTGGTTCGGTCCTTCTGGATCCCGAACTCTCGGCACAGCGCCTGGAATAGTTCGGCCTCGAATTCACTACCCTGGTCGGTAATGACTCGTTCGGGGATCCCGCACTTAAGTACGTAGTTTTCCACGAAGGCCCGGGCCACTACGAGGGCTGTTTTATCCGGGATAGCCACCGCCACGGGGTAGCGGGTGAAGTACTCCACCGCTACAAGAATATATCGGTTGCCCCGGTGGGATCGTGGAAAGGGCCCCTGCAGGTCGATTCCGACCAACTGATTCGTCCGACTGACTCGGAACGGCCTCAGGGGTACCTGGTACCTCGCCGGCTTTTGCCCACACTGCTGACAGGCCCGGCAGCCCTGCACCCAGGCGGCCACATCTTGCGCTAATTTAGGCCAGAGATACTGGCGACGCAGAGTCTCCCGGGTGCGCCGTTCCCCATCATGGCCCCCGAGCGGGTGGTCGTGTACCAGTCGTAGTAGTTGGGGCCGCACATGGGCGGGAACGCAGATGCACCCCGGCTGCCCAGCGTCGGCCAGTTCCCTCACCACCCCGTTTTCTACACACAACCGGGCATACAAACCGCTCCAGGGCCCTGGTAGTGCATCCTTCCTCTCTCGCAGTGCCGCCTCCACCGCCGCCAGATCCGGATCCCGCTGCTGGGTTTGTCGCAGCTGCTCGTCGTCCAAGCCCGGGAAGGCGCAGCCGACATCCTCTTGGATCCGCCCGGTTGGGGTGGGATGATCCGTCTGTCCCCGGGCTCCTTCTGCAGGGGTTCCTGCGGCGCACACTGCACTCTCTCTCGGGGGGGGGAGTTTAGTTTCCGCGCGCTCCTTGGGTTCTGCTGCCTGGCGGCAGCGTCCCCCCGTGAAGCACGGGCAGGCGTCTCCCTCCCTCGTCTCAGCGCGCACCGCGGGCCGTCTTGACAAGGCGTCCGCGTTCGCGTGTGTTCGCCCCGCTCGGTACTCGATCTGCAGGTTGTACTCCTGCAGCTGCGCCAGCCATCGAGCCATCTGCCCCCGCGGTTCCTTGAATGTAAGGAGGAACTGCAGTGCATAATGATCGGTGCGCACACGACATTTCCTGCCGTACAAGTACGGTCGGAACTGTTTACACGCGAAAATTACAGCATACAGTTCCTGACGGGTTACACAATAGTTCAGTTCGGCCCCGCTCAGGGTCCGACTGGCGTATGCGATGACCCGCTCCGTCCCACCCTGCACTTGCGACAGCACCGCGCCCAGCCCACTGCTGCAGGCGTCAGTGTCCAAAATAAAATCGGTGGTGAAATCTGGGAAAGCCAAGGTGGGGGTGTGGGTGAGGTGGTCTTTGAGTGTGGTGAAAGCCGTCTGGCAGGCCTCCGACCACTGATAGGGGTTCTTAGGGGAGGTGAGTTGGGTGAGGGGGCGTGCAATCTCACTGAATCCCTTTACAAATCGACGGTAATAAGTGGCGAGTCCCAAGAATGACCTGATCTCCGTCAGGTTCCTCGGCCGCGGCCAATCCACTACGGCACGCACCTTCTCGGGATCGGTGCTCACCCCTGCCTCGCTGACTCGGTGTCCGAGGTACCCCACCTCGCGTTGCGCAATGTAACACTTACGTGGCTTGAGCTTGAGATGGGCTGCTCGCAGTCGCTGGAATACTTCCCGCAGCCTGGACCAGTGTTCGGACAGCGACCTACTGAACACTATTACGTCGTCCAGGTAAATCAGGCACTGTTCCCACTGCAAGCCCCGCATCACCAACTCCATCAACCGCTGGAACGTCGCGGGCGCGTTAGTGAGTCCGAACGGCAACACTCGAAACTCAAACAGGCCCATCGGGGTGGTGAATGCTGTTTTTGGCCGATCCTCCTCCGTCATCTCCACCTGCCAGTAACCGGACGCCAGATCGAGGGTGGAAAAATACCGCGCTCCTGCGAGACTGTCGAAGGTGTCGTCGATGCGTGGGATGGGAAAAGCGTCGCCGAGGGTGACTGCGTTCAATTTTCGGTAATCAACGCAGAACCGAGTCGATCCGTCCTTTTTCGTTACCAGTACCACCGGGGCAGACCAAGGGCTCGCGGAGGGCTGGATTATGTTATCGCGTAGCATATCCGTGACTGCCTCTTTGATCTGGGTCCGTTCAGGCGCGCCCACTCGGTATGCGGGGAGTTTGATGGGTCGGGCTGCACCTGTGTCAATTTGGTGCTTGACCAGGTCGGTCAGGCCCACGTCCGAATCGTGCTCACTGAACACGTCGGCGTACTCCCGCAATAACCCGCGCAGCTGATCGGCCTCCCCCTTAGGTAAGGCTGCCCAAGGCACATGTAACGCATCCTGCAGGGGAACAATCTCGGCTCGGGGGGTCGGGCCGACCCGCCAGGCCAGATCCTGGCTGTCCTCGGGGCGGCCAGGGTCCTCCGCCCAGAGTGCGAACACCGAGTCGTTCGAGTGGCGAGCGTGCAGGGGGTGTACGGTGGCTACCGGGGTGCGTCGTCGTATCATTGCCGGGGTACTGTGTGGGTTAAACACACGTATAAACAGCCGGCCCCCATCTGCGTTTACCAGTGTGGCTGACCCTACCACCCCGTATCGCGATGCCAACTCCGGGTGAGGAGTCAGCATTACCTCGCCCGATGGTCGGTGGGTTGGGTCGGTGGAGAGGGTTGCCACTGGCACCAGCATCTCGGCGAGAGGCCCGATGGTGACGGCCGACACCAGCGTAGCGGCCACGGGTGTGAAGCGTGGGCGATTCGGCTCCTGTCCTAGGAACGGAATCCGCTCCCCGCTGCCCTCCACCGTAGCGCATCGTTGCCGGGGCTGTACGTTAAGTCCCAACTTTTCCAGGAGGTCCGTTCCTGCAATGCACTCGTGGCACAACACACTCGAAACGTAGAATTCCTGTGTGCACACCTGGTTTCCTAGACGGACCTCGAGGGAGACCTTCCCCAGCAACCCCATCCCGGCTCCGCTTGCCGTGTGCAGCGCGCGATCCGGCGCCTGCAGGCAGCCCACGTCCACCCCGAGCATGCTGCAGTGCGCGGCGCTCATGAGAGAGGCCATGGCGCCCGTGTCCAACAGGATCCGGGTGCGCTGCCCGTTCACCTGGCCTTCCACCAGCGACGTGGCTCCCGTTATCCCTGCCACCAGCTCCCGCAGCCAATCGCCCGAGGTCCCTGCGCCCTTGGGTGTTGTCGTTGTAACCTGTTTATGGATCACTCGCTCGCCATTATTATTACAGCTGAATTTTTCTTTTACTGGTCTCTTTTTTTTTATGGGCCACCTACCTCCTCGTCCGCCTCCTCATCCGCCTGCTCGTCCGCCTGCTCGTCCGCCTCCTCGTCCGCCTCCTCGTCCGCCTCCTCGTCCGCCTCCTCGTCCGCCTCCTCGTCCGCCTCCTCGTCCGCCTCCTCGTCCGCCTCCTCGTCCGCCTCCTCGTCCGCCTCCTCGTCCGCCTCCTCGTCCGCCTCCTCGTCCGCCTCCTCGTCCGCCTCCTCGTCCGCCTCCTCGTCCGCCTCCTCGTCCGTCTCCTCGTCTGTCTCCTCGTCCGTCTCCTCGTCCGCCTCCTCCTCCGCATCCTCCACCACCTCACTTTTTGTGATGGCCAATTATTTTTTTACTGACCAATTTTTTTTGACTTTTTTTCTTTTTTAATTGCCACTCATTTTTTAACTGGTAATTTTTTTTGATGGCCACATTCTTTAACTCACCACATTTTTTTGACTGGTCTTTCTTTTTTTACCGGCCAATTTTTTTCACTTTTTTTTTAAGACAACTTTTTTTTAGCAGTCAATTTTTTCTTTAATGGTCACCCTTTTTTAACCAGTCACTTTTTTTGATGGCCACTTTTTTTAACCAGTCACTCTTTTTGATGTCCACTTATATTTTTATTGCCCAAATTAATTTTTTACTGGTCTCTCTTTTTTTACGGGCCACTTACCTCCTCCTCCTCTGCCTCCTCTGCTCCGATTCCTCCGCCTACGCTGCCTCCGCCTCACTTTGTGTGATGGCCAATTATTTTTTTACGGACCAATTTTTTTGGACTGTTTTTTTATTTTATAATTGCCACATTTTTTTAACCAGTAATTTTTTTTAATGGCCATTCTTTTTTAACCGGTCACTTTTTTTAATGGCCACATCTTTTTTACTGGCCAATTTTTTTCGACTGGTCTTTTTATAGGCCAATTCTTTTTTGGTCGGCCACTTCATTTTTAATGGCCACTCTTTTTAAACCAGTAATTTTTTTTGATGGCCATTATCTTTTATAGCAGCCAATTTTTTTCACTTTTTTTATGGCCACTTTTTTTTTACCAGTCAAGTTTTTTCTTTAATGGCCACTCTCTTTTTGAACCGGTCACTTTTTTTGATGGCCACGTATCTTTTTTAATGGCCCCTTTTTTTTAACCGGTATTTTTTTTGATAGCCAACTATTTTTTACTGACCAATCTTTTTTTGACTGGTCTTTTTTTTCTTAGGGGCCAATTTGATGTGGTCAATCTTTTTTTAATGGCCATTCTTTTTTAACCGGTATTTTTTTTTATTGCCACTTATCTTTTTTAATGTCCAATTTGTTTTGACTGGTCTTTTTTATGGCCCAATTCCTTTTTTGGTCGGCCACTTTTTTTTAATGGGCACTCTTTTTTTAACCAGTAATTTTTTTTGATAGCCATTTATATTTTTTACCAGCCAATTTTTAAACTTCTTTTTATGGCCACTTTTTTTTACCAGTCAATTTTTCTTTTACTGGTCTCTTTTTTTTACGGACCACCTACCT
Source organism: Lampetra fluviatilis (assembly GCF_964198595.1). Taxonomy (NCBI): domain Eukaryota; kingdom Metazoa; phylum Chordata; class Hyperoartia; order Petromyzontiformes; family Petromyzontidae; genus Lampetra; species Lampetra fluviatilis. The sequence continues at coordinate 3,663,470 of NC_136322.1, read as the reverse complement.
CCTCCTCCTCTGCCTCCTCTGCTCCGACTCCTCCGCCTACGCTGCCTCCGCCTCACTTTGTATGATGGCCAATTATTTTTTTACTGACCAATGTTTTTGGACTGTTTTTTTTTTATAATTGCCACATTTTTTTAACTAGTAATTTTTTTTCATGGCCACATGCTTTAACTCACCAATTTTTTTTGACTGGTCTTTCTATTTTTAGGGGCCAATTTTTTGTGGTCACTCTTTTTTTAATGGCCATTCTTTTTAACCTGTCACTTTTTTTAATGGCCACATCTTTTTTACTGGCCAATTTTTTTCGACTGGTCTTTTTATAGGCCAATTCTTTTTTGGTCGGCCATTTCATTTTTAATGGCCACTCTTTTTTAACCAGTCATTTTTTTTGATGGCCATTATCTTTTTTAGCAGCCAATTTTTTTCACTTTTTTTATGGCCACTTTTTTTTTACCAGTCAAGTTTTTTCTTTAATGGCCACTCTTTTTGAACCGGTCACTTTTTTTGATGGCCACGTATCTTTTTTAATGGCCCCTTTTTTTTAACCGGTATTTTTTTTGATAGCCAACTATTCTTTACTGACCAATATTTTTTTGACTGGTCTTTTTTTTTTAGGGGCCAATTTGATGTGGTCAATCTTTTTTTAATGGCCATTCTTTTTTAACCGGTATTTTTTCTTTATTGCCACTTATCTTTTTTAATGTCCAATTTGTTTTGACTGGTCTTTTTTATGGCCCAATTCCTTTTTTGCTCGGCCACTTTTTTTTTAATGGGCACTCTTTTTTAACCGGTAATTTTTTTTGATGGCCATTTATATTTTTTACCAGCCAATTTTTAAACTTCTTTTTATGGCCACTTTTTTTTTACCAGTCAATTTTTTTTTACTGGTCTCTTTTTTTGACGGGCCACCTACCTCCTCGTCCGCCTCCTCGTCCGCCTCCTCGTCCGCCTCCTCGTCCGCCTCCTCGTCCGCCTCCTCGTCCGCCTCCTCGTCCGCCTCCTCGTCCGCCTCCTCGTCCGCCTCCTCGCCCGCCTCCTCGTCCGCCTCCTCGTCCGCCTCCTCGTCCGCCTCCTCGTCCGCCTCCTCGTCTGTCTCCTCGTCCGCCTCCTCCTCCGCATCCTCCACCACCTCACTTTTTGTGATGGCCAGTTATTATTTTACTGACCAATTTTTTTTGACAGTTTTTTTCTTTTTTAATTGCCACATTTTTTGACTAGTCATTTTTTTTCATGGCCACATTCTTTAACTCACCATTTTTTTTTGACTGGTCTTTCTTTTTTACGCGCCAATTTTTTGTGGTCACTCTTTTTTTAATGGCCATTCTTTTTTAACCGGTCACTTCTTTTTGATGGCCATTTATCTTTTTTACCGGGCAATTTTTTTCACTTTTTTTATGACCACTTTTGTTACCAGTCAATTTTTTCTTTAATGGCCATTCTTTTTTAACCGGTCACTTTTTTTGATGGCCACATCTTTTTTACTGGCCAATTTTTTTTGACAGGTCTTTTTTATGAGCTAATTCTTTTTTGGTCAACTTCTTTTTTAATGTCCACTCTTTTTTAACCGGTATTCTTTTTTTGATGGCCATTTATCTTTTTTACCGGCCAATTTTTTTCACTTTTTTTATGACCACTTATTTTTTTACCAGTCAATTTTTCTTTAATGGCCACTCTTTTTTAACCAGTCACTTTTTTTAATGGCCACGTCTTTAATGGCCACTTTTTTTTACCGGTTATTTTTTTTGATGGCCACATTCTTTTACTGGCCAATTTTTTTGACTGGTCTTTTTTTACGGGCCAATTTTTTGTGGTCAATCTTTTTTTAATGGCCATTCTTTTTTAACCGGTCACTTTTTCTTATCTTATCTTTTTTACTGACCAATTTTTTTAGACTGGTCTTTTTTATGGCCCAATTCCTTTTTTGGTCAGCCACTTTTTTTTAATGGCCACTCTTTTTTAACCGGTCATTTTTTTTGATGGCCATTTATCTTTTTTACCGGCCAATTTTTAAACATTTTTTTATGACCACTTTTTTTTTTACAAGTAAATATTTTTTTTACTGGTCTCTTTTTTTTTACCGGCAACCTACCTCCTCCTCCGCCGCCGCCTCCGCCGTCTCCGCCTCACTTTGTGTGATGGTCAATTATATTTTTATTGACCAATTTTTTTTGACTGGTCTTTCTTTTTTTACGGGCCAATTTCTTGTGATAACTTTTATTAATGGCCATTCTTTTTTAACCGGTCACTTCTTTTTGATGGCCACATCTTTTTTACTGGCCATTTTTTTTGACAGGTCTTTTTTTATGGGCCAATTCTTTTTTGGTCAGCCACTTTTTTTTTAATGGCCACTCTTTTTTAACCAGTCACGTTTTTTCATGGCCACTTATCTTTTTTACTGACCAATTTATTTGGCCTGGTCTTTCTTTTTTTACGGGCCAATTTTTTGTGGTCCATCTTTTTTTAATGGCCATTCTTTTTTAACCGGTCACTTTTTTTCATGGCCATTCTTTTTTACCGGCCAATTTTTTAACTTCTCTTTATGACCACTTTTTTTTTACCAGTCAATTTTTCTTTTACTGGTCTCTTTTTTTTTATGGGCCACCTACCTCTTAGTCCGCCTCCTCGTCCGCCTCCTCGTCCGCCTCCTCGTCCGCCTCCTCGTCCGCCTCCTCGTCCGCCTCCTCGTCCGCCTCCTCGTCCGCCTCCTCGTCCGCCTCCTCGTCCGCCTCCTCGTCCGCCTCCTCGTCCGCCTCCTCGTCCGCCTCCTCGTCCGCCTCCTCGTCCGCCTCCTCGTCCGCCTCCTCGTCCGCCTCCTCGTCCGCCTCCTCGTCCGCCTCCTCGTCCGCCTCCTCGTCCGCCTCCTCGTCCGTCTCCTCGTCTGTCTCCTCGTCCGTCTCCTCGTCCGCCTCCTCCTCCGCATCCTCCACCACCTCACTTTTTGTGATGGCCAATTATTTTTTTACTGACCAATTTTTTTTTACTTTTTTTCTTTTTTAATTGCCACTCATTTTTTAATTGGTAATTTTTTTTGATGGCCACATTCTTTAACTCACCACATTTTTTTGACTGGTCTTTCTTTTTTTACCGGCCAATTTTTTTCACTTTTTTTTTAAGACAACTTTTTTTTAGCAGTCAATTTTTTCTTTAATGGTCACCCTTTTTTAACCAGTCACTTTTTTTGATGGCCACTTTTTTTAACCAGTCACTCTTTTTGATGTCCACTTATATTTTTATTGCCCAAATTAATTTTTTACTGGTCTCTCTTTTTTTACGGGCCACTTACCTCCTCCTCTGCCTCCTCTGCTCCGATTCCTCCGCCTACGCTGCCTCCGCCTCACTTTGTGTGATGGCCAATTATTTTTTTACGGACCAATTTTTTTGGACTGTTTTTTTATTTTATAATTGCCACATTTTTTTAACCAGTAATTTTTTTTCATGGCCACATTCTTTAACGCACCAATTTTTTTTGACTGGTCTTTCTTTTTTTAGGGGCCAATTTTTTGTGGTCACTCTTTTTTTAATGGCCATTCTTTTTTAACCGGTCACTTTTTTTAATGGCCACATCTTTTTTACTGGCCAATTTTTTTGGACTGGTCTTTTTATAGGCCAATTCTTTTTTGGTCGGCCACTTCATTTTTAATGGCCACTCTTTTTAAACCAGTAATTTTTTTTGATGGCCATTATCTTTTATAGCAGCCAATTTTTTTCACTTTTTTTATGGCCACTTTTTTTTTACCAGTCAAGTTTTTTCTTTAATGGCCACTCTCTTTTTGAACCGGTCACTTTTTTTGATGGCCACGTATCTTTTTTAATGGCCCCTTTTTTTTAACCGGTATTTTTTTTGATAGCCAACTATTTTTTACTGACCAATCTTTTTTTGACTGGTCTTTTTTTTCTTAGGGGCCAATTTGATGTGGTCAATCTTTTTTTAATGGCCATTCTTTTTTAACCGGTATTTTTTTTTATTGCCACTTATCTTTTTTAATGTCCAATTTGTTTTGACTGGTCTTTTTTATGGCCCAATTCCTTTTTTGGTCGGCCACTTTTTTTTAATGGGCACTCTTTTTTTAACCAGTAATTTTTTTTGATAGCCATTTATATTTTTTACCAGCCAATTTTTAAACTTCTTTTTATGGCCACTTTTTTTTACCAGTCAATTTTTCTTTTACTGGTCTCTTTTTTTTTACGGACCACCTACCTCCTCCTCCTCTGCCTCCTCTGCTCCGACTCCTCCGCCTACGCTGCCTCCGCCTCACTTTGTATGATGGCCAATTATTTTTTTACTGACCAATGTTTTTGGACTGTTTTTTTTTTTTATAATTGCCACATTTTTTTAACTAGTAATTTTTTTTCATGGCCACATGCTTTAACTCACCAATTTTTTTTGACTGGTCTTTCTATTTTTAGGGGCCAATTTTTTGTGGTCACTCTTTTTTTAATGGCCATTCTTTTTAACCTGTCACTTTTTTTAATGGCCACATCTTTTTTACTGGCCAATTTTTTTCGACTGGTCTTTTTATAGGCCAATTCTTTTTTGGTCGGCCATTTCATTTTTAATGGCCACTCTTTTTTAACCAGTCATTTTTTTTGATGGCCATTATCTTTTTTAGCAGCCAATTTTTTTCACTTTTTTTATGGCCACTTTTTTTTTACCAGTCAAGTTTTTTCTTTAATGGCCACTCTTTTTGAACCGGTCACTTTTTTTGATGGCCACGTATCTTTTTTAATGGCCCCTTTTTTTTAACCGGTATTTTTTTTGATAGCCAACTATTCTTTACTGACCAATATTTTTTTGACTGGTCTTTTTTTTTTAGGGGCCAATTTGATGTGGTCAATCTTTTTTTAATGGCCATTCTTTTTTAACCGGTATTTTTTCTTTATTGCCACTTATCTTTTTTAATGTCCAATTTGTTTTGACTGGTCTTTTTTATGGCCCAATTCCTTTTTGGTCGGCCACTTTTTTTTTAATGGGCACTCTTTTTTAACCGGTAATTTTTTTTGATGGCCATTTATATTTTTTACCAGCCAATTTTTAAACTTCTTTTTATGGCCACTTTTTTTTACCAGTCAATTTTTTTTTACTGGTCTCTTTTTTTGACGGGCCACCTACCTCCTCGTCCGCCTCCTCGTCCGCCTCCTCGTCCGCCTCCTCGTCCGCCTCCTCGTCCGCCTCCTCGTCCGCCTCCTCGTCCGCCTCCTCGTCCGCCTCCTCGTCCGCCTCCTCGCCCGCCTCCTCGTCCGCCTCCTCGTCCGCCTCCTCGTCCGCCTCCTCGTCCGCCTCCTCGTCTGTCTCCTCGTCCGCCTCCTCCTCCGCATCCTCCACCACCTCACTTTTTGTGATGGCCAGTTATTATTTTACTGACCAATTTTTTTTGACAGTTTTTTTCTTTTTTAATTGCCACATTTTTTGACTAGTCATTTTTTTTCATGGCCACATTCTTTAACTCACCATTTTTTTTTGACTGGTCTTTCTTTTTTACGCGCCAATTTTTTGTGGTCACTCTTTTTTTAATGGCCATTCTTTTTTAACCGGTCACTTCTTTTTGATGGCCATTTATCTTTTTTACCGGGCAATTTTTTTCACTTTTTTTATGACCACTTTTGTTACCAGTCAATTTTTTCTTTAATGGCCATTCTTTTTTAACCGGTCACTTTTTTTGATGGCCACATCTTTTTTACTGGCCAATTTTTTTTGACAGGTCTTTTTTATGAGCTAATTCTTTTTTGGTCAACTTCTTTTTTAATGTCCACTCTTTTTTAACCGGTATTCTTTTTTTGATGGCCATTTATCTTTTTTACCGGCCAATTTTTTTCACTTTTTTTATGACCACTTATTTTTTTACCAGTCAATTTTTCTTTAATGGCCACTCTTTTTTAACCAGTCACTTTTTTTAATGGCCACGTCTTTAATGGCCACTTTTTTTTACCGGTTATTTTTTTTGATGGCCACATTCTTTTACTGGCCAATTTTTTTGACTGGTCTTTTTTTACGGGCCAATTTTTTGTGGTCAATCTTTTTTTAATGGCCATTCTTTTTTAACCGGTCACTTTTCTTATCTTATCTTTTTTACTGACCAATTTTTTTAGACTGGTCTTTTTTATGGCCCAATTCCTTTTTTGGTCAGCCACTTTTTTTTAATGGCCACTCTTTTTTAACCGGTCATTTTTTTTGATGGCCATTTATCTTTTTTACCGGCCAATTTTTAAAAAAATTTTTATGACCACTTTTTTTTTTACAAGTAAATATTTTTTTTACTGGTCTCTTTTTTTTTACCGGCAACCTACCTCCTCCTCCGCCGCCGCCTCCGCCGTCTCCGCCTCACTTTGTGTGATGGTCAATTATATTTTTATTGACCAATTTTTTTTGACTGGTCTTTCTTTTTTTACGGGCCAATTTCTTGTGATAACTTTTATTAATGGCCATTCTTTTTTAACCGGTCACTTCTTTTTGATGGCCACATCTTTTTTACTGGCCATTTTTTTTGACAGGTCTTTTTTTATGGGCCAATTCTTTTTTGGTCAGCCACTTTTTTTTAATGGCCACTCTTTTTTAACCAGTCACGTTTTTTCATGGCCACTTATCTTTTTTACTGACCAATTTATTTGGCCTGGTCTTTCTTTTTTTACGGGCCAATTTTTTGTGGTCCATCTTTTTTTAATGGCCATTCTTTTTTAACCGGTCACTTTTTTTCATGGCCATTCATCTTTTTTACCGGCCAATTTTTTAACTTCTCTTTATGACCACTTTTTTTTTACCAGTCAATTTTTCTTTTACTGGTCTCTTTTTTTTTATGGGCCACCTACCTCCTCGTCCGCCTCCTCGTCCGCCTCCTCGTCCGCCTCCTCGTCCGCCTCCTCGTCCGCCTCCTCGTCCGCCTCCTCGTCCGCCTCCTCGTCCGCCTCCTCGTCCGCCTCCTCGTCCGCCTCCTCGTCCGCCTCCTCGTCCGCCTCCTCGTCCGCCTCCTCGTCCGCCTCCTCGTCCGCCTCCTCGTCCGCCTCCTCGTCCGCCTCCTCGTCCGCCTCCTCGTCCGCCTCCTCGTCCGCCTCCTCGTCCGCCTCCTCGTCCGCCTCCTCGTCCGCCTCCTCGTCCGTCTCCTCGTCCGTCTCCTCGTCCGCCTCCTCCTCCGCATCCTCCACCACCTCACTTTTTGTGATGGCCAATTATTTTTTTACTGACCAATTTTTTTTTACTTTTTTTCTTTTTTAATTGCCACTCATTTTTTAATTGGTAATTTTTTTTGATGGCCACATTCTTTAACTCACCACATTTTTTTGACTGGTCTTTCTTTTTTTACCGGCCAATTTTTTCACTTTTTTTTTAAGACAACTTTTTTTTAGCAGTCAATTTTTTCTTTAATGGTCACCCTTTTTTAACCAGTCACTTTTTTTGATGGCCACTTTTTTTAACCAGTCACTCTTTTTGATGTCCACTTATATTTTTATTGCCCAAATTAATTTTTTACTGGTCTCTCTTTTTTTACGGGCCACTTACCTCCTCCTCTACCTCCTCTGCTCCGATTCCTCCGCCTACGCTGCCTCCGCCTCACTTTGTGTGATGGCCAATTATTTTTTTACGGACCAATTTTTTTGGACTGTTTTTTTATTTTATAATTGCCACATTTTTTTAACCAGTAATTTTTTTTAATGGCCATTCTTTTTTAACCGGTCACTTTTTTTAATGGCCACGTCTTTAATGGCCACTTTTTTTTACCGGTTATTTTTTTTGATGGCCACATTCTTTTACTGGCCAATTTTTTTGACTGGTCTTTTTTTACGGGCCAATTTTTTGTGGTCAATCTTTTTTTAATGGCCATTCTTTTTTAACCGGTCACTTTTTCTTATCTTATCTTTTTTACTGACCAATTTTTTTAGACTGGTCTTTTTTATGGCCCAATTCCTTTTTTGGTCAGCCACTTTTTTTTAATGGCCACTCTTTTTTAACCGGTCATTTTTTTTTCATGGCCATTTATCTTTTTTACCGGCCAATTTTTAAACATTTTTTTATGACCACTTTTTTTTTTACAAGTAAATATTTTTTTTACTGGTCTCTTTTTTTTTACCGGCAACCTACCTCCTCCTCCGCCGCCGCCTCCGCCGTCTCCGCCTCACTTTGTGTGATGGTCAATTATATTTTTATTGACCAATTTTTTTTGACTGGTCTTTCTTTTTTTACGGGCCAATTTCTTGTGATAACTTTTATTAATGGCCATTCTTTTTTAACCGGTCACTTCTTTTTGATGGCCACATCTTTTTTACTGGCCATTTTTTTTGACAGGTCTTTTTTTATGGGCCAATTCTTTTTTGGTCAGCCACTTTTTTTTAATGGCCACTCTTTTTTAACCAGTCACGTTTTTTCATGGCCACTTATCTTTTTTACTGACCAATTTATTTGGCCTGGTCTTTCTTTTTTTACGGGCCAATTTTTTGTGGTCCATCTTTTTTTAATGGCCATTCTTTTTTAACCGGTCACTTTTTTTCATGGCCATTCATCTTTTTTACCGGCCAATTTTTTAACTTCTCTTTATGACCACTTTTTTTTTACCAGTCAATTTTTCTTTTACTGGTCTCTTTTTTTTTATGGGCCACCTACCTCCTCGTCCGCCTCCTCATCCGCCTCCTCGTCCGCCTCCTCGTCCGCCTCCTCGTCCGCCTCCTCGTCCGCCTCCTCGTCCGCCTCCTCGTCCGCCTCCTCGTCCGCCTCCTCGTCCGCCTCCTCGTCCGCCTCCTCGTCCGCCTCCTCGTCCGCCTCCTCGTCCGCCTCCTCGTCCGCCTCCTCGTCCGCCTCCTCGTCCGCCTCCTCGTCCGTCTCCTCGTCTGTCTCCTCGTCCGTCTCCTCGTCCGCCTCCTCCTCCGCATCCTCCACCACCTCACTTTTTGTGATGGCCAATTATTTTTTTACTGACCAATTTTTTTTGACTTTTTTTCTTTTTTAATTGCCACTCATTTTTTAACTGGTAATTTTTTTTGATGGCCACATTCTTTAACTCACCACATTTTTTTGACTGGTCTTTCTTTTTTTACCGGCCAATTTTTTTCACTTTTTTTTTAAGACAACTTTTTTTTTAGCAGTCAATTTTTTCTTTAATGGTCACCCTTTTTTAACCAGTCACTTTTTTTGATGGCCACTTTTTTTAACCAGTCACTCTTTTTGATGTCCACTTATATTTTTATTGCCCAAATTAATTTTTTACTGGTCTCTCTTTTTTTACGGGCCACTTACCTCCTCCTCCTCTGCCTCCTCTGCTCCGATTCCTCCGCCTACGCTGCCTCCGCCTCACTTTGTGTGATGGCCAATTATTTTTTTACGGACCAATTTTTTTGGATTGTTTTTTTATTTTATAATTGCCACATTTTTTTAACCAGTAATTTTTTTTCATGGCCACATTCTTTAACGCACCAATTTTTTTTGACTGGTCTTTCTTTTTTTAGGGGCCAATTTTTTGTGGTCACTCTTTTTTTAATGGCCATTCTTTTTTAACCGGTCACTTTTTTTAATGGCCACATCTTTTTTACTGGCCAATTTTTTTGGACTGGTCTTTTTATAGGCCAATTCTTTTTTGGTCGGCCACTTCATTTTTAATGGCCACTCTTTTTAAACCAGTAATTTTTTTTGATGGCCATTATCTTTTTTAGCGGCCAATTTTTTTCACTTTTTTTATGACCACTTTTGTTACCAGTCAATTTTTTCTTTAATGGCCATTCTTTTTTAACCGGTCACTTTTTTTGATGGCCACATCTTTTTTAATGGCCAATTTTTTTTGACAGGTCTTTTTTATGAGCTAATTCTTTTTTGGTCAACTTCTTTTTTAATGTCCACTCTTTTTTAACCGGTATTCTTTTTTTGATGGCCATTTATCTTTTTTACCGGCCAATTTGTTTCACTTTTTTTATGACCACTTATTTTTTTACCAGTCAATTTTTCTTTTACTGGTCTCTTTTTTTTTATGGGCCACCTACCTCCTCGTCCGCCTCCTCATCCGCCTCCTCGTCCGCCTCCTCATCCGCCTCCTCGTCCGCCTCCTCGTCCGCCTCCTCGTCCGCCTCCTCGTCCGCCTCCTCGTCCGCCTCCTCGTCCGCCTCCTCGTCCGCCTCCTCGTCCGCCTCCTCGTCCGCCTCCTCGTCCGTCTCCTCGTCTGTCTCCTCGTCCGTCTCCTCGTCCGCCTCCTCCTCCGCATCCTCCACCACCTCACTTTTTGTGATGGCCAATTATTTTTTTACTGACCAATTTTTTTTTACTTTTTTTCTTTTTTAATTGCCACTCATTTTTTAATTGGTAATTTTTTTTGATGGCCACATTCTTTAACTCACCACATTTTTTTGACTGGTCTTTCTTTTTTTACCGGCCAATTTTTTTCACTTTTTTTTTAAGACAACTTTTTTTTAGCAGTCAATTTTTTCTTTAATGGTCACCCTTTTTTAACCAGTCACTTTTTTTGATGGCCACTTTTTTTAACCAGTCACTCTTTTTGATGTCCACTTATATTTTTATTGCCCAAATTAATTTTTTACTGGTCTCTCTTTTTTTACGGGCCACTTACCTCCTCCTCCTCTGCCTCCTCTGCTCCGATTCCTCCGCCTACGCTGCCTCCGCCTCACTTTGTGTGATGGCCAATTATTTTTTTACGGACCAATTTTTTTGGACTGTTTTTTTATTTTATAATTGCCACATTTTTTTAACCAGTAATTTTTTTTAATGGCCATTCTTTTTTAACCGGTCACTTTTTTTAATGGCCACATCTTTTTTACTGGCCAATTTTTTTCGACTGGTCTTTTTATAGGCCAATTCTTTTTTGGTCGGCCACTTCATTTTTAATGGCCACTCTTTTTAAACCAGTAATTTTTTTTGATGGCCATTATCTTTTATAGCAGCCAATTTTTTTCACTTTTTTTATGGCCACTTTTTTTTTACCAGTCAAGTTTTTTCTTTAATGGCCACTCTCTTTTTGAACCGGTCACTTTTTTTGATGGCCACGTATCTTTTTTAATGGCCCCTTTTTTTTAACCGGTATTTTTTTTGATAGCCAACTATTTTTTACTGACCAATCTTTTTTTGACTGGTCTTTTTTTTCTTAGGGGCCAATTTGATGTGGTCAATCTTTTTTTAATGGCCATTCTTTTTTAACCGGTATTTTTTTTTATTGCCACTTATCTTTTTTAATGTCCAATTTGTTTTGACTGGTCTTTTTTATGGCCCAATTCCTTTTTTGGTCGGCCACTTTTTTTTAATGGGCACTCTTTTTTTAACCAGTAATTTTTTTTGATAGCCATTTATATTTTTTACCAGCCAATTTTTAAACTTCTTTTTATGGCCACTTTTTTTTACCAGTCAATTTTTCTTTTACTGGTCTCTTTTTTTTACGGACCACCTACCTCCTCCTCCTCTGCCTCCTCTGCTCCGACTCCTCCGCCTACGCTGCCTCCGCCTCACTTTGTATGATGGCCAATTATTTTTTTACTGACCAATGTTTTTGGACTGTTTTTTTTTTATAATTGCCACATTTTTTTAACTAGTAATTTTTTTTCATGGCCACATGCTTTAACTCACCAATTTTTTTTGACTGGTCTTTCTATTTTTAGGGGCCAATTTTTTGTGGTCACTCTTTTTTTAATGGCCATTCTTTTTAACCTGTCACTTTTTTTAATGGCCACATCTTTTTTACTGGCCAATTTTTTTCGACTGGTCTTTTTATAGGCCAATTCTTTTTTGGTCGGCCATTTCATTTTTAATGGCCACTCTTTTTTAACCAGTCATTTTTTTTGATGGCCATTATCTTTTTTAGCAGCCAATTTTTTTCACTTTTTTTATGGCCACTTTTTTTTTACCAGTCAAGTTTTTTCTTTAATGGCCACTCTTTTTGAACCGGTCACTTTTTTTGATGGCCACGTATCTTTTTTAATGGCCCCTTTTTTTTAACCGGTATTTTTTTTGATAGCCAACTATTCTTTACTGACCAATATTTTTTTGACTGGTCTTTTTTTTTTAGGGGCCAATTTGATGTGGTCAATCTTTTTTTAATGGCCATTCTTTTTTAACCGGTATTTTTTCTTTATTGCCACTTATCTTTTTTAATGTCCAATTTGTTTTGACTGGTCTTTTTTATGGCCCAATTCCTTTTTTGCTCGGCCACTTTTTTTTTAATGGGCACTCTTTTTTAACCGGTAATTTTTTTTGATGGCCATTTATATTTTTTACCAGCCAATTTTTAAACTTCTTTTTATGGCCACTTTTTTTTTACCAGTCAATTTTTTTTTACTGGTCTCTTTTTTTGACGGGCCACCTACCTCCTCGTCCGCCTCCTCGTCCGCCTCCTCGTCCGCCTCCTCGTCCGCCTCCTCGTCCGCCTCCTCGTCCGCCTCCTCGTCCGCCTCCTCGTCCGCCTCCTCGTCCGCCTCCTCGCCCGCCTCCTCGTCCGCCTCCTCGTCCGCCTCCTCGTCCGCCTCCTCGTCCGCCTCCTCGTCTGTCTCCTCGTCCGCCTCCTCCTCCGCATCCTCCACCACCTCACTTTTTGTGATGGCCAGTTATTATTTTACTGACCAATTTTTTTTGACAGTTTTTTTCTTTTTTAATTGCCACATTTTTTGACTAGTCATTTTTTTTCATGGCCACATTCTTTAACTCACCATTTTTTTTTGACTGGTCTTTCTTTTTTACGCGCCAATTTTTTGTGGTCACTCTTTTTTTAATGGCCATTCTTTTTTAACCGGTCACTTCTTTTTGATGGCCATTTATCTTTTTTACCGGGCAATTTTTTTCACTTTTTTTATGACCACTTTTGTTACCAGTCAATTTTTTCTTTAATGGCCATTCTTTTTTAACCGGTCACTTTTTTTGATGGCCACATCTTTTTTACTGGCCAATTTTTTTTGACAGGTCTTTTTTATGAGCTAATTCTTTTTTGGTCAACTTCTTTTTTAATGTCCACTCTTTTTTAACCGGTATTCTTTTTTTGATGGCCATTTATCTTTTTTACCGGCCAATTTTTTTCACTTTTTTTATGACCACTTATTTTTTTACCAGTCAATTTTTCTTTAATGGCCACTCTTTTTTAACCAGTCACTTTTTTTAATGGCCACGTCTTTAATGGCCACTTTTTTTTACCGGTTATTTTTTTTGATGGCCACATTCTTTTACTGGCCAATTTTTTTGACTGGTCTTTTTTTACGGGCCAATTTTTTGTGGTCAATCTTTTTTTAATGGCCATTCTTTTTTAACCGGTCACTTTTTCTTATCTTATCTTTTTTACTGACCAATTTTTTTAGACTGGTCTTTTTTATGGCCCAATTCCTTTTTTGGTCAGCCACTTTTTTTTAATGGCCACTCTTTTTTAACCGGTCATTTTTTTTGATGGCCATTTATCTTTTTTACCGGCCAATTTTTAAACATTTTTTTATGACCACTTTTTTTTTTACAAGTAAATATTTTTTTTACTGGTCTCTTTTTTTTTACCGGCAACCTACCTCCTCCTCCGCCGCCGCCTCCGCCGTCTCCGCCTCACTTTGTGTGATGGTCAATTATATTTTTATTGACCAATTTTTTTTGACTGGTCTTTCTTTTTTTACGGGCCAATTTCTTGTGATAACTTTTATTAATGGCCATTCTTTTTTAACCGGTCACTTCTTTTTGATGGCCACATCTTTTTTACTGGCCATTTTTTTTGACAGGTCTTTTTTTATGGGCCAATTCTTTTTTGGTCAGCCACTTTTTTTTTAATGGCCACTCTTTTTTAACCAGTCACGTTTTTTCATGGCCACTTATCTTTTTTACTGACCAATTTATTTGGCCTGGTCTTTCTTTTTTTACGGGCCAATTTTTTGTGGTCCATCTTTTTTTAATGGCCATTCTTTTTTAACCGGTCACTTTTTTTCATGGCCATTCATCTTTTTTACCGGCCAATTTTTTAACTTCTCTTTATGACCACTTTTTTTTTACCAGTCAATTTTTCTTTTACTGGTCTCTTTTTTTTTATGGGCCACCTACCTCTTAGTCCGCCTCCTCGTCCGCCTCCTCGTCCGCCTCCTCGTCCGCCTCCTCGTCCGCCTCCTCGTCCGCCTCCTCGTCCGCCTCCTCGTCCGCCTCCTCGTCCGCCTCCTCGTCCGCCTCCTCGTCCGCCTCCTCGTCCGCCTCCTCGTCCGCCTCCTCGTCCGCCTCCTCGTCCGCCTCCTCGTCCGCCTCCTCGTCCGCCTCCTCGTCCGCCTCCTCGTCCGCCTCCTCGTCCGCCTCCTCGTCCGCCTCCTCGTCCGTCTCCTCGTCCGTCTCCTCGTCCGTCTCCTCGTCCGCCTCCTCCTCCGCATCCTCCACCACCTCACTTTTTGTGATGGCCAATTATTTTTTTACTGACCAATTTTTTTTTACTTTTTTTCTTTTTTAATTGCCACTCATTTTTTAATTGGTAATTTTTTTTGATGGCCACATTCTTTAACTCACCACATTTTTTTGACTGGTCTTTCTTTTTTTACCGGCCAATTTTTTTCACTTTTTTTTTAAGACAACTTTTTTTTAGCAGTCAATTTTTTCTTTAATGGTCACCCTTTTTTAACCAGTCACTTTTTTTGATGGCCACTTTTTTTAACCAGTCACTCTTTTTGATGTCCACTTATATTTTTATTGCCCAAATTAATTTTTTACTGGTCTCTCTTTTTTTACGGGCCACTTACCTCCTCCTCTGCCTCCTCTGCTCCGATTCCTCCGCCTACGCTGCCTCCGCCTCACTTTGTGTGATGGCCAATTATTTTTTTACGGACCAATTTTTTTGGACTGTTTTTTTATTTTATAATTGCCACATTTTTTTAACCAGTAATTTTTTTTCATGGCCACATTCTTTAACGCACCAATTTTTTTTGACTGGTCTTTCTTTTTTTAGGGGCCAATTTTTTGTGGTCACTCTTTTTTTAATGGCCATTCTTTTTTAACCGGTCACTTTTTTTAATGGCCACATCTTTTTTACTGGCCAATTTTTTTGGACTGGTCTTTTTATAGGCCAATTCTTTTTTGGTCGGCCACTTCATTTTTAATGGCCACTCTTTTTAAACCAGTAATTTTTTTTGATGGCCATTATCTTTTATAGCAGCCAATTTTTTTCACTTTTTTTATGGCCACTTTTTTTTTACCAGTCAAGTTTTTTCTTTAATGGCCACTCTCTTTTTGAACCGGTCACTTTTTTTGATGGCCACGTATCTTTTTTAATGGCCCCTTTTTTTTAACCGGTATTTTTTTTGATAGCCAACTATTTTTTACTGACCAATCTTTTTTTGACTGGTCTTTTTTTTCTTAGGGGCCAATTTGATGTGGTCAATCTTTTTTTAATGGCCATTCTTTTTTAACCGGTATTTTTTTTTATTGCCACTTATCTTTTTTAATGTCCAATTTGTTTTGACTGGTCTTTTTTATGGCCCAATTCCTTTTTTGGTCGGCCACTTTTTTTTAATGGGCACTCTTTTTTTAACCAGTAATTTTTTTTGATAGCCATTTATATTTTTTACCAGCCAATTTTTAAACTTCTTTTTATGGCCACTTTTTTTTACCAGTCAATTTTTCTTTTACTGGTCTCTTTTTTTTTACGGACCACCTACCTCCTCCTCCTCTGCCTCCTCTGCTCCGACTCCTCCGCCTACGCTGCCTCCGCCTCACTTTGTATGATGGCCAATTATTTTTTTACTGACCAATGTTTTTGGACTGTTTTTTTTTTTTATAATTGCCACATTTTTTTAACTAGTAATTTTTTTTCATGGCCACATGCTTTAACTCACCAATTTTTTTTGACTGGTCTTTCTATTTTTAGGGGCCAATTTTTTGTGGTCACTCTTTTTTTAATGGCCATTCTTTTTAACCTGTCACTTTTTTTAATGGCCACATCTTTTTTACTGGCCAATTTTTTTCGACTGGTCTTTTTATAGGCCAATTCTTTTTTGGTCGGCCATTTCATTTTTAATGGCCACTCTTTTTTAACCAGTCATTTTTTTTGATGGCCATTATCTTTTTTAGCAGCCAATTTTTTTCACTTTTTTTATGGCCACTTTTTTTTTACCAGTCAAGTTTTTTCTTTAATGGCCACTCTTTTTGAACCGGTCACTTTTTTTGATGGCCACGTATCTTTTTTAATGGCCCCTTTTTTTTAACCGGTATTTTTTTTGATAGCCAACTATTCTTTACTGACCAATATTTTTTTGACTGGTCTTTTTTTTTTAGGGGCCAATTTGATGTGGTCAATCTTTTTTTAATGGCCATTCTTTTTTAACCGGTATTTTTTCTTTATTGCCACTTATCTTTTTTAATGTCCAATTTGTTTTGACTGGTCTTTTTTATGGCCCAATTCCTTTTTGGTCGGCCACTTTTTTTTTAATGGGCACTCTTTTTTAACCGGTAATTTTTTTTGATGGCCATTTATATTTTTTACCAGCCAATTTTTAAACTTCTTTTTATGGCCACTTTTTTTTACCAGTCAATTTTTTTTTACTGGTCTCTTTTTTTGACGGGCCACCTACCTCCTCGTCCGCCTCCTCGTCCGCCTCCTCGTCCGCCTCCTCGTCCGCCTCCTCGTCCGCCTCCTCGTCCGCCTCCTCGTCCGCCTCCTCGTCCGCCTCCTCGTCCGCCTCCTCGCCCGCCTCCTCGTCCGCCTCCTCGTCCGCCTCCTCGTCCGCCTCCTCGTCCGCCTCCTCGTCTGTCTCCTCGTCCGCCTCCTCCTCCGCATCCTCCACCACCTCACTTTTTGTGATGGCCAGTTATTATTTTACTGACCAATTTTTTTTGACAGTTTTTTTCTTTTTTAATTGCCACATTTTTTGACTAGTCATTTTTTTTCATGGCCACATTCTTTAACTCACCATTTTTTTTTGACTGGTCTTTCTTTTTTACGCGCCAATTTTTTGTGGTCACTCTTTTTTTAATGGCCATTCTTTTTTAACCGGTCACTTCTTTTTGATGGCCATTTATCTTTTTTACCGGGCAATTTTTTTCACTTTTTTTATGACCACTTTTGTTACCAGTCAATTTTTTCTTTAATGGCCATTCTTTTTTAACCGGTCACTTTTTTTGATGGCCACATCTTTTTTACTGGCCAATTTTTTTTGACAGGTCTTTTTTATGAGCTAATTCTTTTTTGGTCAACTTCTTTTTTAATGTCCACTCTTTTTTAACCGGTATTCTTTTTTTGATGGCCATTTATCTTTTTTACCGGCCAATTTTTTTCACTTTTTTTATGACCACTTATTTTTTTACCAGTCAATTTTTCTTTAATGGCCACTCTTTTTTAACCAGTCACTTTTTTTAATGGCCACGTCTTTAATGGCCACTTTTTTTTACCGGTTATTTTTTTTGATGGCCACATTCTTTTACTGGCCAATTTTTTTGACTGGTCTTTTTTTACGGGCCAATTTTTTGTGGTCAATCTTTTTTTAATGGCCATTCTTTTTTAACCGGTCACTTTTCTTATCTTATCTTTTTTACTGACCAATTTTTTTAGACTGGTCTTTTTTATGGCCCAATTCCTTTTTTGGTCAGCCACTTTTTTTTAATGGCCACTCTTTTTTAACCGGTCATTTTTTTTGATGGCCATTTATCTTTTTTACCGGCCAATTTTTAAAAAAATTTTTATGACCACTTTTTTTTTTACAAGTAAATATTTTTTTTACTGGTCTCTTTTTTTTTACCGGCAACCTACCTCCTCCTCCGCCGCCGCCTCCGCCGTCTCCGCCTCACTTTGTGTGATGGTCAATTATATTTTTATTGACCAATTTTTTTTGACTGGTCTTTCTTTTTTTACGGGCCAATTTCTTGTGATAACTTTTATTAATGGCCATTCTTTTTTAACCGGTCACTTCTTTTTGATGGCCACATCTTTTTTACTGGCCATTTTTTTTGACAGGTCTTTTTTTATGGGCCAATTCTTTTTTGGTCAGCCACTTTTTTTTAATGGCCACTCTTTTTTAACCAGTCACGTTTTTTCATGGCCACTTATCTTTTTTACTGACCAATTTATTTGGCCTGGTCTTTCTTTTTTTACGGGCCAATTTTTTGTGGTCCATCTTTTTTTAATGGCCATTCTTTTTTAACCGGTCACTTTTTTTCATGGCCATTCATCTTTTTTACCGGCCAATTTTTTAACTTCTCTTTATGACCACTTTTTTTTTACCAGTCAATTTTTCTTTTACTGGTCTCTTTTTTTTTATGGGCCACCTACCTCCTCGTCCGCCTCCTCGTCCGCCTCCTCGTCCGCCTCCTCGTCCGCCTCCTCGTCCGCCTCCTCGTCCGCCTCCTCGTCCGCCTCCTCGTCCGCCTCCTCGTCCGCCTCCTCGTCCGCCTCCTCGTCCGCCTCCTCGTCCGCCTCCTCGTCCGCCTCCTCGTCCGCCTCCTCGTCCGCCTCCTCGTCCGCCTCCTCGTCCGCCTCCTCGTCCGCCTCCTCGTCCGCCTCCTCGTCCGCCTCCTCGTCCGCCTCCTCGTCCGCCTCCTCGTCCGTCTCCTCGTCCGTCTCCTCGTCCGCCTCCTCCTCCGCATCCTCCACCACCTCACTTTTTGTGATGGCCAATTATTTTTTTACTGACCAATTTTTTTTTACTTTTTTTCTTTTTTAATTGCCACTCATTTTTTAATTGGTAATTTTTTTTGATGGCCACATTCTTTAACTCACCACATTTTTTTGACTGGTCTTTCTTTTTTTACCGGCCAATTTTTTCACTTTTTTTTAAGACAACTTTTTTTTAGCAGTCAATTTTTTCTTTAATGGTCACCCTTTTTTAACCAGTCACTTTTTTTGATGGCCACTTTTTTTAACCAGTCACTCTTTTTGATGTCCACTTATATTTTTATTGCCCAAATTAATTTTTTACTGGTCTCTCTTTTTTTACGGGCCACTTACCTCCTCCTCTACCTCCTCTGCTCCGATTCCTCCGCCTACGCTGCCTCCGCCTCACTTTGTGTGATGGCCAATTATTTTTTTACGGACCAATTTTTTTGGACTGTTTTTTTATTTTATAATTGCCACATTTTTTTAACCAGTAATTTTTTTTCATGGCCACATTCTTTAACGCACCAATTTTTTTTGACTGGTCTTTCTTTTTTTAGGGGCCAATTTTTTGTGGTCACTCTTTTTTTAATGGCCATTCTTTTTTAACCGGTCACTTTTTTTAATGGCCACATCTTTTTTACTGGCCAATTTTTTTGGACTGGTCTTTTTATAGGCCAATTCTTTTTTGGTCGGCCACTTCATTTTTAATGGCCACTCTTTTTAAACCAGTAATTTTTTTTGATGGCCATTATCTTTTTTAGCAGCCAATTTTTTTCACTTTTTTTATGGCCACTTTTTTTTTACCAGTCAAGTTTTTTCTTTAATGGCCACTCTCTTTTTGAACCGGTCACTTTTTTTGATGGCCACGTATCTTTTTTAATGGCCCCTTTTTTTTAACCGGTATTTTTTTTGATAGCCAACTATTTTTTACTGACCAATCTTTTTTTGACTGGTCTTTTTTTTCTTAGGGGCCAATTTGATGTGGTCAATCTTTTTTTAATGGCCATTCTTTTTTAACCGGTATTTTTTTTTATTGCCACTTATCTTTTTTAATGTCCAATTTGTTTTGACTGGTCTTTTTTATGGCCCAATTCCTTTTTTGGTCGGCCACTTTTTTTTAATGGGCACTCTTTTTTTAACCAGTAATTTTTTTTGATAGCCATTTATATTTTTTACCAGCCAATTTTTAAACTTCTTTTTATGGCCACTTTTTTTTACCAGTCAATTTTTCTTTTACTGGTCTCTTTTTTTTACGGACCACCTACCTCCTCCTCCTCTGCCTCCTCTGCTCCGACTCCTCCGCCAACGCTGCCTCCGCCTCACTTTGTATGATGGCCAATTATTTTTTTACTGACCAATGTTTTTGGACTGTTTTTTTTTTATAATTGCCACATTTTTTTAACTAGTAATTTTTTTTCATGGCCACATGCTTTAACTCACCAATTTTTTTTGACTGGTCTTTCTTTTTTTAGGGGCCAATTTTTTGTGGTCACTCTTTTTTTAATGGCCACATCTTTTTTACTGGCCAATTTTTTTCGACTGGTCTTTTTATAGGCCAATTCTTTTTTGGTCGGCCATTTCATTTTTAATGGCCACTCTTTTTTAACCTGTCATTTTTTTTGATGGCCATTATATTTTTTAGCAGCCAATTTTTTTCACTTTTTTTATGGCCACTTTTTTTTTACCAGTCAAGTTTTTTCTTTAATGGCCACTCTTTTTGAACCGGTCACTTTTTTTGATGGCCACGTATCTTTTTTAATGGCCCCTTTTTTTTAACCGGTATTTTTTTTGATAGCCAACTATTCTTTACTGACCAATATTTTTTTGACTGGTCTTTTTTTTTTAGGGGCCAATTTGATGTGGTCAATCTTTTTTTAATGGCCATTCTTTTTTAACCGGTATTTTTTCTTTATTGCCACTTATCTTTTTTAATGTCCAATTTGTTTTGACTGGTCTTTTTTATGGCCCAATTCCTTTTTTGCTCGGCCACTTTTTTTTTAATGGGCACTCTTTTTTAACCGGTAATTTTTTTTGATGGCCATTCATATTTTTTACCAGCCAATTTTTAAACTTCTTTTTATGGCCACTTTTTTTTTACCAGTCAATTTTTTTTTACTGGTCTCTTTTTTTGACGGGCCACCTACCTCCTCGTCCGCCTCCTCGTCCGCCTCCTCGTCCGCCTCCTCGTCCGCCTCCTCGTCCGCCTCCTCGTCCGCCTCCTCATCCGCCTCCTCGCCCGCCTCCTCGTCCGGCTCCTCGTCCGCCTCCTCGTCCGTCTCCTCGTCCACCTCCTCCTCCGCATCCTCCACCACCTCACTTTTTGTGATGGCCAGTTATTTTTTTACTGACCAATTTTTTTTGACAGTTTTTTTCTTTTTTAATTGCCACATTTTTTGACTAGTCATTATTTTTCATGGCCACATTCTTTAACTCACCATTTTTTTTTGACTGGTCTTTCTTTTTTACGCGCCAATTTTTTGTGGTCACTCTTTTTTTAATGGTCATTCTTTTTTAACCGGTCACTTCTTTTTGATGGCAATTTATCTTTTTTACCGGGCAATTTTTTTCACTTTTTTTATGACCACTTTTGTTACCAGTCAATTTTTTCTTTAATGGCCATTCTTTTTTAACCGGTCACTTTTTTTGATGGCCACATCTTTTTTACTGGCCAATTTTTTTTGACAGGTCTTTTTTATGAGCTAATTCTTTTTTGGTCAACTTCTTTTTTAATGTCCACTCTTTTTTAACCGGTATTCTTTTTTTGATGGCCATTTATCTTTTTTACCGGCCAATTTGTTTCACTTTTTTTATGACCACTTATTTTTTTACCAGTCAATTTTTCTTTAATGGCCACTCTTTTTTAACCAGTCACTTTTTTTAATGGCCACGTCTTTAATGGCCACTTTTTTTTACCGGTTATTTTTTTTGATGGCCACATTCTTTTACTGGCCAATTTTTTTGACTGGTCTTTTTTTACGGGCCAATTTTTTGTGGTCAATCTTTTTTTAATGGCCATTCTTTTTTAACCGGTCACTTTTTCTTATCTTATCTTTTTTACTGACCAATTTTTTTAGACTGGTCTTTTTTATGGCCCAATTCCTTTTTTGGTCAGCCACTTTTTTTTAATGGCCACTCTTTTTTAACCGGTCATTTTTTTTTCATGGCCATTTATCTTTTTTACCGGCCAATTTTTAAACATTTTTTTATGACCACTTTTTTTTTTACAAGTAAATATTTTTTTTACTGGTCTCTTTTTTTTTACCGGCAACCTACCTCCTCCTCCGCCGCCGCCTCCGCCGTCTCCGCCTCACTTTGTGTGATGGTCAATTATATTTTTATTGACCAATTTTTTTTGACTGGTCTTTCTTTTTTTACGGGCCAATTTCTTGTGATAACTTTTATTAATGGCCATTCTTTTTTAACCGGTCACTTCTTTTTGATGGCCACATCTTTTTTACTGGCCATTTTTTTTGACAGGTCTTTTTTTATGGGCCAATTCTTTTTTGGTCAGCCACTTTTTTTTAATGGCCACTCTTTTTTAACCAGTCACGTTTTTTCATGGCCACTTATCTTTTTTACTGACCAATTTATTTGGCCTGGTCTTTCTTTTTTTACGGGCCAATTTTTTGTGGTCCATCTTTTTTTAATGGCCATTCTTTTTTAACCGGTCACTTTTTTTCATGGCCATTCATCTTTTTTACCGGCCAATTTTTTAACTTCTCTTTATGACCACTTTTTTTTTACCAGTCAATTTTTCTTTTACTGGTCTCTTTTTTTTTATGGGCCACCTACCTCCTCGTCCGCCTCCTCATCCGCCTCCTCGTCCGCCTCCTCGTCCGCCTCCTCGTCCGCCTCCTCGTCCGCCTCCTCGTCCGCCTCCTCGTCCGCCTCCTCGTCCGCCTCCTCGTCCGCCTCCTCGTCCGCCTCCTCGTCCGCCTCCTCGTCCGCCTCCTCGTCCGCCTCCTCGTCCGCCTCCTCGTCCGCCTCCTCGTCCGCCTCCTCGTCCGCCTCCTCGTCCGTCTCCTCGTCTGTCTCCTCGTCCGTCTCCTCGTCCGCCTCCTCCTCCGCATCCTCCACCACCTCACTTTTTGTGATGGCCAATTATTTTTTTACTGACCAATTTTTTTTGACTTTTTTTCTTTTTTAATTGCCACTCATTTTTTAACTGGTAATTTTTTTTGATGGCCACATTCTTTAACTCACCACATTTTTTTGACTGGTCTTTCTTTTTTTACCGGCCAATTTTTTTCACTTTTTTTTTAAGACAACTTTTTTTTTAGCAGTCAATTTTTTCTTTAATGGTCACCCTTTTTTAACCAGTCACTTTTTTTGATGGCCACTTTTTTTAACCAGTCACTCTTTTTGATGTCCACTTATATTTTTATTGCCCAAATTAATTTTTTACTGGTCTCTCTTTTTTTACGGGCCACTTACCTCCTCCTCCTCTGCCTCCTCTGCTCCGATTCCTCCGCCTACGCTGCCTCCGCCTCACTTTGTGTGATGGCCAATTATTTTTTTACGGACCAATTTTTTTGGATTGTTTTTTTATTTTATAATTGCCACATTTTTTTAACCAGTAATTTTTTTTCATGGCCACATTCTTTAACGCACCAATTTTTTTTGACTGGTCTTTCTTTTTTTAGGGGCCAATTTTTTGTGGTCACTCTTTTTTTAATGGCCATTCTTTTTTAACCGGTCACTTTTTTTAATGGCCACATCTTTTTTACTGGCCAATTTTTTTGGACTGGTCTTTTTATAGGCCAATTCTTTTTTGGTCGGCCACTTCATTTTTAATGGCCACTCTTTTTAAACCAGTAATTTTTTTTGATGGCCATTATCTTTTTTAGCGGCCAATTTTTTTCACTTTTTTTATGACCACTTTTGTTACCAGTCAATTTTTTCTTTAATGGCCATTCTTTTTTAACCGGTCACTTTTTTTGATGGCCACATCTTTTTTAATGGCCAATTTTTTTTGACAGGTCTTTTTTATGAGCTAATTCTTTTTTGGTCAACTTCTTTTTTAATGTCCACTCTTTTTTAACCGGTATTCTTTTTTTGATGGCCATTTATCTTTTTTACCGGCCAATTTGTTTCACTTTTTTTATGACCACTTATTTTTTTACCAGTCAATTTTTCTTTTACTGGTCTCTTTTTTTTTATGGGCCACCTACCTCCTCGTCCGCCTCCTCATCCGCCTCCTCGTCCGCCTCCTCATCCGCCTCCTCGTCCGCCTCCTCGTCCGCCTCCTCGTCCGCCTCCTCGTCCGCCTCCTCGTCCGCCTCCTCGTCCGCCTCCTCGTCCGCCTCCTCGTCCGCCTCCTCGTCCGCCTCCTCGTCCGCCTCCTCGTCCGTCTCCTCGTCTGTCTCCTCGTCCGTCTCCTCGTCCGCCTCCTCCTCCGCATCCTCCACCACCTCACTTTTTGTGATGGCCAATTATTTTTTTACTGACCAATTTTTTTTTACTTTTTTTCTTTTTTAATTGCCACTCATTTTTTAATTGGTAATTTTTTTTGATGGCCACATTCTTTAACTCACCACATTTTTTTGACTGGTCTTTCTTTTTTTACCGGCCAATTTTTTTCACTTTTTTTTTAAGACAACTTTTTTTTAGCAGTCAATTTTTTCTTTAATGGTCACCCTTTTTTAACCAGTCACTTTTTTTGATGGCCACTTTTTTTAACCAGTCACTCTTTTTGATGTCCACTTATATTTTTATTGCCCAAATTAATTTTTTACTGGTCTCTCTTTTTTTACGGGCCACTTACCTCCTCCTCCTCTGCCTCCTCTGCTCCGATTCCTCCGCCTACGCTGCCTCCGCCTCACTTTGTGTGATGGCCAATTATTTTTTTACGGACCAATTTTTTTGGATTGTTTTTTTATTTTATAATTGCCACATTTTTTTAACCAGTAATTTTTTTTCATGGCCACATTCTTTAACGCACCAATTTTTTTTGACTGGTCTTTCTTTTTTTAGGGGCCAATTTTTTGTGGTCACTCTTTTTTTAATGGCCATTCTTTTTTAACCGGTCACTTTTTTTAATGGCCACATCTTTTTTACTGGCCAATTTTTTTGGACTGGTCTTTTTATAGGCCAATTCTTTTTTGGTCGGCCACTTCATTTTTAATGGCCACTCTTTTTAAACCAGTAATTTTTTTTGATGGCCATTATCTTTTTTAGCGGCCAATTTTTTTCACTTTTTTTATGACCACTTTTGTTACCAGTCAATTTTTTCTTTAATGGCCATTCTTTTTTAACCGGTCACTTTTTTTGATGGCCACATCTTTTTTACTGGCCAATTTTTTTTGACAGGTCTTTTTTATGAGCTAATTCTTTTTTGGTCAACTTCTTTTTTAATGTCCACTCTTTTTTAACCGGTATTCTTTTTTTGATGGCCATTTATCTTTTTTACCGGCCAATTTGTTTCACTTTTTTTATGACCACTTATTTTTTTACCAGTCAATTTTTCTTTAATGGCCACTCTTTTTTAACCAGTCACTTTTTTTAATGGCCACGTCTTTAATGGCCACTTTTTTTTACCGGTTATTTTTTTTGATGGCCACATTCTTTTACTGGCCAATTTTTTTGACTGGTCTTTTTTTACGGGCCAATTTTTTGTGGTCAATCTTTTTTTAATGGCCATTCTTTTTTAACCGGTCACTTTTTCTTATCTTATCTTTTTTACTGACCAATTTTTTTAGACTGGTCTTTTTTATGGCCCAATTCCTTTTTTGGTCAGCCACTTTTTTTTAATGGCCACTCTTTTTTAACCGGTCATTTTTTTTGATGGCCATTTATCTTTTTTACCGGCCAATTTTTAAACATTTTTTTATGACCACTTTTTTTTTTACAAGTAAATATTTTTTTTACTGGTCTCTTTTTTTTTACCGGCAACCTACCTCCTCCTCCGCCGCCGCCTCCGCCGTCTCCGCCTCACTTTGTGTGATGGTCAATTATATTTTTATTGACCAATTTTTTTTGACTGGTCTTTCTTTTTTTACGGGCCAATTTCTTGTGATAACTTTTATTAATGGCCATTCTTTTTTAACCGGTCACTTCTTTTTGATGGCCACATCTTTTTTACTGGCCATTTTTTTTGACAGGTCTTTTTTTATGGGCCAATTCTTTTTTGGTCAGCCACTTTTTTTTAATGGCCACTCTTTTTTAACCAGTCACGTTTTTTCATGGCCACTTATCTTTTTTACTGACCAATTTATTTGGCCTGGTCTTTCTTTTTTTACGGGCCAATTTTTTGTGGTCCATATTTTTTTAATGGCCATTCTTTTTTAACCGGTCACTTTTTTTCATGGCCATTCATCTTTTTTACCGGCCAATTTTTTAACTTCTCTTTATGACCACTTTTTTTTTACCAGTCAATTTTTCTTTTACTGGTCTCTTTTTTTTTATGGGCCACCTACCTCCTCGTCCGCCTCCTCATCCGCCTCCTCGTCCGCCTCCTCATCCGCCTCCTCGTCCGCCTCCTCGTCCGCCTCCTCGTCCGCCTCCTCGTCCGCCTCCTCGTCCGCCTCCTCGTCCGCCTCCTCGTCCGCCTCCTCGTCCGCCTCCTCGTCCGCCTCCTCGTCCGCCTCCTCGTCCGCCTCCTCGTCCGCCTCCTCGTCCGTCTCCTCGTCTGTCTCCTCGTCCGTCTCCTCGTCCGCCTCCTCCTCCGCATCCTCCACCACCTCACTTTTTGTGATGGCCAATTATTTTTTTACTGACCAATTTTTTTTTACTTTTTTTCTTTTTTAATTGCCACTCATTTTTTAATTGGTAATTTTTTTTGATGGCCACATTCTTTAACTCACCACATTTTTTTGACTGGTCTTTCTTTTTTTACCGGCCAATTTTTTTCACTTTTTTTTTAAGACAACTTTTTTTTAGCAGTCAATTTTTTCTTTAATGGTCACCCTTTTTTAACCAGTCACTTTTTTTGATGGCCACTTTTTTTAACCAGTCACTCTTTTTGATGTCCACTTATATTTTTATTGCCCAAATTAATTTTTTACTGGTCTCTCTTTTTTTACGGGCCACTTACCTCCTCCTCTGCCTCCTCTGCTCCGATTCCTCCGCCTACGCTGCCTCCGCCTCACTTTGTGTGATGGCCAATTATTTTTTTACGGACCAATTTTTTTGGACTGTTTTTTTATTTTATAATTGCCACATTTTTTTAACCAGTAATTTTTTTTCATGGCCACATTCTTTAACGCACCAATTTTTTTTGACTGGTCTTTCTTTTTTTAGGGGCCAATTTTTTGTGGTCACTCTTTTTTTAATGGCCATTCTTTTTTAACCGGTCACTTTTTTTAATGGCCACATCTTTTTTACTGGCCAATTTTTTTGGACTGGTCTTTTTATAGGCCAATTCTTTTTTGGTCGGCCACTTCATTTTTAATGGCCACTCTTTTTAAACCAGTAATTTTTTTTGATGGCCATTATCTTTTTTAGCAGCCAATTTTTTTCACTTTTTTTATGGCCACTTTTTTTTTACCAGTCAAGTTTTTTCTTTAATGGCCACTCTCTTTTTGAACCGGTCACTTTTTTTGATGGCCACGTATCTTTTTTAATGGCCCCTTTTTTTTAACCGGTATTTTTTTTGATAGCCAACTATTTTTTACTGACCAATCTTTTTTTGACTGGTCTTTTTTTTCTTAGGGGCCAATTTGATGTGGTCAATCTTTTTTTAATGGCCATTCTTTTTTAACCGGTATTTTTTTTTATTGCCACTTATCTTTTTTAATGTCCAATTTGTTTTGACTGGTCTTTTTTATGGCCCAATTCCTTTTTTGGTCGGCCACTTTTTTTTAATGGGCACTCTTTTTTTAACCAGTAATTTTTTTTGATAGCCATTTATATTTTTTACCAGCCAATTTTTAAACTTCTTTTTATGGCCACTTTTTTTTACCAGTCAATTTTTCTTTTACTGGTCTCTTTTTTTTACGGACCACCTACCTCCTCCTCCTCTGCCTCCTCTGCTCCGACTCCTCCGCCTACGCTGCCTCCGCCTCACTTTGTATGATGGCCAATTATTTTTTTACTGACCAATGTTTTTGGACTGTTTTTTTTTTTTATAATTGCCACATTTTTTTAACTAGTAATTTTTTTTCATGGCCACATGCTTTAACTCACCAATTTTTTTTGACTGGTCTTTCTTTTTTTAGGGGCCAATTTTTTGTGGTCACTCTTTTTTTAATGGCCATTCTTTTTAACCTGTCACTTTTTTTAATGGCCACATCTTTTTTACTGGCCAATTTTTTTCGACTGGTCTTTTTATAGGCCAATTCTTTTTTGGTCGGCCATTTCATTTTTAATGGCCACTCTTTTTTAACCAGTCATTTTTTTTGATGGCCATTATCTTTTTTAGCAGCCAATTTTTTTCACTTTTTTTATGGCCACTTTTTTTTTACCAGTCAAGTTTTTTCTTTAATGGCCACTCTTTTTGAACCGGTCACTTTTTTTGATGGCCACGTATCTTTTTTAATGGCCCCTTTTTTTTAACCGGTATTTTTTTTGATAGCCAACTATTCTTTACTGACCAATATTTTTTTGACTGGTCTTTTTTTTTTAGGGGCCAATTTGATGTGGTCAATCTTTTTTTAATGGCCATTCTTTTTTAACCGGTATTTTTTCTTTATTGCCACTTATCTTTTTTAATGTCCAATTTGTTTTGACTGGTCTTTTTTATGGCCCAATTCCTTTTTTGCTCGGCCACTTTTTTTTTAATGGGCACTCTTTTTTAACCGGTAATTTTTTTTGATGGCCATTTATATTTTTTACCAGCCAATTTTTAAACTTCTTTTCATGGCCACTTTTTTTTACCAGTCAATTTTTTTTTACTGGTCTCTTTTTTTGACGGGCCACCTACCTCCTCGTCCGCCTCCTCGTCCGCCTCCTCGTCCGCCTCCTCGTCCGCCTCCTCGTCCGCCTCCTCGTCCGCCTCCTCGTCCGCCTCCTCGTCCGCCTCCTCGTCCGCCTCCTCGTCCGCCTCCTCGTCCGCCTCCTCATCCGCCTCCTCGCCCGCCTCCTCGTCCGCCTCCTCGTCCGTCTCCTCGTCCGCCTCCTCCTCCGCATCCTCCACCACCTCACTTTTTGTGATGGCCAGTTATTTTTTTACTGACCAATTTTTTTTGACAGTTTTTTTCTTTTTTAATTGCCACATTTTTTGACTAGTCATTTTTTTTCATGGCCACATTCTTTAACTCACCATTTTTTTTTGACTGGTCTTTCTTTTTTACGCACCAATTTTTTGTGGTCACTCTTTTTTTAATGGCCATTCTTTTTTAACCGGTCACTTCTTTTTGATGGCCATTTATCTTTTTTACCGGGCAATTTTTTTCACTTTTTTTATGACCACTTTTGTTACCAGTCAATTTTTTCTTTAATGGCCATTCTTTTTTAACTGGTCACTTTTTTTGATGGCCACATCTTTTTTACTGGCCAATTTTTTTTGACAGGTCTTTTTTACGAGCTAATTCTTTTTTGGTCAACTTCTTTTTTAATGTCCACTCTTTTTTAACCGATATTCTTTTTTTGATGGCCATTTATCTTTTTTACCGGCCAATTTGTTTCACTTTTTTTATGACCACTTATTTTTTTACCAGTCAATTTTTCTTTAATGGCCACTCTTTTTTAACCAGTCACTTTTTTTAATGGCCACGTCTTTAATGGCCACTTTTTTTTACCGGTTATTTTTTTTGATGGCCACATTCTTTTACTGGCCAATTTTTTTGACTGGTCTTTTTTTACGGGCCAATTTTTTGTGGTCAATCTTTTTTTAATGGCCATTCTTTTTTAACCGGTCACTTTTTCTTATCTTATCTTTTTTACTGACCAATTTTTTTAGACTGGTCTTTTTTATGGCCCAATTCCTTTTTTGGTCAGCCACTTTTTTTTAATGGCCACTCTTTTTTAACCGGTCATTTTTTTTGATGGCCATTTATCTTTTTTACCGGCCAATTTTTAAACATTTTTTTATGACCACTTTTTTTTTTACAAGTAAATATTTTTTTTACTGGTCTCTTTTTTTTTTACCGGCAACCTACCTCCTCCTCCGCCGCCGCCTCCGCCGTCTCCGCCTCACTTTGTGTGATGGTCAATTATATTTTTATTGACCAATTTTTTTTGACTGGTCTTTCTTTTTTTACGGGCCAATTTCTTGTGATAACTTTTATTAATGGCCATTCTTTTTTAACCGGTCACTTCTTTTTGATGGCCACATCTTTTTTACTGGCCATTTTTTTTGACAGGTCTTTTTTTATGGGCCAATTCTTTTTTGGTCAGCCACTTTTTTTTAATGGCCACTCTTTTTTAACCAGTCACGTTTTTTCATGGCCACTTATCTTTTTTACTGACCAATTTATTTGGCCTGGTCTTTCTTTTTTTACGGGCCAATTTTTTGTGGTCCATCTTTTTTTAATGGCCATTCTTTTTTAACCGGTCACTTTTTTTCATGGCCATTCATCTTTTTTACCGGCCAATTTTTTAACTTCTCTTTATGACCACTTTTTTTTTACCAGTCAATTTTTCTTTTACTGGTCTCTTTTTTTTATGGGCCACCTACCTCCTCGTCCGCCTCCTCGTCCGCCTCCTCGTCCGCCTCCTCGTCCGCCTCCTCGTCCGCCTCCTCGTCCGCCTCCTCGTCCGCCTCCTCGTCCGCCTCCTCGTCCGCCTCCTCGTCCGCCTCCTCGTCCGCCTCCTCGTCCGCCTCCTCGTCCGCCTCCTCGTCCGCCTCCTCGTCCGCCTCCTCGTCCGTCTCCTCGTCCGTCTCCTCGTCCGCCTCCTCCTCCGCATCCTCCACCACCTCACTTTTTGTGATGGCCAATTATTTTTTTACTGACCAATTTTTTTTGACTTTTTTTCTTTTTTAATTGCCACTCATTTTTTAACTGGTAATTTTTTTTGATGGCCACATTCTTTAACTCACCACATTTTTTTGACTGGTCTTTCTTTTTTTACCGGCCAATTTTTTTCACTTTTTTTTTAAGACAACTTTTTTTTTAGCAGTCAATTTTTTCTTTAATGGTCACCCTTTTTTAACCAGTCACTTTTTTTGATGGCCACTTTTTTTAACCAGTCACTCTTTTTGATGTCCACTTATATTTTTATTGCCCAAATTAATTTTTTACTGGTCTCTCTTTTTTTACGGGCCACTTACCTCCTCCTCCTCTGCTTCCTCTGCTCCGATTCCTCCGCCTACGCTGCCTCCGCCTCACTTTGTGTGATGGCCAATTATTTTTTTACGGACCAATTTTTTTGGACTGTTTTTTTATTTTATAATTGCCACATTTTTTTAACCAGTAATTTTTTTTCATGGCCACATTCTTTAACGCACCAATTTTTTTTGACTGGTCGTTCTTTTTTTAGGGGCCAATTTTTTGTGGTCACTCTTTTTTTAATGGCCATTCTTTTTTAACCGGTCACTTTTTTTAATGGCCACATCTTTTTTACTGGCCAATTTTTTTGGACTGGTCTTTTTATAGGCCAATTCTTTTTTGGTCGGCCACTTCATTTTTAATGGCCACTCTTTTTAAACCAGTAATTTTTTTTGATGGCCATTATCTTTTTTAGCAGCCAATTTTTTTCACTTTTTTTATGGCCACTTTTTTTTTACCAGTCAAGTTTTTTCTTTAATGGCCACTCTCTTTTTGAACCGGTCACTTTTTTTGATGGCCACGTATCTTTTTTAATGGCCCCTTTTTTTTAACCGGTATTTTTTTTGATAGCCAACTATTTTTTACTGACCAATCTTTTTTTGACTGGTCTTTTTTTTCTTAGGGGCCAATTTGATGTGGTCAATCTTTTTTTAATGGCCATTCTTTTTTAACCGGTATTTTTTTTTATTGCCACTTATCTTTTTTAATGTCCAATTTGTTTTGACTGGTCTTTTTTATGGCCCAATTCCTTTTTTGGTCGGCCACTTTTTTTTAATGGGCACTCTTTTTTTAACCAGTAATTTTTTTTGATAGCCATTTATATTTTTTACCAGCCAATTTTTAAACTTCTTTTTATGGCCACTTTTTTTTACCAGTCAATTTTTCTTTTACTGGTCTCTTTTTTTTACGGACCACCTACCTCCTCCTCCTCTGCCTCCTCTGCTCCGACTCCTCCGCCAACGCTGCCTCCGCCTCACTTTGTATGATGGCCAATTATTTTTTTACTGACCAATGTTTTTGGACTGTTTTTTTTTTATAATTGCCACATTTTTTTAACTAGTAATTTTTTTTCATGGCCACATGCTTTAACTCAACAATTTTTTTTGACTGGTCTTTCTTTTTTTAGGGGCCAATTTTTTGTGGTCACTCTTTTTTTAATGGCCATTCTTTTTAACCTGTCACTTTTTTTAATGGCCACATCTTTTTTACTGGACAATTTTTTTCGACTGGTCTTTTTATAGGCCAATTCTTTTTTGGTCGGCCATTTCATTTTTAATGGCCACTCTTTTTTAACCAGTCATTTTTTTTGATGGCCATTATCTTTTTTAGCAGCCAATTTTTTTCACTTTTTTTATGGCCACTTTTTTTTTACCAGTCAAGTTTTTTCCTTAATGGCCACTCTTTTTGAACCGGTCACTTTTTTTGATGGCCACGTATCTTTTTTAATGGCCCCTTTTTTTTAACCGGTATTTTTTTTGATAGCCAACTATTCTTTACTGACCAATATTTTTTTGACTGGTCTTTTTTTTTTAGGGGCCAATTTGATGTGGTCAATCTTTTTTTAATGGCCATTCTTTTTTAACCGGTATTTTTTCTTTATTGCCACTTATCTTTTTTAATGTCCAATTTGTTTTGACTGGTCTTTTTTATGGCCCAATTCCTTTTTTGCTCGGCCACTTTTTTTTTTAATGGGCACTCTTTTTTAACCGGTAATTTTTTTTGATGGCCATTTATATTTTTTACCAGCCAATTTTTAAACTTCTTTTTATGGCCACTTTTTTTGTACCAGTCAATTTTTTTTTACTGGTCTCTTTTTTTGACGGGCCACCTACCTCCTCGTCCGCCTCCTCGTCCGCCTCCTCGTCCGCCTCCTCGTCCGCCTCCTCGTCCGCCTCCTCGTCCGCCTCCTTGCCCGCCTCCTCGTCCGCCTCCTTGCCCGCCTCCTCGTCCGCCTCCTCCTCCGCATCCTCCTCCGCATCCTCCACCACCTCACTTTTTGTGATGGCCAGTTATTTTTTTACTGACCAATTTTTTTTGACAGTTTTTTTCTTTTTTAATTGCCACATTTTTTGACTAGTCATTTTTTTTCATGGCCACATTCTTTAACTCACCATGTTTTTTTGACTGGTCTTTCTTTTTTACGCGCCAATTTTTTGTGGTCACTCTTTTTTTAATGGCCATTCTTTTTTAACCGGTCACTTCTTTTTGATGGCCATTTATCTTTTTTACCGGGCAATTTTTTTCACTTTTTTTATGACCACTTTTGTTACCAGTCAATTTTTTCTTTAATGGCCATTCTTTTTTAACCGGTCACTTTTTTTGATGGCCACATCTTTTTTACTGGCCAATTTTTTTTGACAGGTCTTTTTTATGAGCTAATTCTTTTTTGGTCAACTTCTTTTTTAATGTCCACTCTTTTTTAACCGGTATTCTTTTTTTGATGGCCATTTATCTTTTTTACCGGCCAATTTTTTTCACTTTTTTTATGACCACTTATTTTTTTACCAGTCAATTTTTCTTTAATGGCCACTCTTTTTTAACCAGTCACTTTTTTTAATGGCCACGTCTTTAATGGCCACTTTTTTTTACCGGTTATTTTTTTTGATGGCCACATTCTTTTACTGGCCAATTTTTTTGACTGCTCTTATTTTTAGGGGCCAATTTGATGTGGTCAATCTTTTTTTAATGGCCATTCTTTTTTAACCGGTATTTTTTTTTTATTGCCACTTATCTTTTTTAATGTCCAATTTGTTTTGACTGGTCTTTTTTATGGCCCAATTCCTTTTTTGGTCGGCCACTTTTTTTTAAATGGGCACTCTTTTTTTAACCAGTAATTTTTTTTGATAGCCATTTATATTTTTTACCAGCCAATTTTTAAACTTCTTTTTATGGCCACTTTTTTTTACCAGTCAATTTTTCTTTTACTGGTCTCTTTTTTTTACGGACCACCTACCTCCTCCTCCTCTGCCTCCTCTGCTCCGACTCCTCCGCCAACGCTGCCTCCGCCTCACTTTGTATGATGGCCAATTATTTTTTTACTGACCAATGTTTTTGGACTGTTTTTTTTTTATAATTGCCACATTTTTTTAACTAGTAATTTTTTTTCATGGCCACATGCTTTAACTCAACAATTTTTTTTGACTGGTCTTTCTTTTTTTAGGGGCCAATTTTTTGTGGTCACTCTTTTTTTAATGGCCATTCTTTTTAACCTGTCACTTTTTTTAATGGCCACATCTTTTTTACTGGACAATTTTTTTCGACTGGTCTTTTTATAGGCCAATTCTTTTTTGGTCGGCCATTTCATTTTTAATGGCCACTCTTTTTTAACCAGTCATTTTTTTTGATGGCCATTATCTTTTTTAGCAGCCAATTTTTTTCACTTTTTTTATGGCCACTTTTTTTTTACCAGTCAAGTTTTTTCCTTAATGGCCACTCTTTTTGAACCGGTCACTTTTTTTGATGGCCACGTATCTTTTTTAATGGCCCCTTTTTTTTAACCGGTATTTTTTTTGATAGCCAACTATTCTTTACTGACCAATATTTTTTTGACTGGTCTTTTTTTTTTAGGGGCCAATTTGATGTGGTCAATCTTTTTTTAATGGCCATTCTTTTTTAACCGGTATTTTTTCTTTATTGCCACTTATCTTTTTTAATGTCCAATTTGTTTTGACTGGTCTTTTTTATGGCCCAATTCCTTTTTTGCTCGGCCACTTTTTTTTTTAATGGGCACTCTTTTTTAACCGGTAATTTTTTTTGATGGCCATTTATATTTTTTACCAGCCAATTTTTAAACTTCTTTTTATGGCCACTTTTTTTGTACCAGTCAATTTTTTTTTACTGGTCTCTTTTTTTGACGGGCCACCTACCTCCTCGTCCGCCTCCTCGTCCGCCTCCTCGTCCGCCTCCTCGTCCGCCTCCTCGTCCGCCTCCTCGTCCGCCTCCTCGTCCGCCTCCTTGCCCGCCTCCTCGTCCGCCTCCTTGCCCGCCTCCTCGTCCGCCTCCTCCTCCGCATCCTCCTCCGCATCCTCCACCACCTCACTTTTTGTGATGGCCAGTTATTTTTTTACTGACCAATTTTTTTTGACAGTTTTTTTCTTTTTTAATTGCCACATTTTTTGACTAGTCATTTTTTTTCATGGCCACATTCTTTAACTCACCATGTTTTTTTGACTGGTCTTTCTTTTTTACGCGCCAATTTTTTGTGGTCACTCTTTTTTTAATGGCCATTCTTTTTTAACCGGTCACTTCTTTTTGATGGCCATTTATCTTTTTTACCGGGCAATTTTTTTCACTTTTTTTATGACCACTTTTGTTACCAGTCAATTTTTTCTTTAATGGCCATTCTTTTTTAACCGGTCACTTTTTTTGATGGCCACATCTTTTTTACTGGCCAATTTTTTTTGACAGGTCTTTTTTATGAGCTAATTCTTTTTTGGTCAACTTCTTTTTTAATGTCCACTCTTTTTTAACCGGTATTCTTTTTTTGATGGCCATTTATCTTTTTTACCGGCCAATTTTTTTCACTTTTTTTATGACCACTTATTTTTTTACCAGTCAATTTTTCTTTAATGGCCACTCTTTTTTAACCAGTCACTTTTTTTAATGGCCACGTCTTTAATGGCCACTTTTTTTTACCGGTTATTTTTTTTGATGGCCACATTCTTTTACTGGCCAATTTTTTTGACTGCTCTTATTTTTAGGGGCCAATTTGATGTGGTCAATCTTTTTTTAATGGCCATTCTTTTTTAACCGGTATTTTTTTTTTATTGCCACTTATCTTTTTTAATGTCCAATTTGTTTTGACTGGTCTTTTTTATGGCCCAATTCCTTTTTTGGTCGGCCACTTTTTTTTAAATGGGCACTCTTTTTTTAACCAGTAATTTTTTTTGATAGCCATTTATATTTTTTACCAGCCAATTTTTAAACTTCTTTTTATGGCCACTTTTTTTTACCAGTCAATTTTTCTTTTACTGGTCTCTTTTTTTTACGGACCACCTACCTCCTCCTCCTCTGCCTCCTCTGCTCCGACTCCTCCGCCTACGCTGCCTCCGCCTCACTTTGTATGATGGCCAATTATTTTTTTACTGACCAATGTTTTTGGACTGTTTTTTTTTATAATTGCCACATTTTTTTAAC
The DNA here is from genome assembly GCF_964198595.1 of Lampetra fluviatilis. NCBI lineage: Eukaryota > Metazoa > Chordata > Hyperoartia > Petromyzontiformes > Petromyzontidae > Lampetra > Lampetra fluviatilis. The sequence continues at coordinate 3,627,691 of NC_136322.1, read as the reverse complement.
TAGTAATTTTTTTTCATGGCCACATGCTTTAACTCACCAATTTTTTTTGACTGGTCTTTCTTTTTTTAGGGGCCAATTTTTTGTGGTCACTCTTTTTTTAATGGCCATTCTTTTTAACCTGTCACTTTTTTTAATGGCCACATCTTTTTTACTGGACAATTTTTTTCGACTGGTCTTTTTATAGGCCAATTCTTTTTTGGTCGGCCATTTCATTTTTAATGGCCACTCTTTTTTAACCAGTCATTTTTTTTGATGGCCATTATCTTTTTTAGCAGCCAATTTTTTTCACTTTTTTTATGGCCACTTTTTTTTTACCAGTCAAGTTTTTTCCTTAATGGCCACTCTTTTTGAACCGGTCACTTTTTTTGATGGCCACGTATCTTTTTTAATGGCCCCTTTTTTTAACCGGTATTTTTTTTGATAGCCAACTATTCTTTACTGACCAATATTTTTTTGACTGGTCTTTTTTTTTTAGGGGCCAATTTGATGTGGTCAATCTTTTTTTAATGGCCATTCTTTTTTAACCGGTATTTTTTCTTTATTGCCACTTATCTTTTTTAATGTCCAATTTGTTTTGACTGGTCTTTTTTATGGCCCAATTCCTTTTTTGCTCGGCCACTTTTTTTTTAATGGGCACTCTTTTTTAACCGGTAATTTTTTTTGATGGCCATTTATATTTTTTACCAGCCAATTTTTAAACTTCTTTTTATGGCCACTTTTTTTGTACCAGTCAATTTTTTTTTACTGGTCTCTTTTTTTGACGGGCCACCTACCTCCTCGTCCGCCTCCTCGTCCGCCTCCTCGTCCGCCTCCTCGTCCGCCTCCTCGTCCGCCTCCTCGTCCGCCTCCTCGTCCGCCTCCTCGTCCGCCTCCTCGTCCGCCTCCTCGCCCGCCTCCTCGTCCGCCTCCTCGCCCGCCTCCTCGTCCGCCTCCTCCTCCGCATCCTCCTCGTCCGCCTCCTCGTCCGCCTCCTCGTCCGCCTCCTCGTCCGCCTCCTCGTCCGCCTCCTCGTCCGCCTCCTCGTCCGCCTCCTCGTCCGCCTCCTCGTCCGCCTCCTCGTCTGTCTCCTCGTCCGTCTCCTCGTCCGCCTCCTCGTCCGCCTCCTCGTCCGCCTCCTCGTCCGTCTCCTCGTCTGTCTCCTCGTCCGTCTCCTCGTCCGCCTCCTCCTCCGCATCCTCCACCACCTCACTTTTTGTGATGGCCAATTATTTTTTTACTGACCAATTTTTTTTGACTTTTTTTCTTTTTTAATTGCCACTCATTTTTTAACTGGTAATTTTTTTTGATGGCCACATTCTTTAACTCACCACATTTTTTTGACTGGTCTTTCTTTTTCTACCGGCCAATATTTTTCACTTTTTTTTAAGACAACTTTTTTTTTAGCAGTCAATTTTTTCTTTAATGGTCACCCTTTTTTAACCAGTCACATTTTTTGATGGCCACTTTTTTGAACCAGTCACTCTTTTTGATGTCCACTTTTATTTTTATTGCCCAAATTAATTTTTTACTGGTCTCTCTTTTTTTACGGGCCACTTACCTCCTCCTCCTCTGCCTCCTCTGCTCCGATTCCTCCGCCTACGCTGCCTCCGCCTCACTTTGTGTGATGGCCAATTATTTTTTTACTGACCAATTTTTTTGGACTGTTTTTTATTTTATAATTGCCACATTTTTTTAACCAGTAATTTTTTTTCATGGCCACATTCTTTAACGCACCAATTTTTTTTGACTGGTCTTTCTTTTTTTAGGGGCCAATTTTTTGTGGTCACTCTTTTTTTAATGGCCATTCTTTTTAACCTGTCACTTTTTTTAATGGCCACATCTTTTTTACTGGCCAATTTTTTTGGACTGGTCTTTTTATAGGCCAATTCTTTTTTGGTCGGCCACTTCATTTTTAATGGCCACTCTTTTTAAACCAGAAATTTTTTTTGATGGCCATTATCTTTTTTAGCAGCCAATTTTTTTCACTTTTTTTATGGCCACTTTTTTTTTACCAGTCAAGTTTTTTCTTTAATGGCCACTCTTTTTGAACCGGTCACTTTTTTTGATGGCCACGTATCTTTTTTAATGGCCCCTTTTTTTAACCGGTATTTTTTTTGATAGCCAACTATTCTTTACTGACCAATATTTTTTTGACTGGTCTTTTTTTTTTAGGGGCCAATTTGATGTGGTCAATCTTTTTTTAATGGCCATTCTTTTTTAACCGGTATTTTTTCTTTATTGCCACTTATCTTTTTTAATGTCCAATTTGTTTTGACTGGTCTTTCTTATGGCCCAATTCCTTTTTTGCTCGGCCACTTTTTTTTTAATGGGCACTCTTTTTTAACCGGTAATTTTTTTTGATGGCCATTTATATTTTTTACCAGCCAATTTTTAAACTTCTTTTTATGGCCACTTTTTTTTACCAGTCAATTTTTTTTTACTGGTCTCTTTTTTTGACGGGCCACCTACCTCCTCGTCCGCCTACTCGTCCACCTCCTCGTCCGCCTCCTCGTCCGCCTCCTCGTCCGCCTCCTCGCCCGCCTCCTCGCCCGCCTCCTCGTCCGCCTCCTCGTCCGTCTCCTCGTCCGCCTCCTCCTCCGCATCCTCCACCACCTCACTTTTTGTGATGGCCAGTTATTTTTTTACTGACCAATTTTTTTTGACAGTTTTTTTCTTTTTTAATTGCCACATTTTTTGACTAGTCATTTTTTTTCATGGCCACATTCTTTAACTCACCATTTTTTTTTGACTGGTCTTTCTTTTTTACACGCCAATTTTTTGTGGTCACTCTTTTTTTAATGGCCATTCTTTTTTAACCGGTCACTTCTTTTTGATGGCCATTTATCTTTTTTACCGGGCAATTTTTTTCACTTTATTTATGACCACTTTTGTTACCAGTCAATTTTTTCTTTAATGGCCATTCTTTTTTAACCGGTCACTTTTTTTGATGGCCACGTCTTTTTTACTGGCCAATTTTTTTTGACAGGTCTTTTTTTATTAGCTAATTCTTTTTTGGTCAACTTCTTTTTTAATGTCCACTCTTTTTTAACCGGTATTCTTTTTTTGATGGCCATTTATCTTTTTTACCGGCCAATTTTTTTCACTTTTTTTTATGACCACTTATTTTTTTACCAGTCAATTTTTCTTTAATGGCCACTCTTTTTTAACCAGTCACTTTTTTTAATGGCCACGTCTTTAATGGCCACTTTTTTTTACCGGTTATTTTTTTTGATGGCCACATTCTTTTACTGGCCAATTTTTTTGACTGGTCTTTTTTTACGGGCCAATTTTTTGTGGTCAATCTTTTTTTAATGGCCATTCTTTTTTAACCGGTCACTTTTTCTTATCTTATCTTTTTTACTGACCAATTTTTTTAGACTGGTCTTTTTTATGGCCCAATTCCTTTTTTGGTCAGCCACTTTTTTTTAATGGCCACTCTTTTTTAACCGGTCATTTTTTTTGATGGCCATTTATCTTTTTTACCGACCAATTTTTAAACATTTTTTTATGACCACTTTTTTTTTTACAAGTAAATATTTTTTTTACTGGTCTCTTTTTTTTTACCGGCAACCTACCTCCTCCTCCGCCGCCGCCTCCGCCGTCTCCGCCTCACTTTGTGTGATGGTCAATTATATTTTTATTGACCAATTTTTTTTGACTGGTCTTTCTTTTTTTACGGGCCAATTTCTTGTGATAACTTTTATTAATGGCCATTCTTTTTTAACCGGTCACTTCTTTTTGATGGCCACATCTTTTTTACTGGCCATTTTTTTTGACAGGTCTTTTTTTATGGGCCAATTCTTTTTTGGTCAGCCACTTTTTTTTAATGGCCACTCTTTTTTAACCAGTCACGTTTTTTCATGGCCACTTATCTTTTTTACTGACCAATTTATTTGGCCTGGTCTTTCTTTTTTTACGGGCCAATTTTTTGTGGTCAATCTTTTTTTAATGGCCATTCTTTTTTAACCGGTCACTTTTTCTTATCTTATCTTTTTTACTGACCAATTTTTTTAGACTGGTCTTTTTTATGGCCCAATTCCTTTTTTGGTCAGCCACTTTTTTTTAATGGCCACTCTTTTTTAACCGGTCATTTTTTTTGATGGCCATTTATCTTTTTTACCGGCCAATTTTTAAACATTTTTTTATGACCACTTTTTTTTTTACAAGTAAATATTTTTTTTACTGGTCTCTTTTTTTTTACCGGCAACCTACCTCCTCCTCCGCCGCCGCCTCCGCCGTCTCCGCCTCACTTTGTGTGATGGTCAATTATATTTTTATTGACCAATTTTTTTTGACTGGTCTTTCTTTTTTTACGGGCCAATTTCTTGTGATAACTTTTATTAATGGCCATTCTTTTTTAACCGGTCACTTCTTTTTGATGGCCACTTATCTTTTTTACTGACCAATTTATTTGGCCTGGTCTTTCTTTTTTTACGGGCCAATTTTTTGTGGTCCATCTTTTTTTAATGGCCATTCTTTTTTAACCGGTCACTTTTTTTCATGGCCATTCATCTTTTTTACCGGCCAATTTTTTAACTTCTCTTTATGACCACTTTTTTTTTACCAGTCAATTTTTCTTTTACTGGCCTCTTTTTTTTTTATGGGCCACCTACCTCCTCGTCCGCCTCCTCATCCGCCTCCTCGTCCGCCTCCTCGTCCGCCTCCTCGTCCGCCTCCTCGTCCGCCTCCTCGTCCGCCTCCTCGTCCGCCTCCTCGTCCGCCTCCTCGTCCGCCTCCTCGTCCGTCTCCTCGTCTGTCTCCTCGTCCGCCTCCTCCTCCGCATCCTCCACCACCTCACTTTTTGTGATGGCCAATTATTTTTTTACTGACCAATTTTTTTTGACTTTTTTTCTTTTTTAATTGCCACTCATTTTTTAACTGGTAATTTTTTTTGATGGCCACATTCTTTAACTCACCACATTTTTTTGACTGGTCTTTCTTTTTTTACCGGCCAATTTTTTTCACTTTTTTTTTAAGACAACTTTTTTTTAGCAGTCAATTTTTTCTTTAATGGTCACCCTTTTTTAACCAGTCACTTTTTTTGATGGCCACTTTTTTTAACCAGTCACTCTTTTTGATGTCCACTTATATTTTTATTGCCCAAATTAATTTTTTACTGGTCTCTCTTTTTTTACGGGCCACTTACCTCCTCCTCCTCTGCCTCCTCTGCTCCGATTCCTCCACCTACGCTGCCTCCGCCTCACTTTGTGTGATGGCCAATTATTTTTTTACGGACCAATTTTTTTGGACTGTTTTTTTATTTTATAATTGCCACATTTTTTTAACCAGTAATTTTTTTTCATGGCCACATTCTTTAACGCACCAATTTTTTTTGACTGGTCTTTCTTTTTTTAGGGGCCAATTTTTTGTGGTCACTCTTTTTTTAATGGCCATTCTTTTTTAACCGGTCACTTTTTTTAATGGCCACATCTTTTTTACTGGCCAATTTTTTTGGACTGGTCTTTTTATAGGCCAATTCTTTTTTGGTCGGCCACTTCATTTTTAATGGCCACTCTTTTTAAACCAGTAATTTTTTTTGATGGCCATTATCTTTTTTAGCAGCCAATTTTTTTCACTTTTTTTATGGCCACTTTTTTTTTACCAGTCAAGTTTTTTCTTTAATGGCCACTCTCTTTTTGAACCGGTCACTTTTTTTGATGGCCACGTATCTTTTTTAATGGCCCCTTTTTTTTAACCGGTATTTTTTTTGATAGCCAACTATTTTTTACTGACCAATCTTTTTTTGACTGGTCTTTTTTTTCTTAGGGGCCAATTTGATGTGGTCAATCTTTTTTTAATGGCCATTCTTTTTTAACCGGTATTTTTTTTTTATTGCCACTTATCTTTTTTAATGTCCAATTTGTTTTGACTGGTCTTTTTTATGGCCCAATTCCTTTTTTGGTCGGCCACTTTTTTTTAATGGGCACTCTTTTTTTAACCAGTAATTTTTTTTGATAGCCATTTATATTTTTTACCAGCCAATTTTTAAACTTCTTTTTATGGCCACTTTTTTTTACCAGTCAATTTTTCTTTTACTGGTCTCTTTTTTTTACGGACCACCTACCTCCTCCTCCTCTGCCTCCTCTGCTCCGACTCCTCCGCCTACGCTGCCTCCGCCTCACTTTGTATGATGGCCAATTATTTTTTTACTGACCAATGTTTTTGGACTGTTTTTTTTTTAATAATTGCCACATTTTTTTAACTAGTAATTTTTTTTCATGGCCACATGCTTTAACTCACCAATTTTTTTTGACTGGTCTTTCTTTTTTTAGGGGCCAATTTTTTGTGGTCACTCTTTTTTTAATGGCCATTCTTTTTAACCTGTCACTTTTTTAATGGCCACATCTTTTTTACTGGCCAATTTTTTTCGACTGGTCTTTTTATAGGCCAATTCTTTTTTGGTCGGCCATTTCATTTTTAATGGCCACTCTTTTTTAACCAGTCATTTTTTTTGATGGCCATTATCTTTTTTAGCAGCCAATTTTTTTCACTTTTTTTATGGCCACTTTTTTTTTACCAGTCAAGTTTTTTCTTTAATGGCCACTCTTTTTGAACCGGTCACTTTTTTGATGGCCACGTATCTTTTTTAATGGCCCCTTTTTTTTAACCGGTATTTTTTTTGATAGCCAACTATTCTTTACTGACCAATATTTTTTTGACTGGTCTTTTTTTTTTAGGGGCCAATTTGATGTGGTCAATCTTTTTTTAATGGCCATTCTTTTTTAACCGGTATTTTTTCTTTATTGCCACTTATCTTTTTTAATGTCCAATTTGTTTTGACTGGTCTTTTTTATGGCCCAATTCCTTTTTTGCTCGGCCACTTTTTTTTTAATGGGCACTCTTTTTTAACCGGTAATTTTTTTTGATGGCCATTTATATTTTTTACCAGCCAATTTTTAAACTTCTTTTTATGGCCACTTTTTTTTTACCAGTCAATTTTTTTTTATTGGTCTCTTTTTTTGACGGGCCACCTACCTCCTCGTCCGCCTCCTCGTCCGCCTCCTCGTCCGCCTCCTCGTTCGCCTCGTCGTCCGCCTCCTCGTCCGCCTCCTCGCCTGCCTCCTCGTCCGCCTCCTCGTCCGCCTCCTCGTCTGTCTCCTCGTCCGCCTCCTCCGCATCCTCCACCACCTCACTTTTTGTGATGGCCAGTTATTTTTTTACTGACCAATTTTTTTTGACAGTTTTTTTCTTTTTTAATTGCCACATTTTTTGACTAGTCATTTTTTTTCATGGCCACATTCTTTAACTCACCATTTTTTTTGACTGGTCTTTCTTTTTTACGCGCCAATTTTTTGTGGTCACTCTTTTTTTAATGGCCATTCTTTTTTAACCGGTCACTTCTTTTTGATGGCCATTTATCTTTTTTACCGGGCAATTTTTTTCACTTTTTTTATGACCACTTTTGTTACCAGTCAATTTTTTCTTTAATGGCCATTCTTTTTTAACCGGTCACTTTTTTTGATGGCCACATCTTTTTTACTGGCCAATTTTTTTGACAGGTCTTTTTTATGAGCTAATTCTTTTTTGGTCAACTTCTTTTTTAATGTCCACTCTTTTTTAACCGGTATTCTTTTTTTGATGGCCATTTATCTTTTTTACCGGCCAATTTTTTTCACTTTTTTTATGACCACTTATTTTTTTACCAGTCAATTTTTCTTTAATGGCCACTCTTTTTTAACCAGTCACTTTTTTTAATGGCCACGTCTTTAATGGCCACTTTTTTTACCGGTTATTTTTTTTGATGGCCACATTCTTTTACTGGCCAATTTTTTTGACTGGTCTTTTTTTACGGGCCAATTTTTTGTGGTCAATCTGTTTTTAATGGCCATTCTTTTTTAACCGGTCACTTTTTCTTATCTTATCTTTTTTACTGACCAATTTTTTTAGACTGGTCTTTTTTATGGCCCAATTCCTTTTTTGGTCAGCCACTTTTTTTTAATGGCCACTCTTTTTTAACCGGTCATTTTTTTTGATGGCCATTTATCTTTTTTACCGGCCAATTTTTAAACATTTTTTTATGACCACTTTTTTTTTTACAAGTAAATATTTTTTTTACTGGTCTCTTTTTTTTTTACCGGCAACCTACCTCCTCCTCCGCCGCCGCCTCCGCCGTCTCCGCCTCACTTTGTGTGATGGTCAATTATATTTTTATTGACCAATTTTTTTTGACTGGTCTTTCTTTTTTTACGGGCCAATTTCTTGTGATAACTTTTATTAATGGCCATTCTTTTTTAACCGGTCACTTCTTTTTGATGGCCACATCTTTTTTACTGGCCATTTTTTTTGACAGGTCTTTTTTTATGGGCCAATTCTTTTTTGGTCAGCCACTTTTTTTTAATGGCCACTCTTTTTTAACCAGTCACGTTTTTTCATGGCCACTTATCTTTTTTACTGACCAATTTATTTGGCCTGGTCTTTCTTTTTTTACGGGCCAATTTTTTGTGGTCCATCTTTTTTTAATGGCCATTCTTTTTTAACCGGTCACTTTTTTTCATGGCCATTCATCTTTTTTACCGGCCAATTTTTTTACTTCTCTTTATGACCACTTTTTTTTTACCAGTCAATTTTTCTTTTACTGGTCTCTTTTTTTTTATGGGCCACCTACCTCCTCGTCCGCCTCCTCGTCCGCCTCCTCGTCCGCCTCCTCGTCCGCCTCCTCGTCCGCCTCCTCGTCCGCCTCCTCGTCCGCCTCCTCGTCCGCCTCCTCGTCCGCCTCCTCGTCCGCCTCCTCGTCCGCCGCCTCCTCATCCGCCTCCTCATCCGCCTCCTCGTCCGTCTCCTCGTCTGTCTCCTCGTCTGTCTCCTCGTCCGCCTCCTCCTCCGCATCCTCCACCACCTCACTTTTTGTGATGGCCAGTTATTTTTTTACTGACCAATTTTTTTTGAGTTTTTTTCTTTTTTAATTGCCACATTTTTTAACTAGTCATTTTTTTTTCATGGCCACATTCTTTAACTCACCAATTTTTTTTGACTGGTCTTTCTTTTTTACGCGCCAATTTTTTGTGGTCACTCTTTTTTTAATGGCCATTCTTTTTTAACCGGTCACTTCTTTTTGATGGCCATTTATCTTTTTTACCGGGCAATTTTTTTCACTTTTTTTATGACCACTTTTGTTACCAGTCAATTTTTTCTTTAATGGCCATTCTTTTTTAACCGGTCACTTTTTTTGATGGCCACATCTTTTTTACTGGCCAATTTTTTTTGACAGGTCTTTTTTTATGAGCTAATTCTTTTTTGGTCAACTTCTTTTTTAATGTCCACTCTTTTTTAACCGGTATTTTTTTTTTGATGGCCATTTATCTTTTTTAACCAGTCACTTTTTTTAATGGCCACGTCTTTAATGGCCACTTTTTTTTACCGGTTATTTTTTTTGATGGCCACATTCTTTTACTGGCCAATTTTTTTGACTGGTCTTTTTTTACGGGCCAATTTTTTGTGGTCAATCTTTTTTTAATGGCCATTCTTTTTTAACCGGTCACTTTTTCTTATCTTATCTTTTTTACTGACCAATTTTTTTAGACTGGTCTTTTTTATGGCCCAATTCCTTTTTTGGTCAGCCACTTTTTTTTAATGGCCACTCTTTTTTAACCGGTCATTATTTTTGATGGCCATTTATCTTTTTTACCGGCCAATTTTTAAACTTTTTTTTATGACCACTTTTTTTTAACAAGTAAATATTTTTTTTACTGGTCTCTTTTTTTTTTACCAGCAACCTACCTCCTCCTCCGCCGCCGCCTCCGCCGTCTCCGCCTCACTTTGTGTGATGGTCAATTATATTTTTATTGACCAACTTTTTTTTGACTGGTCTTTCTTTTTTTACGGGCCAATTTCTTGTGATAACTTTTATTAATGGCCATTCTTTTTTAACCGGTCACTTCTTTTTGATGGCCACATCTTTTTTACTGGCCATTTTTTTTGACAGGTCTTTTTTATGGGCCAATTCGTTTTTGGTCAGCCACTTTTTTTTAATGGCCACTCTTTTTTAACCAGTCACGTTTTTTCATGGCCACTTATCTTTTTTACTGACCAATTTATTTGGCCTGGTCTTTCTTTTTTTACGGGCCAATTTTTGTGGTCCATCTTTTTTTAATGGCCATTCTTTTTTAACCGGTCACTTTTTTTCATGGCCATTTATCTTTTTTACCGGCCAATTTTTTAACTTCTCTTTATGACCACTTTTTTTTTACCAGTCAATTTTTCTTTTACTGGTCTCTTTTTTTTTTTTCACGGGCCACCTACCTCCTCGTCCGCCTCCTCATCCGCCTCCTCGTCCGCCTCCTCGTCCGCCTCCTCGTCCGCCTCCTCGTCCGCCTCCTCGTCCGCCTCCTCGTCCGCCTCCTCGTCCGCCTCCTCGTCCGCCTCCTCGTCCGCCTCCTCGTCCGCCTCCTCGTCCGCCTCCTCGTCCGCCTCCTCGTCCACCTCCTCGTCCACCTCCTCATCCGCCTCCTCGTCCGCATCCTCCACCACCTCACTTTTTGTGATGGCCAATTATTTTTTTACTGACCAATTTTTTTTGACTTTTTTCTTTTTTAATTGCCACTCATTTTTTAACTGGTAATTTTTTTTGATGGCCACATTCTTTAACTCACCACATTTTTTTGACTGGTCTTTCTTTTTCTACCGGCCAATATTTTTCACTTTTTTTTAAGACAACTTTTTTTTTAGCAGCCAATTTTTTCTTTAATGGTCACCCTTTTTTAACCAGTCACATTTTTTGATGGCCACTTTTTTGAACCAGTCACTCTTTTTGATGTCCACTTATATTTTTATTGCCCAAATTAATTTTTTACTGGTCTCTCTTTTTTTACGGGCCACTTACCTCCTCTGCCTCCTCTGCTCCGATTCCTCCGCCTACGCTGCCTCCGCCTCACTTTGTGTGATGGCCAATTATTTTTTTACTGACCAATTTTTTTGGACTGTTTTTTATTTTATAATTGCCACATTTTTTTAACCAGTAATTTTTTTTCATGGCCACATTCTTTAACGCACCAATTTTTTTTGACTGGTCTTTCTTTTTTTAGGGGCCAATTTTTTGTGGTCACTCTTTTTTTAATGGCCATTCTTTTTAAACCAGTAATTTTTTTTGATGGCCATTATCTTTTTTAGCAGCCAATTTTTTTCACTTTTTTTATGGCCACTTTTTTTTTTACCAGTCAAGTTTTTTCTTTAATGGCCACTCTTTTTGAACCGGTCACTTTTTTTGATGGCCACGTATCTTTTTTAATGGCCCCTTTTTTTTAACCGGTATTTTTTTTGATAGCCAACTATTCTTTACTGACCAATATTTTTTTGACTGGTCTTTTTTTTTTAGGGGCCAATTTGATGTGGTCAATCTTTTTTTAATGGCCATTCTTTTTTAACCGGTATTTTTTCTTTATTGCCACTTATCTTTTTTAATGTCCAATTTGTTTTGACTGGTCTTTCTTATGGCCCAATTCCTTTTTTGCTCGGCCACTTTTTTTTTAATGGGCACTCTTTTTTAACCGGTAATTTTTTTTGATGGCCATTTTTATTTTTTACCAGCCAATTTTTAAACTTCTTTTTATGGCCACTTTTTTTTACCAGTCAATTTTTTTTTACTGGTCTCTTTTTTTGACAGGCCACCTACCTCCTCGTCCGCCTACTCGTCCGCCTCCTCGTCCGCCTCCTCGTCCGCCTCCTCGCCCGCCTCCTCGTCCGCCTCCTCGTCCGCCTCCTCGTCCGTCTCCTCGTCCGCCTCCTCCTCCGCATCCTCCACCACCTCACTTTTTGTGATGGCCAGTTATTTTTTTACTGACCAATTTTTTTTGACAGTTTTTTTCTTTTTTAATTGCCACATTTTTTGACTAGTCATTTTTTTTCATGGCCACATTCTTTAACTCACCATTTTTTTTTGACTGGTCTTTCTTTTTTACGCGCCAATTTTTTGTGGTCACTCTTTTTTTAATGGCCATTCTTTTTTAACCGGTCACTTCTTTTTGATGGCCATTTATCTTTTTTACCGGGCAATTTTTTTCACTTTTTTTATGACCACTTTTGTTACCAGTCAATTTTTTCTTTAATGGCCATTCTTTTTTAACCGGTCACTTTTTTTGATGGCCACATCTTTTTTACTGGCCAATTTTTTTTGACAGGTCTTTTTTTATGAGCTAATTCTTTTTTGGTCAACTTCTTTTTTAATGTCCACTCTTTTTTAACCGGTATTCTTTTTTTGATGGCCATTTATCTTTTTTACCGGCCAATTTTTTTCACTTTTTTTTATGACCACTTATTTTTTTACCAGTCAATTTTCTTTAATGGCCACTCTTTTTTAACCAGTCACTTTTTTTAATGGCCACGTCTTTAATGGCCACTTTTTTTTACCGGTTATTTTTTTTGATGGCCACATTCTTTTACTGGCCAATTTTTTTCACTTTTTTTATGGCCACTTTTTTTTTACCAGTCAAGTTTTTTCTTTAATGGCCACTCTTTTTGAACCGGTCACTTTTTTTGATGGCCACGTATCTTTTTTAATGGCCCCTTTTTTTTAACCGGTATTTTTTTTGATAGCCAACTATTCTTTACTGACCAATATTTTTTTGACTGGTCTTTTTTTTTTAGGGGCCAATTTGATGTGGTCAATCTTTTTTTAATGGCCATTCTTTTTTAACCGGTATTTTTTCTTTATTGCCACTTATCTTTTTTAATGTCCAATTTGTTTTGACTGGTCTTTTTTATGGCCCAATTCCTTTTTTGCTCGGCCACTTTTTTTTTAATGGGCACTCTTTTTTAACCGGTAATTTTTTTTGATGGCCATTTATATTTTTTACCAGCCAATTTTTAAACTTCTTTTTATGGCCACTTTTTTTTTACCAGTCAATTTTTTTTTACTGGTCTCTTTTTTTGACGGGCCACCTACCTCCTCGTCCGCCTCCTCGTCCGCCTCCTCGTCCGCCTCCTCGTCCGCCTCGTCGTCCGCCTCCTCGTCCGCCTCCTCGTCCGCCTCCTCGTCCGCCTCCTCGTCCGCCTCCTCGTCCGCCTCCTCGTCCGTCTCCTCGTCCGCCTCCTCCTCCGCATCCTCCACCACCTCACGTTTTGTGATGGCCAGTTATTTTTTTACTGACCAATTTTTTTTGACAGTTTTTTTCTTTTTTAATTGCCACATTTTTTGACTAGTCATTTTTTTTCATGGCCACATTCTTTAACTCACCATTTTTTTTTGACTGGTCTTTCTTTTTTACGCGCCAATTTTTTGTGGTCACTCTTTTTTTAATGGCCATTCTTTTTTAACCGGTCACTTCTTTTTGATGGCCATTTATCTTTTTTACCGGGCAATTTTTTTCACTTTTTTTATGACCACTTTTGTTACCAGTCAATTTTTTCTTTAATGGCCATTCTTTTTTAACCGGTCACTTTTTTTGATGGCCACATCTTTTTTACTGGCCAATTTTTTTTGACAGGTCTTTTTTTATGAGCTAATTCTTTTTTGGTCAACTTCTTTTTTAATGTCCACTCTTTTTTAACCGGTATTCTTTTTTTGATGGCCATTTATCTTTTTTACCGGCCAATTTTTTTCACTTTTTTTTATGACCACTTATTTTTTTACCAGTCAATTTTTCTTTAATGGCCACTCTTTTTTAACCAGTCACTTTTTTTAATGGCCACGTCTTTAATGGCCACTTTTTTTTACCGGTTATTTTTTTTTGATGGCCACATTCTTTTACTGGCCAATTTTTTTCACTTTTTTTATGGCCACTTTTTTTTTACCAGTCAAGTTTTTTCTTTAATGGCCACTCTTTTTGAACCGGTCACTTTTTTTGATGGCCACGTATCTTTTTTAATGGCCCCTTTTTTTTAACCGGTATTTTTTTTGATAGCCAACTATTCTTTACTGACCAATATTTTTTTGACTGGTCTTTTTTTTTTAGGGGCCAATTTGATGTGGTCAATCTTTTTTTAATGGCCATTCTTTTTTAACCGGTATTTTTTCTTTATTGCCACTTATCTTTTTTAATGTCCAATTTGTTTTGACTGGTCTTTTTTATGGCCCAATTCCTTTTTTGCTCGGCCACTTTTTTTTTAATGGGCACTCTTTTTTAACCGGTAATTTTTTTTGATGGCCATTTATATTTTTTACCAGCCAATTTTTAAACTTCTTTTTATGGCCACTTTTTTTTTACCAGTCAATTTTTTTTTACTGGTCTCTTTTTTTGACGGGCCACCTACCTCCTCGTCCGCCTCCTCGTCCGCCTCCTCGTCCGCCTCCTCGTTCGCCTCGTCGTCCGCCTCCTCGTCCGCCTCCTCGTCCGCCTCCTCGTCCGCCTCCTCGTCCGCCTCCTCGTCTGTCTCCTCGTCCGCCTCCTCCTCCGCATCCTCCACCACCTCACGTTTTGTGATGGCCAGTTATTTTTTTACTGACCAATTTTTTTTGACAGTTTTTTTCTTTTTTAATTGCCACATTTTTTGACTAGTCATTTTTTTTCATGGCCACATTCTTTAACTCACCATTTTTTTTTGACTGGTCTTTCTTTTTTACGCGCCAATTTTTTGTGGTCACTCTTTTTTTAATGGCCATTCTTTTTTAACCGGTCACTTCTTTTTGATGGCCATTTATCTTTTTTACCGGGCAATTTTTTTCACTTTTTTTATGACCACTTTTGTTACCAGTCAATTTTTTCTTTAATGGCCATTCTTTTTTAACCGGTCACTTTTTTTGATGGCCACATCTTTTTTACTGGCCAATTTTTTTGACAGGTCTTTTTTATGAGCTAATTCTTTTTTGGTCAACTTCTTTTTTAATGTCCACTCTTTTTTAACCGGTATTCTTTTTTTGATGGCCATTTATCTTTTTTACCGGCCAATTTTTTTCACTTTTTTTTATGACCACTTATTTTTTTACCAGTCAATTTTTCTTTAATGGCCACTCTTTTTTAACCAGTCACTTTTTTTAATGGCCACGTCTTTAATGGCCACTTTTTTTTACCGGTTATTTTTTTTGATGGCCACATTCTTTTACTGGCCAATTTTTTTGACTGGTCTTTTTTTACGGGCCAATTTTTTGTGGTCAATCTTTTTTTAATGGCCATTCTTTTTTAACCGGTCACTTTTTCTTATCTTATCTTTTTTACTGACCAATTTTTTTAGACTGGTCTTTTTTATGGCCCAATTCCTTTTTTGGTCAGCCACTTTTTTTTAATGGCCACTCTTTTTTAACCGGTCATTTTTTTTGATGGCCATTTATCTTTTTTACCGGCCAATTTTTAAACATTTTTTTATGACCACTTTTTTTTTTACAAGTAAATATTTTTTTTACTGGTCTCTTTTTTTTTACCGGCAACCTACCTCCTCCTCCGCCGCCGCCTCCGCCTCACTTTGTGTGATGGTCAATTATATTTTTATTGACCAATTTTTTTTGACTGGTCTTTCTTTTTTTACGGGCCAATTTCTTGTGATAACTTTTATTAATGGCCATTCTTTTTTAACCGGTCACTTCTTTTTGATGGCCACATCTTTTTTACTGGCCATTTTTTTTGACAGGTCTTTTTTTATGGGCCAATTCTTTTTTGGTCAGCCACTTTTTTTTAATGGCCACTCTTTTTTAACCAGTCACGTTTTTTCATGGCCACTTATCTTTTTTACTGACCAATTTATTTGGCCTGGTCTTTCTTTTTTTACGGGCCAATTTTTTGTGGTCCATCTTTTTTTAATGGCCATTCTTTTTTAACCGGTCACTTTTTTTCATGGCCATTCATCTTTTTTACCGGCCAATTTTTTAACTTCTCTTTATGACCACTTTTTTTTTACCAGTCAATTTTTCTTTTACTGGTCTCTTTTTTTTTTATGGGCCACCTACCTCCTCGTCCGCCTCCTCGTCCGCCTCCTCGTCCGCCTCCTCGTCCGCCTCCTCGTCCGCCTCCTCGTCCGCCTCCTCGTCCGCCTCCTCGTCCGCCTCCTCGTCCGCCTCCTCGTCCGCCTCCTCGTCCGCCTCCTCGTCCGCCTCCTCGTCCGCCTCCTCGTCCGTCTCCTCGTCCGTCTCCTCGTCCGCCTCCTCCTCCGCATCCTCCACCACCTCACTTTTTGTGATGGCCAATTATTTTTTTACTGACCAATTTTTTTTGACTTTTTTTCTTTTTTAATTGCCACTCATTTTTTAACTGGTAATTTTTTTTGATGGCCACATTCTTTAACTCACCACATTTTTTTGACTGGTCTTTCTTTTTTTACCGGCCAATTTTTTTCACTTTTTTTTTAAGACAACTTTTTTTTAGCAGTCAATTTTTTCTTTAATGGTCACCCTTTTTTAACCAGTCACTTTTTTTGATGGCCACTTTTTTTAACCAGTCACTCTTTTTGATGTCCACTTATATTTTTATTGCCCAAATTAATTTTTTACTGGTCTCTCTTTTTTTACGGGCCACTTACCTCCTCCTCCTCTGCCTCCTCTGCTCCGATTACTCCGCCTACGCTGCCTCCGCCTCACTTTGTGTGATGGCCAATTATTTTTTTACGGACCAATTTTTTTGGACTGTTTTTTTATTTTATAATTGCCACATTTTTTTAACCAGTAATTTTTTTTCATGGCCACATTCTTTAACGCACCAATTTTTTTTGACTGGTCTTTCTTTTTTTAGGGGCCAATTTTTTGTGGTCACTCTTTTTTTAATGGCCATTCTTTTTTAACCGGTCACTTTTTTTAATGGCCACATCTTTTTTACTGGCCAATTTTTTTGGACTGGTCTTTTTATAGGCCAATTCTTTTTTGGTCGGCCACTTCATTTTTAATGGCCACTCTTTTTAAACCAGTAATTTTTTTTGATGGCCATTATCTTTTTTAGCAGCCAATTTTTTTCACTTTTTTTATGGCCACTTTTTTTTTACCAGTCAAGTTTTTTCTTTAATGGCCACTCTCTTTTTGAACCGGTCACTTTTTTTGATGGCCACGTATCTTTTTTAATGGCCCCTTTTTTTTAACCGGTATTTTTTTTGATAGCCAACTATTTTTTACTGACCAATCTTTTTTTGACTGGTCTTTTTTTTCTTAGGGGCCAATTTGATGTGGTCAATCTTTTTTTAATGGCCATTCTTTTTTAACCGGTATTTTTTTTTTATTGCCACTTATCTTTTTTAATGTCCAATTTGTTTTGACTGGTCTTTTTTATGGCCCAATTCCTTTTTTGGTCGGCCACTTTTTTTTAATGGGCACTCTTTTTTTAACCAGTAATTTTTTTTTATAGCCATTTATATTTTTTACCAGCCAATTTTTAAACTTCTTTTTATGGCCACTTTTTTTTACCAGTCAATTTTTCTTTTACTGGTCTCTTTTTTTTACGGACCACCTACCTCCTCCTCCTCTGCCTCCTCTGCTCCGACTCCTCCGCCTACGCTGCCTCCGCCTCACTTTGTATGATGGCCAATTATTTTTTTACTGACCAATGTTTTTGGACTGTTTTTTTTTTAATAATTGCCACATTTTTTTAACTAGTAATTTTTTTTCATGGCCACATGCTTTAACTCACCAATTTTTTTTTGACTGGTCTTTCTTTTTTTAGGGGCCAATTTTTTGTGGTCACTCTTTTTTTAATGGCCATTCTTTTTAACCTGTCACTTTTTTTAATGGCCACATCTTTTTTACTGGCCAATTTTTTTCGACTGGTCTTTTTATAGGCCAATTCTTTTTTGGTCGGCCATTTCATTTTTAATGGCCACTCTTTTTTAACCAGTCATTTTTTTTGATGGCCATTATCTTTTTTAGCAGCCAATTTTTTTCACTTTTTTTATGGCCACTTTTTTTTTACCAGTCAAGTTTTTTCTTTAATGGCCACTCTTTTTGAACCGGTCACTTTTTTTGATGGCCACGTATCTTTTTTAATGGCCCCTTTTTTTTAACCGGTATTTTTTTTGATAGCCAACTATTCTTTACTGACCAATATTTTTTTGACTGGTCTTTTTTTTTTAGGGGCCAATTTGATGTGGTCAATCTTTTTTTAATGGCCATTCTTTTTTAACCGGTATTTTTTCTTTATTGCCACTTATCTTTTTTAATGTCCAATTTGTTTTGACTGGTCTTTTTTATGGCCCAATTCCTTTTTTGCTCGGCCACTTTTTTTTTAATGGGCACTCTTTTTTAACCGGTAATTTTTTTTGATGGCCATTTATATTTTTTACCAGCAAATTTTTAAACTTCTTTTTATGGCCACTTTTTTTTTACCAGTCAATTTTTTTTTACTGGTCTCTTTTTTTGACGGGCCACCTACCTCCTCGTCCGCCTCCTCGTCCGCCTCCTCGTCCGCCTCCTCGTTCGCCTCGTCGTCCGCCTCCTCGTCCGCCTCCTCGTCCGCCTCCTCGTCCGCCTCCTCGTCCGCCTCCTCGTCTGTCTCCTCGTCCGCCTCCTCCTCCGCATCCTCCACCACCTCACGTTTTGTGATGGCCAGTTATTTTTTTACTGACCAATTTTTTTTGACAGTTTTTTTCTTTTTTAATTGCCACATTTTTTGACTAGTCATTTTTTTTCATGGCCACATTCTTTAACTCACCATTTTTTTTTGACTGGTCTTTATTTTTTACGCGCCAATTTTTTGTGGTCACTCTTTTTTTAATGGCCATTCTTTTTTAACCGGTCACTTCTTTTTGATGGCCATTTATCTTTTTTACCGGGCAATTTTTTTCACTTTTTTTATGACCACTTTTGTTACCAGTCAATTTTTTCTTTAATGGCCATTCTTTTTTAACCGGTCACTTTTTTTGATGGCCACATCTTTTTTACTGGCCAATTTTTTTGACAGGTCTTTTTTATGAGCTAATTCTTTTTTGGTCAACTTCTTTTTTAATGTCCACTCTTTTTTAACCGGTATTCTTTTTTTGATGGCCATTTATCTTTTTTACCGGCCAATTTTTTTCACTTTTTTTTATGACCACTTATTTTTTTACCAGTCAATTTTTCTTTAATGGCCACTCTTTTTTAACCAGTCACTTTTTTTAATGGCCACGTCTTTAATGGCCACTTTTTTTTACCGGTTATTTTTTTTGATGGCCACATTCTTTTACTGGCCAATTTTTTTGACTGGTCTTTTTTTACGGGCCAATTTTTTGTGGTCAATCTTTTTTTAATGGCCATTCTTTTTTAACCGGTCACTTTTTCTTATCTTATCTTTTTTACTGACCAATTTTTTTAGACTGGTCTTTTTTATGGCCCAATTCCTTTTTTGGTCAGCCACTTTTTTTTAATGGCCACTCTTTTTTAACCGGTCATTTTTTTTGATGGCCATTTATCTTTTTTACCGGCCAATTTTTAAACATTTTTTTATGACCACTTTTTTTTTTACAAGTAAATATTTTTTTTACTGGTCTCTTTTTTTTTACCGGCAACCTACCTCCTCCTCCGCCGCCGCCTCCGCCGTCTCCGCCTCACTTTGTGTGATGGTCAATTATATTTTTATTGACCAATTTTTTTTGACTGGTCTTTCTTTTTTTACGGGCCAATTTCTTGTGATAACTTTTATTAATGGCCATTCTTTTTTAACCGGTCACTTCTTTTTGATGGCCACATCTTTTTTACTGGCCATTTTTTTTGACAGGTCTTTTTTTATGGGCCAATTCTTTTTTGGTCAGCCACTTTTTTTTAATGGCCACTCTTTTTTAACCAGTCACGTTTTTTCATGGCCACTTATCTTTTTTACTGACCAATTTATTTGGCCTGGTCTTTCTTTTTTTACGGGCCAATTTTTTGTGGTCCATCTTTTTTTAATGGCCATTCTTTTTTAACCGGTCACTTTTTTTCATGGCCATTCATCTTTTTTACCGGCCAATTTTTTAACTTCTCTTTATGACCACTTTTTTTTTACCAGTCAATTTTTCTTTTACTGGTCTCTTTTTTTTTTATGGGCCACCTACCTCCTCGTCCGCCTCCTCGTCCGCCTCCTCGTCCGCCTCCTCGTCCGCCTCCTCGTCCGCCTCCTCGTCCGCCTCCTCGTCCGCCTCCTCGTCCGCCTCCTCGTCCGCCTCCTCGTCCGCCTCCTCGTCCGCCTCCTCGTCCGCCTCCTCGTCCGCCTCCTCGTCCACCTCCTCGTCCACCTCCTCATCCGCCTCCTCGTCCGCATCCTCCACCACCTCACTTTTTGTGATGGCCAATTATTTTTTTACTGACCAATTTTTTTTGACTTTTTTCTTTTTTAATTGCCACTCATTTTTTAACTGGTAATTTTTTTTGATGGCCACATTCTTTAACTCACCACATTTTTTTGACTGGTCTTTCTTTTTTTACCGGCCAATTTTTTCACTTTTTTTTTAAGACAACTTTTTTTTTAGCAGTCAATTTTTTCTTTAATGGTCACCCTTTTTTAACCAGTCACTTTTTTTGATGGCCACTTTTTTTAACCAGTCACTCTTTTTGATGTCCACTTATATTTTTATTGCTCAAATTTATTTTTTACTGGTCTCTCTTTTTTTACGGACCACCTACCTGCTCCTCCTCCGCCTCCTCTGCTCCGCCTCCTCCGCCTCCGCCTCACTTTGTGTGATGGCCAATTATTTTTTTACTGACCAATTTATTTGGACTGTTTTTTTCTTTTATAATTGCCACATTTTTTTCACTAGTAATTATTTTTCATGGCCACATTCTTTAACTCACCAATTTTTTTATTTACTGGTCTTTCTTCTTATGGCCCAATTCCTTTTTTGGTCGGCCACTTTTTTTTAATGGCCACTCTTTTTTAACCAGTCATTTTTTTGATGTCCATTTTTCTTTTTTACTGGCCATTTTTTTTCACTTTTTTTTATGACCACTATTTTTTTACCAGTTAATTTTTTCTTTAATGGCCACTTTTTTTTAACCAGTCAATTTTTTTTTTACTGGTCTCTTTTTTTTACTGGCCACCTACCTCCTCCTCCGCCGCCATCACCTCCGCCCGCTTTCGCCTCTGCCCCACTTTTGTGATGGTCAATTATATTTTTTATTGACCAATTTTTTTTTGACTGGTCTTTCTCTTTTTACGGGCCAATTTCTTGTGGTCACTTTTTTTTAATGGCCATTCTTTTTTAACCGGTCACTTTTTTTGATGGCCACATCTTTTTTACTGGTCTTTTTTTATGGGCCAAATCTTTTTTGGTCAGCCACTTTTTTTAATGGCCACTCTTTTTTAACCAGTCACTTCTTTTTGATGGCCACATCTTTTTTAATGGCCACTTTTTTTTACCGGTTATTTTTTTTGATGACCACTTATCTTTTTTACTGGCCAATTTTTTTTGACTGCTCTTTTTTTATGGCCCAATTCTTTTTTGGTCAGCCACTTTTTTTTTAATGGCCACTCTTTTTAACCAGTCATTTTTTCATGGCCATTTATCTTTTTTACCAGCCAATTTTTTAACTTTTTTTTACGACCACTTTTTTTTTACGAGTCAATTTTGTTTTTACTGGTCTCTTTTTTTTTACCGGCGACCTACCTCCTCCTCCTCCGCCGCCTCCACCGCCGTCTCCGTCGCCTCCGCCGCCTCACTTTGCGTAATGGTCAATTATATTTTTTATTGACCAATTTTTTTTTGACTGGTCTTCCTTTTTTACGGGCCAATTTCTTGTGGTCACTTCTTTTAATGGCCATTCTTTTTTAACCGGTCACTTCTTTTTGATGGCCACATCTTTTTTACTGGCTAATTTTTTTGACAGGTCTTTTTTCATGGGCCAATTCTTTTTTGGTCAGCCACTTTTTTTTAATGGCCACTCTTTTTTAACCCGTCACTTTTTTTGATGGCCACTTATCTTTTTTACTGGCCAATTTTTTTACTTCTCTTTATGACCACTTTTTTTTTACCAGTCAATTTTTATTTTACTGGTCTTTTTTTTTGACGGGCCACCTACCTCCTCGTCCGCCTCCTCGTCCGCCTCCTCGTCCGTCTCCTCGTCCGCCTCCTCGTCCGCCTCCTCGTCCGCCTCCTCGTCCACCTCCTCGTCCACCTCCTCGTCCGTCTCCTCGTCCGTCTCCTCGTCCGCCTCCTCCTCCGCATCCTCCACCACCTCACTTTTTGTGATGGGCAATTATTTTTTTAATGACCAATTTTTTTTTACTTTTTTCTTTTTAATTGCCACTCATTTTTTAACTAGTAATTTTTTTTGATGGCCACATTCTTTAACTCACCACATTTTTTTGACTGGTTTTTCTTTTGTTACCGGCCAATTTTTTTCACTTTTTTTTATGACCACATTTGTTTTTAGCAGTCATTTTTTTCTTTAATGGTCACCCTTTTTTAACCAGTCACTTTTTTTGATGACCACTTTTTTTTAACCAGTCACTCTTTTTGATGTCCACTTATATTTTTATTGCCCAAATTAATGTTTTACTGGTCTCTCTTTTTTTACAGACCACCTACCTGCTCCTCCTCCGCCTCCTCTGCTCCGCCTCCTCCGCCTCACTTTGTGTGATGGCCAATTATTTTTTTACTGACCAATTTTTTTGGACTGTTTTTTTCTTTTATAATTGCCACATTTTTTTCACTAGTAATTTTTTTCATGGCCATATTCTTTAACTCACCAATTTTTTTTGACTGGTCTTTCTTTTTATGGCCCAATTCCTTTTTTGGTCGGCCACTTTTTTTTAATGGCCACTCTTTTTTAACCAGTCATTTTTTTATGGCCATTTATCTTTTTTACCAGCCAATTTGTAAACTTTTTGTGAGCAATTTTTTTTTTACTGGTCTCTTTTTTTTACCGGCCACCTACCTCCTCCTCCGCCAACCTCCGCCGCCATCACCTCCGCCGCTGCCACCTCTGTCCCACTTTTGTGATGGTCAATTATATTTTTTATTGACCAATTTTTTTTTGACTGGTCTTTCTCTTTTTACGGGCCAATTTCTTGTGGTCACTTTTTTTTAATGGCCATTCTTTTTAACCGGTCACTTTTTTTTACGGCCACTTATCTTTTTTACTGGGTAATTTTTTTTGACTGGTCTTTTTTTATGACCCAATTCCTTGCTTAGTCGGCCACTTTTTTTTAATGGCCACTCTTTTTTAACAAGTCATTTTTTTGATGGCCATTTATCTTTTTTACTGGCCAATTTTTTAACTTCTCTTTATGACCACTTTTTTTTTACCAGTCAATTTTTCTTTTACTGGTCTCTTTTTTTTATCACGGGCCACCTACCTCCTCGTCCGCCTCCTCATCCGCCTCCTCGTCCGCCTCCTCGTCCGCCTCCTCGTCCGCCTCCTCGTCCGCCTCCTCTTCCGCCTCCTCGTCCGCCTCCTCGTCCGCCTCCTCGTCCGCCTCCTCGTCCGCCTCCTCGTCCACCTCCTCATCCGCCTCCTCGTCCGCATCCTCCATCACCTCACTTTTTGTGATGGCCAATTATTTTTTTACTGACCAATTTTTTTTGACTTTTTTTCTTTTTTAATTGCCACTCATTTTTTAACTGGTAATTTTTTTTGATGGCCACATTCTTTAACTCACCACATTTTTTTGACTGGTCATTCTTTTTTTACCGGCCAATTTTTTTCACTTTTTTTTTAAGACAACTTTTTTTTTAGCAGTCAATTTTTTCTTTAATGGTCACCCTTTTTTAACCAGTCACTTTTTTTGATGGCCACTTTTTTTAACCAGTCACTCTTTTTGATGTCCACTTATATTTTTATTGCCCAAATTTATTTTTTACTGGTCTCTCTTTTTTTACGGGCCACTTACCTCCTCCTCCTCTGCCTCCTCTGCTCCGATTCCTCCGCCTACGCTGCCTCCGCCTCACTTTGTGTGATGGCCAATTATTTTTTTACTGACCAATTTTTTTGGACTGTTTTTTTATTTTATAATTGCCACATTTTTTTAACCAGTAATTTTTTTTCATGGCCACATTCTTTAACTCACCAATTTTTTTATTTACTGGTCTTTCTTCTTATGGCCCAATTCCTTTTTTGGTCGGCCACTTTTTTTTAATGGCCACTCTTTTTTAACCAGTCATTTTTTTGATGTCCATTTTTCTTTTTTACTGGCCAATTTTTTTCACTTTTTTTTATGACCACTTTTTTTTTACCAGTCAATTTTTTCTTTAATGGCCACTTTTTTTTAACCAGTCAATTTTTTTTTTACTGGTCTCTTTTTTTTACTGGCCACCTACCTCCTCCTCCGCCGCCATCACCTCCGCCCGCTACCGCCTCTGCCCCACTTTTGTGATGGTCAATTATATTTTTTATTGACCAATTTTTTTTTGACTGGTCTTTCTCTTTTTACGGGCCAATTTCTTGTGGTCACTTTTTTTTAATGGCCATTCTTTTTTAACCGGTCACTTTTTTTGATGGCCACATCTTTCTTACTGGTCTTTTTTTACGGGCCAAATCTTTTTTGGTCAGCCACTTTTTTTTAATGGCCACTCTTTTTTAACCAGTCACTTCTTTTTGATGGCCACATCTTTTTTACTGGCCAATTTTTTTTGACTGCTCTTTTTTTATGGCCCAATTCTTTTGTGGGCGGCCACTTTTTTTTAATGGCCACTCTTTTTTTAACCAGTCATTTTTTTATGGCCATTTATCTTTTTTACCAGGCAATTTTTAAACTTTTTTTTATGACCACTTTTTTTTTACAAGTCAATTTGTTTTTTTACTGGTCTCTTTTTTTTTTACCAGCGACCTACCTCCTCCTACGCTGCCTTCGCCGCCTCCCCTGCCTCCGCCGCCTCACTTTGCGTGATGGTCAATTATATTTTTTATTGACCAATTTTTTTTTGACTGGTCTTTCTTTTTTTATGGGCCAATTTCTTGTGGTCACTTTTTTTAATGGCCATTCTTTTTTAACTGGTCACTTTTTTTGATGGCCACATATTTTTACTGATCAATTTTTTTTGACAGATCTTTTTTTATGGGCCAATTCTTTTTTGGTCAGCCACTTGTTTTTTAATGACCACTCTTTTTTAACCGGTCACTTTTTTTGATGGCATTTATTTTTTGTTACCGGCCAATTTTTTTCAATTTTTTTTTATGACCACTCATTCTTTTACCAGTCAATTTTTTCTTTAATGGCCACTGTTTTTTAACCAGTCACTTTTTTTAATGGCCACATCTTTAATGGCCACTTTTTTTTACCGGTTATTTTTTTTGATGACCACATTCTTTTTTTTTGACTGGTCTTTCTTTTTTTACGGGCCAATTTTTTGTGGTCAATCTCTTTTTTTAATGGCCATTCTTTTTTAACCGGTCACTTTTTTTATGGCCACTTATCTTTTTTACTGGCCAATTTTTTTCGACTGGCCTTTTTTATGGCCCAATTCCTTTTTTGGTCGGCCACTTTTTTTTTATAATGGCCACTCTTTTTTAACCAGTCATTTTTTTTATGGCCATTCATCTTTTTTACCGGCCAATTCTTTTTCACTTTTTTTTATGACCACTTTTTTTTTTCCAGGTAAATTTTTTTTTACCGGTCTCTTTTTTTTTACCGGCAACCTACCACCTCCTCCTCCGCCGCCGCCGCCGCCGCCGCCTCCGCCGTCTCCGCCGCCGCGCCTCCGCCGCGCCTCCGCCGCCTCCGCCTCACTTTGCGTGATGGCCAATTATATTTTTTATTGACCAATTTTTTTTTGACTGGTCTTTCTTTTTTTATGGGCCAATTTCTTGTGGTCACTTTTTTTTAATGGCCATTCTTTTTTAACCGGTTACTTCTTTTTGATGGCCACATCTTTTTTACTGGCCATTTTTTTGGACTGGTCTTTCTTTTTTATGGGCCACGCGCGTGAACGTGACACTCACACTCGTGAACGCGACACACACTCGTGAATGCGACATACACACTCGTAAACGTGACACATGAGTGAACGTGACACAGACACACACTCGTGAACGCGACACTCACAATCGTGAAAGCGACACAGACACACGCTCGTGAACGCGACACTCACAATTGTGAACGCGACACCCGCGCTCGTGAACGCGACACCCGCGCTCGTGAACGCGACACTCACAATTGTGAACGCGACACCTGCGCTCGTGAACGCGACACTCACAATTGTAAACGCGACACTCACAATTGTAAACGCGACACTCACAATTGTGAACGCGACACCCGCGCTCGTGAAGGCGACACCCGCGCTCGTGAAGGCGACACCCGCGCTCGTGAAGGCGACACCCGCGCTCGTGAACGCGACACCCGCGCTCGTGAAGGCGACACCCGCGCTCGTGAAGGCGACACCCGCGCTCGTGAACGCGACACTCGCGCTCGTGAAGGCGACACCCGCGCTCGTGAAGGCGACACCCGCGCTCGTGAAGGCGACACCCGCGCTCGTGAAGGCGACACCCGCGCTCGTGAAGGCGACACTCGCGCTCGTGAAGGCGACACCCGCGCTCGTGAAGGCGACACCCGCGCTCGTGAAGGCGACACTCGCGCTCGTGAAGGCGACACTCGCGCTCGTGAAGGCGACACCCGCGCTCGTGAACGCGACACACGTGCTCGTGAACGCGACACCCGCGCTCGTGAACGCGACACTCACAATTGTGAACGCGACACCTGCGCTCGTGAACGCGACACTCACAATTGTGAACGCGACACCCGCGCTCGTGAAGGCGACACCCGCGCTCGTGAAGGCGACACCCGCGCTCGTGAAGGCGACACCCGCGCTCGTGAAGGCGACACCCGCGCTCGTGAAGGCGACACCCGCGCTCGTGAAGGCGACACCCGCGCTCGTGAAGGCGACACCCGCGCTCGTGAAGGCGACACTCGCGCTCGTGAAGGCGACACCCGCGCTCGTGAACGCGACACCCGCGCTCGTGAAGGCGACACCCGCGCTCGTGAACGCGACACCCGCGCTCGTGAAGGCGACACCCGCGCTCGTGAAGGCGACACCCGCGCTCGTGAACGCGACACCCGCGCTCGTGAAGGCGACACCCGCGCTCGTGAAGGCGACACCCGCGCTCGTGAAGGCGACACCCGCGCTCGTGAAGGCGACACCCGCGCTCGTGAACGCGACACCCGCGCTCGTGAACGCGACACCCGCGCTCGTGAACGCGACACCCGCGCTCGTGAAGGCGACACCCGCGCTCGTGAAGGCGACACCCGCGCTCGTGAAGGCGACACCCGCGCTCGTGAACGCGACACCCGCGCTCGTGAAGGCGACACCCGCGCTCGTGAACGCGACACCCGCGCTCGTGAACGCGACACCCGCGCTCGTGAACGCGACACCCGCGCTCGTGAAGGCGACACCCGCGCTCGTGAACGCGACACCCGCGCTCGTGAACGCGACACCCGCGCTCGTGAACGCGACACCCGCGCTCGTGAACGCGACACCCGCGCTCGTGAACGCGACACCCGCGCTCGTGAACGCGACACCCGCGCTCGTGAACGTGACACACACACTCGTGAACGCGACACACATCAGTGAACGCGACAAACACACCAGTGAACGTGACACACACACACGAGTGAACGTGACACACACACGAGTGAATGTGACACACACTCGTGAACGTGACACTGTTGTATATGTGAGCCTTTTTCCTAAATTCCTATTAAGAATAATTCTGCCAATAATTTTTCTTCATACAATCAATCGCAGGGTCACTTGGAGCGCAAACAACAGAACCCCCCACCCCCCTCGCAAGCAGCTGCCGTGACACGCTCGTGACAGGAAGCCGGAGATGAACCATAAAAGATAATGAAAGGACATACCACCCCCCCATACAAAAGAGAGACTAAGGTGACACCCCTCCATCCCACCAACGGAAAGGGGTCAGTCATAAAAAAAAAACCACACGCCCCGCCCCGCCCCCCCCGGACGAAAGAGAACACAGGCGTTAAGTTTTGGTTAACTTTTTCACGTTTCTTCTAATAACGAAAATCCAAACTTAGCGACAAAGATTAAGTGAACATTATCGCAGTACGCCTCACACTCACTCCAAGTAAAAAATAACCAGGCTAAAATCTACATCAGTTACTATTATTTCCCCTTTCATCATTTTAATACAAATGTCATTTATTTTTATCTTTATCTACGCGACCAAGCCAAAACAAATTTCCTAGCCTCGGGACATCAGATAATAATAATAATAACTCGAGAACAAACAGCACAAACCCAGGATACAGGCAGTGGAACGAAGGTTAGTAAAACCCTATGAATATTCGTGGTAATAATAATGCTAAATCACAAATCTTGAATAAACACAAACCAAAAAATAATTACGAGTAGTAGACAAAGGGTCATCTAGAAGAATTAAAGGCGAAATAAGTCAGTCATACCTAACCGAGATAGAATGTACTCCATAGGGAAAGAGCCTCCCAACCACCTTTGTCTTCCCGCAGCACGGATAGCAAGATTTGCACACACAAGCAAAGAACATCTCCCCATAAAAAAAATCAAACCTCGATGGAAATACTGTGAACCCGGCTAAAACATACCTTGAATCACTTACAATCAAAATTACAAGTAATGTTATAAGAAGTAAAGTGAGTCTCATTTTAACTTCCAAAGAGAAAACGGAAAAACTTGGAAGTTTGTGTGAGACAAAGAGTCACACCCACCGCCGGAGACGGAGAAACCTCCCTCCTTTCAAGTCAATAATTAGAGGCTGAGGAGAGGCACGAGTGGGGGCCAATTCCCTTGTTGGCGAGAGAACCCGAGGAAGCCAATTATTACTCCCAATAAAATGGAACACACGGACACATATACCACTCCCCCTCCCCACAGCAAGCGACATCAAAGTAAGTCAGGCCTTTTGTGAAGAGAGAGAGGGGAGGGATTATACAATTCGAAGTACGAACACGATTCACAAATTGTCAGTCTTGCTACAGCTGGGTTCGGCATGAGCCGACAAGAGTATCGCTGAAAGTTATATGCTACATTTACCCTGATGTGTTGATACAATCGCAAAGTCAAAGATTGCGACAAGTGGTAGTGTCCTAAGCTTTCACAGCTGTTTAAGAGGTGTGCGAATACAATTCACAACTTTTGAAAGTGAGCACACAGCAAAAGCGCCGTGAGATCATCATCACCACCGACGCAAGAGACCATCACCACTGACACAAGAGAAGCGCCAACAGAAGTATCGCTCCACTGAGCCGCTGCCGTGCGAGTAAAGCTAGCAAAAATTCGAGCTATTACTCTCGTGAAATAGCGGAAAGCGCCCAACATCCATCAAGCAATGAACGAGAGAATCGTTCATCGCCAGAGAACCCGGAGCCGGAGAGCGCGCACAGCCGCGTCGCCAAGTGCCCAGACCACAGGTGTCAGCCACCAGCGCAAGAGCGAACGAGCGCCGCCAAGCGCCGCCGGGCACCACCGGGGCCACCGGGGGCCACCGGGCACCACCGAGCGCCACGAGCGACCGAGAATCTTCAAACACAACATCGTGCTGATGCCGCTCATCTAGCAGCGGAGAGAGAAAGCCGGCGGCTCACTGCAGCCACGCCCGAGCGAGAGAAAAACTCCAAGCCGTTCGTATCCCACCCCCCCACACTCACAAACCCACGACAAGCCCGGCGTCTGATTAATATAAAGAATTGACCCAAGGAATCAAAATCACACATGCACACATCTACATGCCCGGACTCACACGAGAATTTATCAAAGAAACAAGCCACCTCACTCACACAATGGAACCAACCCTAGCCAATCATAAGAAGACTAATCATAAAAGTGAAGACATCGCGGCTCAGAGTGATAAGAATACGTCGTTTGTAAGTGCATTAGTCGCATTAATTACCAATAGATTCATCGAGACGAACTAAACCCTTGAAACCTTCATCACGAATCTACACGCTCATAGAGAGAAAATATCGTGTTAAACCTGTTTCTTTGTCATAGAACCTTGTCCATGAATTAATTAAAGCTTAGCCAGAGATAATAATCTTCCGTAAGAGGGCACACGCACGCTGTTGCACACCATTGTTCCAAGACATTTCGTTAAACATATATATAATCTTGCCGAATAATCTATTGACGTATACTTTTGCCTTTGAGGTATAATAATTTGCTTGTATTGCCTTTCGTATGAATATCATTGCATGCCTGTTTTAAAGACTCTGCCTGTCGCCGGATATGCTCGCGTTACTCCGTGGAATTAATTGATTGTTCTGATTACCCAGTTTGACGACGTAATCACTGAGGGTTAATTGCACGGATCAATAAGGAGAACTTCTCCAGGATTACTGTGTTAAAAATTCAAGCATGAGAGTTCGCATATTAGAGTGTTATGTTTTTGTTCCTAAGTTCATGCATAACATCTTATTTATAAGAACTGTATCCTGCGTTGAGATATGAATTTAGTGACTTAACATAACACACTAAGATATAATCAATAAATGTTTAAGCAAGAATAATTGCATTATCCCTATTGATGATACGACTCTGGGAAGCGAAGTTAAGCCGAATTATCATAACTGCCCACATTAACATAATCGCCAACGTTTGCATAAATTAATACGATTAGCTCCCCAATTAGCAAAATGTATGTGCATAATTACATAAATTTACATACTTTCCGAGAATTACACATTTTTCGAATCTTTATTTAATTTTTATTATTTTTATCAATTTTTCATAACCTGACATATACAACATAATGGGGGATCGTCCGGGATTTCTAGCAGACAGTTTTATGCATTAATTAAGCAACGAATCACTGTTGTGTTAACCAGAGTATTGTGATCCAACATTGCCTTGTGATTGTAAACGGGCGTAAAACAAAAAACAAAAACGCATTCCGAGGCGAAATTCCAGAGTAGCAGAGTATAATGAATACAGTGGGATTAAGATAATCTCATATCGAACCAATTGCATCCTGTGATAAAATTGTGTTAGATATATGCACTCTGGAGCGGAATACCAGAGTAGCTCGAGTCAAACCGACTACACTCTGTGATACAATTGTTTTATATGCGCTCTGAAGTGGAATGCCAGAGTAGCTTCTGCTACACATGAGATGCTAGGGATTAAGAGGAATTTTTGAATGGATTGCGGAATACTGGGAACTTGTATTAAAACATACAGGCTGGTCTGCTACAGAACAGACAAGGCAGAGAAACACATGGGAGGGGAGCTGTATCGATGACACTACGACATATCGAGAGGAACTACTTGACTGGATAAAATGTGACGAAGGCGACCACGATGTAAAAATAGTAGGTTTTTACCCTTTCAACTGGAACAAAACTGACACCTTTATACAAGGGATCATGTTTGTAATAACCACAACAAAAGCAGTCAAAATGCAAACAAAATAAACAACTCTGATAATGATAATGATATGCATTGTTCTTGAAGTCGATTGGTCCACACCCGAGACAGCTTTTCTTAGAGCCTAGTCTCCATTGGTGTTGGACCAGATGACGCCAAAAGGCGTACAACTCAAAAACATCACAATATCAGAGTATTGAGAGCTCGGGGTAAGCATTGTGTAAAAACTTTAGAAAAAGCAGGACAGGACTCATGCCTTCTCATACAGGCAGACAGGCAGAGATTGTGGAATGAGGAAAAATTTGGAAAGAAAACGGGCGAGAAACCATCTCTAATCGACGAGGTAAAATGTCCTCACACTCTCGTAAATATGAAGGAATCAGTGCTCGCGACACCAGCGAAACTCATAGACGTTGATTCACAGAACAAATATGAAGGTAGCAGTCTACCACATTCTTGGGTACGTGGACATAGTGCAGGGACAGATTGCACAGAAAGTATGGTTATCAATCAAAATAACTTTGACAAAGAAACCCCCTCACAACACTAGAGAAGGGATGGATGAATACAGATGCAGCAAGCAACAAGGGAGACTGACAACCCCGAAGTCAGAGGGAGACAAAATCTTAAAAGAAAGTTGCAGAATATGCTGCACTAAGAGCAGAGACAAAAAGGGCGGTAACTTGGCAACACGAGCAGGAAAGCAGAGACAGCTCGCTAGAAAAATGCACACCACTCAAACACGCCCGACACAGCACATATCAAAGGGACACCTCTCCAGAGAGACGCGGGCTACGCAAAAACCACCAACACAAAACAATCCGCACCACAGGTGACAGACACAGACATCACGACAGGCACGAGTCACGTGACCAACATAGGAAACCTAAGGAACACAAGTCACATCACAGGGGCAAAATACACTGCAGGAGTTATGTTAAGCAGTGCCACAATTGGAGTGACAGCTCGTCTGACGCTGACTCCTCTGATGACGACCAACTTTCCGAATACTCATTCGATAGTAAAACTCTGAAATTGATGGACAAAGCTCTCATACGAATTCCCTATTTTGATCCACACAATAAGAACAGAGATATACACACTCGCATCGCAACAGTAGAAGTGGAGGCAATGATCAGAGGTCTGGGGAGAAGGGATGAGAAAGCGAGTCTGCTGAAAAGAAGTTTACATGAACAGACTATACCATGGGTAAAGTCATTACCATACAAGGTTAGGAATGATTTCAAACAACTGAGCCTGGCAGTGATTCAGAAGTTTGGAGAATATTCAACACTGTTTGAGGGGCTTATATAGGTGTAGCGAGGAGGAGCGCCTTAACAAAAGAATGTGCATATGAAGAGGAATTTAGCATACCAATGGGCAATGCGTAGGAGGTGGGCGGAGGGGTTTCAAAGTCCCATTATGCCCATGCATTATGCAGGATCAACAGCACCACGGGGGGGCGCAAGGAACAGCGTTAATAAAGGAAAGGAATGTTAATGATATGTAGCTGCATTTACCAAACAACCATGTAGAAAACCAAAGTAAAAAACTACATAAAAAACTAAAATATAAACTGATACTTACTATACTCTACAATAAGCTGAGTTACTAACAACAAATAATAAATTACAATTCTACGTCGTAAGAAGTATATAATATACTTCCATCTAAACTTTATTCTCTTAGCATATACAGTACTATATACTGCCATAGATAAACCCAACATTAAATTATATACTGTATTGCTGTAAACCACCCTATACTTTATACATTTTAATATAACACTATGTATTATTCAACTCACCCTAATGTGTATCTAAATGGTTTATTACGTCCTTCCAATGATTGCTAAGCCTGAATCCATCTTCTCGGTTAAAATTGTCTCTGTGTTTGTATATGTGGATCGCCTCATGAACGAATCTCTCATGATAGCCAGATGGCTTGCAGAGAACCTCCGTCTTGGAGAAGTCAATGTCATGTGAGCCCACTGAGTTGTAACAGTGGTCTGCCACGGCTGAGGTGTTTGTCCTACCGTGTTTTAGATCAGCTTTATGTTCACGAATGCGGTCTGAGACGTGTCGTTTGGTTTCCCCAATGTAACTGCTACCACAGAGGCAACTTAGTTTGTAGACGCCAGGGTACTGTATGTCTGAAATCACATCTTTTACAGACGGTACCAGATCACGGATTTTATGTACTGTGTTGAATCGGACCTGGATCTTGTGTTTAATCAGGATTTTGGAGATCTTTTTTGTGACCCCAGCAATGTAGGGTAAGGTGATGGTCTTGAAAGGCTCCTCAACAGGATCCTTCTTGATGGTTGGAGTGATGGCTTTGCGGATTGTGTAGTCGGAGTAACCATTAGCCTTAAGAGCTTGGCGTACGTGTTTGAGTTCACTGGAAATGTGTTCATGGTCGGAGATGCATTGGGCTCTATGATATAGAGTCTTGATGAGGGAATTCTTCTGGGATGGATGGTGGTGGGAATCCGGTTTTAGATAAGCATCCGTGTGGGTGGCTTTCCTGTAGACAGAGTGGCTCATTGAACCATCAGGTTTCCTTTTGATTAGGACATCCAAAAAGGGTAGCTTGCCATCATTTTCGACTTCCATGGTGAATCTGATGGCTGGGTGTATGGAATTGATGTGGTCGAGAAATTGGTCTAGAGCAGGCCGGCCATGTGGCCAGATGACAAAAGTGTCGTCTACGTACCTCTTCCATAAGGTCGGGCGTAGAGTGGCAGTCTGGATGGCGTCCGTCTCAAATTTCTCCATGAAGATATTGGCTACAACCAAAGATAGGGGGGAGCCCATTGGGGTGCCCTCAATTTGCTTGTAGAAGGTTCCATTCCAGGTGAAGTATGTATTGGTTAAGCAGTGTCTCACCAGGGGGGGGTACCCCAGCATTTAGTCCTTGATGAACCAAGTCTTCAATGATTGCGATGGTGTCAGGCACAGGCACCTTGGTGAACAAGGAAACCACATCAAAACTGACAAGCAGGTCGTCTGGGGACAGGGCAATCCCCTTGATTGTCGATACCAGGTCAGTAGAGTTTAGTACTGCAGAGGTGTTTTTTCCAGTGAAAGGCCGTAGGATTTCGGACAAAAAACGAGCCAGTTTGTAAGTGGGGGAGTTGATAGTAGAGACAATGGGACGAAGAGGTGTATCTTCTTTATGTATCTTTGGCAAGCCGTACAATCTTAGTGGCCTGGCTGCAGAAGGTTTCAACGAGAACTGTTTGGTCTGATCAATTAATGCGGTTGAAGCAGAAATGATGTTGTTGGTTTTGGAGACGAGGCTGTTGGTGGGGTCTCTTTTTATTTTTGTATAGCTGCCATCGTTGAGTAGTTCTTGAATTTTGTTGTTGTATTCTATTTTGTCCATATAATTGCTCGAGTAGATGTAGCTCTCAAGAGCTTGAGTCACATCGCTGCAGACGTAGCAAGATCTGAAATCTCTGTAACCCTCAAAAACGCT
This sequence comes from Lampetra fluviatilis, assembly GCF_964198595.1. Taxonomy (NCBI): domain Eukaryota; kingdom Metazoa; phylum Chordata; class Hyperoartia; order Petromyzontiformes; family Petromyzontidae; genus Lampetra; species Lampetra fluviatilis. The sequence continues at coordinate 3,593,149 of NC_136322.1, read as the reverse complement.
AAGATGCCAGCTAGCAACATCAGCAAAGATGAGCGTTTTGAATTAGCTCAATTAAAAAAGAGGGATGACATTGTCATCCTCTCAGCCGACAAAGGCAATGCCACTGTCATCATGGACAAAATAGAATACAACAACAAAATTCAAGAACTACTCAACGATGGCAGCTATACAAAAATAAAAAGAGACCCCACCAACAGCATCGTCTCCAAAACCAACAACATCATTTCTGCTTCAACCGCATTAATTGATCAGACCAAACAGTTCTCGTTGAAACCTTCTGCAGCCAGGCCACCAAGATTGTACGGCTTGCCAAAGATACATAAAGAAGATACACCTCTTCGTCCCATTGTCTCTACTATCAACTCCCCCACTTACAAACTGGCTCGTTTTTTGTCCGAAATCCTACGGCCTTTCATTGGAAAAAACACCTCTGCAGTACTAAACTCTACTGACCTGGTATCGACAATCAAGGGGATTGCCCTGTCCCCAGACGACCTGCTTGTCAGTTTTGATGTGGTTTCCTTGTTCACCAAGGTGCCTGTGCCTGACACCATCGCAATCATTGAAGACTTGGTTCATCAAGGACTAAATGCTGGGGTACCCCCCCTGGTGAGACACTGCTTAACCAATACATACTTCACCTGGAATGGAACCTTCTACAAGCAAATTGAGGGCACCCCAATGGGCTCCCCCCTATCTCCGGTTGTAGCCAATATCTTCATGGAGAAATTTGAGACGGACGCCATCCAGACTGCCACTCTACGCCCGACCTTATGGAAGAGGTACGTAGACGACACTTTTGTCATCTGGCCACATGGCCGGCCTGCTCTAGACCAATTTCTCGACCACATCAATTCCATACACCCAGCCATCAGATTCACCATGGAAGTCGAAAATGATGGCAAGCTACCCTTTTTGGATGTCCTAATCAAAAGGAAACCTGATGGTTCAATGAGCCACTCTGTCTACAGGAAAGCCACCCACACGGATGCTTATCTAAAACCGGATTCCCACCACCATCCATCCCAGAAGAATTCCCTCATCAAGACTCTATATCATAGAGCCCAATGCATCTCCGACCATGAACACATTTCCAGTGAACTCAAACACGTACGCCAAGCTCTTAAGGCTAATGGTTACTCCGACTACACAATCCGCAAAGCCATCACTCCAACCATCAAGAAGGATCCTGTTGAGGAGCCTTTCAAGACCATCACCTTACCCTACATTGCTGGGGTCACAAAAAAGATCTCCAAAATCCTGATTAAACACAAGATCCAGGTCCGATTCAACACAGTACATAAAATCCGTGATCTGGTACCGTCTGTAAAAGATGTGATTCCAGACATACAGTACCCTGGCGTCTACAAACTAAGTTGCCTCTGTGGTAGCAGTTACATTGGGGAAACCAAACGACACGTCTCAGACCGCATTCGTGAACATAAAGCTGATCTAAAACACGGTAGGACAAACACCTCAGCCGTGGCAGACCACTGTTACAACTCAGTGGGCTCACATGACATTGACTTCTCCAAGACGGAGGTTCTCTGCAAGCCATCTGGCTATCATGAGAGATTCGTTCATGAGGCGATCCACATATACAAACACAGAGACAATTTTAACCGAGAAGATGGATTCAGGCTTGGCAATCATTGGAAGGACGTAATAAACCATTTCGATACACATTAGGGTGAGTTGAATAATACATAGTGTTATATTAAAATGTATAAAGTATAGGGTGGTTTACAGCAATACAGTATATAATTTAATGTTGGGTTTATCTATGGCAGTATATAGTACTGTATATGCTAAGAGAATAAAGTTTAGATGGAAGTATATTATATACTTCTTACGACGTAGAATTGTAATTTATTATTTGTTGTTAGTAACTCAGCTTATTGTAGAGTATAGTAAGTATCAGTTTATATTTTAGTTTTTTATGTAGTTTTTTACTTTGGTTTTCTACATGGTTGTTTGGTAAATGCAGCTACATATCATTAACATTTCTTTCCTTTATTAACGCTGTTCCTTGCGCCCCCCCGTGGTGCTGTTGATCCTGCATAATGCATGGGCATAATGGGACTTTGAAACCCCTCCGCCCACCTCCTACGCATTGCCCATTGGTATGCTAAATTCCTCTTCATATGCACATTCTTTTGTTAAGGCGCTCCTCCTCGCTACACCTATATAAGCTCCTAGCTTGATAATGTCTCATTCTTCGCCTGAGGACGGCTGCTTGCGTTGTGGCCGAAACGTCGTGAGAATTGTTATATTATGTTTTCTTCTTATTATTTTATTACTTCCCTTCTACGTGACTTTACCGAAATAACCAAGAAGATGAATCCCTGCAGTCACGAAAGCTTTAAATCGAAACTGTTTGAGGGGTTTAATGCTGTAAAATCAATGACCCAGGGCGTGGACGAGGATCCGCGAGATTACCTCCTACGATTTAAAAGAGCATACTATGCAGGCGATGTGAATCAGTATCACGAAGGTGACAAAATGTTCAAAATATTGTTTTTTTAATCCTTGAGTCCAGAGATTACAGAAATTGTGGGAATGGTTTTGGACCCAGAGACAGCCTCCTTACACCGCATAGAGAATAAAGCTTACATGGCATGGCCACACAAAACTAAGAGCCATAATTCGGACCCAACACACAGGGAGAGGGATAACGAACCCATCCTCTCAGAGAGAGATAAAAATCACACAAGCAGCCATTGCACTCCAAATACGAGCCAATCCATGCAAAGAGGAGCAAGCACCCACGAGCTACGAACATAATTACACACACAGATAGCAAGATAACAATCCAGCGGGAGGTTGGCACACAAATTGGAGGCGCCCAAAGCCAAGTATTTACGAGAATCGCAGGATGTGGAGGTCAAATGCAGAATCATATCAGTACCCAATGCGACGGCACATGGGAGGTCAAACACAATCTGCCAATTTCCGACCGATTCCCCCACCGGCTATACCAGGAGGGAATAGAGAAACAGGTAATACGGAAAAACAAATGGGCTTAACTGAGATACAAAATGCGGCACAAACACGTGATGAATCGCCCACATTGAGCATGAGCTGCCAGAAAGCACATCACCCGCTGAATTAAAGCAAAATCACAGCCCCATTGAAAAATGTAAGCAGGCTGCTAGTTGCAAGGCAAACCAGAAGGATAACCACGATCGAGAAACACTAAAATGCGTCGAGTACCAATTCGGATAATGTAGTAGAGAACGCAAGCATCGCTCCTGTAAGAGACACCTATCGAACGTAAAAACATAACTGCATTGAGGTGCGATCCGACAGGAGATGATAATAAACAACAGGGAGGAAGAGAAAAACCGGATCGCCAGGTAATGGGAAAAGCCACCTGGGGTGTCATAAAATCGCACGATTGTACTCCGAAGGGTGCAGGGGATCGGGACACGGAGACACACCCTGAGGAATGCGGGCGTCAGCCTTTGAATGAAAAATTGTGCATTTACACATTAAGGATGGATGTAGATCAGAATGCTGAAATAGAGATGAAGATCCATGACGTATCGGGAATTGTGTTGAAATCCAGCACACTCAAAAGAACAAAAAGGGAGACACCATGGGGCACGGAATTGAATCGACTCACTGAATCGACAAATGCGCATATTGTTGCAGAGAGGGCAATTGCCACCGACAACGAAGCACAAAAATTGGTGGTGTGTGCGGATTCTGGTTATGTGCAACTCGACTTCACACCACACAGCCTCACAGCAGGAGAGAGTGACATGAGAAGTTACAAAAACGAACCAGCAAACCGTGATCGAATGATCAAAGCCATAAAAATTATGAACCAGGTTGATAATGTTGTGATGTTGCATAAAAGGGTAAATGGTTGCTCTAAAATATCTGGCCATGAAAATATTGTAAATGATTTTGAAAATGCCATAAACGAACCAAGTCTGAAGGAAATTACGTGGAAAGCAGCATGTCAAAATAAAACCAAAAGTGGCAAAATAAACACTCATAACTTGGTAAAAATGTAGCAAGGAGGTAACATGAGGAAGACAACGCATAAGTGCGTTCGAAACCGCTACCTAGCGTTTCCCAGGAACTAAAAAAAAAAATTCACAGTAGCTATGATGGATAAGAACCGATGTAACGTGTTGCCTCGATGTTTAACTTTTTTTTCTTTGCTTATTTCAAATGTAACCATGCTAAGTTGTGATACGTACGCGCGCGTTGTAAGGAAATAGCAGCCGAAACACGAGAGCGGTTGATGAGTTCATAATGGAAAAAAGGGAATTTATTTTGTTTAAAAATAGCCAGTGGCCAAGTTGACCACTGATCATTTTTAAAAGGGCGGACTGTTGTAAATGTGACTCTTTTTCCAAAATTAATATTAAGAATAATTCTGCCAATACATTTTCTTCATACAATAAATTGCGAGGTCACTTGGGAGCGCAAACAACGGAACCCCCCCCCCCTTGCGATCAGCTGCCGTGAAACGCTCGCGACAGGAAGCCGGATATGAACCATACAAAATAATGAAAGGACCCCCCCCCCCCCCCATACAAAGGAGAGACAAAGGTGACACCCCTCCCTCCCACCAACGGAAAGGGGTCAGTCATAAAAAAGAAAACACACGCCCCCCCCCCCCCCCCCGGACGAAAGAGAACACAGGAGTTTCGTTGTAGTTAACTTTTTCATGGTTCTTCCAATAACGAAAATCCAAACTTAGCGACGAAGATTAAGTGAACATTATCGCAGTACGCCTCACACTCACTCCAAGTAAACAAAAACCAGGCTAAAATCTACATCAGTTACTATTATTTCCCATTCATTTTTTTTATATAAATATCATTTATTTTTATCTTTATCTACGCGACCCAAGCCAAAATGAATTCCCTTGCCTCGGGATATCAGATAATAATAATAACTCGAGAACAAACAGCACAAACCCAGGATACAGGCAGTGGAACGAAGGTTAGTAAAACCCTATGAATATACGTGGGAATAATAATGCTAAATCACAAATCTTGAATAAACACAAACCAAATAATAATTATGAGTAATAGGCAAATAGTCATCTAGAAGAATGAAAGGTGAAATAAGTCAGTCATAACTAACCAAGATAGAATGTACTCCATAGGGAAAGAGCCTCCCAACCGCCTTTGTCTTCCTGCAGCACGGATAGCAAGATTTGCATACACAAGCAAAGAACATCTCCCCATAAAAACAACAACATACCTTGAATCACTTACAATCAAAATTACAAGTAATGTTATAAGAAGTAAAGTGAGTCTCATTTCAACTTCCAAACAGAAAATGGAAAAAATTGGAAGTTTGTGTAAGACAAAGAGTCACACCCACCGCCGGAGACGGAGAAATCCCCCTCCTTCCAAGTTAATCATTAGAGGCTGAGGAGAGGCACGAGTGGGGGCTATCTGGAGCAAATTCCTTTGTTGGCGAGAGAACCCGAGGAAGCCAATTATCACCCCCAATAAAATGGAACACACGGACACACATACCACTCCCACTCCCCACAGCAAGCGACATCAAAGTCAGGCCTTTTGTGAAGAAAGAGAGGGGAGGGATTATACAATTCGAAGTACGAACACGATTCACAAATTGTCAGTCTTACTACAGCTGGGTTCGGCATGAGCCGACAAGAGTATCACTGAAAGTGTTATGCTACATTTACGCTGATGTGTTGATACATTCGCAAAGTCAAGGATTGCGACAAGTGGTAATGTCCTAAGCTTTCACAGCTGTTTAAGAGGTGTGCGAATACAATTCACAACTTTTGAAAGTGAGCGCGCAGCAAAAGCGCCGTGAGATCATCATCACCACCGACGCAGGAGACCATCACCACCGACACAGGAGATCATCACCACCAACACAGGAGAAGCGCCAACAGAAGAAGTATCGCTCCACCGAGCCGCTGCCGTGCGAGTAAAGCTGGCGAAAATTCCAGCTATTACTCTCGTGAAATAGCGGAAAGTGCCCAACATCGATCAAGCAATGAACGAGAGCATCGTTCATCGCCAGATAACCCGGAGCCGGAGCGCGCGCACAGCCGCATCGCCCAGTGCCCAGAGCACAGGTGTCAGCCACCAGCACACGAGCGAACGAGCACCGCCAAGCGCCGCCGGGCACCACCAGGGCCACCGGGCACCACCGGAGGTCACCGGGAACCACCGGGGGCCACCGGGCACCACCAAGCGCTACGAACGACCGATACTCTTCAAGCACAACATCGTGCCGACGCCGCTCATCTAGCACCGGAGAGAGAAAACTGGCGGCTCACTGCAGCCACGCCCGAGCGAGAGGAAAACTCCAAGCCGTTCGTATCCCACCCCCCCACACTCACAAACCCACGACGCGCCCGGCGTCTGATTAATATAAAGAATTGACCCAAGGAATCAAAATCACACACGCACACATCTACATCCCCAGACTCACACGATAATTTATCAAAGAGACAAGCTACCTCACCCACACAATGGAACCAACCCTAGCCAATCATAAGAAGACTAATCATAAAAGTGCATGAACTATCAGCTGGCTGTGAAGGCATCGTGGCTCATCGAGTGATAAGAATAGGTCGTTTCTAAGTGCATTAGTCGTTTTTATTATTTTACTTCTAAATCGCATTAATTACCAATAGATTCATCGAGACGAACTAAACCCTTGAAACCTTCGTCACCTTCATCACGAATCTACACGCTCATGAAGAGAGAATATCGTTTTAAACCTGTTTCTTTGTCATGGAACCTTGTCCACGAATTAATTAAAGCTTAGCTAGAGATAATAATCTTCCGTAAGAGGGCACACGCACGCCTTCGTACACCATTGTTCCAAGACATTTCGTTAAACATATATATATAATCTTGCCTATGAATCTATTGACATATACTTTTGCCTTTGGGGTATAGTAATTTGCTTTTATTGCCTTTCGTATGAATATCATTGCATACCTGTTTTAAAGACTCTACCTGTCGCCGGATATGCTCGCGTTACTCCGTGGAATTAATTGATTGTTCTGATTACCCAGTTTGACAACGTAATCACTGAGGGTTAATTGCACGGATCAATAAGGAGAACATCTCCAGGATTACTGCGTTAAAAATTCCAAGCATGAGAGTTCACATATTAGAGTGTTATGTTTTTGTTCCTAAGTTCATGCATAACATCTTATTTATAAGAATTGTATCCTGCGTTGAGATATGAATTTGGAGACCTAACATAACACACTAAGATATCTAACCTATATAATAATTTTTTTGTCTGTCTGTCCGTTTGTCTGTCTGCGTACGCTCGCTTGCGGGGGATTTGGCTCTCGGACCGTGGGGTTCGCCGAGAGAAAATTTAGCCGGGAGGCATGCCCCGAGCCCCGCGGTGGGAATAGGCATTTCCGTTTTTTCGTTCCTAAACTTTAAAGCGGTCCGATTATCGATTTAGTGTGATTTCTCCTTATTTATTTATTTAAGTGTTCTGACCAGCGCGCGACGAAGCACGCCGTTGCGCATGCGCGAGACGCCGACCGAGGGTTGCCCCTGGCAACGGGCGGTTGCCCCTGGCAACGGGCAGCACGCCATCGATGCAGGGCGGACGCCATTGCTCATTCCCATTCCAAATGCACAAAAATGTACACGCGACGCTGAGGTAAACTCATCAAAGTTTCACGTCTTCTCTCCCACCCCAATGTGTGCAATTACTATTATAGGGTCGGTAGATAATACAATTATAGCGATTGGACAGTATTATTCTAGCGCGGGGGGGAGGGGGGGGACGGCCTAGCACCCAGCCTCGGCCGGCTGGGCAATCTAGGCAAGGCCGGAGGCTCTGCACGGTACTAGGCCTCGACACCCCACACTTGTCAGGCGAAGACTTTGTGCTATAAACTCGATATACCCAGCGCTGCCTTGGGCAAAAATACATTTAAAATCTTCTGATAACTTTAAAACATAACATACCAATGAAAATAAAACTCTGTAATAAAAATTTAACCCGAGCGCGCCATGAATCAATTCTTTGAATCGCGCAAAGAAATCATCGAAGGTTGTAGATTACTTTAGAATCGCCCTATTCCCGTTTTAGAAACTGCATATCACCAAGAACTGTATGCTTAACATTTCGAACAGACACACACATTCACAAATTTAGCTTTTGCATTTAACATATATAACGTCAGCATGTACTGCTGTCAAAATAGCAGGTACCACCACCACAGTATGTACTGCTCTCATCAAAGGCAAAAATATATACCCCTCACCACCACCACTCACCCTCACCACCACCACTCACCCCCACCACCACCACTCACCCTCACCACTCACATTCACTACTCACCACTCACCCCCACCACTCATCCCTCACCACTCACGCCTTACCCTAACCACTCACCACTCACCCCTCACCACTCACACTCACCACTCACCTTCACCCCTCACCCTCACCGCTCACCACTCACGCCTCACCCTCACCACTCACACTCACCACTCACCCCTCACCACTCACCACTCCCCACCACCACTCACGCCTCACGCTAACCACTCACACTCACCCTCACCACTCACCCTCACCACGCACCACCACCCCTCACCGCTCACTCACCCTCACCACTCACACTCACCCCTACCACTCAAGCCTCACCCTTACCACTCACGCTCACCACTCACCACTCACCGTCACCCCTCACCAGTCACCACTCGCCACTGCCGCTCACCACTCCCACTCACCACTCACCGCTCACCACTCACCCACACTACTCACCATCACCGCTCACCACTCACCATCACCACTCACTCCTCACCATCACCCTCACCATTCACCCTCACCACTCACCCTCACCGCTCACCATTCACACTCACCACGCCCTCCTCACCACTCACCACTCCCTACAACCACTCACGCCTCACCCTAATCACTCACACTAACCACTCACCCCTCACCACTCACACTCACCCTCACTCACACCACTCTCACCCCACACCGCTCATCGCTCATCACTCGCCACTCCCACTCACCATCACCACTCACTCCTCACCACTCACCCTCACCCCTCACCCTCACCACTCACCACTCACCCCTCACCACTCCCTACCACCACTCACGCCTCACCCTAACCACTCACACTCACCCCTCACCACTCACCCTCACCCTCACTACTCTCAACACTCTCATCACTCACCCTCACCACTCACCGCTCACCACTCACCCTCACCACTCACCCTGACCGTTCACCACTCACCCACACCACTCACTCACCACTCACCCTCACCCCTCACCGCTCATCACTCACCCTCACCACTCACTCACCATCACCACTCACTCACCCTCACCACTCACTCACCACTCACCATCACCCCTCACCGCTCACCACTCACCCTCACCACTCACCCACCCCTCACCACTCACACTCACCCTCAACACTCACCACTCACCACTCACTCACCCTCAACACTCACCCTCACCCTCACCACTCACCCTCACCCTCAACACTCACCCTCATCACTCACCCTCACCACTCACCCTCACCACTCACACCTCACCCTCACCACTCACCCTCACCACTCACCACTCTAACCACTCTAACCACTCTAACCACTCTAACCACTCTAACCACTCACCCTCACCACTCACCCTCACTACTCACCGTCACCACTCCCTCACCGCTCACCACTCACCACCACTCACCCTCACGCCTCATGCTCACCACTCAACATGCACACTCACTCTCACCACTCACCCCTCACGCTCACCACTCACACTCACCACTCAGGCTCACCCTCACCACTCACTCTCACCACTCTCCCTCACCCTCACCACTCATGCTCACTCACCACTCATCGTTCACTCACCACTCACCATCACCACTCACACTCACCCCTCACCGCTCATCAGTCACCCTCACCACTCCCCCTCACCACTCACCAATCACCGCTCACCACGCACACTCACTCTCACCACTCACCCTCACCCCTCACGTTCACCATCCACCACGCACACTCACTCTCACCACTCAACCTCACCCCTCACGCTCACCACTCACCGCTCACCACTCACCACTCTCGCCTCACCCTCACCACTCACCCCTCACCACTCACCCTCCCCACTCACCCTCCCCACTCACCCCCACCCCTCACTCTCCCCACTCACCCCCACCCCTCACTCACCACCACCCCTCACTCACCACCACCCCTCACCACTCACACTCACCACTCACCCTCACCACTCACAACCTCACCACTCACACCCTCACCACTCACACCCTCACCACTCACACCCTCACCACTCACCCTCACCACCACCACTCACCAATCACCACTCACCCTCTCCACTCATCCTCACCGCTCACCACTCACCGCTCACCATCACCGCTCACCATCACCACTCACCCTCACTGCTCACCCTTACCGCTCACCCTCACCGCTCACCACTCACCACACACACTCACTCTCACCACTCACCATCACCCCTCACGCTCACCACTCACCAGTCACACTCACTCAACCTCACCCCTCACGCTCACCACTCACCGCTCACCACTCTCACCACTCACGCCTCACCCTCACCACTCACACTCACCACTCACCCCTCACCACTCACCCTTCCCCACTCACCCTCACCCCTCACCCTCCCAACTCACCCTCACCCCTCAACACTCACCACCACCACTCACCCTCACCACTCACACTCACCACTCACCCTCACACCCTCACCACTCGCACCCTCACCACTCACCACTTTCACCACTCACCCTCACCACTCACGCCTCACCAATCACCACTCACCCTCTCCATCACCGCTCACCATAACCACTCACCATCCCCACTCACCCTCACTGCTCACCCTCACCATCACCACTCACTCTTCACCATCACCGCTCACTGCTCACCACTCACAGCCTCACCACTCACACCCTCACCACTCACACCCTCACCACTCACACCCTCACCACTCACACCCTCACCACTCACACCCTCACCACTCACACCCTCACCACTCACGCCTCACCAATCACCACTCACCACCCACCCTCACCACTCACCCTCACCACTCACCGCTCACCATCACCACTCACCATCACCACCCACCCTCACCACTCACTCACCACTCCCCACTCACCCTCACCCCTACCACTCATGCCTCACCCTCACCACTCACGCTCACCACTCACCACTCACCGTCACCACTTGCCACTGCCGCTCACCACTCCCACTCACCACTCACCCCTCACCACTCACCACTCACCACTCCCTACCACCACTCACGCCTCACCCTAACCACTCACACTAACCCCTCACCACTCACACTCACCCTCACTACTCTCACCACTCACCCTCACCATTCTCACCGTCACCACTCACCCTCACCGCTCACCACTCACCCACACCACTCACTCACCACTCACCCGCACCCCTAACCGCTCATCACGCACTCACCCTCACCACTCACTCACCACTCACCCCTCACACTCACCCCTCACCACGCACACTCACCATCACCCCTCACCGCTCACCACTCACCCTCACCGCTCACCACTCACCCTCACCACTCACCCCTCACCGTCACCACTCACCGCTCATCATTCACCCTCACCACTCACCCTCACCACTCACCACTCTAACCACTCACCCTCACCACTCACGCCTCACCCTCACCACTCACCGTCACCACTCACCGCTCATCATTCCCCCTCACCACTCAACCTCACCACTCCCTCACCGCTCACCACTCCCCCTCACGCCTCACGCTCACCACTCACCACGCACACTCACCACTCCCCCTCACCACTCACCCTCACCACTCACCGCTCACCACGCACACTCACTCTCACCACTCAACCTCACCCCTCACGCTCACCCCTCACCGCTCACCACTCACCACTCACCACTCTCACCACTCACGCCTCACACTCACCCCTCACCACTCACCCCTCACCCCTCACCACTCACCATCTCCCCTAACCGCTCATCACTCACCCTCACCACTCACTCACCCTCACCACTCACTCACCCTCACCACTCACCCCTCACCACTCACCCTCACCACTCTAACCACTCACCCTCACCACTCACCCTCACCACTCACCCCTCACCACTCACCACTCACCCTCACCACTCTCACCACTCACCCTCACCACTCACGCCTCACCCTCACACCTCACCCTCACCCTCACCACTCATCATTCACCCTAACCACTCAACCTCACCACTCCCTCACCGCTCACCACTCACCACTCACACCACTCACCCTCACCACTCACCACTCACCACGCACCCTCACCACTCACACTCACCCTCACTACTCTCACCACTCTCACCACTCACCCTCACCATTCTCACCGTCACCACTCACCCTCACCGCTCACCACTCACCCACACCACTCACTCACCTCTCACCCGCACCCCTAACCGCTCATCACTCACTCACCCTCACCACTCACTCACGACTCACCCCTCACACTCACCCCTCACCACGCACACTCACCATCACCCCTCACCGCTCACCACTCACCCTCACCACTCACTCACCTCTCACCACTCACACTCACCCTCACCACTCACCCTCACCACTCACCCTCACCACTCACCCTCACCACTCACCCTCACCACTCACCCCTCACCGTCACCACTCACCGCTCATCATTCACCCTCACCACTCACCCTCACCACTCACCACTCTAACCACTCACCCTCACCACTCACCCTCACCGTCACCACTCACCACTCACCGCTCATCATTCCCCCTCACCACTCAACCTCACCACTCCCTCACCGCTCACCACTCCCCCTCACGCCTCACGCTCACCACTCACCACGCACACTCACTCTCACCACTCCCCCTCACCACTCCCTCACCACTCACCCTCACCGCTCACCATGCACACTCACTCTCACCACTCACCACACACACTCACTCTCACCACTCACCCTCACGCTCACCACTCACCACGCACACTCACTCTCACCACTCAACCTCACCCCTCACGCTCACCCCTCACCGCTCACCACTCACCACTCACCACTCTCACCTCACACTCACCCCTCACCACTCACCCCTCACCCCTCACCACTCACCATCTCCCCTAACCGCTCATCACTCACCCTCACCACTCACTCACCCTCACCACTCACCCTCACCACTCACCCCTCACCACTCACCCTCACCACTCTCACCACTCACCCTCACCACTCACGCCTCACCCTCACACCTCACCCTCACCGCTCACCCTCACCACTCATTATTCACCCTAACCACTCAACCTCACCACTCCCTCACCGCTCACCACTCACCGCTCACCACTCACCACTCACACCACTCACCCTCACCACTCACCACTCACCACGCACACTCACCACGCACACTCACCACTCACCACTCACCCTCACCTTCACCACTCACCCTCACCCCTCACCGCTCATCATTCACTCTCACCACTCCCTCACCGCTCACCACTCACACCACTCACCCTCACCACTCACCACGCACACTCACCACTCACCCTCACCACTCACTCCTCACCCCTCACTCACCACTCACCCCTCACCGCTCACCACTCACCATCACCACTCACCCTCACCGCTCACCACTCACCATCACCACTCACCCTCACCATCACCACTCACCCTCACCGCTCACCACTCACTCCTCACCACTCACCACTCACCACTCCCTACCACCACTCACGCCTCACCCCTCACCACTCACACTCACCCTCACCACTCACACCACTCTCACCCCACACCGCTCACCGCTCACCACTCGCCACTCCCGCTCACCACTCACACACACCACTCACCCCTCCCTACCACCACTCACGCCCCACCTTAACCACTCACACTCACGCCTCACCCCTCACCACTCACCCTCACCACTCACCCTCACCACTCTCACCACTCACCCTCACCCTCACCACTCACCGTCACCACTCACCCTCACTGCTCACCACTCACCCTCACCACTCACCGTCACCACTCACCGTCACCACTCACCCTCACCGCTCACCACTCACCACTCACCGTCACCACTCACCCTCACCACTCACCATCACCCCTCACTGCTCACCACTCACCCTCACCACTCACTCACCCCTCACCACTCACACTCACCCTCACCACTCGCCACTCACCCTCGCCACTCACCCTCGCCACTCACGCCTCACCCTCACCGTCACCACTCACCACTCACCGCTCATCATTCACCCTCACCACTCACCCTCACCACTCACCCTCACCACTCACCCTTACCACTCACTCACCACTCACCCTTACCACTCACTCACCACTCACCATCACCACTCACCCTTACCGCTCACCACTCACTCACCCTTACCGCTCACCACTCACTCACCCTCACCACTCACCCTCACCCTCACCACTCACCCTCACCACTCACCCTCACCACTCACCCCTCACTCTCACTCACTCACCCACCACTCACCCTCACCACTCACCCTCACCACCACCACTCACCCTCATTGCTCACCACTCACCCTCACCACTCACCCCTCACGCTCACCCCTCACCACTCATGCTCACCACTCACCACTTATGCTCACCACTCATGCTCACCACTCACGCTCACCCTCACCACTCACCACTCACCCTCACGCTCATCACTCACCATCACCACTCACTACTCACGCTCACCACTCACTCTCACCGCTCACTCTCACCACTCACGCTCACCACTCACCACTCACCCTCACCACTCACCCTAACCACTCACCCTAACCAATTAACCACTCACTCTCACCACTCACGCTCACCACTCACCACTCACCCTCGCCACTCACCCTCGCCACTCACTCTCACCACTCACCCTAACCACTCACCCTAACCACTCACCCTCACTACTCACTACTCAGGCTCACCACTCACCACCACCACTCACCCTAACCAGTCACCCTAACCAATTAACCACTCACTCTCACCACTCACTCTCACCACTCACCCTCACCACTCACCCTCACCACTCACCCTCACCACTCACCCTCACCACTCACCCTCGCCACTCACTACTCACCCTCACTACTCACTACTCAGGCTCACCACTCACCACCACCACTCACCCTAACCAGTCACCCTAACCAATTAACCACTCACTCTCACCACTCACTCTCACCACTCACCCTCACCACTCACCCTCACCACTCACCACTCACCCTGACTGTGGTGGTGGTACCTGCTATGATGACAGCAGTACATGCTGACGTTTTGTATGTTAAATGTAAAAAGCTACATTTGTGAATGTGTGTGTCTGTTCGAAATGTTAAGCATACTTGGCGACATGCAAGCACGTTTTTAAAACGGGAATAGGGTGAGTGGTGGTGGTGAGGGTCAGTGGTGAGGGAGAGTGGTGAGGGTGAGTGGTGAGCGTGAGTGGTGAGGGTGAGTGGTGAGAATGAGTGGTGAGGGTGAGTGGTGAGTAGTAAGGGTGAGGGTGAGTGGTGAGGGTTAGTGGTGAGGGTGAGTGGTGAGTGGTGGGTGATGAGTACAGTCAGTATGCACTGCTTCAATCATGGCAGGTACCACCACCACAGTATGTACTGCTCTCATCAGAGCAGGTACCACCACCACCACAGTATGTACTGCTGTCATCATAGCAGGTAACACCACAGTCGGTATGCACTGCTGTAGTGAAACCAGGTACCACCACAGTCGGTATGCACTGCTGTAATCATAGCAGGTACCACCACAATATGCACTGCTGTAATCATAGCAGGTACCACCAGTCAGTATGCACTGCTGTAATCATAGCAGGTACCACCAAAGTCGGTATGCACTGCTGTAGTCATAGCAGGTGCCACCACTGTCAGTATGCACTGCTGTAGTGATAACAGGTACCACCTCAGTCGGTATGCACTGCTGTAGTGATAGTAGATACTGCTATCGAGTTGCTAGATCATGCTATATTGAGTTAGTAGATACTAAAACATTTAGTATATACCACTAGTCAGTCAATACTGCTGCAGCCAGTATATACTACTATACAGTCAGTACATACTACTACGGTGACTAGCTACTAGAGTCAGCAGATACTACTATACAGTTAGTCATTACTACTATAGAGTCGGTAGATACTACTGTAGGCCCAGTCAATACTACTATGGTCAGTAGTTATTAGTCAGTAAATACTACTACACAGTCAGTGGCTACTACTGGCTCAGTAGATACTACTGTACAGTCAGTCGATACAGCTACAGAGTCAATAGATACTACTTCCTCTGTTGTATGTAGGATGTGTAGGTATATATACCTACGTGGGGGTAAAGATATTTTTTGAGGGGGTGGGGGTCGACAATTTTCGGAAACCTTTTAGATCAACTATTTACCCCCCACTTTCTATAACTTTTTGGACTTGTGCAAGCCAAGGAACAAATCACTGTTGTGTTAACCAGAGTATTGTGATTCAACATTGCCCTGTGATTGTAAACGGGCGTAAAACTAAAAACTAAAATGCTCTCCGAGGCGAAATTCCAGAGTAGCAGAGTATAACGAATACAGTGGGATTAAGATAATCTCATATCGAACCGATTGCATCCTGTTATAAAATTGTGTTAGATATACGCAATCTGGAGCGGAATACCAGAGTAGCTCGAGTCAAACCGACTACATTCTGTGATACAATTGTTTTATATGCGCTCTGAAGTGGAATGCCAGAGTAGCTTCTGCCACAAATGAGATGCTAGGATTAATAGGAATTTTTGAATGGATTGCGGAATACTGGGAACTCGTATTAAAACACAGGCTGGTCTGCTACAGAACAGACAAGGCAGAAAAACACATGGGAGGGGAGCTGTATCGATGACACTACGACATGTCGAGAGGAACTACTTGACTGGATAAAATGTGACGAAGGCGAACGCGATGTAAAAACTTCAGAAAAAGCAGGACAGGACTCATGCCTTCTCACACAGGCAGACAGGCAGAGATTGTGGAATGAGGAAAATTTCGGAAAGGAAACAGGCGAGAAACCGTCTCTAATCGAAGAGGTAAAATGTCCTCACACCCTCGTAAATATGAAGGAATCAGTGCTCGCGACACCAGCGAAACTCAGACGTTGATTCACAGAACAAATATGAAGGTAGCAGTCTACCACATTCTTGAGGACATAGTCCAGGGACAAATCGCACAGAAAGTATGGTTATCAATCAAAATAACTTTAACAAACAAACCCCCTCGCAACGCGAGAGAAGGGATGGAGAAATACAGATGCAGCAGGCAAAAAGGGAGACCGACAACCCCGAAGTCAGAGGGAGACAAAATCTTAAAAGAAAGTTGCCAGAATATGCTGCACTAAGAGCAGAGACAAAAAGGGCGGAAACTTGGCAACACGACCAGGAAAGCAGAGACAGCTCTCTAGAAAAACGCACACCACTCAAACATGCCCAACACAGCACAGATCAAAGGGACACCTCTCCAGAGAGACGCGGGCTACGCAAAAACCACCAACACAAAACAATCCGCACCACAGGTGACAGACACAGACATCACGACAGGCACGAGTCACGAGACCAATATAGGAAACCTAAAGAACACAAGTCACATCACAGGGGCAAAATACACTGCAAGAGTTATGTTAAGCAGTGCCACAATTGCAGTGACAGCTCGTCTGACGCTGACTCCTCTGATGACGACCAACTTTCCGAATACTCATTCGATAGTAAAACTCTGAAATTGATGGACAAAGCTCTCATATGAATTTCCTATTGTGATCCACACAATAAGAACAGAGATATATACACTCGCATCGCAACAGTAGAAGCAGAGGCAATGATCAGAGGACTGAGGAGAAGGGATGAGAAAGCGAGTCTGCTGAAAAGAAATTTACATGAACAGTCTATACCATGGGTAAAGTCATTACCATTCAAGGTTAGGAATGATTTCAAACTGAGCCTGGCAGTGATTCGGAAGTTTGGAGAATATTCAACACTGTCTGAGGGGTTTAATGCTGTAAAATCAATGACCCAGGGCGTGGATGAGGATCCGCGAGATTACCTCCTACGATTTAAAAGAGCATACTACGCAGGCGATGTGAATCAGTATCACGAAGGTGAAATTTTTTTCAAAATTATGTTTTTTTAATCCTTGAGTCCAGAGATTACAGAGATTTGCGCATTTTTCGAATCTTCACTTAATTTGTATCGTTTTTATAAATTTTTCATAACCCGACATATACAACACTCACACTCGTGAACGCGACGCTCACACTCGTGAACGCGACGCTCACACTCGTGAACGCGACGCTCACACTCGTGAACGCGACGCTCACACTCGTGAACGCGACGCTCACACTCGTGAACGCGACGCTCACACTCGTGAACGCGACACTCACACTCGTGAACGCGACACTCACACTCGTGAACGCGACACTCACACTCGTGAACGCGACACTCACACTCGTGAACGCGACACTCACACTCGTGAACGCGACACTCACACTCGTGAACGCGACACTCACACTCGTGAACGCGACACTCACACTCGTGAACGCGACACTCACACTCGTGAACGCGACACTCACACTCGTGAACGCGACACTCACACTCGTGAACGCGACACTCACACTCGTGAACGCGACACACACACTCGTGAACGCGACACACACACTCGTGAACGCGACACTCACACTCGTGAACGCGACACTCACACTCGTGAACGCGACACACACACTCGTGAACGCGACACACACACACACGAGTGAACGCGACACACACGAGTGAACGTGACACAAACACGACCATAACATAGGGACATAATCGAACTGTTGACCGTCGGTCGAGTCTTAGCGCCGGCATTCCTAGCAAGGGCTGGCCATAACAAGTGTTGTGGTAAAGCGGTCCAGAGTTGTGCGGTTGTGGTGGAAGTGTACAACGTGTTAATATAGTCGCGTGGTATAGTGCAGTCGTGAGGCGGAGCGCAGTTGAACCTACTTGAAATTGATGTCGCCTTAAATTTGACCCGAACCGCACTCACCCGCATCTGCTCACCGCCACGCATCGGACGTCCGTCGTCTCGACTCTCGGTAGACGCGAAAACCGCGTGAGTGCGGCCAGAGGCTGAGAGACGTCGCGCTGCCGCCGCGACTGTGCCGATTCGTTGCTTGGCGGTGACATCACCCGCGCGTGACGTAACAAGGGGGCGTGGTTAGTCACGCACCCTTCTTCACCCGCGCGTGCCGTAATAGGAAAAGGGGCGTGGTCAACTACGCCCCCTTCATTACTTTACTCGCAGCGTGCCGTAAAGGGGCGTTACCTACCTTTACACCCGAGCGCAACGTAATAAGGGGGCGTGGTCTTCCTTATTACGTCACCCGCGCGTGACGTAATAAGAAAGGGGGCGTGGTCTTTCTTCACGCCCAGACGCAAAGAAGCGCTGGAGTCACTACGAAACGTTGTAGCGGAACCACACGAGTAGACATAACACAAAAAACACAACATACGGACCCTGTCGGTCCCGCCTTAACGGCGGCGTCCCTAACGGCCGGCCATAGCAAATGGCGTGGTTAAGCGGTGTAGCAGAATTTAGATGTATATTCGTACGTGACAAGTCGCAGTCGTAGCGCAAATTTAACCTACTTGTAATTGATGTCGCCTTCAAATTGACCCGAATCACTAACCCGAATCTGCTCCGCCACTCGGATGGCTGTCGTCTCGAATGTCGATAGAGCTTAAAACCACGTCCGTGCGGCGAGACGACTCCGTGCTGGGAGAGAAGACTTCGTGCTGCCTCCGCCACCGCTGCCGCCACTTGTTGTGCCTTTAGTTGCTAGGCGACGCGTGACGTCGTAAGGAAGGGGGCGTGGTGAACAAAGGCCACGCCCATCGACTCGAGCGATGGTCACGTGGCCACTTATGAATGCACTACCGCCATTCACCACTAGATGGCGGTGACCATAACCACGGCGCTTGTGTAATGAAAAGTGCACTTGGCCAAACGAAGTGTTCAAGATCCGCTGGCAGGTTACAGAACATACCCAGGTGCCATGGGCTGAGATGACGGACGGGAAAATACATCGTGGTCACAACTGTTAACCTTCTGGGTTTTAGCCGTATAGCGCTCTGCTAGTTGGCGCTGGAGGGCGACTGCCTCCAACTCCGCAGCAGCGTCCTTCACGAACTTCCTACAGTGGCTGATCTTAACACCGCTGGTACCAGTAATCGGCAAGTCCAATCAACTCCGCATCCTTCTGTACCACTGTATTCCATCTCTCTAGTATATGCCACACCCGTTTAGCCCTATCCGGCCAAACAGAAGCTGGCATGCAGTGGCTATGTATGCAGGCTACATGTCACCGATGGAAGTGTCCAGATCTTCCAAGGTTCTGCGAGTTCCTTGCACAATCCAGTCTGGTTAAATCCAGAATAGATCGTATGGCTATCCTAAATGTTTAAAAGTAGCGCAGATGTTCCTTTAAGAGGGCTACACGTTTCACAAGCATAGAGGGCATAACTGTGACCGAGAAGACCCGGAGCTTTGTATGTATCAACAAGCCAGGTAGCTTCTACATAGCGTTACACAGCTGATGAAAAGTCGCTCGACTGATTTAGAGCAAGACCTCGGCTGCCAAACCAGAGGTGGTCATACGCACACTGCCCAAGTACAGACTTCTCTACTCTCCCCACAACTATCTCATCACTTGAGGAGTTAATGGAGGGGAGCATGTGATGCCATAAAATACCCAGGCCGGTGCTTTGTTTTTGTGGGGCCAATGGCAAGGCGCTATTTCTGAAGTAGCATGCTCCAGGTTCAGCAGCAGGATCTGCAACTTTTGCTCAGTGGGCAGCAATTGCCAGATAATGCGCATACGTATGGTTGACACAGACATGTAGACATGCAAGGATTCCCCCAACTCGTGTACTGTACCACAAGGACTGCACAAAACATGATCTTATATTAAATAAAATTTTGTACAAAATTGTGTTGCCTTTAAAGACTTGCCTTATTCAAAATCAGTCAAATTCACTAAGGGGTTGCACAAAGCTATCAAGATGCAAACCATAGGATATTTATACTATTTGAAAATATGCAAATACGTTGGAATGTATCACAATCCACATTCATAACTCTTAATAATTTGTTACGACTCAACTGACAGTCTGCACTATTGACTTTTTTGGCTGAGTTTGAAGAAATATCCTGACACAGCAGGTTGCTGGACGTATGTTGAACGTCTTTCGCACCATACATATCCAACCATGCTTAATAAGTGCCGGGAAAGAAGTACAAAAAGCAGTTCTAAATACTGTTAATGCTGGAGCTCCTGGATGTAACATCTTTCAAAAACAGATATCTTGAGCCGTCATCATCCTCTTCCACATAGAACAGAAAGAGGGAATTGTGCGTGAGCAACATCTTCCATTTTTAAACCACGAGACTTTCTTTAAGGTAGCAATCAGTACACACATGTAGGGACTGTGTTGGATACCATCTCCTTTACTAAAACAGATGCTCCCTGCTTCCCCATCTCAGTCTCTCCACTGTCAAGTGGTTCAGGTGGACAAGCCTCTGAAGGAACCAGAATGACGTAAGGGTCACGTGCAGCTGCACCGAGCCCTGCTGCAGAGAAACATGTGAGCCCTCGTCTGCATTGACTGGCTGCTGAACACTTTTAAGATGTCCGGCGCATGCTGTACACCTTTGTGATCACGCCAATCGTGCGGGTTCCATCCAAGGGTGAGGCGATGGAGGCGATCGCATCCCCCTTGAGACGGCAAAATTGCTATTCTATTGTTATTTTTTCTATCTACGTGGCTTTACCAAAAGACCCAAATAATCTTTTATTGATATTTACCAGTAAGACATGTTTTAAGCAGCTTAAAATGTCGGCGCTACCGTCTCTCCATTTACGAAGTTTATAGACACGCCTCTTCACTACTGTGCACTGCAACTCTAATCCAGTGTTGTAGCGCTGCTAGGTGTCATTCAGTGGGCAGGCAGGAACATCGAGACGTCGCTGCTGGGGTTCACTCGACACGCGGCTCGTGTGCAGCGCGTGTGGTCCTCGGTGGAGAATGTGGGTCTCGGACAAGTCCGTCGTCCACATCTTCACAGAAGAGGAATACTGTTTGGAATCGGAGACGTCCACATACGAATCTGCCAGCATCACAAAACAAATATTGGCGATGAGTCAAATTCCATCTTTGGTCACAAATTTTCTTTTGAAATGTGAAATTAAGTACATTTAACTTAACATTGTTTTAGTGTAAGTGCTCATCTCAGAAATATCAACATGCAGCTGATTGCTCGCACTACTGCCAGCAGAAGGAACTCAACTGGGGGAGCTCTGGAGAGCTCCTCGAGGATTATAACTTATCTTTCAAGATGGCCAGGCGTCTTGGAAAGGAAGTACCCACACTTTACCTCACCACATGCATATTGCCAATCAACTCGTTGCAGTGCACCTATTTTACTGCTGGGTGGACAGGCACCGTGAATTTAGGAAACTTGCTTTCACCTTTAGGTCAACTCAGCCTTAAATTAGTCAACCTATACTAGGTCTCCCCTAGGTCAAATCAGCCTTAAGTTAATACAAACCTATATTGGCCCTCTCTTATGGTTTACTTTGGATACATACAAGGCACAATTATTATAACTAATACTCATAACCATACTATCCCTACCCCTAAATCTACTCCTAACATTTGCTCCTGTCTATAGCCAGAAGGTTACACTTCATATGAAAGTGTATGTGCTTGGATTTTAGATGTAAATTTGCAGCATGGGTCTTGCAACGTTGTAATATACTCAGTGGGGAGAAAACTCGCCACAGGAAGTTGTCCATGGTAGAAATAGAACGATGAGATGGGCTGTGTGCAGGGGACGGGTCCTGGCATCACAGGACAGTGCAGGGTGGTAAGTAGCCTTGATCAGTGACCATCATGGCTGCTGATTGAGAGCATACAGTAATGTTTCACGACGGATGACCACATGTTTTCTTAATAGTAGAGTTTTGTTATGGATATAGTGCAACAAAACATTTTGTAAGAGTAATCTTCCTACAATATATACATTGCAAGCAGTATTTAAACATGATATTTGTGGTGCCACAGCGACGGGGCCGCTCGGCCGAGCCAGGGAGCCGCCCGGCTTCCACCGCCGCACTGCCCCCCATCACCCCCCCCACATAAACACGCACCCGCACCCACGTAGGGCCTCGTGGTCGGGTCACCTACCCTGAGTTTTCACCCGAGGGCCCCCTAGGGGGGTTACCCCACGGTTTCTCAGGGCCAGGGAATTGGACAGGACCCTTCCCAGGCCAAGTAACACTGCGGCGCCGTGGGCGGATTTGAGATCGCACGACCACGGCGAGCTCAGAGAGCCCCGCAGTTAGAAACGCATACAAACACAAACACGGGTCAGCAAGGCAGATAGCTGGGATCAGGAACCGGGACGACTGATTGGTCGAAAGTTCAAAGGCCGGCGGGATCGCAAAAGAGCGGGAAATCCTAGGCTCAGGATTGGTCGAGAGACCAAGGCGGTCGGGACGGGGGCGCCTAGCCTTTGATGTGAATAGTTTAAAAGAAAACGCAGGGGCAGTAGGGAACTCTCTTCTTCTGGAGTTTGGACACGGGGTCAGCGACGAAGGAGTCATCGGGCGAGCCGCTAGATTGTCTGCAGGACGATCTGAGCGCCGCAAGGTCACCAAGGACTACAGACGGTATCGTGTTGCGCGCCTTACAACACCTCAGAGCGGAGGGTAGGATCCGTAGGAGAGGGTTAGTTCGGGGTAAGGACGAGTAGGAAAGCGGTTTAGCAGAGAGCGCAGCATAGAATAGGGCTACACGGCACCAGAGTGTGGGTTAGAAGCGCCTTGCTGTCCCGCACACACACACGGGTGGCTCGGTTGGTTAGCAAGGGCTAATAAAATCTCGAGCGTAGTAACAAAACCGTGTTGTTGGGTGTTTTTGGAACGTGGTATTAGCGTGCACTGCATTCGCGAGTGTGTGGTCGTTGTACGCATAAAGGCCGTGGTCTCTGTACGATTGTGCGGGTACGGAGGTGTGTGCGTTAACGCCCGGGGAGAGCACTTTTGGTGTGTTGGCGTGACTACGCAGCCGTGTGAGAGGAGAATCGTCCTTGTACGATATTTGTGTTGACGTGCACGCGCGAGTGGGGGAGGGGACGAGTCGTCGTGTCGGCGTGTGCCCCGCTTGCGTGCGCTCGTTACTTGCGTAAGCTCTCGGCGTGCGTAATCGGCGTGCCCAAGGTGCGCGATCGTAACGTGGGCGGCCAGCGCAGCGCAGAGCGGCGCGGGAGTGGGTATCGCGTGTGGAGCTGTACGCGTGTGTGCGCGCACGTTCACGACGTGTGTAACACAGGTGCGCGATCCTAACGTGAGTGGTCAGGGTTGGGTGAGTGCCGTGCAGAGCTGTGTGTGGGTGTGCGCGTGCGTGGTTATCCATGCCTGCTACGCGGACCCGCGGTGGAGGGGAATCCTCGGGTGACGGCTCCCACACCCTGGGTGAGGAGCCTAGCGGCGGTTCGCTTAGCAGCGGGGGGGCGATTGATGATGTTAGTCCGGCCGTTAGTATTATCGAGGGAGGGATCTCGGGGGCTAGCGACCCCTACAAATTGGTGTCGGAAGCGGTACGGACCCCCGCGTTACCTCACGCTAAAATAAGACTGATATTTACCGGCCGGGGGGCCCCTTCGTGGAAGGCATTCGCCCGCAATCTCTTAGGGGCCAAGGAAATTAATGGATGGACGGACGCGCAGGCAGTACGTCAACTTAATATGAATCTTGATGGGCGGGCAGCCGATTTTGTAGAAGCGTTACCCGCGAGCGCACAGACACAGCTAGAGGAGCTGATGCGCCGACTCGATCAGCGTTTTGGCACGCGTGACGAGGAGGAAGCAAAATCGGCCTTAGAGGCGCGCCGTCGCCAACCTGGCGAAGATCTCCGTGATTACGCCGAGGATGTGCGCGAGTTAACAAAGATCGCACGCCCGGGGTACGCAACTGAGGTTATTGAGGAACTGGCTGCCGAGAAAATCCAGCGGTACCTGTCTCGCACGGCGTGGTGGCAGCCAGACATGAGCTGCCCACGTCTTCCCTTTAACACCCTTGTCGAGCGCGCACGTAAGTGTGAAAGAATTCACAGCGAACGCGCGCAGCTCCGGGGGCTGGGACGAGAGCGCGCCATTGCGAGCCTGCTCTCGGAAGACGAGGAGGAGGAACAGGAGCTCGCGAGGACGGTAAGGGGCCGGGAAAGAGAACCTCCAGTGTCCCGCGAGACAACCCCGGGATGGGTTGCCGGTATACAAACGGGTATAAAGGATGTCTCCGGCCAGGTAACCCAGGTAGGTGACAGGGTAACCCAGGTAGGTGACAGGGTAACCCAAGTAGACAACAAGGTAACCCAAGTACGGGCACACATGACTGCGCTGGAGACAATGGTAGAGACGGTCCAGGCCGAGGTAGGAGGATTAACTGGGAGGATAGCCCGACTAGAAGCAGAGTATGAGCAACAGCGCACGGGGGGAGGAGGGAGTGGGCAGAAAGTTCGCCACAGAGCCGCCACTCCTCCCAGGACGTGTTATGTGTGCGACCGTCGAGGGCATCTCATGAGGGACTGCCCTCAGCGCGCCCGTGCGAGGCCGATGCATAGGTCAAACACTAAGCCCCCCCTAGAGAGGGGACCACCAGGGGATGAAATCGACGTAGACCCGACCCAAACCAGCTGTAATAATAATGGCGAGCGAGTGATCCATAAACAGGTTACAACGACAACACCCAAGGGCGCATGGACCTCGGGCGATTGGCTGCGGGAGCTGGTGGCAGGGATAACGGGAGCCACGTCGCTGGTGGAAGGCCAGGTGAACGGGCAGCGCACCCGGATCCTGTTGGACACGGGCGCCGTGGCCTCTCTCATGAGCGCCGCGCACTGCAGCCTGCTCGGGGTGGACGTGGGCTGCCTGCAGGCCCCGGATCGCGCGCTGCACACGGCAAGCGGAGCCGGGATGGGGTTGCTGGGGAAGGTCTCCCTCGAGGTCCGTCTAGGAAACCAGGTGTGCACACAGGAATTCTACGTTTCGAGTGTGTTGTGCCACGAGTGCATTGCAGGAACGGACCTCCTGGAAAAGTTGGGACTTAACGTACAGCCCCGGCAACGATGCGCTACGGTGGAGGGCAGCGGGGAGCGGATTCCGTTCCTAGGACAGGAGCCGAATCGCCCACGCTTCACACCCGTGGCCGCTACGCTGGTGTCGGCCGTCACCATCGGGCCTCTCGCCGAGATGCTGGTGCCAGTGGCAACCCTCTCCACCGACCCAACCCACCGACCATCGGGCGAGGTAATGCTGACTCCTCACCCGGAGTTGGCATCGCGATACGGGGTGGTAGGGTCAGCCACACTGGTAAACGCAGATGGGGGCCGGCTGTTTATACGTGTGTTTAACCCACACAGTACCCCGGCAATGATACGACGACGCACCCCGGTAGCCACCGTACACCCCCTGCACGCTCGCCACTCGAACGACTCGGTGTTCGCACTCTGGGCGGAGGACCCTGGCCGCCCCGAGGACAGCCAGGATCTGGCCTGGCGAGTCGGCCCGACCCCCCGAGCCGAGATTGTTCCCCTGCAGGATGCGCTACATGTGCCTTGGGCAGCCTTACCTAAGGGGGAGGCCGATCAGCTGCGCGGGTTATTGCGGGAGTACGCCGACGTGTTCAGTGAGCACGATTCGGACGTGGGCCGGACCGACCTGGTCAAGCACCAAATTGACACAGGTGCAGCCCGACCCATCAAACTCCCCGCATACCGAGTGGGCGCGCCTGAACGGACCCAGATCAAAGAGGCAGTCACGGATATGCTACGCGATAACATAATCCAGCCCTCCGCGAGCCCTTGGTCTGCCCCGGTGGTACTGGTAACGAAAAAGGACGGATCGACTCGGTTCTGCGTTGATTACCGAAAATTGAACGCAGTCACCCTCGGCGACGCTTTTCCCATCCCACGCATCGACGACACCTTCGACAGTCTCGCAGGAGCGCGGTATTTTTCCACCCTCGATCTGGCGTCCGGTTACTGGCAGGTGGAGATGACGGAGGAGGATCGGCCAAAAACAGCATTCACCACCCCGATGGGCCTGTTTGAGTTTCGAGTGTTGCCGTTCGGACTCACTAACGCGCCCGCGACGTTCCAGCGGTTGATGGAGTTGGTGATGCGGGGCTTGCAGTGGGAACAGTGCCTGATTTACCTGGACGACGTAATAGTGTTCAGTAGGTCGCTGTCCGAACACTGGTCCAGGCTGCGGGAAGTATTCCAGCGACTGCGAGCAGCCCATCTCAAGCTCAAGCCACGTAAGTGTTACATTGCGCAACGCGAGGTGGGGTACCTCGGACACCGAGTCAGCGAGGCAGGGGTGAGCACCGATCCCGAGAAGGTGCGTGCCGTAGTGGATTGGCCGCGGCCGAGGAACCTGACGGAGATCAGGTCATTCTTGGGACTCGCCACTTATTACCGTCGATTTGTAAAGGGATTCAGTGAGATTGCACGCCCCCTCACCCAACTCACCTCCCCTAAGAACCCCTATCAGTGGTCGGAGGCCTGCCAGACGGCTTTCACCACACTCAAAGACCACCTCACCCACACCCCCACCTTGGCTTTCCCAGATTTCACCACCGATTTTATTTTGGACACTGACGCCTGCAGCAGTGGGCTGGGCGCGGTGCTGTCGCAAGTGCAGGGTGGGACGGAGCGGGTCATCGCGTACGCCAGTCGGACCCTGAGCGGGGCCGAACTGAACTATTGTGTAACCCGTCAGGAACTGTATGCTGTAATTTTCGCGTGTAAACAGTTCCGACCGTACTTGTACGGCAGGAAATGTCGTGTGCGCACCGATCATTATGCACTGCAGTTCCTCCTTACATTCAAGGAACCGCGGGGGCAGATGGCTCGATGGCTGGCGCAGCTGCAGGAGTACAACCTGCAGATCGAGTACCGAGCGGGGCGGACACACGCGAACGCGGACGCCTTGTCAAGACGGCCCGCGGTGCGCGCTGAGACGAGGGAGGGAGACGCCTGCCCGTGCTTCACGGGGGGACGCTGCCGCCAGGCAGCAGAACCCAAGGAGCGCGCGGAAACTAAACTCCCCCCCCCGAGAGAGAGTGCAGTGTGCGCCACAGAGACCCTCGCAGGTGGCACTGAGGATCCCGTCGACCGCCCGGCAAGCGCGGGACCCGCGGCTCGGGACCCGATCGGACGGACCCAGGAGGACGTCGGCTGTGCCTTCCCGGGCCTAAACGACGAGCAGCTGAGACAGACCCAGCAGCGAGATCCGGATCTGGCGGCAGTGGAGGCGGCACTGCGGGAGGAAAAGAGCGCCCTACCAGGACCCTGGAGCGGTTTGTATGCCCGGTTGTGTGTACAGAACGGAGTGGTACGGGAGTTAACCGAGGCCGGCCAGCCGGGGTGTATCTGTGTTCCTGCCCAGGTGCGACCCCAGCTGCTACGACTGGTACACGACCACCCGCTCGGGGGCCATGATGGGGAACGGCGCACCCGGGAGACTCTGCGTCGCCAGTATCTCTGGCCTAAATTGGCGCAAGATGTGGCCGCCTGGGTGCAGGGCTGCCGGGCCTGTCAGCAGTGTGGGCAAAAGCCGGCGAGGTACCAGGTACCCCTGAGGCCGTTCCGAGTCAGTCGGACGAATCAGTTGGTCGGAATCGACCTGCAAGGGCCCTTTCCACGATCCCACCGGGGCAACCGATATATTCTTGTAGCGGTGGAGTACTTCACCCGCTACCCCGTGGCGGTGGCTATCCCGGATAAAACAGCCCTCGTAGTGGCCCGGGCCTTCGTGGAAAACTACGTACTTAAGTGCGGGATCCCCGAACGAGTCATTACCGACCAGGGTAGTGAATTCGAGGCCGAACTATTCCAGGCGCTGTGCCGAGAGTTCGGGATCCAGAAGGACCGAACCACGGCATATCACCCCCAGGCGAACGGGATGGTAGAGAGGATGAACCAGACTCTGGCCGGGAAGCTTAAACGCATGGCGGCCGCGAATCAACAGGACTGGGACGAACACCTCCCCTATGCCCTGTTCGCCTACACCACCGCCGTTCACACATCTACAGGACAGACCCCGTTCCTAATGATGTTTGGTCGCGAGTCTCGCCTGCCCGCAGATCTGCTGTTCGGTGTCCCTCCGCCGCAACGGGAGGAAGGGAGCCACCCCGTGGAGCACTTGCTGGAGACCCTGCGAGGGGCCAGGGGCCGAGCCTACCCGCACGGAGAGGCCGCGCACCAGCGGCAAGAGCAGGGCGCCCGACCCCGTATGGAGCCCCCCTTCTACACTGCGGGCTCCGAGGTGTGGCTGTACACTCCCCGCGTCGGTGCCGGACAGGTGGGGAAGCTGACCACCTACTGGCGAGGACCCTGGATTGTGAGACGGCAGATCTCACCATGGACGGTGCTGATTCAGGGAGGAGAGAGGGGCCGGGAGATGGTGGTCAACATCCGCCGACTGAAGCCGTGGCGAGCAGCCCCCGAGGGGGGGAGCCCCGCCGTCCAAGTACCCCGAAACCCCGGGGTCCCCCTACCCCCCGTGCCCGGGGGCCTCGCGCAGTATATGGGCCCCACGGAGCCCCGGGCTCCGAGGGGCCCCGGGCGGGGCCGGGGGCGACGAGGACGGCGACCCTTAAACCCCACCGCCTCTGAGTTTGTTCCCCAGCCCGCAGGTGCCAGAGACCGAGGGGAGCCGTTGGAATGGAGGAGGAGACCACCGCCGGAGCCCCAGGAGACGGAGCCGCCACCCCCGAGGCCAGCCACAAGGGCCGGGCGAATCCCGCGGACCCCGCGGCGATACCTCGTGGGGGCAACCCAGGCGAGGTGCTCCAGTCAACCCGGGACGGGGACTGGCACCCCGGGGGGCTATGTGGTGCCACAGCGACGGGGCCGCTCGGCCGAGCCAGGGAGCCGCCCGGCTTCCACCGCCGCACTGCCCCCCATCACCCCCCCCACATAAACACGCACCCGCACCCACGTAGGGCCTCGTGGTCGGGTCACCTACCCTGAGTTTTCACCCGAGGGCCCCCTAGGGGGGTTACCCCACGGTTTCTCAGGGCCAGGGAATTGGACAGGACCCTTCCCAGGCCAAGTAACACTGCGGCGCCGTGGGCGGATTTGAGATCGCACGACCACGGCGAGCTCAGAGAGCCCCGCAGTTAGAAACGCATACAAACACAAACACGGGTCAGCAAGGCAGATAGCTGGGATCAGGAACCGGGACGACTGATTGGTCGAAAGTTCAAAGGCCGGCGGGATCGCAAAAGAGCGGGAAATCCTAGGCTCAGGATTGGTCGAGAGACCAAGGCGGTCGGGACGGGGGCGCCTAGCCTTTGATGTGAATAGTTTAAAAGAAAACGCAGGGGCAGTAGGGAACTCTCTTCTTCTGGAGTTTGGACACGGGGTCAGCGACGAAGGAGTCATCGGGCGAGCCGCTAGATTGTCTGCAGGACGATCTGAGCGCCGCAAGGTCACCAAGGACTACAGACGGTATCGTGTTGCGCGCCTTACAACACCTCAGAGCGGAGGGTAGGATCCGTAGGAGAGGGTTAGTTCGGGGTAAGGACGAGTAGGAAAGCGGTTTAGCAGAGAGCGCAGCATAGAATAGGGCTACACGGCACCAGAGTGTGGGTTAGAAGCGCCTTGCTGTCCCGCACACACACACGGGTGGCTCGGTTGGTTAGCAAGGGCTAATAAAATCTCGAGCGTAGTAACAAAACCGTGTTGTTGGGTGTTTTTGGAACGTGGTATTAGCGTGCACTGCATTCGCGAGTGTGTGGTCGTTGTACGCATAAAGGCCGTGGTCTCTGTACGATTGTGCGGGTACGGAGGTGTGTGCGTTAACGCCCGGGGAGAGCACTTTTGGTGTGTTGGCGTGACTACGCAGCCGTGTGAGAGGAGAATCGTCCTTGTACGATATTTGTGTTGACGTGCACGCGCGAGTGGGGGAGGGGACGAGTCGTCGTGTCGGCGTGTGCCCCGCTTGCGTGCGCTCGTTACTTGCGTAAGCTCTCGGCGTGCGTAATCGGCGTGCCCAAGGTGCGCGATCGTAACGTGGGCGGCCAGCGCAGCGCAGAGCGGCGCGGGAGTGGGTATCGCGTGTGGAGCTGTACGCGTGTGTGCGCGCACGTTCACGACGTGTGTAACACAGGTGCGCGATCCTAACGTGAGTGGTCAGGGTTGGGTGAGTGCCGTGCAGAGCTGTGTGTGGGTGTGCGCGTGCGTGGTTATCCATGCCTGCTACGCGGACCCGCGGTGGAGGGGAATCCTCGGGTGACGGCTCCCACACCCTGGGTGAGGAGCCTAGCGGCGGTTCGCTTAGCAGCGGGGGGGCGATTGATGATGTTAGTCCGGCCGTTAGTATTATCGAGGGAGGGATCTCGGGGGCTAGCGACCCCTACATATTCACTTATTTTGTACAAACTTATTTTGTGTTTAAACAGGAAAACATTTCATTTCAATGTGTTTGTTTGCAATCTGCCCCTTTGAATATTATATGTGTGGAAATGAACACGAGAAAGCCCACAGAAACCACAGGATAACACTCAAGCTAAGTCATTCAGTACTACGTCGCATATCCGACTTGCTGGGGAGTGTGGTATAGGCAGATCGGTTAAACGTTTGGATATGTGACCGAAAATGCATATGCAATGACAGTCAAAACATGCAAAGATGCTGCACTGGGTGTGGCCGGTGAATTGATCAGGACGGATATGCAACGTACTGTATGTCAAGCATACTTGCTGTACCAAATCCTACAGGTACCATCCCATCACCCTGCAGGCGCGTGCCCCCAGCAAACACGATAGCTCCATCTCCCCAAAATCCACCAAACCTCAACTACAAACCACTGGTTCACAGGCTCATGTCACAGTGGTTATCATGCTGATTTACCCAGCAAAGCGTCATTGAGCACATCGACTATTTTTCAGAAGAGTCTTGCCAGGTTTGCACAGGAGGGGGTTACGATTGCTATGTATATCCCCAATTGAATCATTCAGGCACAATTTCTCATGAGAATAACATGGCTCATGATGCCGCCACACAATGGCCTAACCTTGCGAATGACGTCACGGGATCTTTAATGTCTACTCTGAAGCAGACTGAGTGTATGTTTACAGCTAAAAAACCCGCAGTATTAAATCCGAGCAGCCGCTGGATTCTAACCGTGCACCTTCGTAATAAGCGGCAAACGCACGACTGCTAGGCGGTCACCACCCTTTTTGATGATTTTCGACCTCCCATTATTTTTGCATGAAATAAAAAAAAATCACTTTGTTGACGTTTGTTTTCGTCACCAATTTCACGAACCAAATGAACCGTGGCCCGGTGAGTGTCACCGGAGCGCAGTGGCGACAATGAGGCCTCTGCCAGGAGAAGCGCGGAGCGCGTCTCGTGAGCCAGGCCGGCTCCAGTGCCGTCACTTTCCTCACGAAGAAGCGAGACATCTGTACCATCTCGTTCAACACCACCTAAACGCGTGTGCACAAAAGCACGCAGATAGTGACCCTCGTTTAGAATTAAATACTGGAGGGGGCTGCTGTGGTGCAATGCCTAGCACGCTGGCCTGGCAACAGAGAGGTTGCTCGTTCGACCCTCTGACACAGCAGTTGAAACAAATGGTCAAGTAATCTTATATTCCCCTGCCTATCTGCCAAGCAGTAAAACATCTTACCAGTGTGGAAGAGTAGACTAAATACTTTGTAAAGGGGCTCTCACACGAGCATCCTCTTGTGGAATTATTTCTGCCAGCAGAGGCATGAGAAAAAGCAACGTTATGACTGTGCCACAGCTCCACAATCCCAATTGTTTTGGCAAAGTGTTCAAAGAATGTTGGTAATTAAAAAGGTTGCTTATGTATTTAACATGTGGGTGTTTAGAGGCCAGAGCACCGAAATGGCACCACCGAGTACCTGAGTTTGAATCCAGGCAGCTGCCTGTGATTAAAGCGGGTTCTCAAATCGAGTGAGTTAATGGTCTCATTCCGGTTGTCATTGACTGCACAAAATAATGCATCATATTTACTGTAATTCTGCACGACTAATATTACTCTCATATGAGAAACGGGTGGGCAAGTCCTGCCCTTTACTATGTGGACGAAAGGTCAATTAAAGGATACAAAGTAGCTCTGTGACATCATATTCATTGGGCTATGATCTAAAACAAGGCTTGCATTGCTCTGTAAGACACGAATGAATACTTGGGGATCCATGACATGATAGCGAGAGCACAATCGCGGTAAATTGGGAAAATATGGAAAAAAATGCAGGTTTACAAATAAAAAACATTGCGGGTTTATTACCACTACAGTGGCTCCTCGGCATTGAGCACGGAGGTGGTGTGGATGTGGGGCTCAAAGTCATCTCCTACCGTCCTGTTTCACGAAAAAGTGGAAAAACAGAGTACTAGTCAACAGACGTCTACTGCCATTAATATCAACAAAAAATATATAACACGCACATTTGCATGAAATTGTCCACGTCTCCAACATGGCCATGATGAACCCAGTGAGACAGTCAAAGCTGGGGACAGCATGAAGAATCTCAGCACTGTTAGATCAGTTTATCTGACAAAACACACTGACCCAGAAGCATGTACACATACAAAGACACCCCATATAGCCTTTACCAAACTTTTGGAACAAGTGGTGTTTGCAAGAACCCATGAAGTCCGGCTGGCATACTAGGAGCTGGGTGGCCAGCACCACGCCCGGCCGCCTTGGTCTCCCAAGTGGTTATGTTTACACACCGCACCAGGTACTGATTTCAGGTTGAGTCGACATAGAGGAGGCCGAAGACCGGTTCGGATAATCGTCACTGGTACTAGCCATGAGCGGGACCGAACTCGGGTCACCAAGTTCATAGTGCAGCTCGCTAACCGCTACAATACCACTCCCCACCACTACACACATACGTACTCTCACACACAAAACAAAAACACAGAGTCACAGTTTATACAGGCTGCCTGGCACATGCCTGGCAAGTGCTGCTGGCATGTGCCTATTAAGACTGGCAATGTGCACAAGGGGGTGGTGGGGCCAGTTCCAAGCCTA
Source organism: Lampetra fluviatilis (assembly GCF_964198595.1). Classification (NCBI taxonomy): domain Eukaryota; kingdom Metazoa; phylum Chordata; class Hyperoartia; order Petromyzontiformes; family Petromyzontidae; genus Lampetra; species Lampetra fluviatilis. Next base: position 3,559,094 of record NC_136322.1, on the reverse strand, counting down.
GCTCCCTTTGCTGATGTTAATACACACTGAAGCATGTACTTATTTGGAGCTGAGTCTACATATAGGAGACTCGAATTGGTTCAGATATCACTCATCACTGATGCGAGCCATGGCACGAAATCAAACTTAGGTCGCTGGATTTGTAGCCACTAGCCTCCTGCAACACATATGCCAATTTCTACACAAGTACACTCAAACCCCTGAAAAAACCCCAGAAAATACCAAGGATCCAATCTCAGGTCTCAACAGTGCCAGCGTAGTGTCTCTGACTCTGGCCATTGTGAACTCTTTCAGAGCAACAGGTAGATACCCCTCTTCATCCAGGATCTCAGCAGTGCTCATCACTTCATGTAGGACATAGCCATTCTGATTGCCCTGAACCACACAACCAACTTTTCTTATTCTAAGCCAAACGTTCCATTATTGCATGGGGTCAGCTGCTTCTATTTCCTTTCTCCGTGAACTTCCATTCCGTGCCTCTTTTCTCGTCAAATCCACCGTCGTGTCTCGTGTCACCGCAGCCTCCCATCTCCCCCTCGGTCACCCTCTACTCCTTTTGTGCTGCATCGGTAGCATCTCCATAGCACATTTCCCTTACACCTTCTTTGTCTCTTCTCAACACAAACCATCAAAGTCTCACCTCTCTAACCTTCGTGATAATCTCAATAACCCATAAGGCACATGACCACTTCGTCATATTAAAACATGAGGCAGTGTGGAGAAACTGCACCTGTAAGATTCACGGTGGTGCAGTTTGGCAGCATTGGTGAAGAAACCGGACACAATACACGGGGTTGGCATCTCCTGCTCATGCAGACAGAGCGGAAAACAAGACACACAACACACACATTGGGAATAGTGACTAAAATCCAATTCTTTGGTTCTCTCAGTAAAGTCACGTAGGTAGAAAAATAAAACAAAAATAATAATATATCACGACGTTGCGATCTCAACACAAGTGCTGGTTCAGCAGTTCCACTGCAGGATTATTTTTTCTGCCCGAGGACGACCGCTTGTGTTGCAGTCGAAACGTTGTGATATATTATTTTTTTGATTAAAATTTTCTACCTACGTGGCTTTACCGAAAGAACCAAAGCATATGGATTCCTGCAGTCACGAAAGCTTCAAATCAAGATTAAAATCCAATTATCTGTGATTAAATTTTCACCTTATCTGTATTTGTCCACGGGTAAGAGCAGATAATGAGAAAGTTGGCAATGTGGGAAATATCCTGGGTCAGCTGGGGATTTGATGAAGATAACTCTGCAAAGAAAAATGGAAAGGAAACGGGGAAGAGGGAGGAACTGATCAGTTGGTGGCAAAATGTGAACAGTTAGATGGGACTCTCCATGAGAGAGCCTGAAGATCACGAAAGATGAGGAGCATCGTCCTTGGGCATCAACCCTCGGTTATGACGATGACAAGAGATGGACAGGAGCAATGAGATAAGAGTTGTCATGCAACATTTCACATTACAATTGGTTTTGCACTTCAGCCAGGTGGAGGTGGCGCAAGCCTGTGATCCAGTACTGTGGAGGCAAGAGTTGGTAGATCACACAAATGTGTGTTAGAATGCAGCACAACACAAATCTTGACGCCACCTGTTCCATCTGTATGGGAAGGAATGTTGCACTCCTCCGCACTCAGAGACTGATCTAGCCAACCGTACTAAAGAAAAGTGTGCTAATTTAAGGTGAATTGCAAACAAAATTACAACGAACGGTTACAAACCACTGCATTGACATAGTTGGGAACCCAGGTAACTGCAACTGCTAGTCAACCCGGTATGTTTACCTGTGACACTTGGATCGGACTTGCACGAGTTCAGCCCGTGAGCCTGTCACTCCACGTGGTCTCAAAGTGCCCCTAGCCTGGGCAGAAGCAGACATCGTCGGGAAGTCATCTGTACTTGTATAACATCTCTCCACGGCTAGGACGGTGCTCGTGTACTTGTGGTTGAAGAGCTTTGGAATTTCTGGATTAAAAGTAGAAAGTAATGGTGCAGTTCTACAATTACTTGCTCGCGTCACTGCTGGCAGAAGGGCCTCCACTAGAGAGACCGTGCAGTGGCTGGTGCACCAAGCAGTAGCGAGGCCTTTGTGTTCCTGAGGTTGGTGATGATCAGTGTTGATTTCGTCAGCATTTCACTCTTTTAGTAATAGTCTACAATAACCTGCAACATTTTAGCCAACCCATCATCTGTTTCATTTAGTCATTAAAATAAGTAATCAACTAAATTAAATCCACAGAATAAGACTTTACGTAAATTCCACAGGCTTTCGGTAACCAACAAAATTAACGCTCATGTTGATACATCGGAAGTTACCGACTACTTTTAGTCAGAGTTGACCAACAATCAGAATGGGAACAAAGCAGCATGGGTCAGTATAACCATAGCACTGAAAACCAACACTGCCTGCTCATCACATGCAATAGCACGGCATCGATACATGGATTTTAAAGCCACGCTAGCATCAACCACGCAATCAACTCAAACCTATGCATTAAGAGGAGCAGATGTAATGATAATCCTCAGCTCTTCTCTCTTCTTCTGAATTTGCCAAGAAAAATAAATAATACCATGTGTACGTATGTATGTTGAACTTCTTTTGCACCATTCAAAGTCAACTGTGCTAATCGGAGGTGTGGTAATTGAAGGTGAATTGTGAATAAAAGTATGAAATAAAGACAATTAGGGCAGAAGAAAGTGCTTTTGGAATATCGATTTGATCATCAAAAGCAGCATAACAAAGTGCCTGAATAATAAAGGTGGAAATAAGTATTTGACCCCTCTGCAAAACATGACTTAGTACTTGGTGGCAAAACCCTTGTTGGCAATCACAGAGGTCAGACATCTCAGGGGGGATTTTGTCCCACTCCTCTTTGCAGATCTTCTCCAAGTCATTAAGGTTTCGAGGCTGATGTTTGGCAACTCGAACCTTCAGCTCCCTCCACAGATTTTCTATGGGATTAAGGTCTGGAGACTGGCTAAGCCACTCCAGGACCTTAATGTGCTTCTTCTTGAGCCACTCCTTTGTTGCCTTGGCCGTGTGTTTTGGGTCATTGTCATGCTGGAATACCCATCCACGACCCATTTTCAATGCCCTGGCTGAGGGAAGGAGGTTCTCACCCAAGATTTGACTGTACATGGCCCCGTCCATCATCCCTTTGATGCGGTGAAGTTGTCCTGTCCCCTTAGCAGAAAAACACCCCCAAAGCATAATGTTTCCACCTCCATGTTTGACGGTAGGGATGGTGTTCTCGGGGTCATAGGCAGCATTCCTCCTCCTCCAAACACGGCGAGTTGAGTTGATGCCAAAGAGGTCCATTTTGGTCTCATCTGACCACAACACTTTCACCCAGTTGTCCTCCGAATCATTCAGATGTTCATTGGCAAACTTCAAACGGGCATGTATATGTGCTTTCTTGAGCAGGGGGACCTTGCGGGCGCCGCAGGATTTCAGTCCTTCACGGCGTAGTGTGTTACCAACTGTTTTCTTGGTGACTATGGTCCCAGCTGCCTTGAGATCATTGACAAGATCCTCCCGTGTAGTTCTGGGCTGATTCCTCACCGTTCTCATGATCATTGCAACTCCACGAGGTGAGATCTTGGATGGAGTCCCAGGCCGAGGGAGATTGACAGTTCTTTTGTGTTTCTTCCATTTGCGAATAATCGCACCAACTGTTGTCACCTTCTCACCAAGCTGCTTGGCGATGGTCTTGTAGCCCATTCCAGCCTTGTGTAGGTCTACAACCTTGTCCCTGACATCCTTGGAGAGCTCTTTGGTCTTGGCCATGGTGGAGAGTTTGGAATCTGATTTGATTGATTGCTTCTGTGAACATGTGTCTTTTATACAGGTGTAGAGGAGTAGAGGAGAGTGGTGGCGTCGCGTGCGCTGTCCGGTGCGGTGACATCACGGGACGTGGGGTCGCACGCGCCGGGCAGTGCACGTGACGTCTCGCCTCAGAGGGTATTTAAGGGAGACCCCGTGACGTAAGCGGGGTCACTGGAGGAACGGGGATAGTGGAAGGGGTGAAGAGGGAACCCTTATAGTGATACCTGTTAATAAACCCTGGCGGAAGCCCCTAACTCACCTCCGTCTCCGAGTACCTCCGTCTACAACAGCAACAACTACTTAACACAGGTAACGAGCTGAGATTAGGAGCACACTCTTAAAGGGAGTGCTCCTAATCTCAGCTTGTTACCTGTATAAAAGACACCTGGGAGCCAGTAATCTTTCTGATTGAGAGGGGGTCAAATACTTATTTCCCTCATAAAAATGCAAATCAATTCATAACATTTTTGACATGCGTTTTTCTGGATTTTGTTGTTGTTATTCTGTCTCTCACTGTTCAAATAAACCTACCATTAAAATTATAGACTTATCATTTCTTTGTCAGTGGGCAAACGTACAAAATCAGCAGGGGATCAAATACTTTTTCCCTCACTGCATCCCACTAGACTCCCCTCCACAAAACTGTATCTTACCTCTCATCCCACTCGACTCTGCTCCACACACTCACCTGTTTCTCCCCTCTTCTCACTCTACTCCCCTTAACAAACTCACCTGTCTCTCCCCTCTCATTTCACTTGAGTCCACACACTCAACTGTTTCTCCCCTCTAATCTCACTCTACTACCTTCCAGACACTCACCTGCCTTTCTCCCCTCTCATCCAACTCTACTCTCCTCCACAAACTCACCTGTCTCTCCCCACTTACCCTACTCTACTCCCCTCCACACATCATCCTGCCTGTCAACTCTCATTCACTCTGCTCCCCTTCACACATATTCACCTAATGATATTCTGATGAGTTTTGATGTATTTTTCTCTATTTACTAAGGTTACAGTTAACAAGTCACTTACATTACTTGATACACTAGTAAAGAAGACAGGTTTACCAGAAGATATTCCAAAACTAGCTGACCATTGTCTAAATAACACTTATTTCTTTTCGAGAGCTGACTTCTTTAGACAAAAGGAAGGAGCAGCAATGGGCTATCCTTTGTCTCCTGCTATAGCAAATCTGTGCATGTAAAACTTTGAAACAAGAGCATTTACCTCAAGTACATTAAAACCATCCTTTTGGTTCAGATATGTCGATGACACTTTGGTTGTCTTGCCACATGGTAAAGATACACTTAATTAATTTTTAAATCATCTCAATGCACAAAACCCAGGTATCCAGTTCACCATGGAAATGGAGGTGAGCAACACACTCCCCTTCCTGGATACTTTGCTTGGATGCGGTAAAAATGGTAAAAAAACACACATCATCTACCGAAAGGGAACGCACACTGATGCCTATCTGAATACAGATTCGCATCATCACCCAGCACAGAAATCCTCTCTCATCAAGACGTTCATACATCAGGCAAAAACAGTGTCAGATGGTGAAAGTCTAAGGAGAGAGATTAAACATGTTAAAGAAGCACTACGACCGAATGGCTAAAATAATGCTCAAATTAACAGAGCAGTGAATGCAAAACCAAGACCGAACAACAATACTGCTGAAAGTGATCAGATTATCAAAACAATTAAAATACCATATATCTCGGGTGTTACTGAAAAATTAGCCCGTGTTTTGCAAAAGCAAAACTTTAAAGTGAGATTTGGTACGGTACACAAAACTCAAAAAATAGTGTCTTGTACTAAAGATTAATTACCAAAGTTATCAACAGATGGTGTATATCGGATCAATTGCTTATGCAGTAAATGCTATATTGGACAGCCGGGACGTAACATAAGCGTAAGACTAAAAGAACACCAAAGGAACGTTAAATTCTCTCAAACACAGCTGTCAGCAGTGGCAGAGCATGCTTACTAACAAGGACATTCAATTGATTTTGATAACGTTGAAGTGTTATGCAAAACTAATTATTACTGGCCAAGACTAATTAGAGAATCAATCAAAATTGAGAATACAAATAATTTCAACCGCTGTGATAGCTATACTCAGTGAAGCCTGGAAGCTATTATTAAGTAATACACAATACATATTGCAATTCCTTATAGAGTGCTAAGTGGCCGATTACTGATCTATTACATAACTGCAATACCCGCCCCCCACCTCTTATCTCGAAACCTGATGAGATTCAACAATGATGACGTCATCATGCACTATTTAAGGCCGGAAGCAGGTGGGGATGGCTTCACTATTCTGGCAAATCGCCTGAAGATGCTGGATGTAATGACCAGCAAAACGTCATACTCAAATTCTAAATATCGTGGTTTCACTCTTCAAACCCACCACTGGGCTCAAGTAACTAATTGACGTTTTGTTAACGAGACACATTTTTTTACTGATTGGCTGTGTCGGGTGGTGGAGGGTTGCAACACATTTATAATAACGCGATCTCACCCAAAAAACATTATTACGAATAATACTGGGTCTTTCAGTAAAGCCACGGAGATAGAAAAAAAAGAAACGCTATCACGACGTTTTGATCAAAACACAAGCAATCATCATCAGGTGAAAAAAGAGGGGGAAAGCTGCTGAGGCAGGTCTACCCCAATCAAAGAGCTGTTTACAAACGTTTAGAGATCTACTCCCCTTCATACACAATCACATGTCTCTCACCTCTCATCTCACTCTAGGCCACACTCGCCTGTTTTTCACCGAATCCCACTGTACTCCCCTCCACACACTCCCCTGACTCTCCCCTTTCACCTCACTCTTCTCCCCTCCACACTCACCTGTCTCCCCCTCTCAACCTACTCGACTCCGCTCCACATACTCACCTTTCTCAACCTTCTCAACCTTCTCATCCCAGTCCATGCCCCTCCACACACTCACTATCGCTCCTCTCGAATCCCCCTCTACGCCCCTCCACACACTCGGATTCCTATGTCCCCTCTCATCCACTGAACTCCCCTCCACAAACTCACCTGTCTCTCCCGTCATTTCAATGGACTCCTCTCCACACACTCACTATCGCTCCTCTTGAATCCCCCTCAACGCCCCTCCACACACTCCGCTTCCTCTGTACTCTCTCATCCACTGGACTCCCCTCCCCACACTCACTAGTCTCTCCCCTTCCATCCTACTCTACTCCTATCTACACACTCACTGTTACTCCTCTCTCATCCACTGTACTCCTTTCCCCACACTCCCCTGCCTCTCCCCTTTCACCTCACTCGACTCTCCTCCACACTCACCTGTCTCCCCCTCTAATCCCAATCTACTCCCTTCAACAAACTCACCTGTCCCTCTCCTCTCATCTCACTCGACTGACCTCCACACTCAACTGCCTCTCCCATCTCGTCTCACTATACTACACTCCACACTCACTAGTCTCTCCACTCACTTCAATGTAATCCCCACCACACACTCACTGTAGCTCCTCTCGAACCCCCTCTACGCCCCTCCACACACTCTGCTTCCTCTGTCCCCTCTCATACACTGTACTCCTCTTCACACACTCACCTGTCTCTACCCTTTCATCTAACTCTACTCCCCTCCCCACACTCACCATCACTCCCCTCTCATCCCACTGTATTCCTCACTCACCTGCCTCTCCTCTTTCATCTCACTCTACTCCCATCCACACACTCACCTGTTTCCCCCTCTCATCCCAATCGACTCTGCTCTACTCACTCACTTGTTTCTCCCCAAATCCCAATGTTCTCCCCTCCACACTCACCTGCCTCTCCACTTCCAACTTACTCTACTCCTCTCCACTCACCTGACTCTCCCCTCTCATCTCACTCTAGGCTACACTCACCTGCCTCTCCTCTTTCATCTCACTCTACTCCCATCCAAACACTCACCTGTCTCTCCCCTCTCATCCCACTCTACTCCCCTCCACAAACTCACATGTCTCTCCGATCTCATCCCACTCTACTCAGCTCCACACTCACAAGTCTCTCCCCTCATCCCAATGTTCTCCCCTCCACACACCCAGTCACTCCTCTTTCATCTCACTGTACTCTCCTCCACACACTCACCTGCCTCTCCCCTTCCATCTTACTTTACTCCCCTCCACAAACTCAGCTGTCTCCCCCTCTCATCCCAATCTACTCCCTTCAACAAACTCACCTGTACCTCTCCTCTCATCTCACTCTACTGACCTCCACACTCAACTGCCTCTCCCCTCTCATCCCACTCTACTCCCCTCTACAAACTCAGTCACTAACCTCTTATCCCACTGGACTCGCCGCACACACTCCCCTGCCTCTACCCTTTCACATCACTCTACTCCCATCCACACACTCACCTGTCTCCCCCTTTCATATAACTTTAGGTCACACTCAGCTGTCTCTCTCCCCTCTCATCTCACTTTAGGCCACACTCAGCTGTCTCTCTCCCCTCTCATCTCACTCTAGCCAACACTCAGCTGTCTCTCCTTTCATCTCATTCTACTCCTCTCCCCACACTCACACCACTGCAATTCCCTCCACACAATCACCAGTCTCTCCCCTCATTTCTATGAACTCCCCTCCACACACTCGCTGTCACTCCACTCGAATCCACCTCTACGCCCCCCCACACACTCGGCTTCCTATGTCCCCTCTCATCCACTGTACTCCTCTCCACACACTCACGTGCCTCTCTCCATCCATCTTACTCTACTCCTCTCCACACACTCACCTATCTCTCCCCTCTCATCCCACTACTCCTCACAACACACTCTCCTGTCTACCCCTCTCATCCCACTGTAATCCCCTCCAAACACTAACGTGTCTCTCCCCTATCATCTCACTCTAGGCTACACTCACCTGCCTCTCCACTTTCATCTCACTCTACTCCGCTTCACACATTCACCTGTCTCTCCCCTAATCTCAAGGTTCTCCCCTACACACACTCACTATCACTCCTCTCTCATCCCACTGGACTCTCCTCCACACTCACCTGCCTCTCCTCTTTCATCTCACTCTACTCCCATCCAAACACTCACCTGTCTCTCCCCTCTCATCCCACTCTACTCCCCTCCACAAACTCACGTGTCTCTCCCATCTTATCCCACTCTACTCAGCTCCACACTCACAAGTCTCTCACCTCATCCCAATGTTCTCCCATCCACACACCCAGTCACTCCTCTTTCATCTCACTGTACTCTCCTCCACACACTCACCTGCCTCTCCCCTTCCATCTTACTTTACTCCCATCCACAAACTCACCTGTCTCCCCCTCTCATCCCAATCTACTCCCTTAAACAAACTCACCTGCACCTCTCCTCTCATCTCACTCTACTGACCTCCACACACTCAGCTGTCTCTCTCCCCTCTCATCTCAATCTAGGCAACACTCAGCTGTCTCTCCTTTCATCTCATTCTACTCCTCTCCCCACACTCACACCACTGCAGTCCCCTCCACACAATCACCAGTCTCTCCCCTCATTTCTATGAACTCCCCTCCACACACTCGCTGTCACTCCACTCGAATCTGCCTCTACGCCTCTCCACACACTCGACTTCCTATGTCCCCTCTCATCCACTGTACTCCTCTCCACACACTCACGTGCCTCTCTCCATCCATCTCACTCTACTCCGCTCCACACACTCACCTATCTCTCCCCTCTCATCCCACTACTCCTCACAACACACTCTCCTGTCTACCCCTCTCATCCCACTGTAATCCCCTCCACAAACTAACGTGTCTCTCCCCTCTCATCTCACTCTAGGCTACACTCACCTGCCTCTCCTCTTTCATCCCACTCTACTCCTCTCCTCACTCACCTGTCTCTCCCCTCTCATCCCACTCTACTCCCCTCCACAAACTCACATGTCTCTCCCATCTCATCCCACTCTACTCCGCTCGACACTCACCAGTCTCTCCCCTCATTTCAATGTACTCCCCTCCACACACTCACTGTCGCTCCTCTCGAATCCCCCTCTCTGCCCCTCCACACACTCTGCTTCCTCTGTCCCCTCTCATCCACTGTACTCCACCTCAACACACTTCCCTGCCTCTCCCCTTCCATCTTACTCTACTCCTCTCCACACACTCAGCTGTCACCTCCTCTCGTCCCACTCGACTCCCTTCAACAAACTCACCTGTCCCTCTCCTCTCATTATACTGACCTCCACACACTCAACTGCCTCTCCCCTCTCATTCCACTCTACTCGCCTCCACAAACGCAGTCACTAACCTGTCATCTCACTGTACCCCCTCCATACACTCCCCTGCCTCTCCCCTTTCAACTTACTCTACTCCTCTCCACACACTCACCTGTCTGACCCTCTCATCCAACTCTACTTCCATCAATAAACTCACCCGTCTCTCCCCTCTCGTCTCACTCTACTCAGCTCCACACTCTCAAATCTCTCCCCTCATCCCAATGTTCTCCCCTCCACACACATAGTCACTCCTCTTTCATCTCACTGTACTCTCCTCCACACACTCACCTGCCTCTCCCCTTCCATCTTACTTTACTCCCCTCCACAAACTCACCTGTCTCCCCCTCTCATCCCAATCTACTCCCTTCAACAAACTCACCTGTACCTCTCCTCTCATCTCACTCTACTGACCTCCACACACTCAACTGCCTCTCCCCTCTCATCCCACTCTACTCCCCTCCACAAACTCAGTCACTAACCTCTTATCCCACTGTGCTCCCCGCACCCATTCCCCTGCCTCTACCCTTTCACATCACTCTACTCCTATCCACACACTCACCTGTCTCCCCCTTTCATATAACTCTAGGCCACACTCAGCTGTCTCTCTCCCCTCTCATCTCACTTTAGGCCACACTCAGCTGTCTCTCTCCCCTCTCATCTCACTCTCGCCAACACTCAGCTGTCTCTCCTTTCATCTCATTCTACTCCTCTCCCCACACTCACACCACTGCAGTTCCCTCCACACAATCACCAGTCTCTCCCCTCATTTCTATGAACTCCCCTCCACACACTCGCTGTCACTCCACTCGAATCCACCTCTACGCCCCTCCACACACTCGGCTTCCTATGTCCCCTCTCATCCACTGTACTCCTCTCCACACTCACGTGCCTCTCTCCATCCATCTTACTCTACTCCTCTCCACACACTCACCTATCTCTCCCCTCTCATCCCACTACTCCTCACAACACACTCTCCTGTCTACCCCTCTCATCCCACTGTAATCCCCTCCAAACACTAACGTGTCTCTCCCCTATCATCTCACTCTAGGCTACACTCACCTGCCTCTCCACTTTCATCTCACTCTACTCCGCTTCACACATTCACCTGTCTCTCCCCTAATCTCAAGGTTCTCCCCTACACACACTCACTATCACTCCTCTCTCATCCCACTGGACTCTCCTCCACACTCACCTGCCTCTCCTCTTTCATCTCACTCTACTCCCATCCAAACACTCACCTGTCTCTCCCCTCTCATCCCACTCTACTCCGCTCGACACTCACCAGTCTCTCCCCTCATTTCAATGTACTCCCCTCCACACATTCACTGTCGCTCCTCTCGAACCCCCCTCTCTGCCCCTCCACACACTCTGCTTCCTCTGTCCCCTCTCATCCACTGTACTCCACCTCCACACACTTCCCTGCCTCTCCCCTTCCATCTTACTCTACTCCTCTCCACACACTCAGCTGTCACCTCCTCTCGTCCCACTCGACTCCCTTCAACAAACTCACCTGTCCCTCTCCTCTCATTCTACTGACCTCCACACACTCAACTGCCTCTCCCCTCTCATCCCACTCTACTCCCCTCCACAAACTCACGTGTCTCTCCCATCTCATCCCACTCTACTCTGCTCGACACTCACAAGTCTCTTCCCTAATTTCAATGTACGCCCCTCCACACACTCAGTCACTCCTCTCGAATCCCCCTCTCTGTCCCTCCACACACTCTGCTTCCTGTCCCCTCTCATCCACTGTACTCCACCTCCACACACTTCCCTGCTTCTCCCCTTCCATATTACTCTATTCCTCTCCACACACTCAGCTGTAACCTCCTCTCGTCCCACTCGACTCCCTTCAACAAACTCACCTGTCCCTCTCCTCTCATTCTACTGACCTCCACACACTCAACTGCCTCTCCCCTCTCATTCCACTCTACTCGCCTCCACAAACGCAGTCACTAACCTCTCATCTCACTGTACCCCCTCCATACACTCCCCTGCCTCTCCCCTTCCAACTTACTCTACTCCTCTCCACACACTCACCTGTCTGACCCTCTCATCCAACTCTACTCCCATCAATAAACTCACCCGTCTCTCCCCTCTTGTCTCACTCTACTCAGCTCCACACTCACAAGTCTCTCCCCTCATCCCAATGTTCTCCCCTCCACACACATAGTCACTCCTCTTTCATCTCACTGTACTCTCCTCCACACACTCACCTGCCTCTCCCCTTCCATCTTACTTTACTCCCCTCCACAAAGTCACCTGTCTCCCCCTCTCATCCCAATCTACTCCCTTCAACAAACTCACCTGTACCTCTCATCTCACTCTACTGACCTCCACACACTCAACTGCCTCTCCCCTCTCATCCCACTCTACTCCCCTCCACAAACTCAGTCACTAACCTCTTATCCCACTGTACTCCCCGCATCCACTCCCCTGCCTCTACCCTTTCACATCACTCTACTCCCATCCACACACTCACCTGTCTCCCCCTTTCATATAACTCTAGGCCACACTCAGCTGTCTCTCTCCCCTCTCATCTCACTTTAGGCCACACTCAGCTGTCTCTCTCCCCTCTCATCTCACTCTAGCCAACACTCAGCTGTCTCTCCTTTCATCTCATTCTACTCCTCTCCCCACACTCACACCACTGCAGTCCCCTCCACACAATCACCAGTCTCTCCCCTCATTTCTATGAACTCCCCTCCACACACTCGCTGTCACTTCACTCGAATCGGCCTCTACGCCCCTCCACACACTCGGCTTCCTATGTCCCCTCTCATCCACTGTACTCCTCTCCACACACTCACGTGCCTCTCTCCATCCATCTTACTCTACTCCTCTCCACACACTCGCCTGTCTCGCCCCTTTCATCTCACTACTCCTCACAACACACTATCCTGTCTCCCCCTCTCATCCCTCTGTACTCCCCTCCACACTAACGTGTCTCTCCCCTCTCATCTCACTCTAGGCTACACTCACCTGCCTCTCCTCTTTCATCTCACTCTACTCCGCTCCACACACTCACCTGTCTCTCCCCTAATCTCAATGTTCTCCCCTCCACACACTCACTATCACTCCTCTCTCATCCCACTGGACTCTCCTCCCCACTCACCTGCCTCACCTCTTTCATCTCACTCTACTCCCATCCAAACACTCACCTGTCTCTCCCCTCTCATCCCACTCTACTCCCCCCCACAAACTCACGTGTCTCTCCCATCTCATCCCACTCTACTCAGCTCCACACTCACAAGTCTCTCCCCTCATCCCAATGTTCTCCCATCCACACACCCAGTCACTCCTCTTTCATCTCACTGTACTCTCCTCCACACACTCACCTGCCTCTCCCCTTCCATCTTACTTTACTCCCATCCACAAACTCACCTGTCTCCCCCTCTCATCCCAATCTACTCCCTTAAACAAACTCACCTGTACCTCTCCTCTCATCTCACTCTACTGACCTCCACACACTCAGCTGTCTCTCTCCCCTCTCATCTCAATCTAGGCAACACTCAGCTGTCTCTCCTTTCATCTCATTCTACTCCTCTCCCCACACTCACACCACTGCAGTCCCCTCCACACAATCACCAGTCTCTCCCCTCATTTCTATGAACTCCCCTCCACACACTCGCTGTCACTCCACTCGAATCTGCCTCTACGCCCCTCCACACACTCGGCTTCCTATGTCCCCTCTTATCCACTGTACTCCTCTCCACACACTCACCTATCTCTCCCCTCTCATCCCACTACTCCTCACAACACACTCTCCTGTCTACCCCTCTCATCGCACTGTAATCCCCGCCACAAACTAACGTGTCTCTCCCCTATCATCTCACTCTAGGCTACACTCACTTGCCTCTCCGCTTTCATCTCACTCTACTCCGCTCCACACACTCACCTGTTTCTCCCCTAATCTCAATGTTCTCCCCTCCACACACTCACTGTCACTCCTCTCTCATCCCACTGGACTCTCCTCCACACTCACCTGCCTCTCCCCTTCCATCTTACTCTACTCCTCTCCACACACTCGCCTGTGTCGCCCCTTTCATCTCACTACTCCTCACAACACACTCTCCTGTCTCCCCCTCTCATCCCACTGTACTCCCCTCCACACTAACCTGTCTCTCCCCTCTCATCTCACTCTAGGCTACACTCACCTGCCTCTCCTCTTTCATCTCACTCTACTCCCATCCAAACACTCACCTGTCTCTCCCCTCTCATCCCACTCTACTCCCCTCCACAAACTCACGTGTCTCTCCCATCTCATCCCACTCTACTCAGCTCCACACTCACAAGTCTCTCCCCTCATCCCAATGTTCTCCCATCCACACACCCAGTCACTCCTCTTTCATCTCACTGTACTATCCTCCACACACTCACCTGCCTCTCCCCTTCCATCTTACTTTACTCCCATCCACAAACTCACCTGTCTCCCCCTCTCATCCCAATCTACTCCCTTAAACAAACTCACCTGTACCTCTCGTCTCATCTCACTCTACTGACCTCCACAACCTCACAGTCACTAACCTCTCATCCCACAGTACTCCCCTCACACACTCCACTGCCTCTCCCCTTTCACCTCACTCTACTCCCATCCACACACTCACCTGTTTCCCCCTCTCATCCCAATCGACTCCCCTCCACACACTGACCTGTCTCTCCTCTCATCCCACTGTACTTTCTTCCACACACTAACCTGCCTCTCATCCCACTCTACTCCCCTCCACAAACTCACCCGTCTCTCCACGCTCATATCTCTCTACTCCTCTCCACACACTATCCTGCCTCTCTCCCCTTTCTTCTAACTCTAATCCCCTCCACAAACTCACCTGCCCCCCCCTCTCATCCAAATCTACTCCCCTCCACAAACTCACTTGTCTCTCCCCTCTCTTCTAACTCTACTCCCCTCCACAAACTCACCAGTCTCTCCCCTCATTTCAAAGGACTCCCCTCCACACCCTCACTGTCGCTCCTCTGAAATCCCACTCTACGCCTCTCCACACACTCCCCTGCCTCTCCCCTTCCATCTTACTCTACTCCCCTCCACAAACGCACCTGTTTCTTCCCTGCGAGTTTGCGTTGCATTGTAGCCATGCCAGCTGCCCCGGGACCGGCGCGCAGTTCCAGGTAGGCGAGTGGCCCCGCTGGTGTTGAGTTCCCACCACACTCGCCGCGCCACAGCTGGGTGCAGACCCCAGCTGCGCTGTGGGGGCGGGGGTCAGACACAGAGAGAAGCAGACGCTCGCCGATTGATTTGCTGCTGGGTGGACGATGTGGCAGCGCATCGAGCTGCAGCGGGGGAGCACAGGAGGGAGGAGCGGGATCAGGATCTACCCGAGCAGACTCCCACCACAGGGAGTTCATGGAATATTCTTGATTCCTCACGGGATGCGGTTGTTCTTGCTCTATTTCACCCTTGCAAATTCTTCCAAGCTCCTCTCTCGAGTCCTCACCTGGTGACATAAAATCAACTCTGGGACACTTAAGAATCGTGTCTGGTTCATAGGTGTGTTTCTGGGTCGTGCCGCGAGGCGTGGTTCAGCACGATGATCGACGTCTTGCTCCACGTGTTGGGAGCTCGTGCAGGAACTGTGGGGAAGGTGGTGTTGGTGGGCGGGGACAGTCAGGGTGGGACGACTTCACAACAACAGCCAACCTCCCCCGGGAGTAGCGAGACAACAACATACGTTGAGGACGCCTGTCTCCACGGCTACGTCACTCTCCATCGTAACAGCAATGCCAGTGATTTAACGAAGACACCGTGAGGCGGGTGCTGCCACATTTGGATGTTTGACGACAAATTCCATTACTCGTCACAGATTAGCATCATGTGGGAGGAAACCGGGAGAAAACCTGCCATGTGTAAGTGGAGATAAGACGCTGATATTTAGGAATCCACTGCACACGTATCACGTGTCGCTGTGCACCACCTGCCCTTCCAACACGCATTCTGGGAGTGGCCGGTGAGCCGGTGACTCCACGCGCCGGTGACGATCGTGCAGATAGACTCCCCGTCACCGGGGGGTCCTGGTCCTGAAACAACAACAAACACAAAAATTCCCCCATATCCTCAATGCTACGTTGGGGCAAGTGCTGAGTTGAAACCACGTGCTGAGTCTGTATGTTTTGCAGAGTGTAGAGTGTGAGCGAGTATATGTGGTTGGGAGCGTGTCTGAGTGTGTGTGTGTGACTTATGGAAATCCGAAGGAGCTCTAGTAGGAAAGCCCTGATCCAGCAGTACATTGAAAATCGTTGTAAATAGAAATGTGTGGCACCCATGAAATCATAAAAGTCATGTTAACGGCTTCCTGGACGACCTGGGACAGCTTTTCCCTGACACTCCCCAACGGCTCGCAGTTGACGACGCGAGGGTTACAGCCGTCTTATAAAGTCACGAATCCAGAATTCGCAAATGTAGAAATCTTGTTCAACAGGAAAAATTGGATAAGTTCTTGATACGAGAAGATAGCACTGGGGGCACTAGCCGCAACACTTTCCCTGATTGCATTCGCCTTATTCTTAATGGATCTCACAGTCGACGCCAAAATGTCACCTCATCACAGACATACTCTCGAGTGCTAAAATTATAACTGTGCGTTGTTATCAAACACCTGTATCTCCCGAGGAGTCGTCCACCTGAATTCCTCACCATCTCCATTGTCATCAAATCATCATCATGAAAGGGAATAAAAAAAACATTGCCATTCATGTTATTATTTATTGCAGTCAGTGTTATTAAACTTTTACCATTCCCCCCTATGTTCACTCGTGCCAGGAATATAACCCCATTTTTCCTGTTGAACAAGGTTTCTACATTCGCGAGCGTTTTTAAGAACATAACCCTTGCGGGTTGAGAGGGTTTACCGTCGATATTTTATCTTGAAAAAAAGCCAGTGTTATTGACGAATGCGTCAATTTATTTGTTGTTGTGCTTGTGTACCACTGCCAACGTAGAAACACCAAGTCATTTGGTGTGCAATGTGTATGAGACCAAGTAGTCGGTGTGGTAGACCAAAATTGTTAACATGGGTGAGGGAATGAATCTGACTGCTCACCCTTCATCTAAATGAATCATCGATTGTGCATTTCATATAGTGTACCGTCAAAATACACGACTGCATTTTTCTTCAGGGTCATTTTCAATTATGCGACCCAACTGGGTGGGATAGTTTTGCATCATTTCATCGATTTCAGGCTCACAGCCTTGCAGGTCAATGCCGCGCAAAGAATACATTGGCATTTTAAACGTATTTGTGCATTCCATGTAGCCTTGGGTCTCAAAGCCATCTAGATTTGAAGCTTTCGTGACTACAAGGATTCAAACTATTAGTTCTTTCGGTAAAGTCACGTAGGTAAAAAATAAAATTAAAATTAATAAAAATAAAACAATAAAAATCACGACGTTTCGGAGGCAACACAAGCTTCCGTCTTCAGGTGAAACCGTCACAGCAAAATATCTGTACCTTATATAGTGGTTAAGGGGGGAGGAGGAGTTGTGAAGTGGTCAATTACTGCTTTTGTTATACTGCTGGGTGGGTAAATGAATTAGATACGATTAAGCCGCTCTTTGTTATGCTGTTTGTGTGCAAGTCACTGTGAGATGAATGGACTCGTGGTCAGGGACGTGTTGCGCAAGTAACTGTGGATGTACATGATAGAAAAGGGGCGGAAATGCCCATGTTTATACCAGTGTTGGCTGACAATAAAGAGTACTGTTAAACGTTAGGGATGTTAACACTCGGTGAAGTAAAATAGTGCCTGTCAGATAAGATGGTCTAAAAATGTGTAATTAAATCTTTTTTGCATGGTTGATAACATCTTTCCGTTGATTACTAAGTTTGTACCCATCATCACGGTTGAAATTATGTCTGTGTTTGTATATCTGAACCTTTGATGGTAGCCAGAAGGCTTGCAGAGCACCTTAGTCTCGGAGAAAACAATCTCATGAGAGCCCACCGAGTTGTAGCAATGATCGGCAACGGCGGACGACTCAGTTTTGCCGTGTTTCAAATCTGACTTGTGCTCGCGGACACGACCAGAGACATGACGTTTCGTTTCCCCAATATAACAGTCACCACAGCTGCAACTCAGTTTATAGACTCCAGGGTATTGCAAGTCAGGGATGACATCCTTCACAGATGGAATTAGATCACGGATTTTATGTACTGTACTGAATCGGACTTGGATCTTATGTTTGTTTAGAATTTTGGAGATCTTTTTGGTCACGCCTGTCACGTTACCATACATAGCAGGCGTGACCAAAAATATCTCCAAAATTCTAAACAAACATAAGATCCAAGTCCGATTCAGTACAGTACATAAAATCCGTGATCTAATTCCATCTGTGAAGGATGTCATCCCTGACTTGCAATACCCTGGAGTCTATAAACTGAGTTGCAGCTGTGGTGACTGTTACATTGGGGAAACGAAACATCATGTCTTTGATCGTGTCCGCGAGCACAAGTCAGATTTGAAACACGGCAAAATTGAGTCGTCCGCCGTTGCCGATCATTGCTACAACTCGGTGGGCTCTCATGAGATTGTTTTCTCCGAGACTAAGGTGCTCTGCAAGCCTTGTGGCTACCATCAAAGGTTTGTACACGAAGCCATTCAGATATACAAACACAGACATAATTTCAACCGTGATGATGGGTACAGACTTAGTAATCATTGGAAAGATGTTATCAACCATGCAAAAAAGATTTAATTACACATCTGACAGGCACTATTTTACTTCACCGAGTGTTAACATCCCTAACGTTTAACAGTACTCTTTATTGTCAGCCAACACTGGTATAAACATGGGCATTTCCGCCCCTTTTCTATTATGTACATCCACAGTTACTTGCGCAACACGTCCCTGACCACGAGTCCATTCATCCCACAGTGACTTGCGCACAAACAGCATAACAAAGAGCGGCTTAATCGTATCTAATTCATTTACCCACCCAGCAGTATAACAAAAGCAGTAATTGACCACTTCACAACTCCTCCTCCCCCGCTGCCCTTCCTGGCTCCTCCCCCCTTAACCACTATATAAGGTACAGATATTTTGCTGTGACTGTTTCACCTGAAGACGGAAGCTTGTGTTGCCTCCGAAACGTCGTGATTTTTATTGTTTTATTTTTATAAATTTTAATTTCATTTTTTACCTACGTGACTTTACCGAAAGAACTAAGAGTATGATCTCAAAGCCATCCTCATTGTCGATGTGATGGTAATGTCTGTCACTAATGGCTTCTCTAGGCCAGTGGTTCGCAACCGGGTGTACGTGAGGTGATTTATAAATGTGTGAAATTATAGCATACATGAGTCACTGGTGAATAATCACGTATGAATCTGCCAATTGAAAATTACGACGCTAACATTTAAATCCATATCGTAACTTAGAACGATATAAAAGACCTTTCTAAATTCATTAATTATCAACAATGTTGTTTCCAAAAGTAACCAGCGAGCGCGAACAAATGACGTCGTTGATTTTGTATTCGCTTACAAGTTACTGGCTAGTTAGGAATACCTCACAAAATGGAGAACTGGTTAACATATCGAGGTCCATTAGTCAAACATGTATTTCTCAGAGCCATGATGGGTCAGGCAAGTGAGGGTAATCGGTTGAAACACTTCTACAAGAAGACTAGTAGTAGCCAGAGAAGGTTGAGAACCACTACTCTGAGGACAATCGGGTAAATATTTGCCCGACGGACGCGAGGATGACAACACAATGGGGAGGTTAACACGAGGCAGTTTATATTTTGGACATTCGCTAATACATGTATATAGTTTAAAGTGAAATATTTGGAAGGCTTTAGACCCACATTATATTGGGCACTTTATTTTACCATTTTGAATGCCATAAGTCACGCTCTGAAAATAAATATCAGCACGGAGGGGAGGGTAGAGCAGGCAGCTGATTGCAAACTGGACGTCTCGTAGTTCCATTATTTTTAAACGAATCTAGACAGAATATAATCAAACATACGAACAAAAATATGCAAACGACACTTAAATTGACGACTTGGTTAAGTTTTACTTTTAAATGCTTACCACTTTTTTCGAGAGAGAGAAAAGTGCTCATTTTGCAAAATAAACGTTGAGTGAACCTCTAGGAGGGGAGGGGGGGGTAACGCACAAATAGATTATGTGATATTTCCACGAATGTTAGTACAGTAGTAGTTTTCCCGCCAAAATATTGTACACGTGAATTTAAATTCAAACTTGCCGCTACCAAAAAGTTAGCCCTTAAGCGTCGGGCACAACGAAAAGAAGAAACTACATACCTGATATAATATATAAATGTAACAATAATATTAGTAAAGAGCTCACTTACCCACCGCTGTTGGTTTGCGATGGCGGCCCTGCCCGCCGATCCTCGGGTGTGGGTGGGTGGGTGTGGTGGCTAACACCACGCCCGGCCACCTTTGCCTCCCCGGTGGCGATGTTTACAGGCCGTACTCATTTGATGCAGAGTCGATCTCGGAGTGTCCCATGACCACTTCGTACAATCGCCACCGGTGTTGGCCGTGAGCGGGAGTCGCGAGTCGCTCCCCACGCGCCGCCATGACAGTGCTGCTACCACCACGTGGCCCCCACCTGGGTCACGTGCTCAGGCGGCGTGCGCAGGGCACCGCCTTACGACGATCACTTCGTTGTCGCGTAGCTCCCCTTGCCAACACGGGACGCGTTTGATTGATCGGTCTCCGCTTGTTTCGGGAACATTTTCTCGTGTTGCGAACAAATTGGGCTAAATTCAAATTGCGCGTTCTAGCAGATTCTAGTGAAGAAGAACGCTCGTTAAGCGAGACGCGCCTGTGTTTGGGAAACGAAACGACGTGAATGCAAATATGCAATGAATCCACAAATATACAAATGAGCGATCAAATCACAGCATCCGTGAGAGATAGTGTGTGGAAGATGAGTTTGTTGAAGTTGAGCTGCCGGCTCCACTCAATTTTCAAAGTTTTTTTCAGACGACGAAATTGACCCGTGCCCCCACTTGGGCGAAGACTGACCACCTCAGCTGCCTGGAAGCACACTTCGCAACCAATTTCCATGATTTTGACGTGAAAAGGTGTGATTGGGTACAAAAATCATTTCAATGCCCAGCCTAAAACAATGGATGTGACCGCAGCTGAAACGAAACTCATTGAAATGTCACGTGACAAGTTTTTTCTCACGGAAAAGAAAAAAATCCGCCTTTTGCAAGTATGTAGTGTACACGTGAGTGAGCACACTGACTTTGGATGTGACAGCTGAAGAAGGTGGGATGTGCAATGTCACCCACACCGCAAGATTTTAAGAAACTGTGTCGCATGCCTCAAGCCCACTTAACCTGCTGAGTCCAAATTATTGCTTCATCATTTCTTTATCCAAAATTTTCACATTTGTTGTTCTGCAATACCGAAATAAAATGAACGTACATAATATCCTGTCACTTGAAATGTTTTTTTTTATTATTGGTTATTGTGAGTTTAAGATTAATTTTGTATTAAAATAGGGTCATATTGGAAACAAATTGGAAAGTGCTGCTATACAGTGCGGTTAAATTGTAATCTTGAGAATCTAATATTAGTGTAATTGATTAATTGCAAATATGGAGGGTATTCCACACAATCAAAATATTCAAGTTGATCTGTGCAGAGTCCCAAAAACGCCAAGCGTCCAGCAACAAACAGCACCATCATATGTCAAAGGAAAGAGACCCACGTGAGTATTGAACACTGATGGATAAAATCATAACAAACCGCAGCCAATCGACAGCATACAGGGCAACCATCCCAGACACTTGAGGTAACATCTTGTAATTGTATTTATCTTGAACAAGAGTAACACGTAATATTGTGAAACACCTGAGCCAGGTCTCTTCTGAAAAAGAGCTACATAGCTCAGTGGGCCTCACCTGGTAAAATAAAGTTTATAGTTTTAGTTTTTATAGACTGCCTCGATAAAATATGCCATTTTTTTTCCTTACAGAGTATTGGGATGTGGTTGAATTGCATTGCATTGTATCTGATAGATACCAATTACAATACTGCATTTGATGGAATGGATGAATCTAAGGTTTACACTTAAACGGATGGACCATTGAACATGGTACAGGAAACCAGATTGGCCCTGGCTTACTGGTAATTCTGGACAAACCGTTGCTGACATTGTGCTAGAATGCTACACTGAAGGTCGGGAGTTTATAAAATAAAATCCACTGTGGTGGTTCCATAGAGTTCCCCCTCCCAAAGGAATGTGGAATATTGACCACCTTGCTGAGAGCTGCATACAGAATGGAATTTCACCCCATGATCGTTTGGAGCAGCAAGACTCAGATTTTTCAGTTTATGGCAAAATACGCTTTCATATACAAATGCAAACATTACAGCTCATTTGCCAGTCCACTGCTGTACAAGGGCCTCCACACACCGTGTCGGTCATTTGGGTTGTTCGACCATACTTTACCATGCTGCTCGGTATGGGTTGGGGGGGTACAGGATCTGTTCAAATGTCACTTGTCACCGATGTCAGCCATGGCCAGGAATCACACTCAGATGGGGCAGTGCATGAACCACTGCATCATCACTCCATCCATTATCTTGGACCCTGCTAAAGGTAAAAACAATTGCTATAACGTGTTTTTGTTGCAGCAGGAAACCATGAATAGCGAATACTATAAAGACAAAATCGGTAGCACACGGATACATTGAGTTTGCTATTTCGCAGGTGAGTTCATTGTCACATTCTGTTTGATATGTCGTTGTGTGACACGCACTTGCGAGATCATATGGATTTGTTTTACTGAAATCATGTGTTTTTATGGTGAATTCCTTATTTAGACCCCACCCTGCCCTCAAGCTGGGCGATGGGTCTTCATCTTCTTTCGTATGGCTAATGTAGACGCAGAGCAACAACTGCAATCTCACATTCAGATGGTCAAGCCAGACAATCGCGCCAAAAGCAGTGGAGTGTATCATCATCACTGAGATGTCTCTTTCGTATTTGTGGATCGGGCGTTGCATCATTGTATGCTGTACGGTCTGTTCTGAATGACCAGTCACACACTACTGGGGAGTTTTTCATTTTCCACTTGTGCATCAGGTATCCGAATCTACTGCCGTGGTTTGTGCAGTGAATACAGTTTAGGGTGGACCATGAGCTTCGTGGAAGATCAAACCCAGGGATCTTCTTGCGTTGGCTCTTTCACAACAAGGCGGTGTTTGTGGGCGATGGTTGAGGGGCATGTCGAGTATGCGAGTCTGAGACTGCGAGCGCAAGACTTGAAACGCCTCCTCGTGGTACATTCAGGCAGTGGTGGTGCTGGCCTATTTGGTGGCCCCGAGCAGATCTAATTTTGCCCCCACCCCTTTCCTATCCATAAACTCATTGTGAGACGACAGAAGAGATATAGCAAAGAGACGAACTATATGGAAGATGTAGCAGTGTCCTGAGTTCGAGACCCTGCATGATTATACAGTCTGCACTCCTGTAACGCAGTAGTTGCGTTCCTGAAGAACACCGCGTTATGGAAAATCGCGCTACAATAAATAATGTACAGGGTGCTTCAAAAAAATGGTAATACTTGTAAGAATTTGCAACAATACCACAAGAAATGCGCCTCCGGGCTCTGGAGGCCACCTGAAGAAGATTCCAGGCATGCATTGACAATGATGGCGAACAAGTGGAGACTCTTTGACTTTTTGAAGCTATTAACATGAATTTGTTTAATCATGTTACAGTGTATTATCCGTTCTTTTTCCCTTAAAAACGATAGTCCCATATAAGTGTTAAAAAAATGTTGAAGCACTCTGTACAATGTAGGGTAAGCCACGGTCTGCGATAACACTTGATGTGCGTACGCAGGCTGAACAAAGACTGAGGCGTGTGGGTAGCATCAAGAGCATCCAGCAGCATCCCACCTTGTGTGATGCTACACCGAGGTAGCCTTACAACTGCTTATTCCTACTCGCGTAACGTAGTTCTGTTCACTCGTATACGTGTTATAAAAATGTGTTCCCTAATACATTCATCGAATAATATCCAATTCGCCTTATGAAAACACGCAGCATTACAGAACAGGGGTTGCACAATCAGAGGGGAGGCTGAGCGCGTCGCTGCCTCACCTCTCGTCTCTTCCTGTATTTGCAGCGGAGCTCCACAAATTTGGCGATTTTGACTATAAAAATTATTGTAATCGTACAGAAATGACATTTATAACACAGATCAGTGGAAAATGATATTTTTTATTTGATGATTCTTTTTTTTCGTAACAGCTATTTTCATTGGAGTATAACAGGTGAGGCTCTGTCTCCCCTGACCGCACGTCCTTGCGCTACACGCACATACAAGTGTATTTGGTTTTACATTGAGATATGCTGTATAGATGTTGTTGATCCTTGTTATGGAGGTGGTTTTATTGGAGACTAAAGAGAAGCCATTAAGTTTCAACAGCTCTCTGTGCCACCCCGCCCTCTATAACCCTATCCATTGTACGAATTTACAAGAGTTTGCCATCACTTGCCAAGCTATTGTAAATGATAGAGCAGCTAAGCAGATTTATCAGGTAAAAAGTATTTACCTTCTTGGTTTTTTCGGTAAAGTCACGTAGAAGGGAAATAATAAAATAATACAAATAAAACATAATAAAATAATTCTCACGACGTCTGTCTTTCCGACAGACCTGTTCTTCACCTGAGGACGGCTGCTTGCGTTGTGGTCGAAACGTTGTGAGAATTATTTTATGATGTTTTATTTTTATTATTTTATTATTTCCCTTCTACATGACTTTACCGAAAAAACCAAGAAGATAAATCCCTGCAGTCACGAAAGCTTTGAATCGAAATTTAAAAAGTATTTGTATTGTTTTAATATAATATAAACTACTTTAGTTTTCAAAAGACTCCTTGTTCATTGAATTTCGTGGAGAGTATAGAAAGAAACAAACATACATCCAAGCATATAGATTAGTCGCGTATAGAGTAGATGCTCTCCAGTTGGCCAGTGTACCTCCACTAACCGATATATTTCAAATAAACCACCCCACAGAAACAATTACTGGTACTTAAGAGCTTACATCTTGAATCCCTCCTTCACTTGATGCAGCAAATCTGGCTGTGACGGTCCCACCTGATGACGGAGACTTGTGTTGCCTCCGAAACGTCGTGAATTTTATTGTTTTATTTTTATTAATTTTTATTTCATTTTTTACCTACGTGACTTTACCGAAAGAACTAAGAGTATAAGAGTATGTGTTTCAAGGTACCTACTGAATTTCCATCTGGCTACACAGCACGATAGCATGATGCATGAAAGAGCCATTGTTATCACGTCTCACATGCCGACTGCAAATACTTTTTTTTCGGAACATTTTTCACCTCGTGCACATCACTGTTTATAATGTGAATAAACACAAAAAGTCCAAAACAAGGTTAAATCAAAACAATTACAAGAGCACTTTAAAAAGGGGGGAAAAAAACCCTCCCGCCTGCCCTGATAAGTCCGGTATGCCCGATACCTTCGATGCCCCTTGGAATTGCTGCCCGGAGTGTCAAAATAGTGCAATGTATGATGCGAGGGAGGATGTGGAATAAAATATTTTTTATGAATAAAAATTTGGGACACAAAAAAAATGGTCAAATATCCTAAAGCAGTGTTGTTCACGAGGAATGTTTGACCATACTCCACTCAGCTTGTCAGTGCGGTTTAACAAAGGGGGCATCCAGGACCAGTTCAGATACCACTCCGCACTGCTTTTTAGTGGTGGCCGGGGATCGAACTTGCTTCGCTGGGTTCACAGCGCAATGCACAAAAACCACCGCACCGTTCATCCACCCCCATCTTCGATAAACAAGGGATCATCGTTGGGTTTAGAAACTTTTATAGCTCGATTTAAAAACACGACCCAACGCAAAGGAGCGGAGGAGGCTCGCGCGCGACTCGTGTTCGATCCCCGCTCGCGGCACGGTCAGTGGTGCCGATTCTCGTCCTCCTCCAAGAGGTCCTGCTCGATGAGGACGTCCTCGTGCTCCACGAGGCTGCCCTGGCTGATGCACGTGGCCACCGTGGAGGCGGTGTGTGGGGGTCGCTAGCCCCCGAGATCCCTCCCTCGATAATACTAACGGCCGGACTAACATCATCAATCGCCCCCCCGCTGCTAAGCGAACCGCCGCTAGGCTCCTCACCCATGGTGTGGGAGCCGTCACCCGAGGATTCCCCTCCACCGCGGGTCCGCGTAGCAGGCATGGTTAACCACGTACGCGCACACCCACACACAGCTCTGCACGGCACTCACCCAACGCTGGCCGCTCACGTTACGATCGCGCACCTGGGGTACGCCGATTACGCACGCCGAGAGCTTACGCAAGTAACGAGCACACGCGGGCGGGGCACACGCCGACACAACGACTCAAGCCGCCGCCGCCGTGCGCGCGAGACAAACCGTACAACAATGCGCAGCCGATTACGCGCTCGAGCGGCGGGGTCGGGGGTCAGGGGTCCACCACCGCGCCGCACTTTACGCAAGTAACGAGCACACGCAAGCGGGGCACACGCCGACACGACGACTCGTCCCCTCCCCCACTCGCGCGTGCACGTCAACACAAATATCGTACAAGGACGATTCTCCTCTCACACGGCTGCGTAGTCACGCCAACACACAAAAGTGCTCCCCCCGGGCGTTAACGCACACACCTCCGTACCCGCACAATCGTACAGAGACCACGGCCTTTATGCATAGAACGACCACACACTCGCGAATGCAGTGCACGCTAATACCACGTTCCAAAAACACCCAACAACACGGTTTTGTTACTACGCTCGAGATTTTATTAGCCCTTGCTAACCAACCGAGCCACCCGTGTGTGTGTGCGAGCCAGCAAGGCGCTTCTAACCCACACTCTGGTGCCGTGTAGCCCTATTCTATGCTGCGCTCTCTGCCAAACCGCTTTCCTACTCGTCCTTACCCCGAACTAACCCTCTCCCACGGATCCTACTCTCCGCTCTGAGGTGTTGTAAGGCGCGCAACACGATACCGTCTGTAGTCCTTGGTGACCTTGCGGCGCTCAGATCGTCCTGCAGACAATCTAGCGGCTCGCCCGATGACTCCTTCGTCGCTGACCCCGTGTCCAAACTCCAGAAGAAGAGAGTTCCCTACTGCCCCTGCGTTTTCTTTTAAACTATTTACATCAAAGGCTAGGCGCCCCCGTCCCGACCGCCTTGGTCTCTCGACCAATCCTGAGCCCAGGATTTCCCGCTCCCCTGCGATCCCGCCGGCCTTTGAACTTTCGACCAATCAGTCGTCCCGGGTCCTGATCCCAGCTATCTGCCTTGCTGACCCGTGTTTGTGTTTGTATGCGTTTCTAACTGCGGGGCTCTCTGAGCTCGCCGTGGTCGTGCGATCTCAAATCCGCCCACGGCGCCGCAGTGTTACTTGGCCTGGGAAGGGTCCTGTCCAATTCCCTGGCCCTGAGAAACCGTGGGGTAACCCCCCTAGGGGGCCCTCGGGTGAAAACTCAGGGTAGGTGACCCGACCACGAGGCCCTACGTGGGTGCGGGTGCGTGTTTATGTGGGGGGGGGGGTGATGGGGGGCAGTGCGGCGGTGGAAGCCGGGCGGCTCCCTGGCTCGGCCGAGCGGCCCCGTCGCTGTGGCACCACAGGTGCTGATGTGCGGCTCGCTCGCGTGCAACACGCGCCGCCGGCGCCTCACCTGCAAGGTGCGCGGGTGCACACAGTGCGTCCCGGTAACCCCGGGGCCTGCCACGCGCATTCATGGTGCACACAGCACACGGATGTTAGCCTCTCGCCGCACTACCATCATCGTATCGCAGTCATCTACGGTTGGCCACGTACGGTGCGAAAGAAGTTCTATCACCACTGCCATCATTACAAAGATGCTCACCGCCATCGTCGTCAGCCAATTCCTATCGTCCGTCCTCACCACCCCCATGATTAGGCAGCTAATCTCCGTCTCTCATGATTGTCATCCAATGTCAACCATCTGCCGAGACTTGTCATAATCATAACTTCTTTCCCGCCGTACGTAGAACACGTGCTGATCGGGGGTGCGGGGGTTGGACAACAAACTAAATAGGATTGGTTCAAGTGTCGCTCATGTTAACCTTGGCTGAGAATCAAACTTAGGGTCACGGAGTTTTCATGAGTGGTACGTGTTAAATGCTACTGTACTGCTCCACCCAAACAATTACAGCAACAAAACTTATTGAGTTGGTTATTTATGCATGTCGTGATGTTTTAAAGTGAGGTTTGTGTTTATATTATGCTGATAAAACGATAGCGGTATAGAGAACGGATCAGAGAATTATGTCGATTCACTCACGCGCTTTACTTAAGTGTTAATTTCTTCATCGGGATGCTGTCGGTAACTACCCCCAGACCAATATGCTGCCTTGCCCAAATCTTTTTTTCTATCACAGTTGCTTAGCACAGGCCCAAAATTCCCATTGGCCATCAACAAACATCACTCCTGAAGTTGAAAAAAATAATTAATATATTTCTTGCATTGAGCGAGGCTACAAGATCTTGTGAAAGAGACGATGGGAGGGAATGCCGGCATCACGGTCAAAATTTTGGAAATTGTCTGCAAAAAACACTCATTGGGAGAAATGCACAGCAACATCGCCCCCCCACCTTCCCCCGCGAAACTCCTGCGGGTCTGCGAGACAGAGCAAATTCGATTCGATCGTCGCTTATAAATGCTAGCGGATCGCGAGAGGCGAAGGAGTGGCGTTGTGGCACTCTGGCTGCGCTCACCCTGGCGGTTGTAGCAGTCCTCGGCCATGCAGCTGTGCTGCTGCCCGGAAGGGCGCGCGGCACTGTGCGTTTTGGGGCGATGCACGCGCGTGGGGCACACGCCGACCTGGCACTGGTAGCACGGCGATGGCACGCCCATCTGTCCCCAGCCGCTGCTCACAAACAAGCAGAAGCACAATATTTATTTATACCGGAGGAATCCGATGAGCTATGAAGCTCTTTTTCACAGATGTCCAGTTAGGGGCGGGTCAGAACGTTACTGTGGTGCCACAGCGACGGGGCCGCTCTGCCGAGCCAGGGAGCCGCCCGGCTTCCCCCACCGCACTGCCCCCCATCACCCCCCCCCCCCCCACATAAGCACACACCCGCACGCATTTCCCCCCCCCCCCCCCATAGAGCTGGAAGGGAAGGTCACCTGATCGACCGGTTTTTATCCGAGAAACCCTTATCGGGGTTAACTCTCACGGTTTCCGGCGATCAGGGAATTGGACGACCTCCCCCATGCTACGTTGCGCCGCGGCGCTGCGACCAGCCTTAATATGGTGTGGTCGCGGCATGGGGCATTCGGCCACCGCGGTTGAGGCGCATTTTCCCCCCACACACACCCCCACGGGTCGACGAGACAGGCGGAGGGAGGGGACAGCATGAATAGCGGGACCGCAGGGGCTCTTGCGCATAGTCATGGAGGGTTGGGATCATTACGCTTGAGCGCGCAGGCCCCATTGTTAGGAAGGGTAAAGGAGTAATTAGGATTTACGCCGCGCACGCCGCTCACTGATTAGCATATCACAGGTGCCCGGAACCGCCGTGTGCGTGCTCGAGGTGCGCGAGCCCATTGTTCAGCGCAGCATCCTTTTGAGGTAGGGAGGATAAATAGGGGGGGCGGAAAGGGGAAAGCGCGCTCTTCTCTCCAGGCCAGCGGACCAGCAGCAGCTCCAGCCAGCGACCCGGACGTCCGTGCGACGTATCGAGGTACGCTGTTAGCGCAGAGAGCAGCGAACCTCCGCGGGCGCCAAACAGTGAGTGGGGAGGTGAGGTAGGATAATAGCCGATAAATAGGGAATAGGTACCGGTTTAGTGGAATAGGCCAGCCTCGTCGACTCACTGATTCAACATTAGTTACCAGGTAATAAATCATTAATAGCGAAGCGTGGTCTCGCGTGATCTTGTCGTGCAGTGTGAGCGTGTGGGTGCGCGTGTGTACGCAGTGATTCTGTAATGCGGGCGAAAGCGACCTTCCGGATGTGACGTCACGAGGAGGCGGAGCCAGGTGACGTGGGTGAAAGGTAGGGGGTCCTTAAGCGGGTAAACCGGAAGGAGAAGGCAGTCGGGGTGTGAATGGAAAGGTGTGGGGCCACGCGGGCGTACGAGCCGAGGGGGCACCGTCAGAAGCGGGAGCCAACCCTGGGAACAGTAGGGAGCTACTGGGAGGTGTAAAGCTGCAGACAGAGTTAGGCAGTAAGGCTGTGTGTGAGGGGCAGCGAGGTGGCTGCCAAGAGTCGCAGGAGCAACGAGAAGGCGAGACAGCACGAGGCTGTCAGAGCTGCAGCAGGAACAGCCAAGGGAGCTGTGTGAGAGTACAGCAGCGGAGCTGCTGTGGGGCTGCAAGAGCGACAAGAACAGCAGCGGGGCTGCTGATGTGGACTGGAGTGACATCGGAACCAGCACAGAGAGAATAAGAGAGACAGCCGTGTGGGAACGCAGTACGGACCGAATAAAGGACACTGAGCCAGAGATCGTGGTCAAGTCTTTTATTACAATTCTGTAGCGCTGCGGCTCGCCTCGGGGGAGCGCTGCGCAGAGCGGTGCGAGAGTGGGTGTCGCGTGTGTTCACTCCGTGTGTGATACAGGTGCGCGATCATAACGTGAGTGGAGTTGGAGTGCGCGGAGCGGCGTGTGTGTGGGAGTGCGCATACGTTCGTTACGTGTCGGATACGGATGCGCATTGGTAACGTGCCGCACAGGGCTATACTGCGAGCACGGCGTTTGATTGATGATGATGTGCGCACGTATGCTCGCAGCGTGGGAGCGCGGCGTGAGGCTGTAACAGTAGGGGCGTCGCGTTCGAATGCCGGCGAAACCGTAGCGGGTAATAGGGAGGTGGGGTAACGTAAACGAAATAGGGGATGGAGGCGGGAGGGACCTCGGGGGCTAGCGACCCCTACATTACATTTACCTGAGGTGACGTTACCTCCCGCGAGGTAAAGTTACTTCACCTGAGGTAATGTTACCTCGCATGAGGTAAAGTTACCTTCGCCTAACGTTATATTACATCACTTGAGGTAAAGTTACCTCACGTGAGGTAAAGTTATCTCATTTGAGATTAAGTTACCTCTTCCTAATGCAATCTTACTTCACTTGAGGTAAAGTTACTTCTACCTGAAGTAAAGTTATTTCACCTGAGGTAAAGTTATCCGTGTGACTCCGTCTCCGTGACTGCGTCTGACCGTCGTCCGCGTCTCGTCCCTCCGTGTCTCTGCGCCTCAGCAGCAGCAGCAGGAGATGGGCGACTTCCGAGACATCAGAGGCTTCTTCACCAAGGCCGAGTGGAGCGATCTGGCCGAGTGCGAGAAGCGGCGCTACAGGAACATCAAGCAGAACCACGCCGTCCTGCTGAACCTCGGTGGGTACGGCAGGCCGAGCCTCTTCGCAACTAAACTAATTGTCGCAGTAATTATAATGATGAGACCAAGACGTCGTAGCAGAGTGGCATGCATGGGGCGCCACGGTGGCGAGATGTTAACTACCTCGCCTGGTCTACAGGAGGTCGTGGGTTCGATGCCGACTCTGACGATGCCTGTCATATATCTGGAGTCTGCGTGTGTCCCCGATGAGATGTTAACTACCTCTCATGGTCTACAGGAGGTCGTAGGTTCGATGCCGACCCTGACGATGCCTGTCAAATATCTGGAGTCTGCGTGTGTCTCTCCCCGGTGAGATGTTAACTACCTCGCCTGGTCTACAGGAGGTCGTGGGTTCGATGGCGACCCTGACGATGCCAGTCATATATCTGGAGTCTGCGTGTGTCTCTCCCCGGTGAGATGTTAACTACCTCGCCTGGTCTACAGGAGGTCGTGGGTTCGATGGCGACCCTGACGATGCCTGTCATATATCTGGAGTCTGCGTGTGTCTCTCCCCGGTGAGATGTTAACTTCCTCTCATGGTCTTCAGGAGGTCATGGGTTCGATGCCGACCCTGACGATGCCTGTCATATATCTGGAGTCTGCGTGTGTCTCTTCCCGGTGAGATGTTAACTACCTCGCCTGGTCTACAGGAGGTCATGGGTTCGATCCCGGTCCTCCGTGTTTTCGCTCCACAATGTAGAATCAACATCACGCGTTTAACGTATTTGGCTGCTGCTATAAATGTCCACGTGGTAAGCCACTTGGTTGAGCTATCAAAGACAGCAATTTCTGTAGTGAGGCTGCAACCGAGACACGATTAAGTGGGCATGGAATGATTATTCACCTCCGCGTGTCCGTGAATTGGCACAATTCAGGGTCACAATTTGATCCACGCTGTTTTATGCCATCGTGGTGCACGTTGAATCTATTAGTGGTACCAAACTATCGGGATCCACAGTGTTATAAACAGAAGATATTCGATTCTCACACGCGCAATTATATACGTCCCTTGTGATGCCATTCATCGACATTGACTCTTCAGCTCACAAAAAACGTGCGTCGGATGGCATGTGCGGGAATCGATATTTTTGAACTTGCACACCGTATGTATGTGTAGTGGTGGTATTGACGTGCGCCGACTGTGACAGTGATGGATCACGGGGCGGCGCGGGGTGCGGGGTTGGGCACGCGTTGTGGGCGTGGTGTGGACGCGCGCGCCGGGAGTGACAGATGACGGGGCGGCGCGGCGTGAGTGGTGAGGCACGATGAGATGTGGGAAAAGAGGATCGTAGCCAGCGCCCGGCGATTGGTCGAATAAGTGGGTGCTCGCAGCGACGTCCGCAGGTGGGGTATAAAGGGGGACGCGCGAGAGCACTCGGGGAGAGTTACCCAGTTGAAGACCCGAAGACGGAGCTGAAGACCTAGTGCCACGAGACCCCTAGTCCCGCCGTCCTTGTGGGGACCGGGGCCCTGTGTGGCTCGGAGGCGAGGCTGTGGGACCCGGGGTCCGACGCCCCCGTGGGTCGGGCTGGGGACCCACAGTCGAGACGGATACCCCGGGCAGGGAGTGTCCCGAGTAGCTCAGGGGCGTTAGTCGCCGAGTAGCTAAGTGGATGTTGGTCATCCGAGTAGCTCAGTGGCGTTAGTCGCCGAGTAGCTAAGTGGGTGTTTGTCACCCGAGATACTAAGTGGATGTTGGTCATCCGAGTAGCTCAGTGGGCGTTAGTCGCCAAGTAGCTAAGTGGGTGTTTGTCACCCGAGATACTAAGTGGGTGTTTGTCACCCGAGATACTAAGTGGGTGTTTGTCACCCGAGATACAAAGTAGGTGTTAGTCACCTGTGAACGAGTTTGATAAAATAAAGAGTGTGTTACCCGTGAAGTCGTCTCCCGCCGAGTTACTACATTACAACTGGCGTCAGAAGTAAACCTGTCTTCAAGAAGTATGGACACAAGGAAGACTACCCGTACCCACGAGCGAGGTCGGGATGACGACGGCGTACCGGGGACACCGACCTCGGGAGTAGAGGACGAGGAGTTGCCGCCGATGCAGCACTTCGCGGTGATGGCCGACGCTCCGCTTGCCTCCGACACCAGCCTCCAGGACGCGCACTCCCGGTTGGCGGAGTTGCTACTCGCCGCCGCCGCTGTCTTGGCCGACATCTCCGTTCCGGCGAGCGGAAAAACGGCTGCGGGGGTCGTGGAGGAAGCGACGTTGGAGGATTCCCGCCAAACGGCGCTTCGCGCCAAAAGTCTGGAAGTTGCCGCCGTTTTTGGGGGGCCGCCACCGATTGGCGGGAAAGACGGACGCCACGTGGCCGGACACCTCCGCGCAGCGCAGCCCACGTCATCAGCGCGCGCCGGAGCCCTCCATTTTGCGCCTGACAACCGAGCCGACATTTTACACAACTCCAGCGGAGCGCGGGAAAATCTCTCCGACGTCGACGACGATCGGGTCCTCCAGCAAAGATTGCCCGCGCTGTCGGCGTTCAAGGCGGATGGGGGCGACTGGGGAGCCTTCCAACGAAGGTTCCTCGCTCATCAGGAGATGTCGGGGTGGTCCGACACCACTGCCCTGCGTGCGTTGCCAGCGATGCTTGACGACGACGCGCTTGCAGCCTTCACATCTGCTGCAAGGTCGTCCCGCTCTACGCTCCAGGCCGCACTACACCTGATGGCGAAGGTGTTCGGGCCGCCCTCCACGTGTCGCCACCAGTTCTACGATCGGCGGAAGGTGGCTGGGGAAACGACGCTAGCCTACCGCACGGCACTACTCGCCTTGGCGGACGCAGCTTTTCCCCGCATGGATAAGGAGGGGAAGGACGCCATGGTGACGGAGCAGCTGCTGGTGTTGGCCCACGAGTTGGGGGTCCCCATCAACGTGGCAGACGAGATGGATATCTGCTCCCTGGCGATCGCCACGAGCATTCACGCGTACGAGGTCCTCAAACACAAGCCGGGGGTCGTCTGCAAATGGGCGGGGAACGCGGCACTGGCCGCCACGATCGCCGAACCTCAGCCAGCTGCGGTGCAGGAGCAGGCCTTCGCTGCATCGCGTCCGGGGGAGTGGAGAACGGGAGGTCGTTCGCCCACACGTTCGCCCCGCAAGCTGGAGCAACCGAAACCTACGACGTCCGTCGTCTGCTACAACTGCGGCCTTCGGGGTCACGTCGCAGCCGGGTGCCGGGCCCCGCGTCAGCGCGCCACAGGACCACATCGGGACGACGACCAGGGCCACAAGTCATCCCAACAAAACCCGGCAAGTCGCGGCACCTCACACGTTCGGTCCACAAACACGGCACATTCGGGTCGCCGCTTCGCGGTGGGGGGTTCGCGGCTGGGTGCCGGGGGTTCAATTCGGCGAGGGGGGTCCGTACGCGGCCCGCAAGCAGTCGAGTGGTCCGAATTGGCCCACAGGATCGTGGCTGCGTCGGCCGGGTCGTCCGTGGTAACGGGGTTCATTGACGGGGTTGAGGTCCGGGTGCTTGTTGACACGGGTGCGTCGGCCACCATCATCTCGGACCTTATTTATAACATTCTTCCCGTCCAAAGTAGACCCCTTCTGCCAGTAGACGTGCCATTTTATGCGGCGAATGGGGGATCCCTGGGGATCATCGGCCAGATTCGGGCGACTATTTGCATTGGTGACATTAAATTAGCGGGCCCTATTTTTGTATCATCATCGCTGGCCGTTCCCTGTTTGCTAGGTACGGACTTTTTGTCCAAAATGCCCATCAAAATTCTTATAGATCAGGCCTGCATAGAGCTTCCGTCAGGTCGGCGGGTTGCGTTCTTGTCGAGCCCTACCAAAGTGCGCACGGTTTGTGCGACGGTGCAGGCGCTGGCGACTCACACTGTACGGGTGCCCCCGGGATCGCAAATGTTAGTACCCCTTCGGTTCAGGAAGCCACTCGAGGTGGGTGCGGAGGCACAGGGGGTGCTGTTGGGGCCGTCAAACAGAGCCAGTAAGGGCCTCGACTTAGCGGTTGCTCAAACCATGGTGAGAGGGGACAGTGAGCCGTTCGTAATGGTCCTGAATACGGGGTCGCGGCCGGCCGTAATTGCGCAGGGAACGGTGCTGGCTCACGCCGCGCCGCTACCCGTTGAGGAACGGCTCGTGGCTCAAGCAGATTTCACTGTCAAGTCGCATCCTCAAAGTGATGAGGGGACTGAGTGGTTGGACTCGCTGTGTGCGGGTTCTGCTAACTTGTCCGGGGTGCAATTGGGAGCATTGAGGGGTTTGCTCATCGAGTTTGCTGACGTGTTCAGCAAACATAAGTACAATATCGGCTGCACTGACCTGTTGCGCCACCACATAGCTACAGGGGACGCGGCCCCTATTCGTCAGAATCCCTTCCGGCTCAGCCCAGCCGAGAAGGAACATGTGCAATCGGCGGTTAATGATATGTTGGCGGCCGATATCATTTCGCCCTCTTCTAGTCCGTGGGGTGCTCCTATTGTCCTAGTAAAGAAACAGGACGGGTCCTTGCGGTTTTGTGTCGATTTCCGCCGCTTAAACAAAATCTCGATGGCGGATGCGTATCCGCTCCCCAGGATGGATGAGTCGCTGGATGCCTTGGCGGGAGCGCAGTTTTTTTCCACACTCGATCTGCTTTCTGGATTTTGGCAATTGCCACTCGATAACGAGTCTAAACCTAAAACTGCTTTCCGGACACCTGGGGGCCTATTTGAATTCAACCGTTTGCCCATGGGCTTACATTCCGCTCCCGCCACGTTCCAGAGACTCATGGAATTGGTTTTGTCGGGCCTCCAATGGGATACCTGTTTGATTTATCTTGACGATATCATCGTCTTTAGTCGGACTTTCGAGGAGCACCTCCAGCGACTGAGAGCGGTGTTCCTCAGGATGCGTTCCGCTAAGCTTAAATTTAAACCGGCTAAATGTTTTCTGCTTCGGGAATCGGTCAGGTATTTGGGCCATATCGTGAGTCGTTCAGGGATCTCGACGGACCCTGCTAAGACGCATTGCGTCAGCTCATGGCCAACGCCAACCTCGGTCACGGAGGTTCGTAGTTTCATTGGTTTTGCCTCCTATTACCGTCGTTTTGTCAAGCAATTTGCCACCATAGCCAAGCCCCTGCACGCTTTGACGGCTAAGGGTGTGAGGTTTCACTGGGGGGCGGAAGAGGAGGCTGCGTTCTGCTCCCTCCGTGACGCCTTGGTGCAGGCTCCCCCCTTGTGTTACCCCGATTTCACACAACCGTTTTTGCTTGACACGGACGCCAGCAATACGGGTATCGGGGGGGTGCTCTCACAGGTGGTCGGGGGGGTTGAACGGGTGGTCGCCTACGGTAGTAGGGTTCTTTCCCCCGCAGAACAACGCTATTGCGTAACTCGTCGTGAATTGTTAGCCATTGTGTTTTTTTACACAGCAATTCAGGCCGTATCTTTACGGCCATCATTTTACGGTCCGGACGGACCATGCGGCTCTACAATACGCTATGCGCGTGGCACAGCCATCGGGCCAATTGTCCCGATGGTTGGAGGTCCTTCAAGACTACCAATTCACGACGATTTACCGCAAGGGGTTGCGACACTCAAACGCGGACGCCTTGTCGCGGTTGCCGCCGTGCACGGACTGCACATGTTTGTTGGGATCGGCGCGGTGCAAACCCCCGGTCGCCGGCACCCCGGGAGTTGCGCTCGCCGCCACTGACACCCCGGGAGAGGACGCCCCCACGGGGAGGGATTCGCTGTTGTCGTTGCCCCTCATTGAGTGGGGCCGCCTCCAGATGTCCGACAGCTCCCTACTTACGCTACGTCGGAAAGTTGGCGCTCCCGAAGAAGGGGAGGCGCGGGTCGGTTCCTGGGTGTGCAGACAGGGCCTTTTGATGAGGTGGGACAACATGTCCCGGCGTCACGTGCTCGTTGTGCCTGTTGCTATGCGGGGTAGGGTTGTTCTGGCAGCTCATGAACGGCTCATGCATCTGGGTTTTCACAAAACGCTCGCCCTAATCCAGCGAGACTATTATTGGCCGGGGATGGGTAACGACGTGGCGAATATTCTTAAGGGATGCGTAGGGTGCGCCAAAAGGAAACCGCCACCATTGGCAGCTAATCCACCGCTGCAATCCATTCAGGTTTCGCGTATAAACGAATTGGTAGCGTTGGACATCTTGGGGCCCTTTCCGGCTACACCAAGGGGAAATAGGTTCCTGCTGGTTGGCGTGGAATACTTCACCCGATGGCCTATGGCATGGCCGCTCGCCAACCAGTCGGCTGCGGCGGTGGCGGACGCCTTTGTCCAGGGTTATGTGTTGGACAAGGGCGCCCCCGAACGCTTGCTGACGGATCAAGGGAAGAATTTTTCGAGCGTTTTGTTGCGCGAGGTGTGCGACCTGTTGGGTACAAAGAAAGTGCGTACTTCCCCCTACCACCCGCAGACTGACGGGATGGTTGAGCGTCTGAACAGGACGATTACGTCTATGTTGTGCCAACAGGTCTGCGACGATCAGGTTGATTGGGACTTACAGGTGCCGGGGGTACTCGCGGCCTATCGAATGGCCCCTCATGCGGCGACGGGGTTTTCCCCATTTTTTCTTATGTATGGGCGGGAGGCCGATCCGGCCATGGACGTCCAACTGGGGATTTCCCAGCCACGTGCAAAATCTAAATTGGCAGACCACATCAAATTTAATATCGCCAAATTGACTGAAGCGCGGGAGGCGGCAAGGTTGAATTCGCGGTCGCGGCAAATTGCAAACGAGAAATTGCATGAGCGGAGGGTGCATACGCATGATTGGAAACCAGGCGATAAGGCCTGGCTGCATTGTCCACATGCACCGTTGGCTACGTCCCCCAAGTTGTTGAGACCTTGGAGGGGACCGGTGG
Source organism: Lampetra fluviatilis (assembly GCF_964198595.1). Taxonomy (NCBI): domain Eukaryota; kingdom Metazoa; phylum Chordata; class Hyperoartia; order Petromyzontiformes; family Petromyzontidae; genus Lampetra; species Lampetra fluviatilis. The sequence goes on along the minus strand of NC_136322.1, from coordinate 3,520,806 downwards.
AAATTGTGCGGGTTGCACGACCCCAGAGTATACAGATTAAATGGGGGAAACGCCTTGACAGTGAAATCTGCTTGAGCCACGAGCCGTTCCTCAACGGGTAGCGGCGCGGCGTGAGCCAGCACCGTTCCCTGCGCAATTACGGCCGGCCGCGACCCCGTATTCAGGACCATTACGAACGGCTCACTGTCCCCTCTCACCATGGTTTGAGCAACCGCTAAGTCGAGGCCCTTACTGGCTCTGTTTGACGGCCCCAACAGCACCCCCTGTGCCTCCGCACCCACCTCGAGTGGCTTCCTGAACCGAAGGGGTACTAACATTTGCGATCCCGGGGGCACCCGTACAGTGTGAGTCGCCAGCGCCTGCACCGTCGCACAAACCGTGCGCACTTTGGTAGGGCTCGACAAGAACGCAACCCGCCGACCTGACGGAAGCTCTATGCAGGCCTGATCTATAAGAATTTTGATGGGCATTTTGGACAAAAAGTCCGTACCTAGCAAACAGGGAACGGCCAGCGATGATGATACAAAAATAGGGCCCGCTAATTTAATGTCACCAATGCAAATAGTCGCCCGAATCTGGCCGATGATCCCCAGGGATCCCCCATTCGCCGCATAAAATGGCACGTCTACTGGCAGAAGGGGTCTACTTTGGACGGGAAGAATGTTATAAATAAGGTCCGAGATGATGGTGGCCGACGCACCCGTGTCAACAAGCACCCGGACCTCAACCCCGTCAATGAACCCCGTTACCACGGACGACCCGGCCGACGCAGCCACGATCCTGTGGGCCAATTCGGACCACTCGACTGCTTGCGGGCCGCGTACGGACCCCCCTCGCCGAATTGAACCCCCGGCACCCAGCCGCAAACCCCCCACCGCGAGGCGGCGACCCGAATGTGCCGTGTTTGTGGACCGAACGTGTGAGGTGCCGCGACTTGCCGGGTTTTGTTGGGATGACTTGTGGCCCTGGTCGTCGTCCCGACGTGGTCCTGTGGCGCGCTGACGCGGGGCCCGGCACCCGGCTGCGACGTGACCCCGAAGGCCGCAGTTGTAGCAGACGACGGACGTCGTAGGTTTCGGTTGCTCCAGCTTGCGGGGCGAACGTGTGGGCGAACGACCTCCCGTTCTCCACTCCCCCGGACGCGATGCAGCGAAGGCCTGCTCCTGCACCGCAGCTGGCTGAGGTTCGGCGATCGTGGCGGCCAGTGCCGCGTTCCCCGCCCATTTGCAGACGACCCCCGGCTTGCGTTTGAGGACCTCGTACGCGTGAATGCTCGTGGCGATCGCCAGGGAGCAGATATCCATCTCGTCTGCCACGTTGATGGGGACCCCCAACTCGTGGGCCAACACCAGCAGCTGCTCCGTCACCATGGCGTCCTTCCCCTCCTTATCCATGCGGGGAAAAGCTGCGTCCGCCAAGGCGAGTAGTGCCGTGCGGTAGGCTAGCGTCGTTTCCCCAGCCACCTTCCGCCGATCGTAGAACTGGTGGCGACACGTGGAGGGCGGCCCGAACACCTTCGCCATCAGGTGTAGTGCGGCCTGGAGCGTAGAGCGGGACGACCTTGCAGCAGATGTGAAGGCTGCAAGCGCGTCGTCGTCAAGCATCGCTGGCAACGCACGCAGGGCAGTGGTGTCGGACCACCCCGACATCTCCTGATGAGCGAGGAACCTTCGTTGGAAGGCTCCCCAGTCGCCCCCATCCGCCTTGAACGCCGACAGCGCGGGCAATCTTCGCTGGAGGACCCGATCGTCGTCGACGTCGGAGAGATTTTCCCGCGCTCCGCTGGAGTTGTGTAAAATGTCGGCTCGGTTGTCAGGCGCAAAATGGAGGGCTCCGGCGCGCGCTGATGACGTGGGCTGCGCTGCGCGGAGGTGTCCGGCCACGTGGCGTCCGTCTTTCCCGCCAATCGGTGGCGGCCTCCCAAAAACGGCGGCAACTTCCAGACTTTTGGCGCGAAGCGCCTTTTGGCGGGAATCCTCCAACGTCGCTTCCTCCACGACCCCCGCAGCCGTTTTTCCGCTCGCCGGAACGGAGATGTCGGCCAAGACAGCGGCGGCGGCGAGTAGCAACTCCGCCAACCGGGAGTGCGCGTCCTGGAGGCTGGTGTCGGAGGCAAGCGGAGCGTCGGCCATCACCGCGAAGTGCTGCATCGGCGGCAACTCCTCGTCCTCTACTCCCGAGGTCGGTGTCCCCGGTACGCCGTCGTCATCCCGACCTCGCTCGTGGGTACGGGTAGTCTTCCTTGTGTCCATACTTCTTGAAGACAGGTTTACTTCTGACGCCAGTTGTAATGTAGTAACTCGGCGGGAGACGACTTCACGGGTAACACACTCTTTATTTTATCAAACTCGTTCACAGGTGACTAACACCTACTTTGTATCTCGGGTGACAACCACCCACTTAGTATCTCGGGTGACAAACACCCACTTAGCTACTTGGCGACTAACGCCCACTGAGCTACTCGGATGACCAACATCCACTTAGTATCTCGGGTGACAAACACCCACTTAGCTACTCGGCGACTAACGCCACTGAGCTACTCGGATGACCAACATCCACTTAGCTACTCGGCGACTCTCCCTGCCCGGGGTATCCGTCTCGACTGTGGGTCCCCAGCCCGACCCACGGGGGCGTCGGACCCCGGGTCCCACAGCCTCGCCTCCGAGCCACACAGGGCCCCGGTCCCCACAAGGACGGTGGGACTAGGGGTCTCGGGGCACTAGGTCTTCAGCTCCGTCTTCGGGTCTTCAACTGGGTAACTCTCCCCGAGTGCTCTCGCGCGTCCCCCTTTATACCCCACCTGCGGACGTCGCTGCGAGCACCCACTTATTCGACCAATCGCTGGGCGCTGGCTACGATCCTGTTTTCCCACATCTCATCGTGCCTCACCACTCACGCCGCGCCGCCCCGTCATCTGTCACTCCCGGCGCGCGCGTCCACACCACGCCCACAACGCGTGCCCAACCCCGCACCCCGCGCCGCCCCGTGATCCATCACTGTCACAGTCGGCGCACGTCAATACCACCACTACATATGCATAAAGGCCGTGGTCTCTGTACGATTGTGCGGGTACGGAGGTGTGTGCGTTAACGCCCGGGGAGAGCACTTTTGTGTGTCGGCGTGTGCCCCGCTTGCGTGTGCTCGTTACTTGCGTAAAGTGCGGCGCGGTGGTGGACCCCTGACCCCCGACCCCACGGCTCGAGCGCGTAATCGGCTGCGCATTGTTGTACGGTTTGTCTCGCGCGCACGGCGGCGGCGGCTTGAGTCGTTGTGTCGGCGTGTGCCCCGCTTGCGTGCGCTCGTTACTTGCGTAAGCTCTCGGCGTGCGTAATCGGCGTACCCCAGGTGCGCGATCGTAACGTGAGCGGCCAGCGCGGCGCAGAGCGGCGCAAGAGTGGGTATCGCGTGTGGAGCTGTATGTGTGTGCGCGCACGTTCACGACGTGTGTAACACAGGTGCGCGATCCTAACGTGAGTGGTCAGTGTTGGGTGAGTGCCGTGCAGAGCTGTGTGTGGGTGTGCGCGTACGTGGTTAACTATGCCTGCTACGCGGACCCGCGGTGGAGGGGAATCCTCGGGTGACGGCTCCCACACCATGGGTGAGGAGCTTAGCGGCGGTTCGCTTAGCAGCGGGGGGGCGATTGATGATGTTAGTCCGGCCGTTAGTATTATCGAGGGAGGGATCTCGGGGGCTAGCGACCCCCACAGAAGGCTGTCTCTGGGGTAGACCAATCAGTTTCAAAGACAATGATTAAATATTATCAAAGCATGTTTGTTTGCGTGTTAACCAAAAGTACGCGTGGTTGATGCAGTCACCTGATTCCTTGCAAAAGCTATAATCTATCTGGTGTTTGAACATCTTAACACCTCCTGTTTCATTCCCATGAAGCGTAAAACCTATTCTTATTTTTCATAGTCCCGACGATGTCGCTGTTGCACTTAGATTCAGCAGCCGCGTCCCCCATTCCGAACGTGCGGTGGCGACACCACGAGTCGTATCGAGGAACCGTCCGACCGAGTCTCTAGGGGCACGAGGAGTCCAATCTTGCCACTGGAGCCGATCGTCATCAGACTGGGCGCCGCTGTACGGCAACAGACTTCGAAGCTTCGTGTTCAGTGCTGCTCATGTCACGTTCCGTCTTCCCACCGCTTGGGCATCACGACAACTGATTTTGACGCACTACCACCACCACCCCGAAATATCCTTCTGACCGTGGTCGTGAATCGCGAGGAAATTAAATAATTTTTGCCAAAAATGTGCTGCTTATTTCATACAGCGCAACGGTGTACCGCCACTACCTTCATTTATATTATTTGGCTGCTACAACAACACCAAGCAATACAATAAACACGATAGGAGTTATTATGCCGTGTGATATGAAAATCTTTTGTCCATGTTGGAGACGCAACAATTATTTAATTCGTGCATTTAGACCCTGTTCATGCGCTCACCGTCAGAGGGGTAACGATTCAACTGAAGAATTTATTTTGTTAAGTTCTTACATTCCTGTTGAATTGGACACTAGTGGCTGCATGGATCACGTGAGTGCATTACATGCATACATACGGTGTGCAAGTTAGCAGCGGGGGGGCGATTGATGATGTTAGTCCGGCCGTTAGTATTATCGAGAGATCAGATCAATTTTGGGGCTCGCCACCTATTATCGTCGATTTGTAAAGGGATTCAGCGAGATTGCACGCCCTCTCACCCAACTCACCTCCCCTAAGCAACCCTACCAGTGGACGGGGGCCTGCCAGACGGCCTTCACCACTCTCAAAGATCACCTCACCCACGCCCCCACCCTCGCTTTCCCCGATTTTACCACCGATTTCATTTTGGACACCGACGCCTGCAGCAGCGGGCTGGGCGCGGTGTTGTCACAGGTACAGGAGGGGACGGAACGAGTCATCGCGTACGCCAGCCGGACCCTGAGTGGGGCCGAGCTGAACTATTGCGTGACCCGCCAAGAGTTGTACGCCGTAATTTTCGCATGCAAACAGTTCCGGCCGTATTTGTACGGCAGGAGATGTCGCGTACGCACTGACCATTATGCTCTGCAGTTCCTTCTTACATTCAAGGAGCCGCGGGGGCAGATGGCCCGGTGGTTGGCGCAGTTGCAGGAGTACAACCTGCAAATCGAGTATCGGGCTGGCCGGACGCATGCAAACGCGGACGCCTTGTCGAGGCGACCCACGGTGTTCGCCGAGACGAGGGCGGAGGAGGCCTGCCCGTGTTTCACGGGGGGACGCTGCCGGCAGGCAACGGACCCCCGAGCGGCCGCGGCCACTGACCCCCCCCCAGCGAGAGAGAGTGCAGTGTGCGCCACAGAGACCCTCGCAGGTGGCACCGAGGATCCCGTCGACCGCCCGGCAAGCGCGGGACCCGCAGCTCGGGACCCGATCGGACGGATCCAGGAGGACGTCGGCTGCGCCTTCCCGGGCCTGAACGACGAGCAGCTGAGACAGACCCAGCAGCGAGATCCGGATCTGGCGGCGGTGGAGGCGGCACTGCGAGAGAAGGAGGATGCACTACCAGGGCCCTGGAGCGGTTTGTATGCCCGGTTGTGTGTGGAAAACGGGGTGGTGAGGGAACTGGCCGACGCTGGGCAGCCTGGGTGCATCTGCGTTCCCGCCCATGTGCGACCCCAACTACTACGACTGGTACACGACCACCCGCTCGGGGGCCATGATGGGGAACGGCGCACCCGGGAGACTCTGCGTCGCCAGTATCTCTGGCCTAAATTGGCGCAAGATGTGGCCACCTGGGTGCAGGGCTGCCGGGCCTGTCAGCAGTGTGGGCAAAAGCCGGCGAGGTACCAGGTACCCCTGAGGCCGTTCCGAGTCAGTCGGACGAATCAGTTGGTCGGAATCGACCTGCAGGGGCCCTTTCCACGATCCCACCGGGGCAACCGATATATTCTTGTAGCGGTGGAGTACTTCACCCGCTACCCCGTGGCGGTGGCTATCCCGGATAAAACAGCCCTCGTAGTGGCCCGGGCCTTCGTGGAAAACTACGTACTTAAGTGCGGGATCCCCGAACGAGTCATTACCGACCAGGGTAGTGAATTCGAGGCCGAACTATTCCAGGCGCTGTGCCGAGAGTTCGGGATCCAGAAGGACCGAACCACGGCATATCACCCCCAGGCGAACGGGATGGTAGAGAGGATGAACCAGACTCTGGCCGGGAAGCTTAAACGCATGGCGGCCGCGAATCAACAGGACTGGGACGAACACCTCCCCTATGCCCTGTTCGCCTACACCACCGCCGTTCACACATCTACAGGACAGACCCCGTTCCTAATGATGTTTGGTCGCGAGTCTCGCCTGCCCGCAGATCTGCTGTTCGGTGTCCCTCCGCCGCAACGGGAGGAAGGGAGCCACCCCGTGGAGCACTTGCTGGAGACCCTGCGAGGGGCCAGGGGCCGAGCCTACCCGCACGGAGAGGCCGCGCACCAGCGGCAAGAGCAGGGCGCCCGACCCCGTATGGAGCCCCCCTTCTACACTGCGGGCTCCGAGGTGTGGCTGTACACTCCCCGCGTCGGTGCCGGACAGGTGGGGAAGCTGACCACCTACTGGCGAGGACCCTGGATTGTGAGACGGCAGATCTCACCATGGACGGTGCTGATTCAGGGAGGAGAGAGGGGCCGGGAGATGGTGGTCAACATCCGCCGACTGAAGCCGTGGCGAGCAGCCCCCGAGGGGGGGAGCCCCGCCGTCCAAGTACCCCGAAACCCCGGGGTCCCCCCACCCCCCGTGCCCGGGGGCCTCGCGCAGTATATGGGCCCCACGGAGCCCCGGGCTCCGAGGGGCCCCGGGCGGGGCCGGGGGCGACGAGGACGGCGACCCTTAAACCCCACCGCCTCTGAGTTTGTTCCCCAGCCCGCAAGTGCCAGAGACCGAGGGGAGCCGTTGGAATGGAGGAGGAGACCACCGCCGGAGCCCCAGGAGACGGAGCCGCCACCCCCGAGGCCAGCCACAAGGGCCGGGCGAATCCCGCGGACCCCAAGGCGATACCTCGTGGGGGCAACCCAGGCGAGGTGCTCCAGTCAACCCGGGACGGGGACTGGCACCCCGGGGGGCTATGTGGTGCCACAGCGACGGGGCCGCTCGGCCGAGCCAGGGAGCCGCCCGGCTTCCACCGCCGCACTGCCCCCCATCACCCCCCCCACATAAACACGCACCCGCACCCACGTAGGGCCTCGTGGTCGGGTCACCTACCCTGAGTTTTCACCCGAGGGCCCCCTAGGGGGGTTACCCCACGGTTTCTCAGGGCCAGGGAATTGGACAGGACCCTTCCCAGGCCAAGTAACACTGCGGCGCCGTGGGCGGATTTGAGATCGCACGACCACGGCGAGCTCAGAGAGCCCCGCAGTTAGAAACGCATACAAACACAAACACGGGTCAGCAAGGCAGATAGCTGGGATCAGGACCCGGGACGACTGATTGGTCGAAAGTTCAAAGGCCGGCGGGATCGCAGGGGAGCGGGAAATCCTGGGCTCAGGATTGGTCGAGAGACCAAGGCGGTCGGGACGGGGGCGCCTAGCCTTTGATGTAAATAGTTTAAAAGAAAACGCAGGGGCAGTAGGGAACTCTCTTCTTCTGGAGTTTGGACACGGGGTCAGCGACGAAGGAGTCATCGGGCGAGCCGCTAGATTGTCTGCAGGACGATCTGAGCGCCGCAAGGTCACCAAGGACTACAGACGGTATCGTGTTGCGCGCCTTACAACACCTCAGAGCGGAGAGTAGGATCCGTGGGAGAGGGTTAGTTCGGGGTAAGGACGAGTAGGAAAGCGGTTTGGCAGAGAGCGCAGCATAGAATAGGGCTACACGGCACCAGAGTGTGGGTTAGAAGCGCCTTGCTGGCTCGCACACACACACGGGTGGCTCGGTTGGTTAGCAAGGGCTAATAAAATCTCGAGCGTAGTAACAAAACCGTGTTGTTGGGTGTTTTTGGAACGTGGTATTAGCGTGCACTGCATTCGCGAGTGTGTGGTCGTTCTATGCATAAAGGCCGTGGTCTCTGTACGATTGTGCGGGTACGGAGGTGTGTGCGTTAACGCCCGGGGGGAGCACTTTTGTGTGTTGGCGTGACTACGCAGCCGTGTGAGAGGAGAATCGTCCTTGTCCGATATTTGTGTTGACGTGCACGCGCGAGTGGGGGAGGGGACGAGTCGTCGTGTCGGCGTGTGCCCCGCTTGCGTGTGCTCGTTACTTGCGTAAAGTGCGGCGCGGTGGTGGACCCCTGACCCCCGACCCCGCCGCTCGAGCGCGTAATCGGCTGCGCATTGTTGTACGGTTTGTCTCGCGCGCACGGCGGCGGCGGCTTGAGTCGTTGTGTCGGCGTGTGCCCCGCCCGCGTGTGCTCGTTACTTGCGTAAGCTCTCGGCGTGCGTAATCGGCGTACCCCAGGTGCGCGATCGTAACGTGAGCGGCCAGCGTTGGGTGAGTGCCGTGCAGAGCTGTGTGTGGGTGTGCGCGTACGTGGTTAACCATGCCTGCTACGCGGACCCGCGGTGGAGGGGAATCCTCGGGTGACGGCTCCCACACCATGGGTGAGGAGCCTAGCGGCGGTTCGCTTAGCAGCGGGGGGGCGATTGATGATGTTAGTCCGGCCGTTAGTATTATCGAGGGAGGGATCTCGGGGGCTAGCGACCCCCACACACCCAACAACACGGTTTTGTTACTACGCTCGAGATTTTATTAGCCCTTGCTAACCAACCGAGCCACCCGTGTGTGTGTGCGGGCCAGCAAGGCGCTTCTAACCCGCACTCTGGTGCCGTGTAGCCCTATTCTATGCTGCGCTCTCTGCTAAACCGCTTTCCTACTCGTCCTTACCCCGAACTAACCCTCTCCTACGGATCCTACTCTCCGCTCTGAGGTGTTGTAAGGCGCGCAACACGATACCGTCTGTAGTCCTTGGTGACCTTGCGGCGCTCAGATCGTCCTGCAGACAATCTAGCGGCTCGCCCGATGACTCCTTCGTCGCTGACCCCGTGTCCAAACTCCAGAAGAAGAGACCTCCCTACTGCCCCTGCGTTTTCTTTTAGACTATTCACATCAAAGGCTAGGCGCCCCCGTCCCGACCGCCTTGGTCTCTCGACCAATCCTGAGCCTAGGATTTCCCGCTCTTTTGCGATCCCGCCGGCCTTTGAACTTTCGACCAATCAGTCGTCCCGGGTCCTGATCCCAGCTATCTGCCTTGCTGACCCGTGTTTGTGTTGGTATGCGTTTCTAACTGCGGGGCTCTCTGAGCTCGCCGTGGTCGTGCGATCTCAAATCCGCCCACGGCGCCGCAGTGTTACTTGGCCTGGGAAGGGTCCTGTCCAATTCCCTGGCCCTGAGAAACCGTGGGGTAACCCCCCTAGGGGGCCCTCGGGTGAAAACTCAGGGTAGGTGACCCGACCACGAGGCCCTACGTGGGTGCGGGTGCGTGTTTATGTGGGGGGGGGGTGATGGGGGGCAGTGCGGCGGTGGAAGCCGGGCGGCTCCCTGGCTCGGCCGAGCGGCCCCGTCGCTGTGGCACCACACTTCTTCATGGCCTAGTCTCACCAGTGTCAGACCAGAGAACAACACCAAAAGGCGACCGGTACAAAGACAATGCAGTGTCAAGAGCATTTATAGCTCGGGGTGAACAGCTATATCATGGGACCTTTTTGCCAGTATCAAAGTATGAAAAATAAGAATCGGTTTTACCCTTTCTGGCAATAAAACAGGAGGTGTTAAGATGTTCACACACCAGATACATTATTCCTTTTGCCAAGAATCAAGTTACTGCATTAACCACGCGTACTTGTGGTGAACACGCAAACAAACACGCTCTGATAATAATCACATCGTCAGGACTGTGTTACGAGGACCCGGTGTGTTGCTACGCTGCACCGGTGTACCGCCAATACGTCCAAATAACAATGACCGACTGCCTCCTTGCGCAGGGATGAACCCGGCCCAGCTCGAGTTAATGCGCGCACGCGGCAAGCGCAGGGCGAGGGGGAATGGAGCGGAGTGCGGGCGGTCGAGCGACTCCAACGAGGAGTGGACGGGGAGGAGGAAGAGGAAGGAGGTGGCGATGCACGGAGGACGAAGAGGCGGAGGCAAACGTAAAAGGGCGCTTGCAGACCGTGCAGAGATCCCCTGTAGACTCACGCAGAGACCCCCTGTAGACTCACGCAGAGACCCCCTGTAGACTCACGCAGAGACCCCCTGTAGACTCACGCAGAGACCCCCTGTAGACTCACACAGAGACCCTCTGTAGACTCACGCAGAGACCCCCTGTAGACTCACACAGAGACCCCCTGTAGACTCACACAGAGACCCCTGTAGACTCACACAGAGACCCCCTGTAGACTCACACAGACCCCTGTAGACTCACACAGAGACCCCCTATAGACTCACACAGAGACCCCATGTAGACTCACACAGAGACCTCCTGGAGACTCACACAGATACCCCCTGTAGACTCACGCAGAGACCCCTGTAGACTCACGCAGAGACCCCCTGTAGACTCACACGGAGCCCCCTGTAGACTCACACAGAGACCCCCTGTAGACTCACACTGAGACCCCCTGTAGACTCAAGCAGAGACCCCCTGTAGACTCACACAGAGACCCCCTGTAGACTCACGCAGAGACCCCCTGTAGACTCACACAGAGACCCCCTGTAGACTCACACAGAGATCCCCTGTAGACTCACACAGACACCCCCTGTAGACTCACAGAGACCCCCTGTAGACTCACACAGAGACCTGTAGACTCACACAGACACCCCTGTAGCCTCACACAGAGACCCCCTGTAGACTCACACAGAGACCCCCTGTAGCCTCACACAGAGACCCCCTGTAGACTCACACAGAGACCCCCTGTAGATTCACACAGAGACCCCTGTAGACTCACACAGAGACCCCTGTAGACTCACACAGACCCCTGTAGACTCACACAGAGACCCCCTATAGACTCACACAGAGACCCCATGTAGACTCACACAGAGACCTCCTGTAGACTCACACAGATACCCCCTGTAGACTCACACAGAGACCCCCTGTAGACTCACACTGAGACCCCCTGTAGACTCAAGCAGAGACCCCCTGTAGACTCACACAGAGACCCCCTGTAGACTCACGCAGAGACCCCCTGTAGACTCACACAGAGACCCCCTGTAGACTCACACAGAGACCCCCTGTAGACTCACACAGAGATCCCCTGTAGACTCACACAGACACCCCCTGTAGACTCACAGAGACCCCCTGTAGACTCACACAGAGACCTGTAGACTCACACAGACACCCCTGTAGCCTCACACAGAGACCCCCTGTAGACTCACACAGAGACCCCCTGTAGACTCACGCAGAGACCCCCTGTAGACTCACGCAGAGACCCCCTGTAGACTCACGCAGAGACCCCCTGTAGACTCACACAGAGACCCTCTGTAGACTCACGCAGAAACCCCCTGTAGACTCACACAGAGACCCCCTGTAGACTCACACAGAGACCCCTGTAGACTCACACAGAGACCCCCTGTAGACTCACACAGACCCCTGTAGACTCACACAGAGACCCCCTATAGACTCACACAGAGACCCCATGTAGACTCACACAGAGACCTCCTGTAGACTCACACAGATACCCCCTGTAGACTCACGCAGAGACCCCTGTAGACTCACGCAGAGACCCCCTGTAGACTCACACGGAGCCCCCTGTAGACTCACACAGAGACCCCCTGTAGACTCACACTGAGACCCCCTGTAGACTCAAGCAGAGACCCCCTGTAAACTCACACAGAGACCCCCTGTAGACTCACGCAGAGACCCCCTGTAGACTCACACAGAGACCCCCTGTAGACTCACACAGAGATCCCCTGTAGACTCACACAGACACCCCCTGTAGACTCACAGAGACCCCCTGTAGACTCACACAGAGACCTGTAGACTCACACAGACACCCCTGTAGCCTCACACAGAGACCCCCTGTAGACTCACACAGAGACCCCCTGTAGCCTCACACAGAGACCCCCTGTAGACTCACACAGAGACCCCCTGTAGATTCACACAGAGACCCCTGTAGACTCACACAGAGACCCCTGTAGACTCACACAGACCCCTGTAGACTCACACAGAGACCCCCTATAGACTCACACAGAGACCCCATGTAGACTCACACAGAGACCTCCTGTAGACTCACACAGATACCCCCTGTAGACTCACGCAGAGACCCCTGTAGACTCACGCAGAGACCCCCTGTAGACTCACACGGAGCCCCCTGTAGACTCACACAGAGACCCCCTGTAGACTCACACTGAGACCCCCTGTAGACTCAAGCAGAGACCCCCTGTAGACTCACACAGAGACCCCCTGTAGACTCACGCAGAGACCCCCTGTAGACTCACACAGAGACCCCCTGTAGACTCACACAGAGATCCCCTGTAGACTCACACAGACACCCCCTGTAGACTCACAGAGACCCCCTGTAGACTCACACAGAGACCTGTAGACTCACACAGACACCCCTGTAGCCTCACACAGAGACCCCCTGTAGACTCACACAGAGACCCCCTGTAGACTCACGCAGAGACCCCCTGTAGACTCACGCAGAGACCCCCTGTAGACTCACGCAGAGACCCCCTGTAGACTCACACAGAGACCCTCTGTAGACTCACGCAGAAACCCCCTGTAGACTCACACAGAGACCCCCTGTAGACTCACACAGAGACCCCTGTAGACTCACACAGAGACCCCCTGTAGACTCACACAGACCCCTGTAGACTCACACAGAGACCCCCTATAGACTCACACAGAGACCCCATGTAGACTCACACAGAGACCTCCTGTAGACTCACACAGATACCCCCTGTAGACTCACGCAGAGACCCCTGTAGACTCACGCAGAGACCCCCTGTAGACTCACACGGAGCCCCCTGTAGACTCACACAGAGACCCCCTGTAGACTCACACTGAGACCCCCTGTAGACTCAAGCAGAGACCCCCTGTAAACTCACACAGAGACCCCCTGTAGACTCACGCAGAGACCCCCTGTAGACTCACACAGAGACCCCCTGTAGACTCACACAGAGATCCCCTGTAGACTCACACAGACACCCCCTGTAGACTCACAGAGACCCCCTGTAGACTCACACAGAGACCTGTAGACTCACACAGACACCCCTGTAGCCTCACACAGAGACCCCCTGTAGACTCACACAGAGACCCCCTGTAGCCTCACACAGAGACCCCCTGTAGACTCACACAGAGACCCCCTGTAGATTCACACAGAGACCCCTGTAGACTCACACAGAGACCCCTGTAGACTCACACAGACCCCTGTAGACTCACACAGAGACCCCCTATAGACTCACACAGAGACCCCATGTAGACTCACACAGAGACCTCCTGTAGACTCACACAGATACCCCCTGTAGACTCACGCAGAGACCCCTGTAGACTCACGCAGAGACCCCCTGTAGACTCACACGGAGCCCCCTGTAGACTCACACAGAGACCCCCTGTAGACTCACACTGAGACCCCCTGTAGACTCAAGCAGAGACCCCCTGTAGACTCACACAGAGACCCCCTGTAGACTCACGCAGAGACCCCCTGTAGACTCACACAGAGACCCCCTGTAGACTCACACAGAGATCCCCTGTAGACTCACACAGACACCCCCTGTAGACTCACAGAGACCCCCTGTAGACTCACACAGAGACCTGTAGACTCACACAGACACCCCTGTAGCCTCACACAGAGACCCCCTGTAGACTCACACAGAGACCCCCTGTAGCCTCACACAGAGACCCCCTGTAGACTCACACAGAGACCCCCTGTAGATTCACACAGAGACCCCTGTAGACTCACACAGAGACCCCTGTAGACTCACACAGAGACCTCCTGTAGACTCACACAGAGACCCCTGTAGACTCACGCAGAGACCTCCTGTAGACTCACACAGAGACCCCCTCTAGACTCACACAGAGATCCCCTGTAGACTCACACAGAGACCTCTGTAGAATCACACAAAGACCCCCTGTAGACTCACACAGAGACCTCCTGTAGACTCACACAGAGACCCCCTTTAGACTCGCACAGAGACCCTGTAGACTCACACAGAGACCTCCTGTAGACTTACACAGAGACCCCTGTAGACTCACACAGAGACCCCCTGTAGACTCACGCAGAGACCCCCTGTAGACTCACGCAGAGACCCCCTGTAGACTCACACAGAGACCCCCTGTAGACTCACACAGAGACCTCCTGTAGACTCACACAGAGACCCCCTTTAGACTCACACAGAGACCCTGTAGACTCACACAGAGACCTCCTGTAGACTCACACAGAGACCCTTGTAGACTCACACAGAGACCCCCTCTAGATTAACAAAGAGACCCCCTGTACACTCACACAGAGACCCCTGTAGACTCACACAGACACCCCCTGTAGACTCACAGAGACCCCCTGTAGACTCACACAGAGACCTGTAGACTCACACAGACACCCCTGTAGCCTCACACAGAGACCCCCTGTAGACTCACACAGAGACCCCCTGTAGACTCACGCAGAGACCCCCTGTAGACTCACGCAGAGACCCCCTGTAGACTCACGCAGAGACCCCCTGTAGACTCACACAGAGACCCTCTGTAGACTCACGCAGAAACCCCCTGTAGACTCACACAGAGACCCCCTGTAGACTCACACAGAGACCCCTGTAGACTCACACAGAGACCCCCTGTAGACTCACACAGACCCCTGTAGACTCACACAGAGACCCCCTATTGACTCACACAGAGACCCCATGTAGACTCACACAGAGACCTCCTGTAGACTCACACAGATACCCCCTGTAGACTCACGCAGAGACCCCTGTAGACTCACGCAGAGACCCCCTGTAGACTCACACGGAGCCCCCTGTAGACTCACACAGAGACCCCCTGTAGACTCACACTGAGACCCCCTGTAGACTCAAGCAGAGACCCCCTGTAAACTCACACAGAGACCCCCTGTAGACTCACGCAGAGACCCCCTGTAGACTCACACAGAGACCCCCTGTAGACTCACACAGAGATCCCCTGTAGACTCACACAGACACCCCCTGTAGACTCACAGAGACCCCCTGTAGACTCACACAGAGACCTGTAGACTCACACAGACACCCCTGTAGCCTCACACAGAGACCCCCTGTAGACTCACACAGAGACCCCCTGTAGCCTCACACAGAGACCCCCTGTAGACTCACACAGAGACCCCCTGTAGATTCACACAGAGACCCCTGTAGACTCACACAGAGACCCCTGTAGACTCACACAGACCCCTGTAGACTCACACAGAGACCCCCTATAGACTCACACAGAGACCCCATGTAGACTCACACAGAGACCTCCTGTAGACTCACACAGATACCCCCTGTAGACTCACGCAGAGACCCCTGTAGACTCACGCAGAGACCCCCTGTAGACTCACACGGAGCCCCCTGTAGACTCACACAGAGACCCCCTGTAGACTCACACTGAGACCCCCTGTAGACTCAAGCAGAGACCCCCTGTAGACTCACACAGAGACCCCCTGTAGACTCACGCAGAGACCCCCTGTAGAATCACACAGAGACCCCCTGTAGACTCACACAGAGATCCCCTGTAGACTCACACAGACACCCCCTGTAGACTCACAGAGACCCCCTGTAGACTCACACAGAGACCTGTAGACTCACACAGACACCCCTGTAGCCTCACACAGAGACCCCCTGTAGACTCACACAGAGACCCCCTGTAGCCTCACACAGAGACCCCCTGTAGACTCACACAGAGACCCCCTGTAGATTCACACAGAGACCCCTGTAGACTCACACAGAGACCCCTGTAGACTCACACAGAGACCTCCTGTAGACTCACACAGAGACCTCCTGTAGACTCACACAGAGACCTCCTGTAGACTCACACAGAGACCCCCTCTAGACTCACACAGAGATCCCCTGTAGACTCACACAGAGACCTCTGTAGAATCACACAAAGACCCCCTGTAGACTCACACAGAGACCTCCTGTAGACTCACACAGAGACCCCCTTTAGACTCGCACAGAGACCCTGTAGACTCACACAGAGACCTCCTGTAGACTTACACAGAGACCCCTGTAGACTCACACAGAAACCCCCTGTAGACTCACGCAGAGACCCCCTGTAGACTCACGCAGAGACCCCCTGTAGACTCACACAGAGACCCCCTGTAGACTCACACAGAGACCTCCTGTAGACTCACACAGAGACCCCCTTTAGACTCACACAGAGACCCTGTAGACTCACACAGAGACCTCCTGTAGACTCACACAGAGACCCTTGTAGACTCACACAGAGACCCCCTCTAGATTAACAAAGAGACCCCCTGTACACTCACACAGAGACCCCTGTAGACTCGCTTGATGAAGCTGGTTGTAATCACCAGTAGAACGTCACAGTACCATACTCGAATTGTGAATGTTGTGGGTTTACTGTCCAACACACAACCGGTTAGTGCTGAACTTGTAACTAATTGGCACGTTTTGTTTACCTGACAAACCTTACGGATTGGCTGCGTCGGGTGGTGACGGGTTTAACGATATATTCATATTTACGTGATATACCCCAAAAAAACCTTAATTAATAATAATATTGGTCGCGAAATCCTACATGTATAACCGGTTAGTAATCTGCGCTATGAACCCGGCGACCCAAGTTAGATTCCCGCTCATGGCCAACACCAGTGATGACGATCTGAACCGGTCCTGGGCCTCCCCTATGTCGGTTCAGCCTCAAAATGAGTACCCGGTGCAGTGGTGTGTAGTAAACATCGCCACTGGGGATACAAAGACGGTCGGGCGTGGTGCTAGCCGCCCATCCCCTCGTGTGCCGTGCCGGCCTTCATAGGTGCTCACTAACAGCACTTGCCCCTACAGTCTGTTAAGGCTATACGGGAGATCTTTGTCTTTGCATATGTTCATGCGTGTCTGTGTGTTCACACGTGTGTGCGTGCGTTCACGCGCATGCGTGTGTTCACGTGTGTGCGTGTGTTCACGTGTGTGCGTGTGTTCACGTGTGTGCATGTTCACGTGTGTGTGTGTTCACGTGCGTGCGTGTGTTCACGTGTGTTCACGTGTGTGCGTGTGTTCACGTGCGTTCGTGTGTTCACGTGTGTTCACGTGTGTGCGTGTGTTCACGTGTGTGCGTGTGTTCACGCAGGAGGAGGCAAGGGGGCTGCTTCACGCTGGGCCACCGTGGGAGAGTCTCACGCGAGGGCAGCTCCCAGCAAGCGCAAGGTCTCTGTGCACAGCGCACGGCACTCCTCTCGTTACAGCTGCTGCTGCTGCTGTTGTTGTCTTTAGTTTGTTGTCCTTCCCCCGTACCTCCCATTAGCGAGGTTGGCTACGTACGGTTCCAAAGAAATTCAACGTACATACATACTGTAGTAACGCTTACGACTCGTTGACACCGGAGTTGGAGACACACTTGTTTATTTGAACACCAACTTTGTGACATACACAATTGAGGGGGTATCGGCCCCCTCACCCGTCTATCTGAGGACACACCTCTAGGCTAACCTTAGCCTGCCTCTGAGTCCTCCACTAATGGGCTAGGGGAGGCTATCTTGGCCCGACACTGGTCAGTCGGGCCCGGTACCCAGAGTCCAGACCAGCACTGGCTCTGGCTCTGGTACCACGCCACTGGCTCGAGCCTGCGCGGTCCTGATAAGGACGGCGTACCAGGGGGAGTCCAGGGCTCTATCTCAGACGTCTTCCGCCTCCTCTTCTTTAGCTAAACATCACTCCCGAGCCCTTCGATACATTCCCCTTTTATACCCAACCCCTCCCTGAGGGGTGGGGCCCCGGGGGATCATAACGACCGAATCGACCCCCCAGGGTGTCTGGCGCGGACGTCGCAGAGGGCACCTGCTTGTGCACACATGTAGCCCCGCCTACTGTGTTTGTTTACCATAGGCTGCCATGCATAACGGGCTCTCTCTCTAACACCCCTACATCACTCCCCCCCGCATAGCATGCAGCCGTCCCGGCTGCCAACATACAAAAATTTGACAATAAAGGTGCCTTCACCCCCTGACCGCGCGTGTGCCTCACTATTTTTGAACAATAACAGGAACCAGAACAAGAACGCAACAACAAGATGAGAAACAACCCGACGCACCCCCCCCCCGAATAAATACGAATTCCGTAAAAAAAACAGCCTATATACAATCAGCAGGGAACCCACCACGCACACACAACACACGGTGAACCCAACATATGTACATCCGAGGAGCGGGGAACACACCACCCACACAACACCCAATAAACACAACAGCTATGTACACATTTTCCGGCCTCACAACAGTTTGCGCATTTTAGCGCGCGTCCTTGCAGCGGGCCCCTCGCACGGGGTAACCCCGCGTGGCGGACCATCAGGTGGCGACTGTCCGTCTTGGGGTGAGCATTCATCCGACTCCGCGTGACCCTCGGTATCCGCAGGAGGGGTGATCGGGCGTGAGCCCGTCACTCCCGATGCTCCTGAAGGTGGCACAGCCGGCAAGGCATTAGGTGAGAGCGACGGAGACGGACCCAGCGAGTCGGCCGACCCCCCACACGTTTGGCCACGCGCGTGTGAAGTGGGATTGTGTACCGCTGCGAAGGGTTTCAACCTAGAGGGGTGCACGAACCATCTCCGCTTCCCCCACTTTATGCGCACGCACTGCGGACGTAACACCTCCACCACTTCCACAGGGCCCCGCCACGGCCGCACCAGTTTAGAGGAGGTTGCCAGTGGCACCTGGGGGCAGTGCAACCATGCCTTGTCCCCCGGCTTCCACTGCAGTATGTGCGCTCGACTCAATCTGAGGCGCTCATTCGCCTTCTGACGGAGGTCAGAGTTTTGCATTGCAGCATCCCGTGCCTCGGTCAATTTGTCCAGATTAAATTTAACATGGTCAGCCAGATTAGTTTTTCCTTGCGGCACGGGGATCCGCAACTGGGCACGAACAGGCGGGTCTGGTTCTCGGCCGTACATGAGGTAAAAGGGAGAAAACCCCGTAGCTGCATGGGGTGCCATCCGGTACGCCGCCAAGACCCCCTGAATTTGTAGGTCCCAATCCGTTTGCGAGTCCGAAACTTGTTGTGATAACATGGACGAGATGGTGCGATGCAAACGTTCGACCATCCCGTCAGTTTGTGGGTGATATGGGGAGGTCCGAATTTTCTTTGTGCCCAGGAGATCGCAGACTTGTCTGAGTAGTTTACCGGAAAAATTTCTGCCCTGGTCGGTCAGCAACCTCTCCGGAGCACCTTTGTCCAGGACATAACCCTGAACAAAGGCCTCCACGATGGCTGCTGCCGACTGGTTGGCCAGAGGCCAGGCCATAGGCCAGCGTGTAAAATACTCGACACCAGTCAACAAATATCTATTCCCCCTGGGGGTGGCGGGGAATGGTCCCAAAATGTCCAGAGCGACCAGCTCGTTTATCCTGGACACTTTGATCGATTGCAAAGGCGGGTTAGACTCCCGTGCCGGCGGTTTGCGTTGTGCACATTGAGGGCATGATCCCAACAAATCCCCAACATCCCTCGTCATGCCAGGCCAATAAAAATCAAGTTGCAACAAGGCGAGAGTCTTTTGGGTCCCCAGGTGTAGGAGGCGCTCATGAGCGGCCCATACCACCCTACCCCGCAACCCAGTAGGGACCACCAGCCGATGTCGGCGTGACTTCCCGTCCCAATGCATCAGCAGACCTTGGCACATTTCCCATGCGTCGGAACCACCTCTTTTTCCCCCCGCCGCACCGCCAACGCGACGTCGCCACCCGAGGAGGGAGACATCCTCCATCTGGAGGCGCCCCCATTCAATGACGGGCAACCCCAACAGGGAATCTTTGCCCTGTTGTTCGATCGAATTAGGAACCACTGCATCGTCGTCGTTGGCGGCCGCCAAGACAGGTAGCGATGTGTCCCCTGGAGGCCTGCAACGTCCAGACCCCAGGAGGCATGCACACTCGGAGGCGGTTGGCAAGCGTGACAGAGCGTCCGCGTTGGTGTGGCGAACGCCCTTACGGTATGTGGTTTGGAAATCGTAATCCTGGAGGACCTCCAACCATCGGGACAATTGTCCCGATGGCTGTTGAACCCTCAGGGCGTACTGCAGTGCCGCATGATCTGTGCGGACGGTGAAACGCCGGCCGTACAGATATGGGCGATACTGTTGGATGAAATGGACAATTGCCAACAGTTCCCTACGGGTGACACAATATCGTTGCTCCGCTGGAGACAACACCCGACTGCCGTACGCAACCACATGTTCCACGCCGTCAACCACCTGGGAGAGCACGCCCCCAATACCCGTGTTGCTCGCATCGGTGTCGAGCAAGAACGGTTTTGAAAAATCAGGGTAAATCAGGGGAGGAGCGTTTACCAAAGCATCCCGAAGGGAGCAAAAAGCAGCCTCCTCCTCCTGACCCCAGCAAAACCGAACCCCTTTAGATGTTAAAGCATGTAGGGGTTTGGCGATAGTCGCAAAATTAGCGACGAAGCGTCTATAATACGACGCAAACCCAATAAAACTCCTAACCTCTCCCACTGAGGTGGGAGTCGGCCAGGAGCTTACACACTGCGTTTTGGCGGGATCGGTAGAAATACCTGAGCGCCCCACGATGTGCCCCAAATAACGCACCGACTCGCGTAACAAATGGCATTTTTGGGGCTTAAATTTCAAATTAGCAGCCCGCATCTTTAGGAAAACCGCCCGCAACCTCTGGAGATGTTCCTCAAAAGTTTTGCCAAAGACAATGACGTCATCCAAATAAATCAGGCACGACTCCCATTGCAATCCAGCCAAAACCAATTCCATCAACCGCTGGAAAGTTGCCGGCGCTGAGTGTAAGCCCATCGGCAACCGGTTGAATTGAAACAGGCCGTGCGGAGTACGGAAAGCAGTTTTAGGCTTTGAATCATCGTCCAGAGGAAGCTGCCAGAATCCCGAAAGTAAGTCCAATGTGGAGAAGAATCGCGCTCCCGCCAAGGCGTCAAGCGATTCGTCCATCCGTGGGAGCGGGTATGCGTCGGCAACCGTAATTTTATTAAGGCGCCGAAAGTCAACGCAAAACCGCAACGAACCGTCCTGCTTCTTAACCAGGACGATCGGCGCTCCCCAAGGGCTGTTGGAGGGAGAAATTATGTCGGCGGCTAGCATGTCATCAACAGCCGATTTGACATGGTCCTTTTCGGCGGGACTCAACCGAAAAGGATTTTGGCGTATTGGCGCGCTGTCACCCGTATCAATATGGTGACGCAGCAGATGAGTGCAGCCCAAATCGTATTTATCCCGACTGAAAACGTCGGAAAATTCCCTCAGTAGTGTCTTAAGACGTTGGCGCTCTAAATTTGACAGGTCCGTCGATCCCGCGCAAAGCGCCTCGAGCCACCCTTCATCGCTGTCTGAATGTGGTCGCGGTGCAGGGGCAGCGCCGACATGACTCGCGACGGGTTCCTCACAGGGCACCGGCGTTGCGTGAGCAAGCACGGTCCCCTGTGGGACCACCACCGTCTGCGAGCCCACATTGAGGACCGCGATGAAGGGTTCTCCATCCCCTCTCACTATGGTCTGGGCCGGGAGTAAATTAGGTCCACTGACCCCGGCCCTAGACGGTCCCAGCAAAACCCCTTGAGCCCCAATGCCCTTAGCGAAGGGCCGCCGAAGTCTCAAAGGAATTAACATTTGCGCCCCCGGAGGAACGCGCACCGTTCTATCTACGAACGCCGGCACCGTCGCGAACGCCGTCCGGCTCGTAGCGGGGGATGGCAAAAACGCCATGCGTCGGCCCGATGGGAGCTCAATGCATCCCTGGTCGATTAATATCCTAATCGGCATTTTGGCCAGGAAATCCGTCCCCAGCAGGCACGGAACCGCCAGCGAGGAGGAAACAAAAATCGGCCCAGATAATTTAATATCCCCGACACAAATTTGGGCTCGAATTTGTCCGATGATGCCAAGTGAACCCCCGTTAGCAGCAAAGAATGGCACATTAACAGGCATCAAAGGACGGCTCTGGGCAGGGAGAATGTTATAAATCAACTCCGAAATAATGGTCGCCGATGCGCCTGTATCGACCAAGATGCGCACCTCCACCCCATCGATGTGACCCACAACGGCCGACGACCCCGACGACGCGGCTACAACCCGATGGGCCAACACGGACCACTGGCTGGGTTCAATGTGAGTACCCAGAGCGGTGCGTGTTGGTGCCATGGTACGCGATATTGGCCCCCCCTTCGCTGCGGTGTTTAAGTGTGCGACGGGCGTGTGCGTGGGCCAAACGTGAGGGGTGCCGCGACTCGCCGGATTATGATGGTGGAGCTTGTGACGAGGGCCGGCGTCCCGTTGAGGTGTCGTCCCGCGCTGCCGAGGAGAGCGGCACCCCGAGGCGACGTGGCCCCGGATGCCGCAGTTGTAGCAGCGTGGAAGCGCTGGTGGCGACGATGGACGTTGTAGATGGCTTGAACCGGCCCGGTCCCCCCGCGCTCCCGCTCCGTGCTGCCGTCGATGGTTGATGGCGCAAACCTCTTCCGCCGGGAGGGTGGCCGCAGCGACGGCGCGCCCGCTCGCCGCCTTGCTGGCCTTCCGTCGTTGAGAGGACAGGTTTGCGTGGAGGAGACGGGCCACTTGGAGGGAGCACATTTCTGCATCGTCCTGTGCGACAATGACGATGTCTAAGTCGTCCGCCAGCAAAAGTATCTTTTCTGTCACCATGGCGTCGATCCCCTCGTCGTCCATTCGTGGAAAGGCTTCCTTTGCCAGCGCCAGGAGGCTTGTACGGTACGCCAGGGGCGACTCCTTCGTCCCCCGCTGGCGATCGTAAAAGAGTTGACGACAGTCCGATGGTGGCCCATACACAGCGGACAGCACTTGCATCGCCTTCCGCAGCGTGGAACGCCTCTCCTTCGTTGCCGATGTTAGTGTGGCGAGGGCGTCGCTGTCGAGGAGTGCTGGCAGTGCTCGGAGAGCCTCGGCGTCTGTCCACTGTGCCATCTCCTGGTGAGCGAGGAAGCGCCGCTGGAAGCCGCCCCAGTCGCCCTCCTCGCCCACAAATTCTTTGAGCGGCGGCAGTCGCTGATGTAAGGCAGCGGCTGCAGAGGACGATCGCGCTCCCTCGTCTCCCTCACTCGACTCAGCGTCGGCCCGAAGCAGCGATGGCATCGCCGGTCGCACCCGTGGTGACGCGGCAGGTACTGTACTCCCGCCGTTGGACGCGATGCTTAGAGCGGCCACGCCCTCAACAGCAGCTGCGGCGATGGCGGGAGATTCAAAATGTTGCTCTGTTGAAATGGCGGGAAGGCGCTGTGGTCGTTGGCTGCTGTCGCCTCGTGGCGGTCCCGCAGCCCCCAGCCGTGTGATGTTATCGAGCATGGCGGCTGCGGCGTACAGCAGCTCGGCCAGCTTCGCGTGCGCCTGTCTCAGCCCCTCCGTCGATGGCTCCCCTTCCTCCAGCTGCTGTGGCGTGGATGCACCCAGCCCCGGCTGCTCGATGGCATCTTCAGCCGTCTCGGGCTCTCCAACTGCAGCGGTGTCCTCCGCCCCTGGTACTCCGACTCGAGTCGTCCGGCGTGTATCCATGTTCGTACTTTGTTTCACTTCTGACGCCAGATGTAGTAACGCTTACGACTCGTTGACACCGGAGTTGGAGACACACTTGTTTATTTGAACACCAACTTTGTGACATACACAATTGAGGGGGTATCGGCCCCCTCACCCGTCTATCTGAGGACACACCTCTAGGCTAACCTTAGCCTGCCTCTGAGTCCTCCACTAATGGGCTAGGGGAGGCTATCTTGGCCCGACACTGGTCAGTCGGGCCCGGTACCCAGAGTCCAGACCAGCACTGGCTCTGGCTCTGGTACCACGCCACTGGCTCGAGCCTGCGCGGTCCTGATAAGGACGGCGTACCAGGGGGAGTCCAGGGCTCTATCTCAGACGTCTTCCGCCTCCTCTTCTTTAGCTAAACATCACTCCCGAGCCCTTCGATACATTCCCCTTTTATACCCAACCCCTCCCTGAGGGGTGGGGCCCCGGGGGATCATAACGACCGAATCGACCCCCCAGGGTGTCTGGCGCGGACGTCGCAGAGGGCACCTGCTTGTGCACACATGTAGCCCCGCCTACTGTGTTTGTTTACCATAGGCTGCCATGCATAACGGGCTCTCTCTCTAACACCCCTACAATACTACTAAACACTGCTATACCAGGGACGTGCGATCAGGGGAGGCAGGCGAGGCAGAGCCTCACCTGTCATATTCTCCAATGGAAATAGCTGTAAGGGACCGTCCATAAATGACGTCACGTGATTTTTGACGATTTCTGACCCCCCCCCCCCTCGTCACACGGCGTCACAAAAAGTCAGACCCCCCCTCAAATATGACGTCACAAAGCTCTGCCCCCCCCCCCCCCAAAAAAAAATAAAACATGCTTCAAATCGCTTTAAACTATTGTCATTGTAGTGCGTATTTAATGTGGCGCTGCACTCTTATGTTGTAGGAGAAAACATTTATTTAAAAGTCGATTTAATTAAGTAGAACGTGTTGTCTATATTTATTTAAAGTTGTGCATTTTGATGTGTCGTCATATTTCTCACCCCCCTTTCCCTCTTCACACATCGTCACAAATGTCTGACCACCCCTCCCCCCCAGGTGCGTGACGTCATTTATGGACGGCCCCTTACGAAAGTGAAAAAAATGTTCCACTGATTTGTGTTATAAATGTCATTTCTGTATAATTCCAATCATTACAGAGAGATAGTAACAGGCACGCGCTTATTGCCCGCGCTCCATCCAGTTTCTGAGGGGTTGCGCAATCAGAGGGGAGGCTGAGCTCGTCGCTGCCTCACCTCTCGTCTCCCTGTATTTGCAGCGGAGCTCCGCAAATTTGGCGATTTTGACTATCAAAATGATTGGAATCATACAGAAATAACGTAACACAGATCAATGGAAAAATCTTAATTTTTACTTTATTATTTTGTACTTTTTCCATTGGAGTATAACAGGTGAGACTGTGCCTCCCCTAACTCGCCTCACCATGGGGAGAGAGAAAAAAAGACGAAGACTCCAAATATACAGCAGCAGGCGTCAGGGTTAGGATCGAACCCATGACCTCCTGCGTACCAGGAGAGGTTGTTAACATCTCCTAGCCACCATGCCCCCCTGCATGTCACTCTGGTACAACTGTAATAATCCTTCAGGAGACGGCTTCGGAATCGGTCCTTTTTATTTTCACTTCACGATACACCTTGCTCACTCACTCTCCGTTGCTGGCAGACAACGGAGAGAGGACAGACCACCCACTAAGTCCCCGCCGCGCACGTGGCAACCCCTGGCCCCGTCCGCGCGTGACCCTGCTCTCCTCCTGCTCCAGTCTGCTCCCGATCGTTCTCCTCCCCTCGCTCTTAACACCTCCGTCACGTGGTTCCCCCAGCCAATCATCCATGGACAGCTCCGACCATTCTCGATGGTTCCCTGTCAATCCCGGGACCACGCCCCTCATCCGGCTCCCCATTAGCTGGGGCCCCGAATGGCTAAGCCCATCCCCCTGATGGCCTGTCATGATGACGCATGGGCCATGGTCCCTATCTCAACCCTTATTGGCTACGAGCAGGACCGGCAAGCCAATCCCCACGTGAACCCTCTGTGGCTGTTATTACACAACGTTTGGGCTTATTATTATAATTAGTTTATTAATTAGTTTAGTTGTGAAGAGGCTTGGCCTGCCATACCCACCGAGGTTCAGCATGACGGCATGGTTCTACTTGATGTATGGAATCAGACGTACATAATCAGAATATCAGAATTAGAATATATATTGTACTGGAGGAAACCGATGAGGTGTCAGGGTCGAGATCGAACCCGCGACCTCCTGCGTACCAGGCAAGGGAGTTAACATCTCCTAGCCACCGCTGGTCACCGCACCAACTCTGCCCCCACACCCCCTCCGCCCCCGCACCCCACCGTCCCCTCCGCTCAGACTAAAGCGGAAGCCCTGGAGCACGTGTGGAGCATCTTGCAGGGCGTGGAGGAGGAGGAGCAGCAGCAGGAGGAGGAGGAGTTCAGGGGATTTGAGCTGAGGGAGGTGCACAAGGCCAGGATGGCGATGTTCAGGCTGGAGCGCAGAGCCACCGCCTGCAAGGAGGCCCTGAGGGTGGCGCTCCAGAGGATACGTGGAGGTGCGTAGCCTGCAGCAGTGATTTCTATTCACACCGCAACTCCACGCTCCCCTCTATTCTCACCGGAACTCCACGCTCCCCTCTATTCTCACCGGAACTCCACACTCCCCTCTATTCTCACCAGAACTCCACGCTCCCCTCTATTCTCACCAGAACTCCACGCTCCCCTCTATTCTCACCGGAACTCCACACTCCCCTCTATTCTCACCGGAACTCCACACTCCCCTCTATTCCCACCGGAACTCCACACTCCCCTCTATTCTCACTAGAACTCCACACTCCCCTCTATTCTCACCGGAACTCCACACTCCCCTCTATTCACACCGGAACTCCACGCTCCCCTCTATTCTCACCAGAACTCCGCAATCTTCTGTTACTGCTGATGGAATTCGCCACTGCTGTTGATGCTACTGCTACATGTGCTCCTGTCAGTGCTGCTGCTGGTACTGATGCAGCCTATAAACTAAACGATGTTTACACCATTGGAACCTCATTTGCCAGTAAAAAATATGATAATTGTTTTTTTACCCTTCTATCTGGCAACAAAACTGACACCTTTTTTACAAGGAGTCATGTTTGCATAGACCACAATACCTGCAGTTATAATGCAAATAAAAAAACATAACTCTGATAATGTGCACTGTCCTTGAAGTTGATTGGTCCACACCCGAGACAGCTTTCCTTAGAGCCTAGTCTCACATGGGTTGGACCAGATGACGCCAAAAGGCGCACAACTCAAAGACAATGCACCATCAGAGTATGAGAGCTCGGGGTAAGCATTTACACCATTGGAACCTCATTTGCCAGTAAAAGATATGATAATTGTTTTTTCACCCTTCTATCTGGCAACAAGGACAGTGCACATTATCAGAGTTATGTTTTTTGTTTGCATTATGACTGCAGGTATTGTGGTCTATGCAAACATGACTTCTTGTAAAAAAGGTGTCAGTTTTGTTGCCAGATAGAAGGGTAAATAAACAATTATCATAAACGATGTTTATTTTACCAGGGTAAGCCGCACTGAGCTGTGTAGCTGTTCTTCAGAAGCGACCTGGCTATCACAAATGAGAGTTCAACGAAGTGACTTGTCATCATCGTCATTGCGTGGACATTTTTATAGCAGCCAAATACTCTCAACGCGTGACGTTGATTCTAAATGTCGTGGGAAAAAATCGGAGGTCCCGGAGAAAAATCCACGCAACCATGAAAGTTTGCACAAACAAGGAATTTACTATGGCCGGAAGGTGCATACATTCAACATGTAGGAATAAGTGGTATACAGTCTAACTATACTAAAATTACAAAGTCTGACTAATACTAAGGGGCTAAAGTATGTAAAATTGTGAATAAGTGTACAATATAAAATGTAAACTAGCCGTAATATACAATCTAAAAATACAAAAATACAAATAGGGTAACATGTTGTAAACTATACAGTCGGGATGGAACCCACGACCTCCTGTAGACCATGCGAGTGAGTTAACATCTCGCCACGGAGGAGAGAGAGAGACACGCAGACTCCAAATATACAGCAGGCTTCGTCAGGGTCGGGATGGAACCCACGACCTCCCGTATACCAGGAGAGGTAGCCAACATCTCGCCGTGTTTGCCTGCAGGCTCCTCCGTGCCGCCGGCCTCCGCCCAGGCTGTGGCGGTGTCGCGCAGCGCTCGCTCTCGCTACGGCCTGCGTCCGCGCGAGAGGAAAGTTTACACCGAGGTGGAGGAGCCCCAGGACGACGACTTCTTCTGAGACCCCCTGCTCCCTCTCACTCTCTCTCTCACTTTCTCTCACTCTCTCTCTCAACTTCGCCTGCGCGCAAGCGAAGATGGCGGTGTACAGAACGAGGAAAAAGATGCTGGAGGGTGATACTGACGGCTGCTCTGTGCTTCCGGTGTTCAGAGGCCTGCTTAAGGCGCGGCTCCGGCTGGAGCACGCGTACCACACACACGTCGGTGATGTGCACGTATTTTTCGAACGCTGGGGAGCCGGAAAGGCCCTTTGCACCAGCGTGGATGGCACCCCCTCGTGTTCACTTTCTGAAATGCTCGCTCGTCACCGTGACGTGCGCGATGACACCACAACCACGTGACTTTTGTGTTGTGTGCGGTGCTCTCAGCACCACAGCACGTAGATTTGTAACCATTATGTAACGTTTGTTTTCTTTTCGGTTGCTGGTGACTGGTTTTCGTATTGGAGTCGCCTCCGGTGCTTTTTTGCTGTTGGTGGCAATAAAAGTAGTTCAAAAGTCAAAAGTCTCTCACTGTCACTTTCGCACTCTCTCTCACTTTCTCACACTCTCTCTCTCACACTGTCACTTTCTCACTCTCTCTCACACTGTCACTTTCTCACACTCTCACTGTCACTTTCTCACACTGTCACTTTCTCTCTCTCTCTCGGTGCATGCTGGGAAGAGGGTGTGTCTACCTGTGCTCCTGGAGAAACATTACCTGCCAGTGAGGGCCTAGTTTCATGTACGCATCCTAGCCCCACCTAACTTCGTTGTTTGCAGTTTCCTGCGACCTCTCTAAATCTCCGAGCACCATCGAGTGCTCATCTTCTCTCCTCCACCTCTGTGAGTGCCTCCAACAACACAGGGTCGTTCTGTCTCACTCTTCTTTATCTCTTCCTCCTCTCATCACACTCGTTTACTCGCCAGGCCTGCGGCCTACTCACAGCTCAGCACCCCATTACCTTTTCCTTCCCCCTCTCTTACATCCTTCCTATTCTTCTGCTTTACTGCAAACATAAAAATCGCTATTTTTTTCTCACCCCTCTCCTCTCTGCTCTGTTCTGAACCTCTCTCTGCACACTGCTGTTCCCTGCCCCCACAGCACCCGTCACGCCACGGGACGCTAGTGACAACACCTGTTCACTGACCCCCCTCTCTCCTGTCTCCACCCTGCGCCCCCCCCCCCCACTCTTATTTTATGCCATCTTCTTCTTGTCTTGTTCTCTCCTTTCATCCCTGCAGCTAACGAAGGTTATTTATTTGGTTATTGAACTATTTATTTATTTATTTCGGCAATGCCAAGCCATGCTGTTCCGGAGGTTCCTGGAACCCCCCAACACGGACTGTTCTGCTTCCCGCCACCTGAGATAAAGGTGGACGACGTGATAGAAGCTGCAGAACAGTTGTGGGGGTCGCTAGCCCCCGAGATCCCTCCCTCGATAATACTAACGGCCGGACTAACATCATCAATCGCCCCCCCGCTGCTAAGCGAACCGCCGCTAGGCTCCTCACCCAGGGTGTGGGAGCCGTCACCCGAGGATTCCCCTCCACCGCGGGTCCGCGTAGCAGGCATGGATAACCACGCACGCGCACACCCACACACAGCTCTGCACGGCACTCACCCAACCCTGACCACTCACGTTAGGATCGCGCACCTGTGTTACACACGTCGTGAACGTGCGCGCACACACGCATACAGCTCCACACGCGATACCCACTCCTGCGCCGCTCTGCGCCGTGCTGGCCGCCCACGTTACGATCGCGCACCTTGGGCACGCCGATTACGCACGCCGAGAGCTTACGCAAGTAACGAGCGCACGCAAGCGGGGCACACGCCGACACGACGACTCGTCCCCTCCCCCACTCGCGCGTGCACGTCAACACAAATATCGGACAAGGACGATTCTCCTCTCACACGGCTGCGTAGTCACGCCAACACACCAAAAGTGCTCTCCCCGGGCGTTAACGCACACACCTCCGTACCCGCACAATCGTACAGAGACCACGGCCTTTATGCGTACAACGACCACACACTCGCGAATGTAGTGCACGCTAATACCACGTTCCAAAAACACCCAACAACACGGTTTTGTTACTACGCTCGAGATTTTATTAGCCCTTGCTAACCAACCGAGCCACCCGTGTGTGTGTGCGGGACAGCAAGGCGCTTCTAACCCACACTCTGGTGCCGTGTAGCCCTATTCTATGCTGCGCTCTCTGCTAAACCGCTTTCCTACTCGTCCTTACCCCGAACTAACCCTCTCCTACGGATCCTACCCTCCGCTCTGAGGTGTTGTAAGGCGCGCAACACGATACCGTCTGTAGTCCTTGGTGACCTTGCGGCGCTCAGATCGTCCTGCAGACAATCTAGCGGCTCGCCCGATGACTCCTTCGTCGCTGACCCCGTGTCCAAACTCCAGAAGAAGAGAGTTCCCTACTGCCCCTGCGTTTTCTTTTAAACTATTCACATCAAAGGCTAGGCGCCCCCGTCCCGACCGCCTTGGTCTCTCGACCAATCCTGAGCCTAGGATTTCCCGCTCTTTTGCGATCCCGCCGGCCTTTGAACTTTCGACCAATCAGTCGTCCCGGGTCCTGATCCCAGCTATCTGCCTTGCTGACCCGTGTTTGTGTTTGTATGCGTTTCTAACTGCGGGGCTCTCTGAGCTCGCCATGGTCGTGCGATCTCAAATCCGCCCACGGCGCCGCAGTGTTACTTGGCCTGGGAAGGGTCCTGTCCAATTCCCTGGCCCTGAGAAACCGTGGGGTAACCCCCCTAGGGGGCCCTCGGGTGAAAACTCAGGGTAGGTGACCCGACCACGAGGCCCTACGTGGGTGCGGGTGCGTGTTTATGTGGGGGGGGTGATGGGGGGCAGTGCGGCGGTGGAAGCCGGGCGGCTCCCTGGCTCGGCCGAGCGGCCCCGTCGCTGTGGCACCACATAGCCCCCCGGGGTGCCAGTCCCCGTCCCGGGTTGACTGGAGCACCTCGCCTGGGTTGCCCCCACGAGGTATCGCCGCGGAGTCCGCGGGATTCGCCCGGCCCTTGTGGCTGGCCTCGGGGGTGGCGGCTCCGTCTCCTGGGGCTCCGGCGGTGGTCTCCTCCTCCATTCCAACGGCTCCCCTCGGTCTCTGGCACCTGCGGGCTGGGGAACAAACTCAGAGGCGGTGGGGTTTAAGGGTCGCCGTCCTCGTCGCCCCCGGCCCCGCCCGGGGCCCCTCGGAGCCCGGGGCTCCGTGGGGCCCATATACTGCGCGAGGCCCCCGGGCACGGGGGGTGGGGGGACCCCGGGGTTTCGGGGTACTTGGACGGCGGGGCTCCCCCACTCGGGGGCTGCTCGCCACGGCTTCAGTCGGCGGATGTTGACCACCATCTCCCGGCCCCTCTCTCCTCCCTGAATCAGCACCGTCCATGGTGAGATCTGCCGTCTCACAATCCAGGGTCCTCGCCAGTAGGTGGTCAGCTTCCCCACCTGTCCGGCACCGACGCGGGGAGTGTACAGCCACACCTCGGAGCCCGCAGTGTAGAAGGGGGGCTCCATACGGGGTCGGGCGCCCTGCTCTTGCCGCTGGTGCGCGGCCTCTCCGTGCGGGTAGGCTCGGCCCCTGGCCCATCGCAGGGTCTCCAGCAAGTGCTCCACGGGGTGGCTCCCTTCCTCCCGTTGCGGCGGAGGGACACCGAACAGCAGATCTGCGGGCAGGCGAGACTCGCGACCAAACATCATTAGGAACGGGGTCTGTCCTGTAGATGTGTGAACGGCGGTGGTGTAGGCGAACAGGGCATAGGGGAGGTGTTCGTCCCAGTCCTGTTGATTCGCGGCCGCCATGCGTTTAAGCTTCCCGGCCAGAGTCTGGTTCATCCTCTCTACCATCCCGTTCGCCTGGGGGTGATATGCCGTGGTTCGGTCCTTCTGGATCCCGAACTCTCGGCACAGCGCCTGGAATAGTTCGGCCTCGAATTCACTACCCTGGTCGGTAATGACTCGTTCGGGGATCCCGCACTTAAGTACGTAGTTTTCCACGAAGGCCCGGGCCACTACGAGGGCTGTTTTATCCGGGATAGCCACCGCCACGGGGTAGCGGGTGAAGTACTCCACCGCTACAAGAATATATCGGTTGCCCCGGTGGGATCGTGGAAAGGGCCCCTGCAGGTCGATTCCGACCAACTGATTCGTCCGACTGACTCGGAACGGCCTCAGGGGTACCTGGTACCTCGCCGGCTTTTGCCCACACTGCTGACAGGCCCGGCAGCCCTGTACCCAGGCGGCCACATCTTGCGCTAATTTAGGCCAGAGATACTGGCGACGCAGAGTCTCCCGGGTGCGCCGTTCCCCATCATGGCCCCCGAGCGGGTGGTCGTGTACCAGTCGTAGTAGTTGGGGTCGCACATGGGCGGGAACGCAGATGCACCCCGGCTGCCCAGCGTCGGCCAGTTCCCTCACCACCCCGTTTTCTACACACAACCGGGCATACAAACCGCTCCAGGGCCCTGGTAGTGCATCCTTCCTCTCTCGCAGTGCCGCCTCCACCGCCGCCAGATCCGGATCCCGCTGCTGGGTTTGTCGCAGCTGCTCGTCGTCCAAGCCCGGGAAGGCGCAGCCGACATCCTCTTGGATCCGCCCGGTTGGGGTGGGATGATCCGTCTGTCCCCGGGCTCCTTCTGCAGGGGTTCCTTCGGCGCACACTGCACTCTCTCTCGGGGGGGGGAGTTTAGTTTCCGCGCGCTCCTTGGGTTCTGCTGCCTGGCGGCAGCGTCCCCCCGTGAAGCACGGGCAGGCGTCTCCCTCCCTCGTCTCAGCGCGCACCGCGGGCCGTCTTGACAAGGCGTCCGCGTTCGCGTGTGTTCGCCCCGCTCGGTACTCGATCTGCAGGTTGTACTCCTGCAGCTGCGCCAGCCATCGAGCCATCTGCCCCCGCGGTTCCTTGAATGTAAGGAGGAACTGCAGTGCATAATGATCGGTGCGCACACGACATTTCCTGCCGTACAAGTACGGTCGGAACTGTTTACACGCGAAAATTACAGCATACAGTTCCTGACGGGTTACACAATAGTTCAGTTCGGCCCCGCTCAGGGTCCGACTGGCGTACGCGATGACCCGCTCCGTCCCACCCTGCACTTGCGACAGCACCGCGCCCAGCCCACTGCTGCAGGCGTCAGTGTCCAAAATAAAATCGGTGGTGAAATCTGGGAAAGCCAAGGTGGGGGTGTGGGTGAGGTGGTCTTTGAGTGTGGTGAAAGCCGTCTGGCAGGCCTCCGACCACTGATAGGGGTTCTTAGGGGAGGTGAGTTGGGTGAGGGGGCGTGCAATCTCACTGAATCCCTTTACAAATCGACGGTAATAAGTGGCGAGTCCCAAGAATGACCTGATCTCCGTCAGGTTCCTCGGCCGCGGCCAATCCACTACGGCACGCACCTTCTCGGGATCGGTGCTCACCCCTGCCTCGCTGACTCGGTGTCCGAGGTACCCCACCTCGCGTTGCGCAATGTAACACTTACGTGGCTTGAGCTTGAGATGGGCTGCTCGCAGTCGCTGGAATACTTCCCGCAGCCTGGACCAGTGTTCGGACAGCGACCTACTGAACACTATTACGTCGTCCAGGTAAATCAGGCACTGTTCCCACTGCAAGCCCCGCATCACCAACTCCATCAACCGCTGGAACGTCGCGGGCGCGTTAGTGAGTCCGAACGGCAACACTCGAAACTCAAACAGGCCCATCGGGGTGGTGAATGCTGTTTTTGGCCGATCCTCCTCCGTCATCTCCACCTGCCAGTAACCGGACGCCAGATCGAGGGTGGAAAAATACCGCGCTCCTGCGAGACTGTCGAAGGTGTCGTCGATGCGTGGGATGGGAAAAGCGTCGCCGAGGGTGACTGCGTTCAATTTTCGGTAATCAACGCAGAACCGAGTCGATCCGTCCTTTTTCGTTACCAGTACCACCGGGGCAGACCAAGGGCTCGCGGAGGGCTGGATTATGTTATCGCGTAGCATATCCGTGACTGCCTCTTTGATCTGGGTCCGTTCAGGCGCGCCCACTCGGTATGCGGGGAGTTTGATGGGTCGGGCTGCACCTGTGTCAATTTGGTGCTTGACCAGGTCGGTCCGGCCCACGTCCGAATCGTGCTCACTGAACACGTCGGCGTACTCCCGCAATAACCCGCGCAGCTGATCGGCCTCCCCCTTAGGTAAGGCTGCCCAAGGCACATGTAACGCATCCTGCAGGGGAACAATCTCGGCTCGGGGGGTCGGGCCGACCCGCCAGGCCAGATCCTGGCTGTCCTCGGGGCGGCCAGGGTCCTCCGCCCAGAGTGCGAACACCGAGTCGTTCGAGTGGCGAGCGTGCAGGGGGTGTACGGTGGCTACCGGGGTGCGTCGTCGTATCATTGCCGGGGTACTGTGTGGGTTAAACACACGTATAAACAGCCGGCCCCCATCTGCGTTTACCAGTGTGGCTGACCCTACCACCCCGTATCGCGATGCCAACTCCGCGTGAGGAGTCAGCATTACCTCGCCCGATGGTCGGTGGGTTGGGTCGGTGGAGAGGGTTGCCACTGGCACCAGCATCTCGGCGAGAGGCCCGATGGTGACGGCCGACACCAGCGTAGCGGCCACGGGTGTGAAGCGTGGGCGATTCGGCTCCTGTCCTAGGAACGGAATCCGCTCCCCGCTGCCCTCCACCGTAGCGCATCGTTGCCGGGGCTGTACGTTAAGTCCCAACTTTTCCAGGAGGTCCGTTCCTGCAATGCACTCGTGGCACAACACACTCGAAACGTAGAATTCCTGTGTGCACACCTGGTTTCCTAGACGGACCTCGAGGGAGACCTTCCCTAGCAACCCCATCCCGGCTCCGCTTGCCGTGTGCAGCGCGCGATCCGGGGCCTGCAGGCAGCCCACGTCCACCCCGAGCATGCTGCAGTGCGCGGCGCTCATGAGAGAGGCCACGGCGCCCGTGTCCAACAGGATCCGGGTGCGCTGCCCGTTCACCTGGCCTTCCACCAGCGACGTGGCTCCCGTTATCCCTGCCACCAGCTCCCGCAGCCAATCGCCCGAGGTCCCTGCGCCCTTGGGTGTTGTCGTTGTAACCTGTTTATGGATCACTCGCTCGCCATTATTATTACAGCTGGTTTGGGTCGGGTCCACGTCGATTTCATCCCCCGGTGGTCCCCTCTCTAGGGGGGGCTTAGTGTTTGACCTATGCATCGGCCTCGCACGGGCGAGCTGAGGGCAGTCCCTCATGAGATGCCCTCGACGGTCGCACACATAACACGTCCTGGGAGGAGTGGCGGCTCTGTGGCGAACTTTCTGCCCACTCCCTCCTCCCCCCGTGCGCTGTTGCTCATACTCTGCTTCTAGTCGGGCTATCCTTCCAGTTAGCCCTCCTACCGCGGAGTCTAGGTCCCCCATTTCGGATCGGATGGTCTCAACGGAGGATTGCACCTGGGTTACCTGGCCGGCTATATCTCCCATGCCGGTCTGTAACCCAGCTACCCAACCCGGGGTTGTCTCGCGGGACACTGGAGGTTCTCTTTCCCGGCCCCTTACCGTCCTCGCGAGCTCCTGTTCCTCCTCCTCGTCTTCCGAGAGCAGGCTCGCAATGGCGCGCTCTCGTCCCAGCCCCCGGAGCTGCGCGCGTTCGCTGTGAATTCTTTCACACTTACGTGCGCGCTCGACAAGGGTGTTAAAGGGAAGACGTGGGCAGCTCATGTCTGGCTGCCACCACGCCGTGCGAGACAGGTACCGCTGGATTTTCTCGGCAGCCAGTTCCTCAATAACCTCAGTTGCGTACCCCGGGCGTGCGATCTTTGTTAACTCGCGCACATCCTCGGCGTAATCACGGAGATCTTCGCCAGGTTGGCGACGGCGCGCCTCTAAGGCCGATTTTGCTTCCTCCTCGTCCCGTGTGCCAAAACGCTGATCGAGTCGGCGCATCAGCTCCTCTAGCTGTGTCTGTGCGCTCGCGGGTAACGCTTCTACAAAATCGGCTGCCCGCCCATCAAGATTCATATTAAGTTGACGTACTGCCTGCGCGTCCGTCCATCCATTAATTTCCTTGGCCCCTAAGAGATTGCGGGCGAATGCCTTCCACGAAGGGGCCCCCCGGCCGGTAAATATCAGTCTTATTTTAGCGTGAGGTAACGCGGGGGTCCGTACCGCTTCCGACACCAATTTGTGGGGGTCGCTAGCCCCCGAGATCCCTCCCTCGATAATACTAACGGCCGGACTAACATCATCAATCGCCCCCCCGCTGCTAAGCGAACCGCCGCTAGGCTCCTCACCCAGGGTGTGGGAGCCGTCACCCGAGGATTCCCCTCCACCGCGGGTCCGCGTAGCAGGCATGGATAACCACGCACGCGCACACCCACACACAGCTCTGCACGGCACTCACCCAACCCTGACCACTCACGTTAGGATCGCGCACCTGTGTTACACACGTCGTGAACGTGCGCGCACACACGCATACAGCTCCACACGCGATACCCACTCCTGCGCCGCTCTGCGCCGCGCTGGCCGCCCACGTTACGATCGCGCACCTTGGGCACGCCGATTACGCACGCCGAGAGCTTACGCAAGTAACGAGCGCACGCAAGCGGGGCACACGCCGACACGACGACTCGTCCCCTCCCCCACTCGCGCGTGCACGTCAACACAAATATCGGACAAGGACGATTCTCCTCTCACACGGCTGCGTAGTCACGCCAACACACCAAAAGTGCTCTCCCCGGGCGTTAACGCACACACCTCCGTACCCGCACAATCGTACAGAGACCACGGCCTTTATGCGTACAACGACCACACACTCGCGAATGTAGTGCACGCTAATACCACGTTCCAAAAACACCCAACAACACGGTTTTGTTACTACGCTCGAGATTTTATTAGCCCTTGCTAACCAACCGAGCCACCCGTGTGTGTGTGCGGGACAGCAAGGCGCTTCTAACCCACACTCTGGTGCCGTGTAGCCCTATTCTATGCTGCGCTCTCTGCTAAACCGCTTTCCTACTCGTCCTTACCCCGAACTAACCCTCTCCTACGGATCCTACCCTCCGCTCTGAGGTGTTGTAAGGCGCGCAACACGATACCGTCTGTAGTCCTTGGTGACCTTGCGGCGCTCAGATCGTCCTGCAGACAATCTAGCGGCTCGCCCGATGACTCCTTCGTCGCTGACCCCGTGTCCAAACTCCAGAAGAAGAGAGTTCCCTACTGCCCCTGCGTTTTCTTTTAAACTATTCACATCAAAGGCTAGGCGCCCCCGTCCCGACCGCCTTGGTCTCTCGACCAATCCTGAGCCTAGGATTTCCCGCTCTTTTGCGATCCCGCCGGCCTTTGAACTTTCGACCAATCAGTCGTCCCGGGTCCTGATCCCAGCTATCTGCCTTGCTGACCCGTGTTTGTGTTTGTATGCGTTTCTAACTGCGGGGCTCTCTGAGCTCGCCATGGTCGTGCGATCTCAAATCCGCCCACGGCGCCGCAGTGTTACTTGGCCTGGGAAGGGTCCTGTCCAATTCCCTGGCCCTGAGAAACCGTGGGGTAACCCCCCTAGGGGGCCCTCGGGTGAAAACTCAGGGTAGGTGACCCGACCACGAGGCCCTACGTGGGTGCGGGTGCGTGTTTATGTGGGGGGGGGTGATGGGGGGCAGTGCGGCGGTGGAAGCCGGGCGGCTCCCTGGCTCGGCCGAGCGGCCCCGTCGCTGTGGCACCACACAGTGTGTGGGGAAGCGGAACGTCATCGCTGCGGCTCCCATGAACCGTGGCTACGTGGTCCTCTTCACCAACGCGGAGATGGTGGCACGTGTCATCGCCACGGGGCTCACCTTCAGGGGGGAGATATTTGTGCAATAGACACACCTCTCCTCCCCCGCGTGAAAAGTGCTCATCTCCAACGCACCACCTTTCCTCAAAACTGCCGACCTACAACGAGATTTTGAGCGGTTCGGCAAAGTTGTGTCCCGAAGAATTCTGCTGCCCTTGTGCACACGGGACACAGAAATGGCGCACGTCTTGTCATTTAAGAGACAAACATTCATGATTTTAAACGGCAACAACACGGAACTCAACGTGAACTTTAAGTACACTGCGGAAGAATACACCTACACCGTGTACGTGTCCACCGCGTTGCCACGCTGCTATGTGTGCGGTGGCTTCGGCCATGCCCGTGCAAACTGCACGGGGAAACCAAAAGGGAAAAACATGCAGCCTGCAGTAAACGCCACGCAACAGCAGCAGCAGCGCCAGCAGCAACAGCAGCAGCGCCAGCAGCAACAGCAGCCACAACAGCCTCAGCAGCGCCGGCAAAAGCAGCTACAGCAGCAGTCGCCGCAGCCCGCGCAGCAGCAGCAGCAGCAGCAACTGCAACAGCAGGAGCAGCAGCAGCCGCAGCAGCAACCGCAGAAGGAGCAGCCGCAGCAGCCGCAGCTGCCACAGCCACAGCAGCAGCAGCCACCACTGCACGAGTGCCAGCTGTTGCAACAGCAGGACGCTGAAGCGGCGGCCAGTTGCACAAAGCCGCCCACCGACAACGAGGATGCTGAGGGCTTCACCCTTGTCACCTCCCGCAAGCGCAGGGTAAAGCCCGCCCTCGGCGGAGGAGGCCACGCGGCCCCTAACCCTAATCGCGCGGCCACCGCCGATCACGAGCCCTACCCAAAACTCGCAGAGCAGGACGACCAACCGCCCCCCTCGAGCGCCATCCCAGACGCCGTTGCAGGGGGTCAATATGAAGACATGCTCGATGATGACCCGCCTGAGGACAGCACGGTGGGACAAGGGCCGCCAACACCCCCGCCGAACGCCGCCACAGCATCCTCAGAGCAAGAGGATGCACCAGACGGTGCGGCGCCTGAAGGCGCCACACTGCGGGAAGGCGAGGAAGGCCGGCTCACCTCACCCGAAGGAAGGGCAAAAGACCCTCCACTACCAGAGGACAGCCACCCTCTTCCTAATGAGGCCCTGCCATCGCCAACGGCAAACGAGGCCTCTGCCGAGTCAGAGTATGACGAGCTGGAGAACTCGGACGACGAGGTGTCAGAGACCGAAGGAGAAGACACCATGAGTGATTCCAGCTGCTCACAAGTCAACAGCAAGTTCGATTGCACACCTGGGGGCATCCAAAAATTCCTCGAGAAAACTTTCAGGAAGCGTAAAGTTAAGGTCGGGGCCCATTTCACTGACCCCGCCGCTTTCCTCACAACGTCCCAACAAACTTGCCGTAACAGCGAGAGTTTGGGTTTCTCAGCTCAGGAATGCTACCGGCTAAAAGCGTTCATGCGCAAGGCGAAGAAGGAGCTTATTTCTGCCCAGAAGTAACCCAACCCCCCGCAACTACTGTTAACACTACCACCATCACCACCACAAAACTACATGATGGCTTCAGCTATTAAGGCTGCTAGTCTGAACTGTAACAGCGCTCGCAGTGACAAGAGGTGGACCAGATCTGCCGCTTGGTCAGGGAACACAAAGCAGATGTGACTCTCCTCCAGGAAACCCACCTCGACGCCACTCTGGAGGCCCAACGCCAGCCTTTCCTAGGGGGCCGGGCTTTCTTCAGCCATGCCGAGGACAACCTCGCCGGCGTGGCAATTGTGCTCAGTTCGTGGTTTGCACCAGAGAATGTCTCCTTCAAAGAAATCGTCAAAGGTCACTTGATTTCTGTGGAATTCGTCCTGAATAAATCTAGCCTCAGGTGCTTTAACGTGTACTCGCCGAGCAAGGCCCCCGAGAGGAAGCTCTTCTTCGGCGCTCTGCGGGACGCACTCGCGACAGACGACGTGGACGACGTGCTCACCGTCGTGGGGGGAGACTTTAACTGCACCCTCGACCCGGCTCTCGACCGCAACACTGCCGAACCTCACCCTGAATCCGCACGGCCGCTAGCCGACCTCGTGCGGAGACTGGATCTGCGTGACGTGTGGCGACTACAGCATCCAGCCCAGCGGCAGTACTCCTGGTGCCGCTGCGGCTCGCAAGGCAGGATAAGCCTTGCCAGGCTCGACCGACTGTACGTCAACGCCAGCAGCGTTAACCTGCTCGGGGACAGCAAAATCGTACCCTCCGGTTTTTCAGATCACCACCTGGTCTCTGTGCTGCTGCGAATTCCCAGAGCGGAGCAGCACAGCGCCTACTGGAGACTCAACGTACAGCTGCTTGATGACACCGACTTCAGATAAACCTTCAAAGCCTTTTGGGCTCAGTGGCTGCCTGCCAAAGGAAGTTTCAGCTCCCACCAGTTATGGTGGGACAACACAAAGGCACAGGTCAGGGTTCTCTGTCAGCAGTTCATGAGCCAGCATGCCGCCGCCAAGAATGAGGTGGCGCGCCAACTGCAAAACGAGCTGCTGGCACTCGAGGCAGAGCTGAGCTCATCCCACGACACGCAGCTGGGTGAGACGCTACTGGAGAAGCAGTGGCTTTTCCGGTCCATCACAGACGAGCAGGCACATCGTGCTTTTGTGCACAAAAAGATGCAGCACCTGTCGCAGATGGACTCTCCCTCTAAATTTTTCTTCCGCTTAAACAAAACACCGGCCAACACCACAAAAATTTCCAGTTTGCGAACCCCAGATGGACAAACAGCAACATCTGAGAGCGAGATCGCCAAGACCGCCAGGGATTTCTACTCTCAACTTTTTGCCGCCGAAACCATACACGACGAGGCTGTCCGGGAGTTACTGGACGGGGGCCCTACCTTAGGAGTCCCCGAGCGGGATCGTCTGGACAGCCCCGTCACCCTGCAGGAGCTCCACACCGCTGTGAAAGGGCTCGCAGCTGGTAAAGCCCCGGGGATTGACGGCCTGCCGGCTGAATTTTATGCGGCCTTCTGGGATGAGCTTGGCCCTCCACTACTACAACTGTTGACTGAGAGCCTGCAGAAGGGTGAACTCCCACAGAGCTGCAGGAGAGCGGTGGTCTCCCTGCTACCTAAGAAGGGGGACCTGCGGCTCGTTGAGAATTGGCGACCCATCTCCCTCTTGTGCGCCGACTACAAAATCTTCTCCAAGGTACTGGCAAACCGTCTCAAGACAGTGCTAGGTCAGCTGATCCTGCCGGAACAGTCGTATTGCATCCCCGGCCGGTGCATATACGACAACATCGGTACGGTCAGAGACATAATCTCCCTTGCAGAAGCGCACAACATGGACTTAGGCCTCCTCTTCTTGGCTTTGGTCAGGCCTTCATCTCGCATGTCAGGCTCCTGTACACAGGCACGTCCAGCCTGTTGAAGATAAACCAGCGGCTCGGCGCCCCTTTCCCTGTGACGAGGGGGGTCAGACAGGGATGCCCCCTCTCGGGGCTGCTGTACACCCTGTCCATTGAGTCACTGCTACGCCACCTGAGACGAAATCTGTCTGGCTTCAAAGTCCCGGGACCTGAGAACACAGTCGTCAAACTCTCGGCTTACGCAGACGACATATGCGTCGTCCTCAACGGCGCACATGACGTATCCACGCTCTGCCAGGCGGTTGCAGTGTACGAGAGGGCCTCCTCCGCCAGGGTCAACTGGCCCAAGTGCGAGGCCCTGTGTTTAGGGCCGCAAGGCGGCATTCGCTCTGTGCTACTCCCAGGAGGAGTCATTTGGCGGGACGATGGAGTCAAGTACCTGGGGATTTACCTGGGGAAACCACATGTTGCTCTGAACAACTGGACCGAGCTAGCCGACACAATCGAAGCTAAATTACTGACATGGGCACGCCTCGCGCCGCAGATGTCATTCAGGGGACGAGTGCTTGTCGCTAACACCCTGGCTGCATCCGTGCTGTGGCACAAGGCCAAGGCCCTCCAGCCTCCTGCTTGGCTACTCGCCAGAGTCAACCGCTCACTCGCTCACTTCGTCTGGCACGGGAAGCACTGGCTCAGGCCGGGCGTTCTCTGCCTGCCGGTGAGCGAGGGCGGCCAGGGTCTGGTGGACGTCACCGCCAGGATCATGAGTTTCAGGCTCATGGCTGTCAGACGGCTGCTGTACGACCGAGAGGATCTACCCTGGAAGTCGCCGGCCCTCGCCCTGCTGAGAAATGCAGGGGGGTGCCTGGGGTACGGAAAGGAGCCTTTCCTGATGGACCTGAGCCTGGTCGACTACACGAGGCTGCCAAGTTATCACCAGAGCCTCTTGGACGCGTGGCGGAGCCTCGAGTGGAGCAGAACACGCGCGCCCTACGACCTCGCGCAGTTCCTGAACGAGCCCTTGTTCTGCTCGCTGGGGAGAAGCTGCTGCGTGACGTACTCCACGCCATGAAGGAGCTGCGCCTTAAGCTGGAAGCACCCGGGGATGGTGGCGGCCCCCCCCCCCACCCTCCTCTTTCCCAGAGTTATGTTTTTCCTGCGCCAAGCCCCATGGTCACAGCGACTCCGGCAAGCTCCTGAAGCTCCGAAGCTGCAGCAACGTGCCCCTCAAGAGTGCCCCAAACACAGCGCTCTACACGTGCTGCGTAAAGGCGATGCATTCCCGGGACCTGGCCGACCTACCGGACACAAAATGGAGAGACCATTTCTCTCCCCTCATTGCAGCCGCCCCTCAGTGGAAACTAATGTACAAGTCTCCCGTAGCCAAACGCTGCGGTGACCTCCAGTGGAGGTTGGCACACTGCACGTTGCCATCGGCCGTGTGGCTCAGCCGAATCTCGCCAGGGGTAACAGACTTGTGCATTTCCTGTGGTGCCAGGGAGGATCTGCCCCACCAATACTTACACTGCCAGCGGCTCAAGCCAATGTTCCGCCTTTTGGGGGACATCTTCAGGAAACTGAGGGTGCCCTTCTACAACAGCAGCTTCGTATATGGAGTGCCTTACCTGGCAAACAAGCGCCATGACCTCGCCAACTTCGCCTGCGCGCAAGCGAAGATGGCGGTGTACAGAACGAGGAAAAAGATGCTGGAGGGTGATACTGACGGCTGCTCTGTGCTTCCAGTGTTCAGAGGCCTGCTTAAGGCGCGGCTCCCGGCTGGAGCACGCGTACCACACACACGTTGGTGATGTGCACGTATTCTTTGAACGCTGGGGAGCCGGAAAGGCCCTCTGCACCAGCGTGGACGGCACCCTCGTGTTCACTGTGGTGCCACAGCGACGGGGCCGCTCGG
This sequence comes from Lampetra fluviatilis, assembly GCF_964198595.1. NCBI lineage: Eukaryota > Metazoa > Chordata > Hyperoartia > Petromyzontiformes > Petromyzontidae > Lampetra > Lampetra fluviatilis. Next base: position 3,477,825 of record NC_136322.1, on the reverse strand, counting down.
CCGAGCCAGGGAGCCGCCCGGCTTCCACCGCCGCACTGCCCCCCATCACCCCCCCCACATAAACACGCACCCGCACCCACGTAGGGCCTCGTGGTCGGGTCACCTACCCTGAGTTTTCACCCGAGGGCCCCCTAGGGGGGTTACCCCACGGTTTCTCAGGGCCAGGGAATTGGACAGGACCCTTCCCAGGCCAAGTAACACTGCGGCGCCGTGGGCGGATTTGAGATCGCACGACCACGGCGAGCTCAGAGAGCCCCGCAGTTAGAAACGCATACAAACACAAACACGGGTCAGCAAGGCAGATAGCTGGGATCAGGACCCGGGACGACTGATATGGGTCGAAAGTTCAAAGGCCGGCGGGATCGCAAAAGAGCGGGAAATCCTAGGCTCAGGATTGGTCGAGAGACCAAGGCGGTCGGGACGGGGGCGCCTAGCCTTTGATGTGAATAGTTTAAAGGAAAACGCAGGGGCAGTAGGGAACTCTCTTCTTCTGGAGTTTGGACACGGGGTCGGCGACGAAGGAGTCATCGGGCGAGCCGCTAGATTGTCTGCAGGACGATCTGAGCGCCGCAAGGTCACCAAGGACTACAGACGGTATCGTGTTGCGCGCCTTACAACACCTCAGAGCGGAGGGTAGGATCCGTAGGAGAGGGTTAGTTCGGGGTAAGGACGAGTAGGAAAGCGGTTTAGCAGAGAGCGCAGCATAGAATAGGGCTACACGGCACCAGAGTGTGGGTTAGAAGCGCCTTGCTGTCCCGCACACACACACGGGTGGCTCGGTTGGTTAGCAAGGGCTAATAAAATCTCGAGCGTAGTAACAAAACCGTGTTGTTGGGTGTTTTTGGAACGTGGTATTAGCGTGCATTGCATTCGCGAGTGTGTGGTCGTTGTACGCATAAAGGCCGTGGTCTCTGTACGATTGTGCGGGTACGGAGGTGTGTGCGTTAACGCCCGGGGAGAGCACTTTTGGTGTGTTGGCGTGACTACGCAGCCGTGTGAGAGGAGAATCGTCCTTGTACGATATTTGTGTTGACGTGCACGCGCGAGTGGGGGAGGGGACGAGTCGTCGTGTCGGCGTGTGCCCCGCTTGCGTGCGCTCGTTACTTGCGTAAGCTCTCGGCGTGCGTAATCGGCGTGCCCAAGGTGCGCGATCGTAACGTGGGCGGCCAGCGCGGCGCAGAGCGGCGCAGGAGTGGGTATCGCGTGTGGAGCTGTATGCGTGTGTGCGCACACGTTCACGACGTGTGTAACACAGGTGCGCGATCCTAACGTGAGTGGTCAGGGTTGGGTGAGTGCCGTGCAGAGCTGTGTGTGGGTGTGCGCGTGCGTGGTTATCCATGCCTGCTACGCGGACCCGCGGTGGAGGGGAATCCTCGGGTGACGGCTCCCACACCCTGGGTAAGGAGCCTAGCGGCGGTTCGCTTAGCAGCGGGGGGGCGATTGATGATGTTAGTCCGGCCGTTAGTATTATCGAGGGAGGGATCTCGGGGGCTAGCGACCCCCACATCACCTTCTAAAGCGCTCGCTCGTCACCGTGGCGTGCGCGATGACACCACAACCACGTGACTTTTTTCTTTTGTGTTGTGTGCAGTGCTTTCAGCACTACAGCACGTGGATTTGTAACGATATGTAACGTTTGTTTTCTTTCGTTTGCTGGTGACTGTATTTCATATTGAAATCGCCTCCGGTGCTTTTGCTACTGGCGGCAATAAAAGTTGTTTAAAAGTCAAAAAAGTCTGACACTGTCACTTTCTCACACTCTCTTAGGGGCCGTCCATTAATGGTGTCACACGATTTTGGACCCCCCCCCCCCATCGTCACACGGCATCACAAAAAGTCAGACCCCCCCTTAAATGTGATGTCACAAAGCTCTGCACCCCACCCAAAAGAACATTTAATTTGCTTCAAATCGCTTGAAACTATTGTCATCATAGTGCGTATTTAATGGGGCGCTGCACTCTGATGTTGTAGGAGGAAACATTTATTAAAAAGTCTATTTAATTAAGTAGAACGTGTTGTTTATATTTATTTAAAGTTGCGCATTTTGATGTGACGTCACATTTCTCAACCTCCCCCCCCCTCGTCACACATCGTCACAAATGTCTGACCCCCCCCCCTCCCAGGTGCGTGACGTCATTTATGGACGGCCCCTTACTCTAACTTTCTCACACTCTCTCTCACACAGTCACTTTCTCACACTCTCTCTTTCTCAATATGTGACACTCTCCCTTTCTCACACTCTCACCTATCTCTCTCTATTGCTCCCACGCTCTCACTCGATATATTCCACTTGCTCCCTCTCACTCTCTCCCCCTTTCTCTCCCTCTCACTTGCTCCCTTTCTCGTACTCTCACTTACCTCTCTCTCTTTTGCTCCCTCACTCAGGGATGCAGGGAGGGAGCAGGGAGGGTGACAGGGATTACATCTCCGATGAGCGAGCTAAAGAAGTTCCCCATGCAGAGAGGGAAGGGAGGGAGGCATCTGTCTGGAGCGCTCCTCACCCTCTCACTCTCTCACACTGCCACTGCTGCTGCTGTTGCTACTGCGTTTCACCCTCCTCCCGCTGCTGCTGTGGCTCTCAGTCTGCGAGCTGTGCAGGGATTTCTACCTGGGGGAGTGCTCCGTGCACGGCCCGCCAGAGTTCATCGCGGACGCGGCCGTGGCCCCGGGAGTGGCCAACAGGGCCCGGCTCAGCCTGCCCCAGGGCCTCACCGTCGGCGCCTCCTCCATCGCCGGCGCCGGCCTCGGGGTGTGGAGCAACAGGAAGAAGCTGCCCAAGGAGGTGATGTTTGGGCCCTACCAGGGAGAGGTGTCTGAGGAGAACCCCATGAGCGAGTACTGCTGGCTGGTGAGCTGCTGCTGCTGCTGCCACTGCCACTGCTGCAGCCTCCTCCTATTCCTACATCATCATCGTGTGTGTGGAGAGGAAGCTCGTGAAGGAGATACAGAGAAACTCATAGCTTCACACAGTCACCCACAGACTCAGGCAGAGACCCAGAGACTCGCACAGAGAGACCCATATACTCACACAGAGGCTCAGGGAATCGCACAGAGAGATCCACAGTCTCACACAGAGACCCATAGATTCGCACAGATACCTTAGAGACTCGCACAGAGACCCAGAGCCCCACACAGAGACCCATAGATTCGTACAGAGACCTAGAGACTCACCCAAAGAATTTCAGAGAGACCCCCAGAATCACAGAGAGACCCAAAAATTAACGTAATTATAATTTCAACTTGTAACACACAGCAAAAACGGTGGTCACCGCATGGCGCGGCGCTTTCAGATGCACTTTTGCAGCCGTCTGGAAGGCTCTTCCTTCCAATGCTAGGAAGCATCTGGGAGCTATGCACTTTTAAATCTTGTAGATTGAAAATGCATTTCTTTAGAACTGCTTTTAGTGTTTAGTTTGTTGTCCTTCCCCCGCACCTCCGATCAGCACGGTTGGCTACGTACGGTACGAAAGAAGTTCAACTTACATTCCAACTCACATTAATTATCCGTGGATCTGCTCGTGTGCTTATGTGTGTTTCAGATTTACAAAAACAAAAAGGATCGTGAATATGTTGATGCTCAGGATGAATCTAAATCAAACTGGATGAGGTGATTTTTGTCTTAAGGACCACTACACAGAGATCAGAACCACTACACAGAGACCAGAACCACTACACACAGAGACCAGAACCACCACACACAGAGACCAGAACCACTACACACAGAGACCAGAACCACCACACACAGAGACCAGAACCACTACACACAGAGACCAGAACCACTACACACAGAGACCAGAACCACTACACACAGAGACCAGAACCACCACACACAGAGACCAGAACCACTACACACAGAGACCAGAACCACTACACACAGAGACCAGAACTACCACACACAGAGACCAGAACCACCACACACAGAGACCAGAACCACTACACACAGAGACCAGAACCACCACACACAGAGACCAGAACCACCACACACAGAGACCAGAACCACTACACACAGAGACCAGAACCACCACACACAGAGACCAGAACCACTACACACAGAGACCAGAACCACCACACACAGAGACCAGAACCACTACACACAGAGACCAGAACCACCACACACAGAGACCAGAACCACTACACAGAGACAAGAACCACCACACACAGAGACCAGAACCACCACACACAGAGACCAGAACCACCACACACAGAGACCAGAACCACTACACACAGAGACCAGAACCACCACACACAGAGACCAGAACCACTACACACAGAGACCAGAACCACCACACACAGAGACCAGAACCACCACACACAGAGACCAGAACCACTACACACAGAGACCAGAACCACCACACACAGAGACCAGAACCACTACACACAGAGACCAGAACCACTACACACAGAGACAAGAACCACTACACACAGAGACCAGAACCACTACACACAGAGACCCGAACCACTACACACAGAGACAAGAACCACTACACACAGAGACCAGAACCACTACACACAGAGACCAGAACCACTACACACAGAGACCAGAACCACCACACAGAGAGACCAGAACCACTACACACAGAGACCAGAACCACTACACACAGAGACCAGACCCACTACACACAGAGACCAGAACCGCCACACACAGAGACAAGAACCACAACACACAGAGACCAAAACCACCACACACAGAAACCAGAACCACCACACACAGAGACCACGACCACTACACACAGAGACCAGAACCACTACACACAGAGACCAGAACCACTACACACAGAGACCTGAACAACTACACACAGAGACCAGAACCACTACACACAGAGACCAGATCCACCACACACAGAGACCAGAACCACCACACACAGAGACCAGAACCACCACACACAGAGACCAGAACCACCACACACAGAGACCAACCCTGGGCCTCCCCTTGGTCGACTCTGCATCAAATGAGCACCCGGTACGGAGCGTGGTTCCAGCCACACCACCCCCACGTAGCGCCCAGTGCCGGCCCTTAATAGGCGCTCGCTAACGGCGCCCACCCCGCCCCCGCGTCTGCCCGCGCAGGTTCGTCAACTGCGCGAGGAATGAGCAGGAGCAGAACCTGGTGGCCTTCCAGCACCGGGGGCAGATTTACTACCGCACGTTCCGTGCCGTGGGGCCCGGCTCTGAGCTGCTGGTCTGGTACGGCGAGGAGTTCGCCCAGGAGCTGGGTATCGCCTGCGAGGCCGGGCCCTCGCGACGCCGCAGCAGCAGCAGCAACGAGATGGCTCCCAGGGCCACCGCCAGAGACCTGCAGCCCGTGCAGCCTCCACCAAGCGAGGAACACTGTGAGCACCGCTCACCAGAGACTCGCCACTGCTCACCAGACTATAGCCACCACTCACCAGAGATGATAGCCACTACTCACCAGAGATGATAGCCACCACTCACCAAAGATAGAAGCCACTGCTCACCAGAGATGATAGCCACCACTCACCAAAGATGGGAGCCACCACTCACCAGAGACAATAGCCAACACTCACCAGAGATGATAGCCTCCACTCACCAGAGATGATAGCCACCACTCACCAGAGATGATAGCCACCACTCACCAGAGATGATAGCCACCACTCACCAGAGATGACAGCCACCGTTCACCAGAGATGATAACCTCCACTCACCAGATATGACAGCCACCACTCACCAGAGATGATAGCCACCGCTCACCAGAGATGACAGCCACCGTTCACCAGAGATGATAGCCTCCACTCACCAGAGATGATAGCCACCACTCACCAGAGATGATAGCCACCACTCACCAGAGATGATAGCCACCACTCACCAGAGATGACAGCCACCGTTCACCAGAGATGATAGCCTCCACTCACCAGATATGACAGCCACCACTCACCAGAGATGATAGCCACCGCTCACCAGAGATGACAGCCACCGTTCACCAGAGATGATAGCCTCCACTCACCAGAGATGATAGCCACCACTCACCAGAGATGATAGCCACCACTCACAACAGATGATAGCCACCACTCACCAGAAATGATAGCCACCACTCACCAGAGATGATAGGCACCACCCACACTGATAAGGTGCAAATGAGTAACTGGTGTGGTGTGTAGTAGTAAACATCGCCACTGGGGAGACAAATGCGGCCATGTGTGGTGCTGGCCACCCTCCCACTCATGTGCCATGCTGGCTTTCATACAGTGAGGGAAAAAAGGATTTGATCCCTTGCTGATTTTGTACGTTTGCCCACTGACAAAGAAATTATCAGTCTATAATTTTAATGGTAGGTTTATTTGAACAGTGAGAGACAGAATAACAACAACAAAAAATCCAGAAAAACGCATGTCAAAAATGTTATAAATTGATTTGCATTTTTTAAAATCAGCAGGGGATCAAATACTTTTTTCCCTCACTGTAGGTGCCCGATAACAGCACTTGTCCCAAAAGTATATACAGGCTATACGGGGTTTCTTCGTCTTTGTGTGTATATATAATGGAGCCCACTGCACTACGAATCCGGCCACCTGAGTTCGATTCCCACTCACGGCCAACGTCAGTGGTGAATATTTAGGCCTCCCCTAGGCTGACTCAGCCTCAAATGAGTACCTAGCTTAAACGTGGAAACATCGCCACTGGAGAGACAAAGGCGGCCGGGCCTGCTGTTGGCCACCTACTCCCTCGTGTGCCATGCCGGCCTTCATAGGTACTCGCAAACAGCACTTGCCCAACAGTCTGATATGGCTGTTGGGGACCTTTACCTTTGTATGTACACACACACGTGTGCAAGAGAGTTAATGTCTCGGTGTTGGTGTGTGCGCGTTTGTCTTGTTCCTCTGGTATGATGCAGGTGGAGTGGGTGTGGAGGTCACAAGGCTGCCGTGTCCTGCCTGCAACCGTCAGTTCATCTGCCGCTCTAGTCTACAGCATCACGTGCAGAGGAGACACCCCACTAAGCCCAGTAACAAAAGTCATCAGTGTGACCAATGTCCATACAGCACAGACTACAAGGGTAACTTGAAGAAACACCAGAGAACACACACGGGAGAGAAGCCGTTCAAGTGCACCGTGTGTGAGAAGGCGTTTACACTGCTCTCAAATCTTTACAGGCACCAGAGAACACACACGGGAGAGAAGCCGTTCAAGTGCACCGTGTGTGAGAAGGCGTTTGCACATTTACAACATTTTCACAGCCACCAGAGAACACACACGGGAGAGAAGCCGTTCAAGTGCACCGTGTGTGAGAAGGCGTTTGCAGACCCATCAACTCTTCGCGGACACCAGAGAACACACACCGGCCAGAATGCATTTTCTCATTCCCGTGGAAACAGAAAAGTCAGCCATCCTGAGCAAAAAGCGCACAGCGCCGAGCTGTGAATTAGTTTTAAACAACAGGCCACGTGATTAGCCGAGGCTGTGCCACTCTTGAAACTGATTTTGAATGTGAACACGGAAACCTACGAACCCTCCTACACCTGCCTCACACTCTGTGGGGGGTGGGAGATTAAACCGACCCGGCCACCCCTCGATTGCAAGTGCGGAGTTCTAGGTTCCAACCACTGCACGTATCCCCCCCACCCCCATCACCTGTGGGTCCCTGTGTGTGTGGAGGCAGTCGCCCTCCGACAACAACGGAGGGCGGAGGAGCGACGCTCACAACAACGAGCGGAGCGCCGGGTGGCTAAAGCACAGCAAGTTGGCACAGTAGGGGGCACAGGTGGTGCATCAGCCAGTCATCTCGGTCATCTCGGTCAGTCGACCCGTGGCACCTGGGTCTGCCCCGTGACCTCCTGCCAGCGGGCGTTCGACACTTCACGTGGCCTCAGGGTGCACATGGCCTGGCACAAGCGTCGTGGTGACGTCACCGCCACTTAGTGGCGAATGGCGGTTGTTGTTGTTGAGTGTGCAGAGTCCCCCGTGCAGAGCTGTACTGTTGTTACCCTAGAGGGGGGCACCGCGGGGTGATCCACCTACAGACACCCCAGTCTGCACGTCTCCCGCCGGTCTCCATGCACACCGCGTGCCGTCTCGTAGCCCTGCCCCGTGAGACGTATGTGGGGGTCGCTAGCCCCCGAAATCCCTCCCTCGATAATGCTAACGGCCGGGCTAACATCATCAATCGCCCCCCCGCTGCTAAGCGAACCGCTGCTAGGCTCCTCACCCATGGTGTGGGAGCCGTCGCCGGAGGATTCCCCTCCACCGCGAGTCCGCGTAGCAGGCATGGTTAATTACGTACGCGCACACCCACACACAGCTCCACACGCGATACCCACTCTTGCGCCGCTCTGCGCCGCGCTGGCCGCTCACGTTACGATCGCGCACCTGGGGTACGCCGATTACGCACGCCGAGAGCTTACGCAAGTAACGAGCGCACGTAAGCGGGGCACACGCCGACACAACGACTCAAGTTGCCGCCGCCGTGCGCGCGAGACAAACCGTACAACAATGCGCAGCCGATTACGCGCTCGAGCCGCGGGGTTGGGGGTCAGGGGCCCACCACCGCGCCGCACTTTACGCAAGTAATGAGCACACGCAAGCGGGGCACACGCCGACACAACGACTCAAGCCGCCGCCGCCGCCGTGCGCGCGAGACAAACCGTACAACAATGCGCAGCCGATTACGCGCTCGAGCCGCGGGGTTGGGGGTCAGGGGCCCACCACCGCGCCGCACTTTACGCAAGTAACGAGCACACGCAAGCTCGCACAAAGCTAACAGCTTCACTGCGCACCGCGGTTTCGCACACGCGAGCGGGGCGCACGCCGACACGACGACTCGTCCCCTCCCGCACTCGCGCGTGCACGTCAACACAAGTATCGTACAAGGACGATTCTCCTCTCACACGGCTGCGTAGGCACGCCAACACACAAAAGTGCTCTCCCCGGGCGTTAACACACACACCTCCGTACCCGCACAATCGTACAGAGACCACGGCCTTTACGCATACAACGACCACACACCCGCGAATGCAGTGCACGCTAATACCACGTTCAAAAACACCCAACAACACGGTTTTGTTACTACGCTCGAGATTTTATTAGCCCTTGTTAACCCACCGAGCCACCCGTGTGTGTGTGCGGGCCAGCAAGGCGCTTCTAACCCACTCTCTGGTGGCGTGCAGCCCTATTCTATGCCGCGCTCTCTGTTAAACCGCTTTCCTACTCGTCCTTACCCCGAACTAACCCTCTCCTACTGATCCTACTCTCCACTCTGAGGTGTTGTAAGGCGCGTAATACGATACCGTCTGTAGTTCTTGGTGACCTTGCGGCGCTCAGATCGTCCTGCAGACAATCTAGCGGCTCGCCCGATGACTCCCTCGTCGCTGACTCCGTGTCAAAACTCCAGAAGAAGAGAGTTCCCTACTGCCCCTGCGTTTTCTTTTAAACTATTCACATCAAAGGCTAGGCGCCCCCGTCCCGACCGCCTTGGTCTCTCGACCAATCCTGAGCCTAGGATTTCCCGCTCTTTTGCGATCCCGCCGGCCTTTGACCTTTCGACCAATCAGTCGCCCCGGGTCCTGATCCCAGCTATCTGCCCTGCTGACCCGTGTTTGTGTTTGTATGCGTTTCTAACTGCGGGGCTCTCTGAGCTCGCCGTGGTCGTGCGATCTCAAATCCGCCCACGGCGCCGCAGTGTTACTTTGCCTGGGAAGGGTCCTGTCCAATTCCCTGGCCCTGAGAAACCGTGGGGTAACCCCCCGAGGGGGTCCTCGGGTGAAAACTCAGGGTAGGTGACCCGACCACGAGGCCCTACGTGGGTGCGGGTGCGTGCTTATGTGGGGGGGGGTGATGGGGGGCAGTGCGGTGGTGGAAGCCGGGCGGCTCCCTGGCTCGGCAGAGCGGCCCCGTCGCTGTGGCACCACACGTACGTATAGTACGTACAGTACGTACCCATCCAGCGGTAGACTGAACCGTGGCCGATGACGAAGGTGGCATCCGCTCACAAATCTCCGAACACTCAGTCCAGAGGTCGCAATCAGGTACCCGATACCGGGTACGGGTACCTGTTTACGACGCTGGTGCGGCCGGGTACGGGTAAGGAATCAAAACCCGTTTGCGACCTCTGACTCAGTACCGTAGCCCCGAGCCATCGCTTGCGCGATATTCACTTTGCTGCTGAGAGGAAAGGTACGGGGAGGAGGTGGGGGGGGCTAGGAGAGGACATCTGTGGAACGGCTAGAGATCTGCGAAGAAGAGCTTCATAGCTCATCGGATTCCTGCGGTCTGAAAAAATATTCCGAGGGGGCGTTGGGAGGGGGGTGTAGGTATGAGTGGGGCATCTGCACTTGGATCACCCTGCGTGTTGTTGCTGCCTCCTCCGTTGAAAATGTTCCCAGCGTGAACTTAACCCTTTGCAGTTGCGACGACGCCGCGTGCCGTGCGTGAACGTCGTCGTCGGAACAACAAAACGCAGTAAAAACTAAAGTAACTTTATCGGTACCGAGGCTCCCACAGGGCCACGCGGGGCAGGGAGTGTGGCACAGTTTTGGCGCCGGCTAGCGCAGAGTGGCGGCGGTCGTGTCGCTACGCTTCTCTGCGGTGAGCAACGACGTCTTTATAACAACAACAACAGCAGTGCTGCTGCTGCTGCCACTGCTGCGCCTCTCTAAATAAAATTAACGAGGGCGAGCCGCGCGCTCGATTCGCGGGATTCTGCGGTGAACGGTGACACCCACCCCGTGAACGGTGACACCCACCCCGTGAACGGTGACACCCACCACGTGAACGGTGACACCCACCGACCCTGGAACTCTGCAGACGTCTCGGACGTGGGAAAGGGTTGAGAGATTCTCTGCGTCCCGGTTGCTCGCGTGATGTCGCACGGTGGTGGCGCGCGTTGACTCTTACACGTTTAAGAAAGTTGAGCGTTAGTTTGTGATTCTGTTTACAATTATATATGTACATACTTAAACTAACAAAAATTTTCTTGGGATTTTACCAAATAAGGTCCAACTGGATACGTAGTAGCTCTTTTATCAGACGTGACCACCTGGCCATCACGAATGAAAGCTCAACGAAGTGGCTTATCATTGTGTGGACATTTATAGCGGCCAAATACTTTGACTGCGTGATCTCGATTCTAAATGTCGAGGGAAAACCGGAGGACCTGGAGAAAAATCCACACGACCACGGGGAGAGAGAGAGACGCGCAAACTCAAAATATACAGCAGGCGTCAGGGTCGGAATCGAACCAACGATCTCCTGTATACCAGGAGAGGTAGTTAACATCTCAACATGCGTTCAGAGTATTTGGCTGCAGTGAATGTCACGTGATGAGCCACTTCGGTGCGCTGCTGTCATTTGTGATAGCCAGGTCTCTACTACACAGCTCAGTGGGGGCCTTACCTGGAAAAGTAAAGTGAAGTAAAACTAAAATCTACTATATTCTTGGTTCTTTCGGTAAAGTCACGTAGAAGGGAAATAATAAAATAATAAAAATAAAACATAATAAATTATATTCTAATATTATTTTATGTTATTTGATTATATTATTATTTTATATTACTTTATTATAGTAATCTATTCTATTATTTTATTATTATAATATTAAATATATTATATTATATTTTTTTATTACGTTTTATTTTCATTATTTTATTATTTACCTTCTACGTGACTTTACCGAAAGAACCAAGAAGATGAATCCCTGCAGTCACGAAAGCTTTAAATCGAAATTTTACATAGACTTTGATTGCTTCAACCAGAAAAACTTTAATAATAACCCTAACCCTAAAAATGCTTAAATTGATCAAATTGAGATTCTTACTTCCATTTATACGCTTTTTAGATGTCGATTGAAGTTCGTTGTCGGCTGTTCTCTGTATGGATAATTGCCTTTGAACTTTCACATGGGGCATATTCTGCCCTGGAGAGGGGTATGGTCTGGACCAGTCTAGTTTAAACCCCCGGGGGTATAGTTTAGCCTAGGACACTTTATCCCCCCGGGTATACTCTGGCCTGAGCCAAACTATACCCGGGTTTAATCGGGGCAGGGTTTTTTTTTTAAATCCTTTATATTAAGTTCACTTGCTTGCTTGCTTGCGCGCTTACGACCGTGCAAATCTTTCAGTCGTTTTTTAACCCACTTCCCGTGATCCAATCGAGCTGACATTTTGCACACAGACTCGTTGTGCGTGACAATTTATTTTCGTGGAAATTTTTTTCCAAAATTTTACACTTTTTTGGAAAAAAAATTATATTTAATTACCAATTGCTTAATGGTGGCAGGCAATCATCTGACCCATAGGTGGCAGCCATGTCAAGCCAGAGGACGAGAGGACTCTAGCCGCCACGCATATAAAGGATTTATAGTGAAAAACTTTGTTTTTACGGGTTAATTTTTTTTAGCCTGTTACACCGGTATCTCCAGGAGGTCGGAGCGAATTGCTCTGTGGTGACACTTTTCCGTGACAGAGGTTTGGTTTTTGTTGTTGTTGTTGTTGGGTTAGAGATCTCGTGAACATCAACATTGTGTCGTTAACCCACCACCACCCACCACCATCGCCTGACACGGCCATTCAGTCAGGGTTTGTCACGTAAACGAAACGTGCCAATTGGTTACCAACTTCAGCACACACAGCGCTTGTGTGTCGGGGAGAGTGAACCCACAACAGCATTTACAATTGGAGTACCGGTGACGTTTCGCCGGTGATTACAAACAACGGCGACCGGTTTCATCGGGCGATGTGCCAGGATTGTGATCCAACGCCATCTGTGGTGCCACAGCGACGGGGCCGCTCTGCCGAGCCAGGGAGCCGCCCGGCTTCCACCACCGCACTGCCCCCCATCACCCCCCCCACATAAGCACGCACCCGCACCCACGTAGGGCCTCGTGGTCGGGTCACCTACCCTGAGTTTTCACCCGAGGGCCCCCTCGGGGGGTTACCCCACGGTTTCTCAGGGCCAGGGAATTGGACAGGACCCTTCCCAGGCAAAGTAACACTGCGGCGCCGTGGGCGGATTTGAGATCGCACGACCACGGCGAGCTCAGAGAGCCCCGCAGTTAGAAACGCATACAAACACAAACACGGGTCAGCAGGGCAGATAGCTGGGATCAGGACCCGGGGCGACTGATTGGTCGAAAGGTCAAAGGCCGGCGGGATCGCAAAAGAGCGGGAAATCCTAGGCTCAGGATTGGTCGAGAGACCAAGGCGGTCGGGACGGGGGCGCCTAGCCTTTGATGTGAATAGTTTAAAAGAAAACGCAGGGGCAGTAGGGAACTCTCTTCTTCTGGAGTTTTGACACGGAGTCAGCGACGAGGGAGTCATCGGGCGAGCCGCTAGATTGTCTGCAGGACGATCTGAGCGCCGCAAGGTCACCAAGAACTACAGACGGTATCGTATTACGCGCCTTACAACACCTCAGAGTGGAGAGTAGGATCAGTAGGAGAGGGTTAGTTCGGGGTAAGGACGAGTAGGAAAGCGGTTTAACAGAGAGCGCGGCATAGAATAGGGCTGCACGCCACCAGAGAGTGGGTTAGAAGCGCCTTGCTGGCCCGCACACACACACGGGTGGCTCGGTGGGTTAACAAGGGCTAATAAAATCTCGAGCGTAGTAACAAAACCGTGTTGTTGGGTGTTTTTGAACGTGGTATTAGCGTGCACTGCATTCGCGGGTGTGTGGTCGTTGTATGCGTAAAGGCCGTGGTCTCTGTACGATTGTGCGGGTACGGAGGTGTGTGTGTTAACGCCCGGGGAGAGCACTTTTGTGTGTTGGCGTGCCTACGCAGCCGTGTGAGAGGAGAATCGTCCTTGTACGATACTTGTGTTGACGTGCACGCGCGAGTGCGGGAGGGGACGAGTCGTCGTGTCGGCGTGCGCCCCGCTCGCGTGTGCGAAACCGCGGTGCGCAGTGAAGCTGTTAGCTTTGTGTGAGCTTGCGTGTGCTCGTTACTTGCGTAAAGTGCGGCGCGGTGGTGGGCCCCTGACCCCCAACCTCGCGGCTCGAGCGCGTAATCGGCTGCGCATTGTTGTACGGTTTGTCTCGCACGCATGGCGGCGGCGGCTTGAGTCGTTGTGTCGGCGTATTCCCCGCTTGCGTGTGCTCGTTACTTGCGTAAAGTGCGGCGCTGTGGTGGGCCCCTGACCCCCAACCCCGCGGCTCGAGCGCGTAATCGGCTGCGCATTGTTGTACGGTTTGTCTCGCGCGCACGGCGGCGGCAACTTGAGTCGTTGTGTCGGCGTGTGCCCCGCTTACGTGTGCTCGTTACTTGCGTAAGCTCTCGGCGTGCGTAATCGGCGTACCCCAGGTGCGCGATCGTAACGTGAGCGGCCAGCGCGGCGCAGAGCGGCGCAAGAGTGGGTATCGCGTGTGGAGCTGTGTGTGGGTGTGCGCGTACGTAATTAACCATGCCTGCTACGCGGACCCGCGGTGGAGGGGAATCCTCGGGCGACGGCTCCCACACCATGGGTGAGGAACCTAGCAGCGGTTCGCTTAGCAGCGGGGGGGCGATTGATGATGTTAGCCCGGCCGCTAGCATTATCGAGGGAGGGATCTCGGGGGCTAGCAACCCCCACAGATTGGTGTCAGAAGCGGTACGGACCCCCGCGTTACCTCACGCTAAAATAAGACTAATATTTACCGGCCGGGGGGCCCCTTCGTGGAAGGCATTCGCCCGCAATCTCTTAGGGGCCAAGGAAATTAATGGATGGACGGATGCGCAGGCAGTACGTCAACTTAATATGAATCTTGATGGGCGGGCAGCCGATTTTGTAGAAGCGTTACCCGCGAGCGCACAGACACAGCTAGAGGAGCTGATGCGCCGACTCGATCAGCGTTTTGGCACGCGTGACGAGGAGGAAGCAAAATCGGCCTTAGAGGCGCGCCGTCGTCAACCTGGCGAGGATCTACATGATTACGCCGAGGATGTGCGCGAGTTAACAAAGATCGCACGCCCGGGGTACGCAACTGATGTTATTGTAATGCAGGCGTAAAGGGCTTGGCGGATGTGACGTCATGTGGGGGAGGAGTCAGGGTCACGTGAGAGGGAGATGGTATAGCGGTGAGACAGGAAGAGATCGGGGCAGTCGGGCGAGGGAAGAGTGGAGACCGCGTTGGGTGGTCGCCGTGCCCTCAGCCTGGTGGCTGAGGGGCTCGGTGACAGCGCCAGCCAGCGGGATGGAAGAGAGTTGGTTGGAGACTGGACGAGGGTGAGGCCACGGAGGGCGAAAGCTGGGAGCAGCGACAGCAGCCGGAGAGGCTGCGTGTGGGAGACAGCAGCGAGGCTGCTAGGGGCTACAGCAGCCGGGGGCTGCAGAGCAAGAGGGCTACGGGAGCGACAGCAGCGCTGCGCGCAGCGAGCTGGGGCTGTGCATCTATCGTTGTTGGGATTGTTACAATAAGACGGGGGATGCATTTTGTGACCCCCAGCAAAGGGAAGCTGGGGTGCACGAATGGAGAAAACTGGCCACGTGTTCGCACGTTGGGCCGCCATTTTGCGCGCACGCGGGGTATGGCGACGATGCGCTTTGCGGAAAGGGCCGCCATTTTGAGTGCGCGCGAGATATTGCGCGAACGCGCTGGGCGAAGGGGGCCGCCATTTTGAACGCGCGGGAAAAACCTCGGTGGGCCAAATATTCCATCCGTTATGCCTGCCATTGTTGATTGGGTGATGCACGTGTTGTGGTCACATCAGCCTATAGCTAATGGCTGACCTAACAGCCCGGAGGCGAAACCTCCGTGGTATGTCTTAAACTAATGGGCCGTGTGCTCATATGGCTCGGGGAGTCATGGTTCAGTTGTGCGGTGGCAGACTGAACCTGGTGTGCCGGGGGCTCACGGGATTTGGGTTAGGGCGTTATTGTCTCTATAAGAGAACATTACCCCGTGGGGGGGGTCGTTGATATCTGGCCTTGCCAAGGGATTGATCTTCCCTTGGCTATAAAGCGTCAGACTATAAGAGGCTGGTGTGTGTCCATCGCTGATGGGATAGTAAGGGAGGAGCATGGCCGAGTGCTGCTCATCCCCGAAATGGCACTAGCCGAGAGTATGGTAAATGGATGTTGCTGTGGGTTGACGACCACGGTGAGGGTTACGGCGAGTTAAACGTTACCGCTGGGGAGCGTGGCTCTCTCCACGCGAGGGTGTGCGATTAGGGGTTTTGTTGGTTTGTTGAGAGTGACTGTGGGTACATGCTGTGTACGTCTGAGGTCTGTGCTGGTCCTCAAGGGAGGACTGCTGGTGGGTAAGAGCAGAATTTTTTTTGTGTTGTTGTGTAAATAATATTGTTGTTAAAATGTAAATACTGGGGCATCGATCGCGGTTAGTTTGGGTAATTATTGGGGTTTTTTTTTTTTAAGCGGGCCGGATTTACATCATCTCCACTACCCTGAGGCCGGGTGGCTGTCGTGTACGACATGCGGATGTGCGTTGTTGTGCTGTGCCTCAGGGGATTGGATTCTCCTTCTCGTCACAGATTCTTCAGCTCCCGTCGCACTGGGTGTTACCTGGTGTGCTAGCTGGATGAGGACTTGAAGGAGCAATTGAGCGCCGTTCGTCATTCTGCTCTACCACTTGCTCTTTGATGTTGGACTTGAGCCGAGCGGATGGAACAACAACATGGACACGCTTTGAGACACCACATTTCTGGGTTGTGCGCGTGTGCCATTTTTGCGTGTTGGTGGCCGTTGTGTTGTGCTTTGTGCTATTATTATTCTTGTTGTTCTATTCCGGTTCCTGATCCTTCCCCTTTTGTTACTTGTTGTTGTTGTTATAAGGTCTATTGTGTCTGGGGGACTCCTGGTTGTGATGCCTTCGCCCGCATTATTTGGTTCTGTTTCAGCCGAGGACGGCTGGAATTTTCTCTACGGGGGAGGGTGGTGTAATGCGGGCGTAAAGGGCTTGGCGGATGTGACGTCATGTGGGGGAGGAGTCAGGGTCACGTGAGAGGGAGATGGTATAGCGGTGAGACAGGAAGAGATCGGGGCAGTCGGGCGAGGGAAGAGTGGAGACCGCGTTGGGTGGTCGCCGTGCCCTCAGCCTGGTAGCTGAGGGGCTCGGTGACAGCGCCAGCCAGCGGGATGGAAGAGAGTTGGTTGGAGACTGGACGAGGGTGAGGCCACGGAGGGCGAAAATTGGGAGCAGCGACAGCAGCCGGAGAGGCTGCGTGTGGGAGACAGCAGCGAGGCTGCTAGGGGCTACAGCAGCCGGGGGCTGCAGAGCAAGAGGGCTACGGGAGCGACAGCAGCCAGAGGGGCTGCGTGTGGGGGAACAGCAGCAAGGCTGCTAAGGAGCTACGGGAGCGACGGAGACCAACAGCGGGGCTGTTGGCGGTGACGGGAGCGACAGCGAAGTCGGCACCGTGTGGAAGGAGCCAGATAAAGGACAGCCGTGTGGGAAACAGAAACGAACCCGAATAAAGGACACCAGACCAGATACTGTGGTCGAGTCCATTTATTACATTGGAGTCAGAAGTGCAACGGCATGGCTAAACAACTGAGAAGAAAAAGAATATTCCGTCTCCGGCATCGGCTTCATCTTCCTCCGACGATGGATGCAGCTGGAGTCGTGTGGAAAAGAGCCCTGCTGAAGTGAGCACGGGAACTGGAGTTGAAGATGTCGCCGGGGTGGCGGGCCCGTCAGCATCAACGGATTCCCCATGTCAACAGATGGCGGACCAACTTGGAACTCTTAAGAACATGCTTGCACAGTGGTGTGAGCTCGGCACGCCAAGGGTGGCGTCGGAAGGGGAGGGTGGTGGTCCGCAGGAGTCCGTGTTGTCTTCGCTGTCGCCGCCATCGGCCACGTGGCACGAAGACGCCATCTTGGGCGCGGCTGGCGAAGAAAGGCGGGAAGCCGCCATCTTGTCTTCACCGCGGCGGGGAGACGCCGCCATTTTTAACATCGCGGCGGTGATGCAGCTTCGTGCTGCCATCGGGAGGTGCCTCGGGGAGAGCAGCCTGCTGTGAGCTGCTGCGCGAGGACAAGCTGCGAGGAGAGGACGACGATGCTGCAGCTGCTGGGGCGGGAGCTTCCCGTCCTGGCTCGGGTGCGTGACAACGGAGCAGTCAAGTCGCCGAACGAGTTCTGCGAGACGACTCAAGTTGCCGCCCTGCCGTCCTCTTCTTGCTGCAGCCCCGGGCGAGTTGTAACAATACGCACCCGGCCTTTACACACACCTCACCCATCTTTCGAGGGCCGGGGGGGGGCGATTTTGTTTTTTTCTCTCATGACTTGATTGTGCGGAGCGCGGTTCGGACTGTGTGTATGTGTGTGTAATAACGATGAACGCGCTATCTGCTTGTTGCTCGGTGTCAATTAAAGTGTGTGCGTGTGTTGGGAATGGACGGAGAGTCTGCTGTACTTGCTGAGTGTCAAGTTGTGTGTGTGCGCTGCGGCGGGGAGTTGTTATCTTGATGGTGAAGTTAATTATTAACTCGGGAGCGTCGGGTATCTTGCGCTGTATTATCTCGTGGGTTACCTTGTGCGATGGGCTTAATTGAAAAATATATATATTTTTTGGTGTATTGTGCTGCGAGGTGCTATGTGCGATGTGGTTGTTGCAAGAGAGAGAATATTTGTGTTGTTGCTGCAATGTTACGACTGGATTAATGGTGTGTTGGTTGCCTGCAGATCGGCTTGCTATTGTGTTTAAATGTGCGCGTGTGATCGCGATATGCTGACTGTATGTGCTGTTTACACCGTTCTGTACGGTTATGGGGTGCGATGCATTGATTGACTATTGGGGTTGGGATGTTATTAATTGTGCGTACCTGTTTGGAAATTGGTAACAAATTCGAGGGGGACCCTATTATTTGGTCGTATGGATGTGTAATAAAATACTTGACCACGATATCTGGCTCAGTGTCCTTTATTCGGTCCGTACTGCGTCCCCACACGGCTGTCTCTCTTATTCTCTCTGTGCTGGTTCCGATGTCACTCCAGTCCACATCAGCAGCCCCGCTGCTGTTCTTGTCGCTCTTGCAGCCCCACAGCAGCTCCGCTGCTGTACTCTCACACAGCTCCCTTGGCTGTTCCTGCTGCAGCTCTCACGGCCTCGTGCTGTCTCGCCTTCTCGTCGCTCCTGCGACTCCTGGCAGCCACCCCGCTGCTCCTCACACACAACCTTACTGCCTATCTCTATCTGCAGCTTTACACCTCCCAGTAGCTCCCTACTGTTCCCAGGGTTGGCTCCCGCTTCTGACGGTGCCCCCTCGGCTCGTACGCCCGCGTGGCCCCACACCTTTCCATTCACACCCCGACTGCCTTCTCCTTCCGGTTTCCCCGCTTAAGGACCCCCTACCTTTCACCCACGTCACCTGGCTCCGCCTCCTCGTGACATCACATCCGGAAGGTCGCTTTCGCCCGCATTACAGATGTTATGTATACGCGATTTTGTGTATATTATGGGAAATTGCGCTTTGTGGGAGAGAGAGCGCGCTTTGAGGGTGCGTGATGACGCCGTTGTGGGTGTCTCTAAGGTTTATGCTAATGGGACCGTAAATTGGCGCCAAGTGGCGTCGCGTATTCGGTTGATCGCATGCAGCCACGAGTTGCTTTGCGAGTTGGGTTGTGTAACCAATGTGGTTGGTAAAATATTGGTTAAAAATTCCCCGATATGACTGCTGCGCGCAGCGAGCTGGGGCTGTGCATCTATCGTTGTTGGGATTGTTACAATAAGACGGGGGATGCATTTTGTGACCCCCAGCAAAGGGAAGCTGGGGTGCACGAATGGAGAAAACTGGCCACGTGTTCGCACGTTGGGCCGCCATTTTGCGCGCACGCGGGGTATGGCGACGATGCGCTTTGCGGAAAGGGCCGCCATTTTGAGTGCGCGCGAGATATTGCGCGAACGCGCTGGGCGAAGGGGGCCGCCATTTTGAACGCGCGGGAAAAACCTCGGTGGGCCAAATATTCCATCCGTTATGCCTGCCATTGTTGATTGGGTGATGCACGTGTTGTGGTCACATCAGCCTATAGCTAATGGCTGACCTAACAGCCCGGAGGCGAAACCTCCGTGGTATGTCTTAAACTAATGGGCCGTGTGCTCATATGGCTCGGGGAGTCATGGTTCAGTTGTGCGGTGGCAGACTGAACCTGGTGTGCCGGGGGCTCACGGGATTTGGGTTAGGGCGTTATTGTCTCTATAAGAGAACATTACCCCGTGGGGGGGGTCGTTGATATCTGGCCTTGCCAAGGGATTGATCTTCCCTTGGCTATAAAGCGTCAGACTATAAGAGGCTGGTGTGTGTCCATCGCTGATGGGATAGTAAGGGAGGAGCATGGCCGAGTGCTGCTCATCCCCGAAATGGCACTAGCCGAGAGTATGGTAAATGGATGTTGCTGTGGGTTGACGACCACGGTGAGGGTTACGGCGAGTTAAACGTTACCGCTGGGGAGCGTGGCTCTCTCCACGCGAGGGTGTGCGATTAGGGGTTTTGTTGGTTTGTTGAGAGTGACTGTGGGTACATGCTGTGTACGTCTGAGGTCTGTGCTGGTCCTCAAGGGAGGACTGCTGGTGGGTAAGAGCAGAATTTTTTTTTTGTGTTGTTGTGTAAATAATATTGTTGTTAAAATGTAAATACTGGGGCATCGATCGCGGTTAGTTTGGGTAATTATTGGGGTTTTTTTTTTTTAAGCGGGCCGGATTTACATCATCTCCACTACCCTGAGGCCGGGTGGCTGTCGTGTACGACATGCGGATGTGCGTTGTTGTGCTGTGCCTCAGGGGATTGGATTCTCCTTCTCGTCACAGATTCTTCAGCTCCCGTCGCACTGGGTGTTACCTGGTGTGCTAGCTGGATGAGGACTTGAAGGAGCAATTGAGCGCCGTTCGTCATTCTGCTCTACCACTTGCTCTTTGATGTTGGACTTGAGCCGAGCGGATGGAACAACAACATGGACACGCTTTGAGACACCACATTTCTGGGTTGTGCGCGTGTGCCATTTTTGCGTGTTGGTGGCCGTTGTGTTGTGCTTTGTGCTATTATTATTCTTGTTGTTCTATTCCGGTTCCTGATCCTTCCCCTTTTGTTACTTGTTGTTGTTGTTATAAGGTCTATTGTGTCTGGGGGACTCCTGGTTGTGATGCCTTCGCCCGCATTATTTGGTTCTGTTTCAGCCGAGGACGGCTGGAATTTTCTCTACGGGGGAGGGTGGTGTAATGCGGGCGTAAAGGGCTTGGCGGATGTGACGTCATGTGGGGGAGGAGTCAGGGTCACGTGAGAGGGAGATGGTATAGCGGTGAGACAGGAAGAGATCGGGGCAGTCGGGCGAGGGAAGAGTGGAGACCGCGTTGGGTGGTCGCCGTGCCCTCAGCCTGGTGGCTGAGGGGCTCGGTGACAGCACCAGCCAGCGGGATGGAAGAGAGTTGGTTGGAGACTGGACGAGGGTGAGGCCACGGAGGGCGAAAATTGGGAGCAGCGACAGCAGCCGGAGAGGCTGCGTGTGGGAGACAGCAGCGAGGCTGCTAGGGGCTACAGCAGCCGGGGGCTGCAGAGCAAGAGGGCTACGGGAGCGACAGCAGCCAGAGGGGCTGCGTGTGGGGGAACAGCAGCAAGGCTGCTAAGGAGCTACGGGAGCGACGGAGACCAACAGCGGGGCTGTTGGCGGTGACGGGAGCGACAGCGAAGTCGGCACCGTGTGGAAGGAGCCAGATAAAGGACAGCCGTGTGGGAAACAGAAACGAACCCGAATAAAGGACACCAGACCAGATACTGTGGTCGAGTCCATTTATTACATTATTGAGGAATTGGCCGCCGAGAAAATCCAGCGGTACCTGTCTCGCACGGCGTGGTGGCAGCCAGACATGAGCTGCCCACGTCTTCCCTTTAACGCCCTTGTCGAGCGCGCACGTAAGTGTGAAAGAATTCACAGCAAACGCGCGCAGCTCCGGGGGCTGGGACGAGAGCGCGCCATTGCGAGCCTGCTCTCGGAAGACGAGGAGGAGGAACAGGAGCTCGCGAGGACGGTAAGGGGCCGGGAAAGAGAGCCTCCAGTGTCCCGCGAGACAACCCCGGGATGGGTTGCCGGTATACAAACGGGTATAAAGGATGTCTCCGGCCAGGTAACCCAGATAGACCACAAGGTAAACCAAGTAGGTGAGAGGGTAACCCAGGTATGCGAGGAAACGAATAAAAATATGACCCAACTGCAATCCTCCGTTGAGACCATCCGATCCGAAATGGGGGACATACGCGCCACGGTGGGAGGGTTATCTGGGAGGGTAGCCCGACTAGAGGCGGAGGGTGGACAGCGGCGTAATGGGGGGGGAGGGAGTTGGCAGGGGGCCCACTACTGAGCCGCCCCCCCTCCCCGGGCATGTTATATGTGCGATCGCCGAGGGCATCTAGTGAGAGACTGTCCTGAAATTACCCGAGCTAGGCAGGGGCAGGGGGTTAAACTCCTAGTGAGCGGACCAACTAGGGGTGCAATCGACGCGGTCCCGATACAAATAGACGATAATGAGAATAATGGCGAGCGAGTGATCCATAAACAGGTTACAACGACAACACCCAAGGGCGCGGGGACCTCGGGCGATTGGCTGCGGGAGCTGGTGGCAGGGATAACGGGAGCCACGTCGCTGGTGGAAGGCCAGGTGAACGGGCAGCGCACCCGGATCCTACTGGACACGGGCACCTTGGCCTCTCTCATGAGCGCCGCGCACTGCAGCATGCTCGGGGTGGACGTGGGCTGTCTGCAGGCCCCGGATCGCGCGCTGCACACGGCAAGCGGAGCCGGGATGGGGTTGCTGGGGAAGGTCTCCCTCGAGGTCCGTCTAGGAAACCAGGTGTGCACACATGAATTCTACGTGTCGAGTGTGTTGTGCCACGAGTGCATTGCAGGAACGGACCTCCTGGAAAAAGTTGGGACTTAACGTACAGCCCCGGCAACGATGCGCTACGGTGGAGGGCAGCGGGGAGCGGATTCCGTTCCTAGGACAGGAGCCGAATCGCCCACGCTTCACACCCGTGGCCGCTACGCTGGTGTCGGCCGTCACCATCGGACCTCTCGCCGAGATGCTGGTGCCAGTGGCAACCCTCTCCACCGACCCAACCCACCGACCATCGGGCGAGGTAATGCTGACTCCTCACCCGGAGTTGGCATCGCGATAGGGTCAGCCACACTGGTAAACGCAGATGGGGGCCGGCTGTTTATACGTGTGTTTAACCCACACAGTACCCCGGTAATGATACGACGACGCACCCCGGTAGCCACCGTACACCCCCTGCACGCTCGCCACTCGAACGACTCGGTGTTCGCACTCTGGGCGGAGGACCCTGGCCGCCCCGAGGACAGCCAGGATCTGGCCTGGCGGGTCGGCCCGACCCCCCGAGCCGAGATTGTTCCACTGCAGGATGCGTTACATGTGCCTTGGGCAGCCTTACCTAAGGGGGAGGCCGATCAGCTGCGCGGGTTATTGCGGGAGTACGCCGACGTGTTCAGTGAGCACGATTCGGACGTGGGCCGGACCGACCTGGTCAAGCACCAAATTGACACAGGTGCAGCCCGACCCATCAAACTCCCCGCATACCGAGTGGGCGCGCCTGAACGGACCCAGATCAAAGAGGCAGTCACGGATATGCTACGCGATAACATAATTCAGCCCTCGGCGAGCCCCTGGTCAGCCCCAGTGGTACTAGTAACGAAAAAGGATGGGTCAACCGGGTTCTGCGTCGATTACCGTAAACTAAATGCAGCCACGCTCGGCGATGCCTTCCCCATACCCCGCATCGACGACACCTTCGACAGTCTCGCAGGAGCGCGGTATTTTTCCACCCTCGATCTGGCGTCCGGTTACTGGCAGGTGGAGATGACGGAGGAGGATCGGCCAAAAACAGCATTCACCACCCCGATGGGCCTGTTTGAGTTTCGAGTGTTGCCGTTCGGACTCACTAACGCGCCCGCGACGTTCCAGCGGTTGATGGAGTTGGTGATGCGGGGCTTGCAGTGGGAACAGTGCCTGATTTACCTGGACGACGTAATAGTGTTCAGTAGGTCGCTGTCCGAACACTAGTCCAGGCTGCAGGAAGTATTCCAGCGACTGCGAGCAGCCCATCTCAAGCTCAAGCCGCGTAAGTGTTACATTGCGCAGCGCGAGGTGGGGTACCTCGGACACCGAGTCAGCGAGGCAGGGGTGAGGACCGATCCCGAGAAGGTGCGTGCCGTAGTGGATTGGCCGCGGCCGAGGAACCTGACGGAGATCAGGTCATTCTTGGGACTCGCCACTTATTACCGTCGATTTGTAAAGGGATTCAGTGAGATTGCACGCCCCCTCACCCAACTCACCTCCCCCAAGAACCCCTATCAGTGGTCGGAGGCCTGCCAGACGGCTTTCACCACACTCAAAGACCACCTCACCCACACCCCCACCTTGGCTTTCCCAGATTTCACCACCGATTTTATTTTGGACACTGACGCCTGCAGCAGTGGGCTGGGCGCGGTGCTGTCACAAGTGCAGGGTGGGACAGAGCGGGTCATCGCGTACGCCAGTCGGACCCTGAGCGGGGCCGAGCTGAACTATTGCGTAACCCGTCAGGAACTGTATGCCGTGATTTTCGCGTGTAAACAGTTCCGACCGTACTTGTACGGCAGGAGATGTCGTGTGCGCACCGATCATTATGCACTGCAGTTCCTCCTTACATTCAAGGAACCGCGGGGGCAGATGGCTCGATGGCTGGCGCAGCTGCAGGAGTACAACCTGCAGATCGAGTACCGAGCGGGGCGGACACACGCGAACGCGGACGCCTTGTCAAGACGGCCCGCGGTGCGCGCTGAGACGAGGGAGGGAGACGCCTGCCCGTGCTTCACGGGGGGACGCTGCCGCCAGGCAGCAGAACCCAAGGAGCGCGCGGAAACTAAACTACCCCCCCCGAGAGAGAGTGCGGTGTGCGCCGCAGGAACCCCTGCAGAAGGATCCCGGGGACAGACGGATCATCCCACCCCAACCGGGCGGATCCAAGAGGATGTCGGCTGCGCCTTCCCGGGCTTGGACGACGAGCAGCTGCGACAAACCCAGCAGCGGGATCCGGATCTGGCGGCGGTGGAGGCGGCACTGCGAGAGAAGAAGGATGCACTACCAGGGCCCTGGAGTGGTTTGTATGCCCGGTTGTGTGTAGAAAACGGGGTGGTGAGGGAACTGGCCGACGCTGGGCAGCCGGGGTGCATCTGCGTTCCCGCCCATGTGCGACCCCAACTACTACGACTGGTACACGACCACCCGCTCGGGGGCCATGATGGGGAACGGCGCACCCGGGAGACTCTGCGTCGCCAGTATCTCTGGCCTAAATTGGCGCAAGATGTGGCCGCCTGGGTGCAGGGCTGCCGGGCCTGTCAGCAGTGTGGGCAAAAGCCGGCGAGGTACCAGGTACCCCTGAGGCCGTTCCGAGTCAGTCGGACGAATCAGTTGGTCGGAATCGACCTGCAGGGGCCCTTTCCACGATCCCACCGGGGCAACCGATATATTCTCGTAGCGGTGGAGTACTTCACCCGCTACCCCGTGGCGGTGGCTATCCCGGATAAAACAGCCCTCGTAGTGGCCCAGGCCTTCGTGGAAAACTACGTACTTAAGTGCGGGATCCCCGAACGAGTCATTACCGACCAGGGTAGTGAATTCGAGGCCGAACTATTCCAGGCGCTGTGCCGAGAGTTCGGGATCCAGAAGGACCGAACCACGGCGTATCACCCCCAGGCGAACGGGATGGTAGAGAGGATGAACCAGACTCTGGCCGGGAAGCTTAAACGCATGGCGGCCGCGAATCAACAGGACTGGGACGAACACCTCCCCTATGCCTTGTTCGCCTACACCACCGCCGTTCACACATCCACAGGACAGACCCCGTTCCTAATGATGTTTGGTCGCGAGTCTCGCCTGCCCGCAGATCTGCTGTTTGGTGTCCCTCCGCTGCAATGGGAGGAAGGGAGCCACCCTGTGGAGCACTTGCTGGAGACCCTGCGAGGGGCCAGGGGCCGAGCCTACCCGCACGGAGAGGCCGCGCACCAGCGGCAAGAGCAGAGCGCCCGACCCCGTATGGAGCCCCCCTTCTACACTGCGTGCTCCAAGGTGTGGCTGTACACTCCCCGCGTCGGTGCCGGACAGGTGGGGAAGCTGAACACCTACTGGCGAGGACCCTGGATTGTGAGACGGCAGATCTCACCATGGACGGTGCTGATTCAGGGAGGAGAGAGGGGCCGGGAGATGGTGGTCAACATCCGACGACTGAAGCCGTGGCGAGCAGCCCCCGAGGGGGGGAGCCCCGCCGTCCAAGTACCCCGAAACCCCGGGGTCCCCCCACCCCCCGTGCCCGGGGGCCTCGCGCAGTATATGGGCCCCACGGAGCCCCGGGCTCCGAGGGGCCTCGGGCGGGGCCGGGGGCGACGAGGACGGCGACCCTTAAACCCCACCGCCTCTGAGTTTGTTCCCCAGCCCGCAGGTGCCAGGGGCCGAGGGGAGCCGTTGGAATGGAGGAGGAGACCACCGCCGGAGCCCCAGGAGACGGAGCCGCCACCCCCGAGGCCAGCCACAAGGGCCGGGCGAATCCCGCGGACCCCGCGGCGATACCTCGTGGGGGCAACCCAGGCGAGGTGCTCCAGTCAACCCGGGACGGGGACTGGCACCCCGGGGGGCTATGTGGTGCCACAGCGACGGGGCCGCTCTGCCGAGCCAGGGAGCCGCCCGGCTTCCCCCACCGCACCGCCCCCCATCACCCCCCCCACATAAGCACACACCCGCACGCATTCCCCCCCCCCCTGACCGACCGGTTTTTATCCGAGAAACCCTTAACGGGATTAATTCTCACGGTTTCCGGCGATCAGGGAATTGGACGACCTCCCCCGTGCTACGTTGCGCCGCGGCGCTGCGACCAGCCTTAATATGGTGTGGTCGCGGCATGGGGCATTAGGCCACCGCGGTTGAGGCGCATTTCCCCTCACACACACCCCCACGGGTCGACGAGACAGACGGAGGAGGGAGGGGACAGCATGAATAGCGGGACCGCAGGGGCTCTTGCGCATAGTCATGGAGGGTTGGGATCATTACGCTTGAGCGCGCAGGCCCCATTGTTAGGAAGGGTAAGGGAGTAATTAGGATGTACGCCGCCAACGCCGCTCACTGATTAGCATATCAAAAGCGCCCGGAACCGCCGTGCGCGGGCTCGAGGTGCACGAGCCGATTGTTCAGCGCAGCATCCCTTTGAGGTAGGGAGGATAAATAGGGGGGCGCAAAGGGGAAATCGCTCTCTTACTCCGAGAAGCCAGCATCCAAGACGGCCCCCAGCTCTGCCCTCCGGACGTCCGTGCGACGTGTCGAGGCAAGCAGTGAGGAAAACCCACGGAACGTCGAGTGCCTCAAACCGTGAGTAAGGAGGTAAAAGTATTTCGTGAACGATAAATAGGGAATAGGTCTAGGGGAAGTAGGATAGGCCAGCCTCGTCGACTCACACTGATTTTAACATCTAGTTCCAGGTAGCGGATAATAAATCATTAATAGCGAAGCGTGGTCTCGTGTGATCTCGTGGAGAGGTGTGAACGCGTGAAGCGCTGCAGCTCGCCTCGGGGGAGCGCTGCGCAGAGCGGTGCGCGTGCGGGTGCGCGTGTGTTCACTACGTATATGATACAGGGGTGCGATCACAACGTGAGTGCTCCGTGTTGAGTGAGTGCTGCGCAGAGCGGCGCGAGAGTGGGTGTCGCGTGTAGAGCTGCGTGTGCGCGCGTGCGTCCGCTCCGTGTGTGATACAGGTGCGCGATCATAACGCGAGTATTCAGTGGCGAGTGAGCGCGTGGGGAAGCGTGTGTACGCAGTGGTTCTGTAGTGCCGCGGCTCGCCTCGGGGGAGCGCTGCGCAGAGCGGTGCACGTGGGGGTGCGCGTGTGTTCACTACGTATATGATACAGGGGTGCGATCACAACGTGAGTGCTCCGTGTTGAGTGGAGTTGGAGTGCACGGAGCGGCGTGTGTGTGGGAGTGCGCATACGTTCGTTATGTGTCGGATACGGATGCGCATTGGTAACGTGCCGCACAGGACTACACTGCGAGCACGGCGTTTGATTGATGATGATGTGCGCACGTATGCTCGCAGCGTGGGAGCGCGGCGTCAGGCTGTAACAGTAGGGGCGTCGCGTTCGAATGCCGGCGAAACCGTAGCGGGTAATAGGGAGGTGGGGTAACGTAAACGAAATAGGGGATGCAGGCGGGAGGGACCCCGGGGGCCAACGGCCCCCACACTCCCACGCTGCAAGCAAACGTGCGCACGGCATCATCAATCAAACGCCATACTCCCCCTCTTTACACCGCTACGCGCAGCTCTCGCACGCTGCGAGCGTGCGCCCGTCTACAGCCCTGTGCGGCACTCGCCTCCACGTCGAATAACCACGTTACCAATGCGCACCCGTATCCGACACGTTGCGACCGTACGCGCACTCACGCACACAGCTCCCCGCGGCACTTACTCACCACGGAGCACTCACGTTGTGATCGCGCACCTGTATCATACACGTAGTGAACACACGCCCACCCACACGCGCAGCTCCGCGCCGCGCTCACTCACGTGGCGAACCACTGTGTACGCAGCACCACACACGTGCACACCTCTCCACGAGATCACACGAGGCCACGATTCGCTACTAACGATTTATTGTCCGCTACCTGGAACTAGGTGTTAAATCAGTGAGTCGACGAGGCTGGCCTACGCTGATACCTTTATGCCTATTCCCGATTTATCTGCTATGATTATAATTCACCTCCTTACTCACTGTTAGGTGCTCACGGCGGTCCGTTGATCCCCTGCTCGCAGCGTACCTCGGTGCGTCTCACGGACGTCCGGGTCGCTGGGCTGGAGCTCGTGGTGTCGCCTGCTGCTGGAGTCAAGAGAGCCCGATTTCCCCTTGCACCCACTATTTATCCTCCCTACCTCAAAGGGATGTGGCTCTGAACAATGGGCTCGCGCCCTTCTGGCACGCGCACCGCGGTTCCGGGCGCCTGTGATATGCTAATCAATGTGCGGCGTTGCGCGGCGTAAATTCTAATTAATCCCTTTCCCTCCCTAACAATGGTGCCTGCGCGCTCAAGCGTAATTATCCTGACCATCCGTGACTATGCGCAAGAGCCCCTGCGGTCCCGCTACTCATGCTGTCCCGTCCCTCCCCTGCTTGCCCCGTCGACACGTGGGTGGTGTGTGTGGGGGATGCGCTTCAACCGCGGTGGCCGAATGCCCCTCGCCGCGGCCATACCATCTTAAGGCAGGTCGCAGCGCCGCGGTGCAACGTAGCGTCGGGGGAGGCCGTCCAATTCCCTGATCGCCGGAAACCGTGAGAGTTAATCCCGATAAGGGTTTCTCGGATAAAAACCGGTCGATCAGGTGACCTTCCCTTCCAGCTCTATGGAGAGGGGGGGGGAAATGCGTGCGGGTGTGTTCATGTGAGGTGAGGGGGACGAGGGGTTGGCTCCGTTGCTTGGTGGTGGCGAGGTCGGGGATTGGGCGCCTGCCGAACGGCTTCGTGGCGGCATCACAGTAACTTATTGCAGTAAAAACAACCCATCGCATGAACCATCCTGCGGTCACTATGGGAACCTCATTTGCCAGTAAAAATATGATAATTGGTTCTTTACCCTTCTATCTGGCAACAAAACTGACACCTTCATCCTGCGGTCCTAGAATATCAACTCTGTCGGTGCATTAAACGTAAGATTATATATTTTCTTTAAACATTCGACTGCAGAGTCACTTGAATTGAATTTGAGTGGTGATGATTGTGCACCGTGCCTCGATCTTGTTCAAGGCGCGCGACCCTTCTGCAGTGCGTGAGCTACTCACCTCTTGCCACGTAAAATGTTAAACTTTCTATTTAATGTCGGTTAATTTTGAGTAATTTTCTTCAGTTCGTTGTCCATCTGAAAATCCATATATTTATTCATTTCAAAGTTCGATTAAAACGTCCAGTTAAAAGTTCGGTGACAAGGGACTGTTGACATGGCGCGCAGTCCTCACCATAGCGCGAGAGGTGGAATCGCGAGCGCGCGAGGCAAAACTTAAATAGAAAATATTTCGTTGGAATTAAATATGAGTAGTCTGTTGAAGCATCTTGTCTTGCAAAAAATTCGAGTGCGTTTTAAATAGTGTTCATCAGTAACACTTTTGAAAACCGACAATCGTCATATCATGCCCTGACCGAACAATGTCTCCCAAATCTTGGTTGTTCACTTGTTTTGAATTATAATTTATATCGTGAGCATTGTCGTATATTGCATAAGTAACGTACATTAAAGAAGTGATCTTCGTGATAATGTATCAACTAGATGCATGTAAGTATGAACGTTACGGGAGTAATCGAGCCCAAAGGCAGGCGTGATAAACACAGTGAGTATGGTGGCAACTCCCTCACTAGAGTTCTGGATGATCTCAGCGACGTCCGCATTCAGTACGCCGCTTCTATAATAACCTCGGGCCTGGAGAACACTCGTTTCGAATTCGTGAGAGCGCTGATTTCGATTTCAAAGAGGCGAGGCGATAAAAGCGACGTCTAGAGATGGCGGAAACTGCTCCTGCTCAACCACCAGCTGCGGCTACTTCAGCGCCTAAAAGCCCCAAGAAGAAGCGCGCCGCTCCAAAGGCCAAGAAGGTCGGCCCCAGCGTGTCCGAGCTCATCCTCAAGGCTCTGGCCAGCAGCAAGGAGAGGAACGGCGTGTCTCTTCCTGCGCTCAAAAAGTCGCTTGCTGCCGGAGGATACGACGTGGAGAAGAACAATGCCCGCGTGAAGTTGGCCATCAAGAAGCTCGTGGCCAAAGACGCCGTGGCGCAAGTGAAGGGCAGCGGCGCGTCTGGCTCTTTCAAACTCAACGAGGAAAAGGCTGCCGCAAAGGCGAAGCCCAAGTCGTCAACGGCAAAGCCCGCAGCTAAAAAGCCCGCGGCAGCCAAGAAGGTGAAGAAGCCCGCGGCAGCCAAGAAGACCGCGCCCAAGAAGTCTCCCAAGAAAGCAAAGAAGCCCGCGGCTGCCAAGGCGGCCAAGAGCCCCAAAAAGGGGAAGTTGGCTGTTAAGCCCAAGAAGGCGGCGAAGAGCCCAGCCAAGCCCAAGGCTGCGAAGCCCAAGGTCGCTAAGCCCAAGACCGTCAAGGCCAAGGCCGCCAAACCCAAGGTGGCCAAGCCCAAGAAGGCCGCGGCCAAGCCCAAGAAGACTGCGCCAAAGAAGTGAATTCGATCGGACGACGCTCGATTCACTCCACCTCAACGGCTCTTTTCAGAGCCACCCACTTAGTTAAAAAAGTGAACCAGATGCTGCTGCGCTTCCATTAGTTCATCGGTAACACATGACAGTGTATTACGTTGCTGTTGAATGCGTGCCATATTCTGTAAGTCAAACCCATTTACGGCGTGGCGATGGTTGCTCGCCTTGCCTCGGCCCTGATCAAGGAGCTCGACGCTTGGTGCAGTTCAATCGTGAGGATTTGTGTAGATTGGATAAGTTACGTACATTCGCCAAATTAACTGTATAACGTTTTACCCACTCGATGTGTTTTAAGCATTGATGTGATGGGAGTAATCGAGCCCGAAAGCAGGGATCACAAACACAGTCGAGGCGGGTGGCATCTCCCTCACTCGAACTGAGTGCAGAGTAATCTCAGCGACGTCAGCATTCTCGCTGGCGATTCTAATCTAAATCCAGATTCAAAATCGATGCATTCTTGACGAACCTCCAATTTTGATTATGTGTTGCACCTCTTCATTCCGTCATCATGTTACTGGTGCCAAATATGGAATTTAGTCTAAAAATGTATTGATTCCAGACAGCTTTACTCAATTTGCCTTCATTCGCTCGTTCTCGCCTTTTCACTTTGTTTTTGTTTTGTAAACATTGCGGTGCACCATCTAAACTTCTCTATTAAAATTAATTTATATACGTAAATATCGCATTGTTTGCAATGTCTTTCTTACTTTGGGAGAACTAGTTGGTGTGTGGGGGTCGCTAGCCCCCGAGATCCCTCCCTCGATAATACTAACGGCCGGACTAACATCATCAATCGCCCCCCCGCTGCTAAGCGAACCGCCGCTAGGCTCCTCACCCAGGGTGTGGGAGCCGTCACCCGAGGATTCCCCTCCACCGCGGGTCCGCGTAGCAGGCATGGTTAACCACGTACGCGCACACCCACACACAGCTCTGCACGGCACTCACCCAACACTGACCACTCACGTTAGGATCGCGCACCTGTGTTACACACGTCGTGAACGTGCGCGCACACCCATACAGCTCCACACGCGATGCCCACTCTTGCGCCGCTCTGCGCCGCGCTGGCCGCTCACGTTACGATCGCGCACCTGGGGTACGCCGATTACGCACGCCGAGAGCTTACGCAAGTAACGAGCTCACGCAAGCGGGGCACACGCCGACACAACGACTCAAGCCGCCGCCGCCGTGCGCGCGAGACAAACCGTACAACAATGCGCAGCCGATTACGCGCTCGAGCCGCGGGGTCGGGGGTCAGGGGTCCACCACCGCGCCGCACTTTACGCGAGTAACGAGCACACGCAAGCGGGGCACACGCCGACACGACGACTCGTCCCCTCCCCCACTCGCGCGTGCACGTCAACACAAATATCGTACAAGGACGATTCTCCTCTCACACGGCTGCGTAGTCACGCCAACACACAAAAGTGCTCTCCCCGGGCGTTAACGCACACACCTCCGTACCCGCACAATCGTACAGAGACCACGGCCTTTATGCATACAACGACCACACACTCGCGAATGCAGTGCACGCTAATACCACGTTCCAAAAACACCCAACAACACGGTTTTGTTACTACGCTCGAGATTTTATTAGCCCTTGCTAACCAACCGAGCCACCCGTGTGTGTGTGCGGGCCAGCAAGGCGCTTCTAACCCACACTCTGGTGCCGTGTAGCCCTATTCTATGCTGCGCTCTCTGCTAAACCGCTTTCCTACTCGTCCTTACCCCGAACTAACCCTCTCCTATGGATCCTACTCTCCGCTCTGAGGTGTTGTAAGGCGCGCAACACGATACCGTCTGTAGTCCTTGGTGACCTTGCGGCGCTCAGATCGTCCTGCAGACAATCTAGCGGCTCGCCCGATGACTCCTTCGTCGCTGACCCCGTGTCCAAACTCCAGAAGAAGAGAGTTCCCTACTGCCCCTGCGTTTTCTTTTAAACTATTCACATCAAAGGCTAGGCGCCCCCGTCCCGACCGCCTTGGTCTCTCGACCAATCCTGAGCCTAGGATTTCCCGCTCTTTTGCGATCCCGCCGTCCTTTGAACTTTCGACCAATCAGTCGTCCCGGGTCCTGATCCCAGCTATCTGCCTTGCTGACCCGTGTTTGTGTTTGTATGCGTTTCTAACTGCGGGGCTCTCTGAGCTCGCCGTGGTCGTGCGATCTCAAATCCGCCCACGGCGCCGCAGTGTTACTTGGCCTGGGAAGGGTCCTGTCCAATTCCCTGGCCCTGAGAAACCGTGGGGTAACCCCCCCTAGGGGGCCCTCGGGTGAAAACTCAGGGTAGGTGACCCGACCACGAGGCCCTACGTGGGTGCGTGTTTATGTGGGGGGGGTGATGGGGGGCAGTGCGGCGGTGGAAGCCGGGCGGCTCCCTGGCTCGGCCGAGCGGCCCCGTCGCTGTGGCACCACAGGTGACGTTCACTCAACTATTGTGTTGGAAGCCGTTTAGCTTCACACGATTATAAAGTTAGTTCATCTTGTTCACTTGAAAACAAGACCTTACACCGATTATTCACTCCACGTGCAATCTTGCAACAGATCGCGTTCCTCTCGCGTTCGCTGCGGGTGTGCCAATATCATTACAGAGTGCTTCGAAGAAGGGTCATTGCCCAAAACGTCGCATATTATGCATGTCAAGGAAGTGTTATTGACGACAGTGGAGGGTTTTCTTCGTCACAGAGGTTAAAGGTCTAAGGTTTAAGGCGGAGCCATCGCGGAGGGCAGGAGTGGTCGGTGACGTCACCACGCTTCGGGTATAAAGGCGGCTGCTGCTGCAAGCTGAGCGCGCAGTCTCTCGCGAGCTTTGTCAGAAGTAGTCGGAATGTCTGGACGCGGTAAAGGCGGTAAGGGGCTCGGCAAGGGAGGCGCAAAACGCCATCGCAAGGTGCTGCGCGACAACATCCAGGGCATCGCCAAGCCCGCCATCCGCCGCCTCGCTCGCCGCGGAGGTGTGAAGCGCATCTCGGGCCTCATCTACGAGGAGACCCGCGGCGTCCTGAAGGTCTTCCTTGAGAACGTCATCCGCGACGCCGTCACCTACACGGAGCACGCCAAGCGCAAGACCGTCACCGCCATGGACGTGGTCTACGCCCTTGTGGGGGTCGCTAGCCCCCGAGATCCCTCCCTCGATAATACTAACGGCCGGACTAACATCATCAATCGCCCCCCCGCTGCTAAGCAAACCGCCGCTAGGCTCCTCACCCAGGGTGTGGGAGCCGTCACCCGAGGATTCCCCTCCACCGCGGGTCCGCGTAGCAGGCATGGATAACCATGCACGCGCACACCCACACACAGCTCTGCACGGCACTCACCCAACCCTGACCACTCACGTTAGGATCGCGCACCTGTGTTACACACGTCGTGAACGTGCGCGCACACACGCATACAGCTCCACACGCGATACCCACTCCTGCGCCGCTCTGCGCCGCGCTGGCCGCCCACGTTACGATCGCGCACCTTGGGCACGCCGATTATGCACGCCGAGAGCTTACGCAAGTAACGAGCGCACGCAAGCGGGGCACACGCCGACACGACGACTCGTCCCCTCCCCCACTCGCGCGTGCACGTCAACACAAATATCGTACAAGGACGATTCTCCTCTCACACGGCTGCGTAGTCACGCCAACACACCAAAAGTGCTCTCCCCGGGCGTTAACGCACACACCTCCGTACCCGCACAATCGTACAGAGACCACGGCCTTTATGCGTACAACGACCACACACTCGCGAATGCAGTGCACGCTAATACCACGTTCCAAAAACACCCAACAACACGGTTTTGTTACTACGCTCGAGATTTTATTAGCCCTTGCTAACCAACCGAGCCACCCGTGTGTGTGTGCGGGACAGCAAGGCGCTTCTAACCCACACTCTGGTGCCGTGTAGCCCTATTCTATGCTGCGCTCTCTGCTAAACCGCTTTCCTACTCGTCCTTACCCCGAACTAACCCTCTCCTACGGATCCTACCCTCCGCTCTGAGGTGTTGTAAGGCGCGCAACACGATACCGTCTGTAGTCCTTGGTGACCTTGCGGCGCTCAGATCGTCCTGCAGACAATCTAGCGGCTCGCCCGATGACTCCTTCGTCGCTCACCCCATGTCCAAACTCCAGAAGAAGAGAGTTCCCTACTGCCCCTGCGTTTTCTTTTAAACTATTCACATCAAAGGCTAGGAGCCCCCGTCCCGACCGCCTTGGTCTCTCGACCAATCCTGAGCCTAGGATTTCCCGCTCTTTTGCGATCCCGCCGGCCTTTGAACTTTCAACCAATCAGCCGTCCCGGGTCCTGATCCCAGCTATCTGCCTTGCTGACCCGTGTTTGTGTTTGTATGCGTTTCTAACTGCGGGGCTCTCTGAGCTCGCCGTGGTCGTGCGATCTCAAATCCGCCCACGGCGCCGCAGTGTTACTTGGCCTGGGAAGGGTCCTGTCCAATTCCCTGGCCCTGAGAAACCGTGGGGTAACCCCCCTAGGGGGCCCTCGGGTGAAAACTCAGGGTAGGTGACCCGACCACGAGGCCCTACGTGGGTGCGGGTGCGTGTTTATGTGGGGGGGGTGATGGGGGGCAGTGCGGCGGTGGAAGCCGGGCGGCTCCCTGGCTCGGCCGAGCGGCCCCGTCGCTGTGGCACCACATAGCCCCCCGGGGTGCCAGTCCCCGTCCCGGGTTGACTGGAGCACCTCGCCTGGGTTGCCCCCACGAGGTATCGCCGCGGGGTCCGCGGGATTCGCCCGGCCCTTGTGGCTGGCCTCGGGGGTGGCGGCTCCGTCTCCTGGGGCTCCGGCGGTGGTCTCCTCCTCCATTCCAACGGCTCCCCTCGGTCTCCGGCACCTGCGGGCTGGGGAACAAACTCAGAGGCGGTGGGGTTTAAGGGTCGCCGTCCTCGTCGCCCCCGGCCCCGCCCGGGGCCCCTCGGAGCCCGGGGCTCCGTGGGGCCCATATACTGCGCGAGGCCCCCGGGCACGGGGGGTGGGGGGACCCCGGGGTTTCGGGGTACTTGGACGGCGGGGCTCCCCCCCTCGGGGGCTGCTCGCCACGGCTTCAGTCGGCGGATGTTGACCACCATCTCCCGGCCCCTCTCTCCTCCCTGAATCAGCACCGTCCATGGTGAGATCTGCCGTCTCACAATCCAGGGTCCTCGCCAGTAGGTGGTCAGCTTCCCCACCTGTCCGGCACCGACGCGGGGAGTGTACAGCCACACCTCGGAGCCCGCAGTGTAGAAGGGGGGCTCCATACGGGGTCGGGCGCCCTGCTCTTGCCGCTGGTGCGCGGCCTCTCCGTGCGGGTAGGCTCGGCCCCTGGCCCCTCGCAGGGTCTCCAGCAAGTGCTCCACGGGGTGGCTCCCTTCCTCCCGTTGCGGCGGAGGGACACCGAACAGCAGATCTGCGGGCAGGCGAGACTCGCGACCAAACATCATTAGGAACGGGGTCTGTCCTGTAGATGTGTGAACGGCGGTGGTGTAGGCGAACAGGGCATAGGGGAGGTGTTCGTCCCAGTCCTGTTGATTCGCGGCCGCCATGCGTTTAAGCTTCCCGGCCAGAGTCTGGTTCATCCTCTCTACCATCCCGTTCGCCTGGGGGTGATATGCCGTGGTTCGGTCCTTCTGGATCCCGAACTCTCGGCACAGCGCCTGGAATAGTTCGGCCTCGAATTCACTACCCTGGTCGGTAATGACTCGTTCGGGGATCCCGCACTTAAGTACGTAGTTTTCCACGAAGGCCCGGGCCACTACGAGGGCTGTTTTATCCGGGATAGCCACCGCCACGGGGTAGCGGGTGAAGTACTCCACCGCTACAAGAATATATCGGTTGCCCCGGTGGGATCGTGGAAAGGGCCCCTGCAGGTCGATTCCGACCAACTGATTCGTCCGACTGACTCGGAACGGCCTCAGGGGTACCTGGTACCTCGCCGGCTTTTGCCCACACTGCTGACAGGCCCGGCAGCCCTGCACCCAGGCGGCCACATCTTGCGCTAATTTAGGCCAGAGATACTGGCGACGCAGAGTCTCCCGGGTGCGCCGTTCCCCATCATGGCCCCCGAGCGGGTGGTCGTGTACCAGTCGTAGTAGTTGGGGTCGCACATGGGCGGGAACGCAGATGCACCCCGGCTGCCCAGCGTCGGCCAGTTCCCTCACCACCCCGTTTTCTACACACAACCGGGCATACAAACTGCTCCAGGGCCCTGGTAGTGCATCCTTCCTCTCTCGCAGTGCCGCCTCCACCGCCGCCAGATCCGGATCCCGCTGCTGGGTTTGTTGCAGCTGCTCGTCGTCCAAGCCCGGGAAGGCGCAGCCGACATCCTCTTGGATCCGCCCGGTTGGGGTGGGATGATCCGTCTGTCCCCGGGCTCCTTCTGCAGGGGTTCCTGCGGCGCACACTGCACTCTCTCTCGGGGGGGGGGAGTTTAGTTTCCGCGCGCTCCTTGGGTTCTGCTGCCTGGCGGCAGCGTCCCCCCGTGAAGCACGGGCAGGCGTCTCCCTCCCTCGTCTCAGCGCGCACCGCGGGCCGTCTTGACAAGGCGTCCGCGTTCGCGTGTGTTCGCCCCGCTCGGTACTCGATCTGCAGGTTGTACTCCTGCAGCTGCGCCAGCCATCGAGCCATCTGCCCCCGCGGTTCCTTGAATGTAAGGAGGAACTGCAGTGCATAATGATCGGTGCGCACACGACATTTCCTGCCGTACAAGTACGGTCGGAACTGTTTACACGCGAAAATTACCGCATACAGTTCCTGACGGGTTACACAATAGTTCAGTTCGGCCCCGCTCAGGGTCCGACTGGCGTATGCGATGACCCGCTCCGTCCCACCCTGCACTTGCGACAGCACCGCGCCCAGCCCACTGCTGCAGGCGTCAGTGTCCAAAATAAAATCGGTGGTGAAATCTGGGAAAGCCAAGGTGGGGGTGTGGGTGAGGTGGTCTTTGAGTGTGGTGAAAGCCGTCTGGCAGGCCTCCGACCACTGATAGGGGTTCTTAGGGGAGGTGAGTTGGGTGAGGGGGCGTGCAATCTCACTGAATCCCTTTACAAATCGACGGTAATAAGTGGCGAGTCCCAAGAATGACCTGATCTCCGTCAGGTTCCTCGGCCGCGGCCAATCCACTACGGCACGCACCTTCTCGGGATCGGTGCTCACCCCTGCCTCGCTGACTCGGTGTCCGAGGTACCCCACCTCGCGTTGCG
Source organism: Lampetra fluviatilis (assembly GCF_964198595.1). Taxonomy (NCBI): domain Eukaryota; kingdom Metazoa; phylum Chordata; class Hyperoartia; order Petromyzontiformes; family Petromyzontidae; genus Lampetra; species Lampetra fluviatilis. The sequence goes on along the minus strand of NC_136322.1, from coordinate 3,439,508 downwards.
CAATGTAACACTTACGTGGCTTGAGCTTGAGATGGGCTGCTCGCAGTCGCTGGAATACTTCCCGCAGCCTGGACCAGTGTTCGGACAGCGACCTACTGAACACTATTACGTCGTCCAGGTAAATCAGGCACTGTTCCCACTGCAAGCCCCGCATCACCAACTCCATCAACCGCTGGAACGTCGCGGGCGCGTTAGTGAGTCCGAACGGCAACACTCGAAACTCAAACAGGCCCATCGGGGTGGTGAATGCTGTTTTTGGCCGATCCTCCTCCGTCATCTCCACCTGCCAGTAACCGGACGCCAGATCGAGGGTGGAAAAATACCGCGCTCCTGCGAGACTGTCGAAGGTGTCGTCGATGCGTGGGATGGGAAAAGCGTCGCCGAGGGTGACTGCGTTCAATTTTCGGTAATCAACGCAGAACCGAGTCGATCCGTCCTTTTTCGTTACCAGTACCACCGGGGCAGACCAAGGGCTCGCGGAGGGCTGGATTATGTTATCGCGTAGCATATCCGTGACTGCCTCTTTGATCTGGGTCCGTTCAGGCGCGCCCACTCGGTATGCAGGGAGTTTGATGGGTCGGGCTGCACCTGTGTCAATTTGGTGCTTGACCAGGTCGGTCCGGCCCACGTCCGAATCGTGCTCACTGAACACGTCGGCGTACTCCCGCAATAACCCGCGCAGCTGATCGTCCTCCCCCTTAGGTAAGGCTGCCCAAGGCACATGTAACGCATCCTGCAGGGGAACAATCTCGGCTCGGGGGGTCGGGCCGACCCGCCAGGCCAGATCCTGGCTGTCCTCGGGGCGGCCAGGGTCCTCCGCCCAGAGTGCGAACACCGAGTCGTTCGAGTGGCGAGCGTGCAGGGGGTGTACGGTGGCTACCGGGGTGCGTCGTCGTATCATTGCCGGGGTACTGTGTGGGTTAAACACACGTATAAACAGCCGGCCCCCATCTGCGTTTACCAGTGTGGCTGACCCTACCACCCCGTATCGCGATGCCAACTCCGGGTGAGGAGTCAGCATTACCTCGCCCGATGGTCGGTGGGTTGGGTCGGTGGAGAGGGTTGCCACTGGCACCAGCATCTCGGCGAGAGGCCCGATGGTGACGGCCGACACCAGCGTAGCGGCCACGGGTGTGAAGCGTGGGCGGTTCGGCTCCTGTCCTAGGAACGGAATCCGCTCCCCGCTGCCCTCCACCGTAGCGCATCGTTGCCGGGGCTGTACGTTAAGTCCCAACTTTTCCAGGAGGTCCGTTCCTGAAATGCACTCGTGGCACAACACACTCGAAACGTAGAATTCCTGTGTGCACACCTGGTTTCCTAGACGGACCTCGAGGGAGACCTTCCCCAGCAACCCCATCCCGGCTCCGCTTGCCGTGTGCAGCGCGCGATCCGGGGCCTGCAGGCAGCCCACGTCCACCCCGAGCATGCTGCAGTGCGCGGCGCTCATAAGAGATGCCACGGCGCCCGTGTCCAACAGGATCCGGGTGCGCTGCCCGTTCACCTGGCCTTCCACCAGCGACGTGGCTCCCGTTATCCCTGCCACCAGCTCCCGCAGCCAATCGCCCGAGGTCCCTGCGCCCTTGGGTGTTGTCGTTGTAACCTGTTTATGGATCACTCGCTCGCCATTATTATTACAGCTGGTTTGGGTCGGGTCCACGTCGATTTCATCCCCCGGTGGTCCCCTCTCTAGGGGGGGCTTAGTGTTTGACCTATGCATCGGCCTCGCACGGGCGAGCTGAGGGCAGTCCCTCATGAGATGCCCTCGACGGTCGCACACATAGCACGTCCTGGGAGGAGTGGCGGCTCTGTGGCGAACTTTCTGCCCACTCCCTCCTCCCCCCGTGCGCTGTTGCTCATACTCTGCTTCTAGTCGGGCTATCCTTCCAGTTAGCCCTCCTACCGCGGAGTCTAGGTCCCCCATTTCGGATCGGATGGTCTCAACGGAGGATTGCACCTGGGTTACCTGGCCGGCTATATCTCCCATGCCGGTCTGTAACCCAGCAACCCAACCCGGGGTTGTCTCGCGGGACACGGGAGGTTCTCTTTCCCGGCCCCTTACCGTCCTCGCGAGCTCCTGTTCCTCCTCCTCGTCTTCCGAGAGCAGGCTCGCAATGGCGCGCTCTCGTCCCAGCCCCCGGAGCTGCGCGCGTTCGCTGTGAATTCTTTCACACTTACGTGCGCGCTCGACAAGGGTGTTAAAGGGAAGACGTGGGCAGCTCATGTCTGGCTGCCACCACGCCGTGCGAGACAGGTACCGCTGGATTTTCTCGGCAGCCAGTTCCTCAATAACCTCAGTTGCGTACCCCGGGCGTGCGATCTTTGTTAACTCGCGCACATCCTCGGCGTAATCACGGAGATCTTCGCCAGGTTGGCGACGGCGCGCCTCTAAGGCCGATTTTGCTTCCTCCTCGTCACGTGTGCCAAAACGCTGATCGAGTCGGCGCATCAGCTCCTCTAGCTGTGTCTGTGCGCTCGCGGGTAACGCTTCTACAAAATCGGCTGCCCGCCCATCAAGATTCATATTATGTTGACGTACTGCCTGCGCGTCCGTCCATCCATTAATTTCCTTGGCCCCTAAGAGATTGCGGGCGAATGCCTTCCACGAAGGGGCCCCCCGGCCGGTAAATATCAGTCTTATTTTAGCGTGAGGTAACGCGGGGGTCCGTACCGCTTCCGACACCAATTTGTGGGGGTCGCTAGCCCCCGAGATCCCTCCCTCGATAATACTAACGGCCGGACTAACATCATCAATCGCCCCCCCGCTGCTAAGCGAACCGCCGCTAGGCTCCTCACCCAGGGTGTGGGAGCCGTCACCCGAGGATTCCCCTCCACCGCGGGTCCGCGTAGCAGGCATGGATAACCACGCACGCGCACACCCACACACAGCTCTGCACGGCACTCACCCAACCCTGACCACTCACGTTAGGATCGCGCACCTGTGTTACACACGTCGTGAACGTGCGCGCACACACGCATACAGCTCCACACGCGATACCCACTCCTGCGCCGCTCTGCGCCGCGCTGGCCGCCCACGTTACGATCGCGCACCTTGGGCACGCCGATTACGCACGCCGAGAGCTTACGCAAGTAACGAGCGCACGCAAGCGGGGCACACGCCGACACGACGACTCGTCCCCTCCCCCACTCGCGCGTGCACGTCAACACAAATATCGTACAAGGACGATTCTCCTCTCACACGGCTGCGTAGTCACGCCAACACACCAAAAGTGCTCTCCCCGGGCGTTAACGCACACACCTCCGTACCCGCACAATCGTACAGAGACCACGGCCTTTATGCGTACAACGACCACACACTCGCGAATGCAGTGCACGCTAATACCACGTTCCAAAAACACCCAACAACACGGTTTTGTTACTACGCTCGAGATTTTATTAGCCCTTGCTAACCAACCGAGCCACCCGTGTGTGTGTGCGGGACAGCAAGGCGCTTCTAACCCACACTCTGGTGCCGTGTAGCCCTATTCTATGCTGCGCTCTCTGCTAAACCGCTTTCCTACTCGTCCTTACCCCGAACTAACCCTCTCCTACGGATCCTACCCTCCGCTCTGAGGTGTTGTAAGGCGCGCAACACGATACCGTCTGTAGTCCTTGGTGACCTTGCGGCGCTCAGATCGTCCTGCAGACAATCTAGCGGCTCGCCCGATGACTCCTTCGTCGCTCACCCCGTGTCCAAACTCCAGAAGAAGAGAGTTCCCTACTGCCCCTGCGTTTTCTTTTAAACTATTCACATCAAAGGCTAGGAGCCCCCGTCCCGACCGCCTTGGTCTCTCGACCAATCCTGAGCCTAGGATTTCCCGCTCTTTTGCGATCCCGCCGGCCTTTGAACTTTCGACCAATCAGCCGTCCCGGGTCCTGATCCCAGCTATCTGCCTTGCTGACCCGTGTTTGTGTTTGTATGCGTTTCTAACTGCGGGGCTCTCTGAGCTCGTGTGGGGGTCGCTAGCCCCCGAGATCCCTCCCTCGATAATACTAACGGCCGGACTAACATCATCAATCGCCCCCCCGCTGCTAAGCGAACCGCCGCTAAGCTCCTCACCCATGGTGTGGGAGCCGTCACCCGAGGATTCCCCTCCACCGCGGGTCCGCGTAGCAGGCATAGTTAACCACGTACGCGCACACCCACACACAGCTCTGCACGGCACTCACCCAACACTGACCACTCACGTTAGGATCGCGCACCTGTGTTACACACGTCGTGAACTTACGCAAGTAACGAGCTCACGCAAGCGGGGCACACGCCGACACAACGACTCAAGCCGCCGCCGCCGTGCGCGCGAGACAAACCGTACAACAATGCGCAGCCGATTACGCGCTCGAGCCGTGGGGTCGGGGGTCAGGGGTCCACCACCGCGCCGCACTTTACGCAAGTAACGAGCACACGCAAGCGGGGCACACGCCGACACACAAAAGTGCTCTCCCCGGGCGTTAACGCACACACCCCCGTACCCGCACAATCGTACAGAGACCACGGCCTTTATGCATACGACCACACACTCGCGAATGCAGTGCACGCTAATACCACGTTCCAAAAACACCCAACAACACGGTTTTGTTACTACGCTCGAGATTTTATTAGCCCTTGCTAACCAACCGAGCCACCCGTGTGTGTGTGCGGGACAGCAAGGCGCTTCTAACCCACACTCTGGTGCCGTGTAGCCCTATTCTATGCTGCGCTCTCTGCTAAACCGCTTTCCTACTCGTCCTTACCCCGAACTAACCCTCTCCTACGGATCCTACCCTCCGCTCTGAGGTGTTGTAAGGCGCGCAACACGATACCGTCTGTAGTCCTTGGTGACCTTGCGGCGCTCAGATCGTCCTGCAGACAATCTAGCGGCTCGCCCGATGACTCCTTCGTCGCTGACCCCGTGTCCAAACTCCAGAAGAAGAGAGTTCCCTACTGCCCCTGCGTTTTCTTTTAAACTATTCACATCAAAGGCTAGGCGCCCCCGTCCCGACCGCCTTGGTCTCTCGACCAATCCTGAGCCTAGGATTTCCCGCTCTTTTGTGATCCCGCCGGCCTTTGAACTTTCGACCAATCAGTCGTCCCGGGTCCTGATCCCAGCTATCTGCCTTGCTGACCCGTGTTTGTGTTTGTATGCGTTTCTAACTGCGGGGCTCTCTGAGCTCGCCGTGGTCGTGCGATCTCAAATCCGCCCACGGCGCCGCAGTGTTACTTGGCCTGGGAAGGGTCCTGTCCAATTCCCTGGCCCTGAGAAACCGTGGGGTAACCCCCCTAGGGGGCCCTCGGGTGAAAACTCAGGGTAGGTGACCCGACCACGAGGCCCTACGTGGGTGCGGGTGCGTGTTTATGTGGGGGAGGTGATGGGGGGCAGTGCGGCGGTGGAAGCCGGGCGGCTCCCTGGCTCGGCCGAGCGGCCCCGTCGCTGTGGCACCACATAGCCCCCCGGGGTGCCAGTCCCCGTCCCGGGTTGACTGGAGCACCTCGCCTGGGTTGCCCCCACGAGGTATCGCCGCGGGGTCCGCGGGATTCGCCCGGCCCTTGTGGCTGGCCTCGGGGGTGGCGGCTCCGTCTCCTGGGGCTCCGGCGGTGGTCTCCTCCTCCATTCCAACGGCTCCCCTCGGTCTCCGGCACCTGCGGGCTGGGGGACAAACTCAGAGGCGGTGGGGTTTAAGGGTCGCCGTCCTCGTCGCCCCCGGCCCCGCCCGGGGCCCCTCGGAGCCCGGGGCTCCGTGGGGCCCATATACTGCGCGAGGCCCCCGGGCACGGGGGGTGGGGGGACCCCGGGGTTTCGGGGTACTTGGACGGCGGGGCTCCCCCCCTCGGGGGCTGCTCGCCACGGCTTCAGTCGGCGGATGTTGACCACCATCTCCCGGCCCCTCTCTCCTCCCTGAATCAGCACCGTCCATGGTGAGATCTGCCGTCTCACAATCCAGGGTCCTCGCCAGTAGGTGGTCAGCTTCCCCACCTGTCCGGCACCCACGCGGGGAGTGTACAGCCACACCTCGGAGCCCGCAGTGTAGAAGGGGGGCTCCATACGGGGTCGGGCGCCCTGCTCTTGCCGCTGGTGCGCGGCCTCTCCGTGCGGGTAGGCTCGGCCCCTGGCCTCTCGCAGGGTCTCCAGCAAGTGCTCCATGGGGTGGCTCCCTTCCTCCCGTTGCGGCGGAGGGACACCGAATAGCAGATCTGCGGGCAGGCGAGACTCGCGACCAAACATCATTAGGAACGGGGTCTGTCCTGTAGATGTGTGAACGGCGGTGGTGTAGGCGAACAGGGCATAGGGGAGGTGTTCGTCCCAGTCCTGTTGATTCGCGGCCGCCATGCGTTTAAGCTTCCCGGCCAGAGTCTGGTTCATCCTCTCTACCATCCCGTTCGCCTGGGGGTGATATGCCGTGGTTCGGTCCTTCTGGATCCCGAACTCTCGGCACAGCGCCTGGAATAGTTCGGCCTCGAATTCACTACCCTGGTCGGTAATGACTCGTTCGGGGATCCCGCACTTAAGTACGTAGTTTTCCACGAAGGCCCGGGCCACTACGAGGGCTGTTTTATCCGGGATAGCCACCGCCACGGGGTAGCGGGTGAAGTACTCCACCGCTACAAGAATATATCGGTTGCCCCGGTGGGATCGTGGAAAGGGCCCCTGCAGGTCGATTCCGACCAACTGATTCGTCCGACTGACTCGGAACGGCCTCAGGGGTACCTGGTACCTCGCCGGCTTTTGCCCACACTGCTGACAGGCCCGGCAGCCCTGCACCCAGGCGGCCACATCTTGCGCTAATTTAGGCCAGAGATACTGGCGACGCAGAGTCTCCCGGGTGCGCCGTTCCCCATCATGGCCCCCGAGCGGGTGGTCGTGTACCAGTCGTAGTAGTTGGGGCCGCACATGGGCGGGAACGCAGATGCACCCCGGCTGCCCAGCGTCGGCCAGTTCCCTCACCACCCCGTTTTCTACACACAACCGGGCATACAAACCGCTCCAGGGCCCTGGTAGTGCATCCTTCCTCTCTCGCAGTGCCGCCTCCACCGCCGCCAGATCCGGATCCCGCTGCTGGGTTTGTCGCAGCTGCTCGTCGTCCAAGCCCGGGAAGGCGCAGCCGACATCCTCTTGGATCCGCCCGGTTGGGGTGGGATGATCCGTCTGTCCCCGGGCTCCTTCTGCAGGGGTTCCTGCGGCGCACACTGCACTCTCTCTCGGGGGGGGGAGTTTAGTTTCCGCGCGCTCCTTGGGTTCTGCTGCCTGGCGGCAGCGTCCCCCCGTGAAGCACGGGCAGGCGTCTCCCTCCCTCGTCTCAGCGCGCACCGCGGGCCGTCTTGACAAGGCGTCCGCGTTCGCGTGTGTTCGCCCCGCTCGGTACTCGATCTGCAGGTTGTACTCCTGCAGCTGCGCCAGCCATCGAGCCATCTGCCCCCGCGGTTCCTTGAATGTAAGGAGGAACTGCAGTGCATAATGATCGGTGCGCACACGACATTTCCTGCCGTACAAGTACGGTCGGAACTGTTTACACGCGAAAATTACAGCATACAGTTCCTGACGGGTTACACAATAGTTCAGTTCGGCCCCGCTCAGGGTCCGACTGGCGTATGCGATGACCCGCTCCGTCCCACCCTGCACTTGCGACAGCACCGCGCCCAGCCCACTGCTGCAGGCGTCAGTGTCCAAAATAAAATCGGTGGTGAAATCTGGGAAAGCCAAGGTGGGGGTGTGGGTGAGGTGGTCTTTGAGTGTGGTGAAAGCCGTCTGGCAGGCCTCCGACCACTGATAGGGGTTCTTAGGGGAGGTGAGTTGGGTGAGGGGGCGTGCAATCTCACTGAATCCCTTTACAAATCGACGGTAATAAGTGGCGAGTCCCAAGAATGACCTGATCTCCGTCAGGTTCCTCGGCCGCGGCCAATCCACTACGGCACGCACCTTCTCGGGATCGGTGCTCACCCCTGCCTCGCTGACTCGGTGTCCGAGGTACCCCACCTCGCGTTGCGCAATGTAACACTTACGTGGCTTGAGCTTGAGATGGGCTGCTCGCAGTCGCTGGAATACTTCCCGCAGCCTGGACCAGTGTTCGGACAGCGACCTACTGAACACTATTACGTCGTCCAGGTAAATCAGGCACTGTTCCCACTGCAAGCCCCGCATCACCAACTCCATCAACCGCTGGAACGTCGCGGGCGCGTTAGTGAGTCCGAACGGCAACACTCGAAACTCAAACAGGCCCATCGGGGTGGTGAATGCTGTTTTTGGCCGATCCTCCTCCGTCATCTCCACCTGCCAGTAACCGGACGCCAGATCGAGGGTGGAAAAATACCGCGCTCCTGCGAGACTGTCGAAGGTGTCGTCGATGCGTGGGATGGGAAAAGCGTCGCCGAGGGTGACTGCGTTCAATTTTCGGTAATCAACGCAGAACCGAGTCGATCCGTCCTTTTTCGTTACCAGTACCACCGGGGCAGACCAAGGGCTCGCGGAGGGCTGGATTATGTTATCGCGTAGCATATCCGTGACTGCCTCTTTGATCTGGGTCCGTTCAGGCGCGCCCACTCGGTATGCGGGGAGTTTGATGGGTCGGGCTGCACCTGTGTCAATTTGGTGCTTGACCAGGTCGGTCCGGCCCACGTCCGAATCGTGCTCACTGAACACGTCGGCGTACTCCCGCAATAACCCGCGCAGCTGATCGGCCTCCCCCTTAGGTAAGGCTGCCCAAGGCACATGTAACGCATCCTGCAGGGGAACAATCTCGGCTCGGGGGGTCGGGCCGACCCGCCAGGCCAGATCCTGGCTGTCCTCGGGGCGGCCAGGGTCCTCCGCCCAGAGTGCGAACACCGAGTCGTTCGAGTGGCGAGCGTGCAGGGGGTGTACGGTGGCTACCGGGGTGCGTCGTCGTATCATTGCCGGGGTACTGTGTGGGTTAAACACACGTATAAACAGCCGGCCCCCATCTGCGTTTACCAGTGTGGCTGACCCTACCACCCCGTACCGCGATGCCAACTTCGGGTGAGGAGTCAGCATTACCTCGCCCGATGGTCGGTGGGTTGGGTCGGTGGAGAGGGTTGCCACTGGCACCAGCATCTCGGCGAGAGGCCCGATGGTGACGGCCGACACCAGCGTAGCGGCCACGGGTGTGAAGCGTGGGCGATTCGGCTCCTGTCCTAGGAACGGAATCCGCTCCCCGCTGCCCTCCACCGTAGCGCATCGTTGCCGGGGCTGTACGTTAAGTCCCAACTTTTCCAGGAGGTCCGTTCCTGCAATGCACTCGTGGCACAACACACTCGAAACGTAGAATTCCTGTGTGCACACCTGGTTTCCTATGCGGACCTCTAGGGTGGCTCTCCCCAGCAGCCCCATTCCGGCTCCGCTCGCCGTGTGCAGCGCGCGGTCCGGTGCCTGCAGGTGACGCATGTCGACCCCGATCGCGCTGCAGTGCGCTGCGCTCACGAGCGAGGCCACCGCCCCCGTGTCCAGCAGAATTCGGGTACGCACTCCGTGTACCTCCCCTTCCACCAGCGACATGGCCCCCGTGATCCCCGCCACCAGCTCCCGTAGCCAGTCGCCAGGAGTCACCGTTTCCGTGGGCGTTGTTGTTGGAACCTGTGTGGAGATCACTCGCTCGCCATTATTACCATTACCGTCTATTTGTATCGGGACCGCGTCGATTGCACCCCTAGTTGGTCCGCTCACTAGGAGGCGTTGGAGTTTAACCCGCGCCTGCCTAGCTCGGGTGATTTCAGGACAGTCTCTCACTAGATGCCCTCGGCGATCGCACATATAACATGCCCGGGGAGGGGGGGCGGCTCCGTAGTGGGCCCCCTGCCCACTCCCTCCCCCCCCATTACGCCGCTGTCCACCCTCCGCCTCTAGTCGGGCTACCCTCCCAGATAACCCTCCCACCGTGGCGCGTAGGTCCCCCATTTCGGATCGGATGGTCTCAACGGAGGATTGCAGTTTGGCCATATTTTTATTCGTTTCCTCACCTACTTGGTTTACCTTGTTGTCTATCTGGGTTACCTGGCCGGAGACATCCTTTATACCCGTTTGTATACCGGCAACCCATCCCGGGGTTGTCTCGCGGGACACTGGAAGCTCTCTTTCCCGGCCCCTTACCGTCCTCGCGAGCTCCTGTTCCTCCTCCTCGTCTTCCGAGAGCAGGCTCGCAATGGCGCGCTCTCGTCCCAGCCCCCGGAGCTGCGCGCGTTCGCTGTGAATTCTTTCACACTTACGTGCGCGCTCGACAAGGATGTTAAAGGGAAGACGTGGGCAGCTCAGGTCTGGCTGCCACCACGCCGTGCGAGACAGGTACCGCTGGATTTTCTCGGCAGCCAGTTCCTCAATAACCTCCGTTGCGTACCCCGGGCGTGCGATCTTTGTTAACTCGCGCACATCCTCGGCGTAATCACGGAGATCTTCGCCAGGTTGGCGACGGCGCGCCTCTAAGGCCGATTTTGCTTCCTCCTCGTCACGCGTGCCAAAACGCTGATCGAGTCGGCGCATCAGCTCCTCTAGCTGTGTCTGTGCGCTCGCGGGTAACGCTTCTACAAAATCGGCTGCCCGCCCATCAAGATTCATATTAAGTTGACGTACTGCCTGCACGTCCGTCCATCCATTAATTTCCTTAGCCCCTAAGAGATTGCGGGCGAATGCCTTCCACGAAGGGGCCCCCCTGCCGGTAAATATTAGTCTTATTTTAGCGTGAGGTAACGCGGGGGTCCGTACCGCTTCTGACACCAATTTGTGGGGGTCGCTAGCCCCCGAGATCCCTCCCTCGATAATACTAACGGCCGGACTAACATCATCAATCGCCCCCCCGCTGCTAAGCGAACCGCCGCTAAGCTCCTCACCCATGGTGTGGGAGCCGTCACCCGAGGATTCCCCTCCACCGCGGGTCCGCGTAGCAGGCATAGTTAACCACGTACACGCACACCCACACACAGCTCTGCACGGCACTCACCCAACACTGACCACTCACGTTAGGATCGCGCACCTGTGTTACACACGTCGTGAACTTACGCAAGTAACGAGCTCACGCAAGCGGGGCACACGCCGACACAACGACTCAAGCCGCCGCCGCCGTGCGCGCGAGACAAACCGTACAACAATGCGCAGCCGATTACGCGCTCGAGCCGTGGGGTCGGGGGTCAGGGGTCCACCACCGCGCCGCACTTTACGCAAGTAACGAGCACACGCAAGCGGGGCACACGCCGACACACAAAAGTGCTCTCCCCGGGCGTTAACGCACACACCCCCGTACCCGCACAATCGTACAGAGACCACGGCCTTTATGCATACGACCACACACTCGCGAATGCAGTGCACGCTAATACCACGTTCCAAAAACACCCAACAACACGGTTTTGTTACTACGCTCGAGATTTTATTAGCCCTTGCTAACCAACCGAGCCACCCGTGTGTGTGTGCGGGACAGCAAGGCGCTTCTAACCCACACTCTGGTGCCGTGTAGCCCTATTCTATGCTGCGCTCTCTGCTAAACCGCTTTCCTACTCGTCCTTACCCCGAACTAACCCTCTCCTACGGATCCTACCCTCCGCTCTGAGGTGTTGTAAGGCGCGCAACACGATACCGTCTGTAGTCCTTGGTGACCTTGCGGCGCTCAGATCGTCCTGCAGACAATCTAGCGGCTCGCCCGATGACTCCTTCGTCGCTGACCCCGTGTCCAAACTCCAGAAGAAGAGAGTTCCCTACTGCCCCTGCGTTTTCTTTTAAACTATTCACATCAAAGGCTAGGCGCCCCCGTCCCGACCGCCTTGGTCTCTCGACCAATCCTGAGCCTAGGATTTCCCGCTCTTTTGCGATCCCGCCGGCCTTTGAACTTTCGACCAATCAGTCGTCCCGGGTCCTGATCCCAGCTATCTGCCTTGCTGACCCGTGTTTGTGTTTGTATGCGTTTCTAACTGCGGGGCTCTCTGAGCTCGCCGTGGTCGTGCGATCTCAAATCCGCCCACGGCGCCGCAGTGTTACTTGGCCTGGGAAGGGTCCTGTCCAATTCCCTGGCCCTGAGAAACCGTGGGGTAACCCCCCTAGGGGGCCCTCGGGTGAAAACTCAGGGTAGGTGACCCGACCACGAGGCCCTACGTGGGTGCGGGTGCGTGTTTATGTGGGGGAGGTGATGGGGGGCAGTGCGGCGGTGGAAGCCGGGCGGCTCCCTGGCTCGGCCGAGCGGCCCCGTCGCTGTGGCACCACACTCGCCGTGGTCGTGCGATCTCAAATCCGCCCACGGCGCCGCAGTGTTACTTGGCCTGGGAAGGGTCCTGTCCAATTCCCTGGCCCTGAGAAACCGTGGGGTAACCCCCCTAGGGGGCCCTCGGGTGAAAACTCAGGGTAGGTGACCCGACCACGAGGCCCTACGTGGGTGCGGGTGCGTGTTTATGTGGGGGGGGGGGGGTGATGGGGGGCAGTGCGGCGGTGTGTGGGGGTCGCTAGCCCCCGAGATCCCTCCCTCGATAATACTAACGGCCGGACTAACATCATCAATCGCCCCCCCGCTGCTAAGCGAACCGCCGCTAGGCTCCTCACCCAGGGTGTGGGAGCCGTCACCCGAGGATTCCCCTCCACCGCGGGTCCGCGTAGCAGGCATGGATAACCACGCACGCGCACACCCACACACAGCTCTGCACGGCACTCACCCAACCCTGACCACTCACGTTAGGATCGCGCACCTGTGTTACACACGTCGTGAACGTGCGCGCACACACGCATACAGCTCCACACGCGATACCCACTCCTGCGCCGCTCTGCGCCGCGCTGGCCGCCCACGTTACGATCGCGCACCTTGGGCACGCCGATTACGCACGCCGAGAGCTTACGCAAGTAACGAGCGCACGCAAGCGGGGCACACGCCGACACGACGACTCGTCCCCTCCCCCACTCGCGCGTGCACGTCAACACAAATATCGTACAAGGACGATTCTCCTCTCACACGGCTGCGTAGTCACGCCAACACACCAAAAGTGCTCTCCCCGGGCGTTAACGCACACACCTCCGTACCCGCACAATCGTACAGAGACCACGGCCTTTATGCGTACAACGACCACACACTCGCGAATGCAGTGCACGCTAATACCACGTTCCAAAAACACCCAACAACACGGTTTTGTTACTACGCTCGAGATTTTATTAGCCCTTGCTAACCAACCGAGCCACCCGTGTGTGTGTGCGGGACAGCAAGGCGCTTCTAACCCACACTCTGGTGCCGTGTAGCCCTATTCTATGCTGCGCTCTCTGCTAAACCGCTTTCCTACTCGTCCTTACCCCGAACTAACCCTCTCCTACGGATCCTACCCTCCGCTCTGAGGTGTTGTAAGGCGCGCAACACGATACCGTCTGTAGTCCTTGGTGACCTTGCGGCGCTCAGATCGTCCTGCAGACAATCTAGCGGCTCGCCCGATGACTCCTTCGTCGCTGACCCCGTGTCCAAACTCCAGAAGAAGAGAGTCCCCTACTGCCCCTGCGTTTTCTTTTAAACTATTCACATCAAAGGCTAGGCGCCCCCGTCCCGACCGCCTTGGTCTCTCGACCAATCCTGAGCCTAGGATTTCCCGCTCTTTTGCGATCCCGCCGGCCTTTGAACTTTCGACCAATCAGTCGTCCCGGGTCCTGATCCCAGCTATCTGCCTTGCTGACCCGTGTTTGTGTTTGTATGCGTTTCTAACTGCGGGGCTCTCTGAGCTCGCCGTGGTCGTGCGATCTCAAATCCGCCCACGGCGCCGCAGTGTTATGTGGGGGTCGCTAGCCCCCGAGATCCCTCCCTCGATAATACTAACGGCCGGACTAACATCATCAATCGCCCCCCCGCTGCTAAGCGAACCGCCGCTAGGCTCCTCACCCAGGGTGTGGGAGCCGTCACCCGAGGGTTCCCCTCCACCGCGGGTCCGCGTAGCAGGCATGGATAACCACGCACGCGCACACCCACACACAGCTCTGCACGGCACTCACCCAACCCTGACCACTCACGTTAGGATCGCGCACCTGTGTTACACACGTCGTGAACGTGCGCGCACACACGCATACAGCTCCACACGCGATACCCACTCCTGCGCCGCTCTGCGCCGCGCTGGCCGCCCACGTTACGATCGCGCACCTTGGGCACGCCGATTACGCACGCCGAGAGCTTACGCAAGTAACGAGCGCACGCAAGCGGGGCACACGCCGACACGACGACTCGTCCCCTCCCCCACTCGCGCGTGCACGTCAACACAAATATCGTACAAGGACGATTCTCCTCTCACACGGCTGCGTAGTCACGCCAACACACCAAAAGTGCTCTCCCCGGGCGTTAACGCACACACCTCCGTACCCGCACAATCGTACAGAGACCACGGCCTTTATGCGTACAACGACCACACACTCGCGAATGCAGTGCACGCTAATACCACGTTCCAAAAACACCCAACAACACGGTTTTGTTACTACGCTCGAGATTTTATTAGCCCTTGCTAACCAACCGAGCCACCCGTGTGTGTGTGCGGGACAGCAAGGCGCTTCTAACCCACACTCTGGTGCCGTGTAGCCCTATTCTATGCTGCGCTCTCTGCTAAACCGCTTTCCTACTCGTCCTTACCCCGAACTAACCCTCTCCTACGGATCCTACCCTCCGCTCTGAGGTGTTGTAAGGCGCGCAACACGATACCGTCTGTAGTCCTTGGTGACCTTGCGGCGCTCAGATCGTCCTGCAGACAATCTAGCGGCTCGCCCGATGACTCCTTCGTCGCTGACCCCGTGTCCAAACTCCAGAAGAAGAGAGTTCCCTACTGCCCCTGCGTTTTCTTTTAAACTATTCACATCAAAGGCTAGGCGCCCCCGTCCCGACCGCCTTGGTCTCTCGACCAATCCTGAGCCTAGGATTTCCCGCTCTTTTGCGATCCCGCCGGCCTTTGAACTTTCGACCAATCAGTCGTCCCGGTTCCTGATCCCAGCTATCTGCCTTGCTGACCCGTGTTTGTGTTTGTATGCGTTTCTAACTGCGGGGCTCTCTGAGCTCGCCGTGGTCGTGCGATCTCAAATCCGCCCACGGCGCCGCAGTGTTACTTGGCCTGGGAAGGGTCCTGTCCAATTCCCTGGCCCTGAGAAACCGTGGGGTAACCCCCCTAGGGGGCCCTCGGGTGAAAACTCAGGGTAGGTGACCCGACCACGAGGCCCTACGTGGGTGCGGGTGCGTGTTTATGTGGGGGGGGTGATGGGGGGCAGTGCGGCGGTGGAAGCCGGGCGGCTCCCTGGCTCGGCCGAGCGGCCCCGTCGCTGTGGCACCACATAGCCCCCCGGGGTGCCAGTCCCCGTCCCGGGTTGACTGGAGCACCTCGCCTGGGTTGCCCCCACGAGGTATCGCCGCGGGGTCCGCGGGATTCGCCCGGCCCTTGTGGCTGGCCTCGGGGGTGGCGGCTCCGTCTCCTGGGGCTCCGGCGGTGGTCTCCTCCTCCATTCCAACGGCTCCCCTCGGTCTCTGGCACCTGCGGGCTGGGGAACAAACTCAGAGGCGGTGGGGTTTAAGGGTCGCCGTCCTCGTCGCCCCCGGCCCCGCCCGGGGCCCCTCGGAGCCCGGGGCTCCGTGGGGCCCATATACTGCGCGAGGCCCCCGGGCACGGGGGGTAGGGGGACCCCGGGGTTTCGGGGTACTTGGACGGCGGGGCTCCCCCCCTCGGGGGCTGCTCGCCACGGCTTCAGTCGGCGGATGTTGACCACCATCTCCCGGCCCCTCTCTCCTCCCTGAATCAGCACCGTCCATGGTGAGATCTGCCGTCTCACAATCCAGGGTCCTCGCCAGTAGGTGGTCAGCTTCCCCACCTGTCCGGCACCGACGCGGGGAGTGTACAGCCACACCTCGGAGCCCGCAGTGTAGAAGGGGGGCTCCATACGGGGTCGGGCGCCCTGCTCTTGCCGCTGGTGCGCGGCCTCTCCGTGCGGGTAGGCTCGGCCCCTGGCCCCTCGCAGGGTCTCCAGCAAGTGCTCCACGGGGTGGCTCCCTTCCTCCCGTTGCGGCGGAGGGACACCGAACAGCAGATCTGCGGGCAGGCGAGACTCGCGACCAAACATCATTAGGAACGGGGTCTGTCCTGTAGATGTGTGAACGGCGGTGGTGTAGGCGAACAGGGCATAGGGGAGGTGTTCGTCCCAGTCCTGTTGATTCGCGGCCGCCATGCGTTTAAGCTTCCCGGCCAGAGTCTGGTTCATCCTCTCTACCATCCCGTTCGCCTGGGGGTGATATGCCGTGGTTCGGTCCTTCTGGATCCCGAACTCTCGGCACAGCGCCTGGAATAGTTCGGCCTCGAATTCACTACCCTGGTCGGTAATGACTCGTTCGGGGATCCCGCACTTAAGTACGTAGTTTTCCACGAAGGCCCGGGCCACTACGAGGGCTGTTTTATCCGGGATAGCCACCGCCACGGGGTAGCGGGTGAAGTACTCCACCGCTACAAGAATATATCGGTTGCCCCGGTGGGATCGTGGAAAGGGCCCTTGCAGGTCGATTCCGACCAACTGATTCGTCCGACTGACTCGGAACGGCCTCAGGGGTACCTGGTACCTCGCCGGCTTTTGCCCACACTGCTGACAGGCCCGGCAGCCCTGCACCCAGGCGGCCACATCTTGCGCCAATTTAGGCCAGAGATACTGGCGACGCAGAGTCTCCCGGGTGCGCCGTTCCCCATCATGGCCCCCGAGCGGGTGGTCGTGTACCAGTCGTAGCAGCTGGGGTCGCACCTGGGCAGGAACACAGATACACCCCGGCTGGCCGGCCTCGGTTAACTCCCGTACCACTCCGTTCTGTACACACAACCGGGCATACAAACCGCTCCAGGGTCCTGGTAGGGCGCTCTTTTCCTCCCGCAGTGCCGCCTCCACTGCCGCCAGATCCGGATCTCGCTGCTGGGTCTGTCTCAGCTGCTCGTCGTTTAGGCCCGGGAAGGCACAGCCGACGTCCTCCTGGATCCGTCCGATCGGGTCCCGAGCCGCGGGTCCCGCGCTTGCCGGGCGGTCGACGGGATCCTCAGTGCCACCTGCGAGGGTCTCTGTGGCGCACACTGCACTCTCTCTCGGGGGGGGGAGTTTAGTTCCCGCGCGCTCCTTGGGTTCTGCTGCCTGGCGGCAGCGTCCCCCCGTGAAGCACGGGCAGGCGTCTCCCTCCCTCGTCTCAGCGCGCACCGCGGGCCGTCTTGACAAGGCGTCCGCGTTCGCGTGTGTCCGCCCCACTCGGTACTCGATCTGCAGGTTGTACTCCTGCAGCTGCGCCAGCCATCGAGCCATCTGCCCCCGCGGTTCCTTGAATGTAAGGAGGAACTGCAGTGCATAATGATCGGTGCGCACACGACATTTCCTGCCGTACAAGTACGGTCGGAACTGTTTACACGCGAAAATTACAGCATACAGTTCCTGACGGGTTACACAATAGTTCAGTTCGGCCCCGCTCAGGGTCCGACTGGCGTACGCGATGACCCGCTCCGTCCCACCCTGCACTTGCGACAGCACCGCGCCCAGCCCACTGCTGCAGGCGTCAGTGTCCAAAATAAAATCGGTGGTGAAATCTGGGAAAGCCAAGGTGGGGGTGTGGGTGAGGTGGTCTTTGAGTGTGGTGAAAGCCGTCTGGCAGGCCTCCGACCACTGATAGGGGTTCTTAGGGGAGGTGAGTTGGGTGAGGGGGCGTGCAATCTCACTGAATCCCTTTACAAATCGACGGTAATAAGTGGCGAGTCCCAAGAATGACCTGATCTCCGTCAGGTTCCTCGG
This sequence comes from Lampetra fluviatilis, assembly GCF_964198595.1. Lineage (NCBI taxonomy): Eukaryota > Metazoa > Chordata > Hyperoartia > Petromyzontiformes > Petromyzontidae > Lampetra > Lampetra fluviatilis. The sequence goes on along the minus strand of NC_136322.1, from coordinate 3,421,809 downwards.
CCGCGGCCAATCCACTACGGCACGCACCTTCTCGGGATCGGTGCTCACCCCTGCCTCGCTGACTCGGTGTCCGAGGTACCCCACCTCGCGTTGCGCAATGTAACACTTGCGTGGCTTGAGCTTGAGATGGGCTGCTCGCAGTCGCTGGAATACTTCCCGCAGCCTGGACCAGTGTTCGGACAGCGACCTACTGAACACTATTACGTCGTCCAGGTAAATCAGGCACTGTTCCCACTGCAAGCCCCGCATCACCAACTCCATCAACCGCTGGAACGTCGCGGGCGCGTTAGTGAGTCCGAACGGCAACACTCGAAACTCAAACAGGCCCATCGGGGTGGTGAATGCTGTTTTTGGCCGATCCTCCTCCGTCATCTCCACCTGCCAGTAACCGGACGCCAGATCGAGGGTGGAAAAATACCGCGCTCCTGCGAGACTGTCGAAGGTGTCGTCGATGCGTGGGATGGGAAAAGCGTCGCCGAGGGTGACTGCGTTCAATTTTCGGTAATCAACGCAGAACCGAGTCGATCCGTCCTTTTTCGTTACCAGTACCACCGGGGCAGACCAAGGGCTCGCGGAGGGCTGGATTATGTTATCGCGTAGCATATCCGTGACTGCCTCTTTGATCTGGGTCCGTTCAGGCGCGCCCACTCGGTATGCGGGGAGTTTGATGGGTCGGGCTGCACCTGTGTCAATTTGGTGCTTGTGTGGGGGTCGCTAGCCCCCGAGATCCCTCCCTCGATAATACTAACGGCCGGACTAACATCATCAATCGCCCCCCCGCTGCTAAGCGAACCGCCGCTAGGCTCCTCACCCAGGGTGTGGGAGCCGTCACCCGAGGGTTCCCCTCCACCGCGGGTCCGCGTAGCAGGCATGGATAACCACGCACGCGCACACCCACACACAGCTCTGCACGGCACTCACCCAACCCTGACCACTCACGTTAGGATCGCGCACCTGTGTTACACACGTCGTGAACGTGCGCGCACACACGCGTACAGCTCCACACGCGATACCCACTCCTGCGCCGCTCTGCGCTGCGCTGGCCGCCCACGTTACGATCGCGCACCTTGGGCACGCCGATTACGCACGCCGAGAGCTTACGCAAGTAACGAGCGCACGCAAGCGGGGCACACGCCGACACGACGACTCGTCCCCTCCCCCACTCGCGCGTGCACGTCAACACAAATATCGTACAAGGACGATTCTCCTCTCATTTTTCCACCCTCGATCTGGCGTCCGGTTACTGGCAGGTGGAGATGACGGAGGAGGATCGGCCAAAAACAGCATTCACCACCCCGATGGGCCTGTTTGAGTTTCGAGTGTTGCCGTTCGGACTCACTAACGCGCCCGCGACGTTCCAGCGGTTGATGGAGTTGGTGATGCGGGGCTTGCAGTGGGAACAGTGCCTGATTTACCTGGACGACGTAATAGTGTTCAGTAGGTCGCTGTCCGAACACTGGTCCAGGCTGCGGGAAGTATTCCAGCGACTGCGAGCAGCCCATCTCAAGCTCAAGCCACGCAAGTGTTACATTGCGCAACGCGAGGTGGGGTACCTCGGACACCGAGTCAGCGAGGCAGGGGTGAGCACCGATCCCGAGAAGGTGCGTGCCGTAGTGGATTGGCCGCGGCCGAGGAACCTGACGGAGATCAGGTCATTCTTGGGACTCGCCACTTATTACCGTCGATTTGTAAAGGGATTCAGTGAGATTGCACGCCCCCTCACCCAACTCACCTCCCCTAAGAACCCCTATCAGTGGTCGGAGGCCTGCCAGACGGCTTTCACCACACTCAAAGACCACCTCACCCACACCCCCACCTTGGCTTTCCCAGATTTCACCACCGATTTTATTTTGGACACTGACGCCTGCAGCAGTGGGCTGGGCGCGGTGCTGTCGCAAGTGCAGGGTGGGACGGAGCGGGTCATCGCGTACGCCAGTCGGACCCTGAGCGGGGCCGAACTGAACTATTGTGTAACCCGTCAGGAACTGTATGCTGTAATTTTCGCGTGTAAACAGTTCCGACCGTACTTGTACGGCAGGAAATGTCGTGTGCGCACCGATCATTATGCACTGCAGTTCCTCCTTACATTCAAGGAACCGCGGGGGCAGATGGCTCGATGGCTGGCGCAGCTGCAGGAGTACAACCTGCAGATCGAGTACCGAGTGGGGCGGACACACGCGAACGCGGACGCCTTGTCAAGACGGCCCGCGGTGCGCGCTGAGACGAGGGAGGGAGACGCCTGCCCGTGCTTCACGGGGGGACGCTGCCGCCAGGCAGCAGAACCCAAGGAGCGCGCGGGAACTAAACTCCCCCCCCCGAGAGAGAGTGCAGTGTGCGCCACAGAGACCCTCGCAGGTGGCACTGAGGATCCCGTCGACCGCCCGGCAAGCGCGGGACCCGCGGCTCGGGACCCGATCGGACGGATCCAGGAGGACGTCGGCTGTGCCTTCCCGGGCCTAAACGACGAGCAGCTGAGACAGACCCAGCAGCGAGATCCGGATCTGGCGGCAGTGGAGGCGGCACTGCGGGAGGAAAAGAGCGCCCTACCAGGACCCTGGAGCGGTTTGTATGCCCGGTTGTGTGTACAGAACGGAGTGGTACGGGAGTTAACCGAGGCCGGCCAGCCGGGGTGCATCTGTGTTCCTGCCCAGGTGCGACCCCAGCTGCTACGACTGGTACACGACCACCCGCTCGGGGGCCATGATGGGGAACGGCGCACCCGGGAGACTCTGCGTCGCCAGTATCTCTGGCCTAAATTGGCGCAAGATGTGGCCGCCTGGGTGCAGGGCTGCCGGGCCTGTCAGCAGTGTGGGCAAAAGCCGGCGAGGTACCAGGTACCCCTGAGGCCGTTCCGAGTCAGTCGGACGAATCAGTTGGTCGGAATCGACCTGCAAGGGCCCTTTCCACGATCCCACCGGGGCAACCGATATATTCTTGTAGCGGTGGAGTACTTCACCCGCTACCCCGTGGCGGTGGCTATCCCGGATAAAACAGCCCTCGTAGTGGCCCGGGCCTTCGTGGAAAACTACGTACTTAAGTGCGGGATCCCCGAACGAGTCATTACCGACCAGGGTAGTGAATTCGAGGCCGAACTATTCCAGGCGCTGTGCCGAGAGTTCGGGATCCAGAAGGACCGAACCACGGCATATCACCCCCAGGCGAACGGGATGGTAGAGAGGATGAACCAGACTCTGGCCGGGAAGCTTAAACGCATGGCGGCCGCGAATCAACAGGACTGGGACGAACACCTCCCCTATGCCCTGTTCGCCTACACCACCGCCGTTCACACATCTACAGGACAGACCCCGTTCCTAATGATGTTTGGTCGCGAGTCTCGCCTGCCCGCAGATCTGCTGTTCGGTGTCCCTCCGCCGCAACGGGAGGGAGGGAGCCACCCCGTGGAGCACTTGCTGGAGACCCTGCGAGGGGCCAGGGGCCGAGCCTACCCGCACGGAGAGGCCGCGCACCAGCGGCAAGAGCACGGCGCCCGACCCCGTATGGAGCCCCCCTTCTACACTGCGGGCTCCGAGGTGTGGCTGTACACTCCCCGCGTCGGTGCCGGACAGGTGGGGAAGCTGACCACCTACTGGCGAGGACCCTGGATTGTGAGACGGCAGATCTCACCATGGACGGTGCTGATTCAGGGAGGAGAGAGGGGCCGGGAGATGGTGGTCAACATCCGCCGACTGAAGCCGTGGCGAGCAGCCCCCGAGGGGGGGAGCCCCGCCGTCCAAGTACCCCGAAACCCCGGGGTCCCCCCACCCCCCGTGCCCGGGGGCCTCGCGCAGTATATGGGCCCCACGGAGCCCCGGGCTCCGAGGGGCCCCGGGCGGGGCCGGGGGCGACGAGGACGGCGACCCTTAAACCCCACCGCCTCTGAGTTTGTTCCCCAGCCCGCAGGTGCCAGAGACCGAGGGGAGCCGTTGGAATGGAGGAGGAGACCACCGCCGGAGCCCCAGGAGACGGAGCCGCCACCCCCGAGGCCAGCCACAAGGGCCGGGCGAATCCCGCGGACCCCGCGGCGATACCTCGTGGGGGCAACCCAGGCGAGGTGCTCCAGTCAACCCGGGACGGGGACTGGCACCCCGGGGGGCTATGTGGTGCCACAGCGACGGGGCCGCTCGGCCGAGCCAGGGAGCCGCCCGGCTTCCACCGCCGCACTGCCCCCCATCACCCCCCCCACATAAACACGCACCCGCACCCACGTAGGGCCTCGTGGTCGGGTCACCTACCCTGAGTTTTCACCCGAGGGCCCCCTAGGGGGGTTACCCCACGGTTTCTCAGGGCCAGGGAATTGGACAGGACCCTTCCCAGGCCAAGTAACACTGCGGCGCCGTGGGCGGATTTGAGATCGCACGACCACGGCGAGCTCAGAGAGCCCCGCAGTTAGAAACGCATACAAACACAAACACGGGTCAGCAAGGCAGATAGCTGGGATCAGGAACCGGGACGACTGATTGGTCGAAAGTTCAAAGGCCGGCGGGATCGCAAAAGAGCGGGAAATCCTAGGCTCAGGATTGGTCGAGAGACCAAGGCGGTCGGGACGGGGGCGCCTAGCCTTTGATGTGAATAGTTTAAAAGAAAACGCAGGGGCAGTAGGGAACTCTCTTCTTCTGGAGTTTGGACACGGGGTCAGCGACGAAGGAGTCATCGGGCGAGCCGCTAGATTGTCTGCAGGACGATCTGAGCGCCGCAAGGTCACCAAGGACTACAGACGGTATCGTGTTGCGCGCCTTACAACACCTCAGAGCGGAGAGTAGAATCCGTAGGAGAGGGTTAGTTCGGGGTAAGGACGAGTAGGAAAGCGGTTTAGCAAAGAGCGCAGCATAGAATAGGGCTACACGGCACCAGAGTGTGGGTTAGAAGCGCCTTGCTGGCCCGCACACACACACGGGTGGCACGGTTGGTTAGCAAGGGCTAATAAAATCTCGAGCGTAGTAACAAAACCGTGTTGTTGGGTGTTTTTGGAACGTGGTATTAGCGTGCACTGCATTCGCGAGTGTGTGGTCGATGTATGCATAAAGGCCGTGGTCTCTGTACGATTGTGCGGGTACGGAGGTGTGTGCGTTAACGCCCGGGGAGAGCACTTTTGTGTGTTGGCGTGACTACGCAGCCGTGTGAGAGGAGAATCGTCCTTGTACGATATTTGGGTTGACGTGCACGCGCGAGTGGGGGAGGGGACGAGTCGTCGTGTCGGCGTGTGCCCCGCTTGCGTGTGCTCGTTACTTGCGTAAGCTCTCGGCGTGCGTAATCGGCGTACTCCAGGTGCGCGATCGTAACGTGAGCGGCCAGCGCGGCGCAGAGCGGCGCAAGAGTGGGTGTCGCGTGGGGAGCTGCGTGTGTGTGCGTGCGACCACCCCGTGTGCGATACAGGTGCGCGATCATAACGCGAGTTGAGTTGGAGTGCGCGGAGCGGCGTGTGTGTGTGTGGGCGTGCGTACGTTCGCTCCGTGTGGGTTGCAGGCGCGCGATTAGGACAGGGAGGTATCGTAGTAGGGAGGGGCAGAATACTACTCGGTAATTAGCCATGCCGGCTACGCGGACCCGCGGGGGAGGGGAATCCTCGGGCGATGGTTCCCACGCCACGGGTGAGGAACCTAGCAGCGGGGGGGCGATTGATGATGCTAGCCCGGCCGTTAGCATTATCGAGGGAGGGATCTCGGGGGCTAGCGACCCCCACAGCAGCCCGACCCATCAAACTCCCCGCATACCGAGTGGGCGCGCCTGAACGGACCCAGATCAAAGAGGCAGTCACGGATATGCTACGCGATAACATAATCCAGCCCTCCGCGAGCCCTTGGTCTGCCCCGGTGGTACTGGTAACGAAAAAGGACGGATCGACTCGGTTCTGCGTTGATTACCGAAAATTGAACGCAGTCACCCTCGGCGACGCTTTTCCCATCCCACGCATCGACGACACCTTCGACAGTCTCGCAGGAGCGCGGTATTTTTCCACCCTCGATCTGGCGTCCGGTTACTGGCAGGTGGAGATGACGGAGGAGGATCGGCCAAAAACAGCATTCACCACCCCGATGGGCCTGTTTGAGTTTCGAGTGTTGCCGTTCGGACTCACTAACGCGCCCGCGACGTTCCAGCGGTTGATGGAGTTGGTGATGCGGGGCTTGCAGTGGGAACAGTGCCTGATTTACCTGGACGACGTAATAGTGTTCAGTAGGTCGCTGTCCGAACACTGGTCCAGGCTGCGGGAAGTATTCCAGCGACTGCGAGCAGCCCATCTCAAGCTCAAGCCACGTAAGTGTTACATTGCGCAACGCGAGGTGGGGTACCTCGGACACCGAGTCAGCGAGGCAGGGGTGAGCACCGATCCCGAGAAGGTGCGTGCCGTAGTGGATTGGCCGCGGCCGAGGAACCTGACGGAGATCAGGTCATTCTTGGGACTCGCCACTTATTACCGTCGATTTGTAAAGGGATTCAGTGAGATTGCACGCCCCCTCACCCAACTCACCTCCCCTAAGAACCCCTATCAGTGGTCGGAGGCCTGCCAGACGGCTTTCACCACACTCAAAGACCACCTCACCCACACCCCCACCTTGGCTTTCCCAGATTTCACCACCGATTTTATTTTGGACACTGACGCCTGCAGCAGTGGGCTGGGCGCGGTGCTGTCGCAAGTGCAGGGTGGGACGGAGCGGGTCATCGCGTACGCCAGTCGGACCCTGAGCGGGGCCGAACTGAACTATTGTGTAACCCGTCAGGAACTGTATGCTGTAATTTTCGCGTGTAAACAGTTCCGACCGTACTTGTACGGCAGGAAATGTCGTGTGCGCACCGATCATTATGCACTGCAGTTCCTCCTTACATTCAAGGAACCGCGGGGGCAGATGGCTCGATGGCTGGCGCAGCTGCAGGAGTACAACCTGCAGATCGAGTACCGAGTGGGGCGGACACACGCGAACGCGGACGCCTTGTCAAGACGGCCCGCGGTGCGCGCTGAGACGAGGGAGGGAGACGCCTGCCCGTGCTTCACGGGGGGACGCTGCCGCCAGGCAGCAGAACCCAAGGAGCGCGCGGGAACTAAACTCCCCCCCCCGAGAGAGAGTGCAGTGTGCGCCACAGAGACCCTCGCAGGTGGCACTGAGGATCCCGTCGACCGCCCGGCAAGCGCGGGACCCGCGGCTCGGGACCCGATCGGACGGATCCAGGAGGACGTCGGCTGTGCCTTCCCGGGCCTAAACGACGAGCAGCTGAGACAGACCCAGCAGCGAGATCCGGATCTGGCGGCAGTGGAGGCGGCACTGCGGGAGGAAAAGAGCGCCCTACCAGGACCCTGGAGCGGTTTGTATGCCCGGTTGTGTGTACAGAACGGAGTGGTACGGGAGTTAACCGAGGCCGGACAGCCGGGGTGCATCTGTGTTCCTGCCCAGGTGCGACCCCAGCTGCTACGACTGGTACACGACCACCCGCTCGGGGGCCATGATGGGGAACGGCGCACCCGGGAGACTCTGCGTCGCCAGTATCTCTGGCCTAAATTGGCGCAAGATGTGGCCGCCTGGGTGCAGGGCTGCCGGGCCTGTCAGCAGTGTGGGCAAAAGCCGGCGAGGTACCAGGTACCCCTGAGGCCGTTCCGAGTCAGTCGGACGAATCAGTTGGTCGGAATCGACCTGCAAGGGCCCTTTCCACGATCCCACCGGGGCAACCGATATATTCTTGTAGCGGTGGAGTACTTCACCCGCTACCCCGTGGCGGTGGCTATCCCGGATAAAACAGCCCTCGTAGTGGCCCGGGCCTTCGTGGAAAACTACGTACTTAAGTGCGGGATCCCCGAACGAGTCATTACCGACCAGGGTAGTGAATTCGAGGCCGAACTATTCCAGGCGCTGTGCCGAGAGTTCGGGATCCAGAAGGACCGAACCACGGCATATCACCCCCAGGCGAACGGGATGGTAGAGAGGATGAACCAGACTCTGGCCGGGAAGCTTAAACGCATGGCGGCCGCGAATCAACAGGACTGGGACGAACACCTCCCCTATGCCCTGTTCGCCTACACCACCGCCGTTCACACATCTACAGGACAGACCCCGTTCCTAATGATGTTTGGTCGCGAGTCTCGCCTGCCCGCAGATCTGCTGTTCGGTGTCCCTCCGCCGCAACGGGAGGGAGGGAGCCACCCCGTGGAGCACCTGCTGGAGACCCTGCGAGGGGCCAGGGGCCGAGCCTACCCGCACGGAGAGGCCGCGCACCAGCGGCAAGAGCACGGCGCCCGACCCCGTATGGAGCCCCCCTTCTACACTGCGGGCTCCGAGGTGTGGCTGTACACTCCCCGCGTCGGTGCCGGACAGGTGGGGAAGCTGACCACCTACTGGCGAGGACCCTGGATTGTGAGACGGCAGATCTCACCATGGATGGTGCTGATTCAGGGAGGAGAGAGGGGCCGGGAGATGGTGGTCAACATCCGCCGACTGAAGCCGTGGCGAGCAGCCCCCGAGGGGGGGAGCCCCGCCGTCCCAGTACCCCGAAACCCCGGGGTCCCCCCACCCCCCGTGCCCGGGGGCCTCGCGCAGTATATGGGCCCCACGGAGCCCCGGGCTCCGAGGGGCCCCGGGCGGGGCCGGGGGCGACGAGGACGGCGACCCTTAAACCCCACCGCCTCTGAGTTTGTCCCCCAGCCCGCAGGTGCCGGAGACCGAGGGGAGCCGTTGGAATGGAGGAGGAGACCACCGCCGGAGCCCCAGGAGACGGAGCCGCCACCCCCGAGGCCAGCCACAAGGGCCGGGCGAATCCCGCGGACCCCGCGGCGATACCTCGTGGGGGCAACCCAGGCGAGGTGCTCCAGTCAACCCGGGACGGGGACTGGCACCCCGGGGGGCTATGTGGTGCCACAGCGACGGGGCCGCTCGGCCGAGCCAGGGAGCCGCCCGGCTTCCACCGCCGCACTGCCCCCCATCACCCCCCCCACATAAACACGCACCCGCACCCACGTAGGGCCTCGTGGTCGGGTCACCTACCCTGAGTTTTCACCCGAGGGCCCCCTAGGGGGGTTACCCCACGGTTTCTCAGGGCCAGGGAATTGGACAGGACCCTTCCCAGGCCAAGTAACACTGCGGCGCCGTGGGCGGATTTGAGATCGCACGACCACGGCGAGCTCAGAGAGCCCCGCAGTTAGAAACGCATACAAACACAAACACGGGTCAGCAAGGCAGATAGCTGGGATCAGGACCCGGGACGACTGATTGGTCGAAAGTTCAAAGGCCGGCGGGATCGCAAAAGAGCGGGAAATCCTAGGCTCAGGATTGGTCGAGAGACCAAGGCGGTCGGGACGGGGGCGCCTAGCCTTTGATGTGAATAGTTTAAAAGAAAACGCAGGGGCAGTAGGGAACTCTCTTCTTCTGGAGTTTGGACACGGGGTCAGCGACGAAGGAGTCATCGGGCGAGCCGCTAGATTGTCTGCAGGACGATCTGAGCGCCGCAAGGTCACCAAGGACTACAGACGGTATCGTGTTGCGCGCCTTACAACACCTCAGAGCGGAGGGTAGGATGCGTAGGAGAGGGTTAGTTCGGGGTAAGGACGAGTAGGAAAGCGGTTTAGCAGAGAGCGAAGCATAGAATAGGGCTACACGGCACCAGAGTGTGGGTTAGAAGCGCCTTGCTGTCCCGCACACACACACGGGTGGCTCGGTTGGTTAGCAAGGGCTAATAAAATCTCGAGCGTAGTAACAAAACCGTGTTGTTGGGTGTTTTTGGAACGTGGTATTAGCGTGCACTGCATTCGCGAGTGTGTGGTCGTTGTACGCATAAAGGCCGCGGTCTCTGTACGATTGTGCGGGTACGGAGGTGTGTGCGTTAACGCCCGGGGAGAGCACTTTTGGTGTGTTGGCGTGACTACGCAGCCGTGTGAGAGGAGAATCGTCCTTGTACGATATTTGTGTTGACGTGCACGCGCGAGTGGGGGAGGGGACGAGTCGTCGTGTCGGCGTGTGCCCCGCTTGCGTGCGCTCGTTACTTGCGTAAGCTCTCGGCGTGCGTAATCGGCGTGCCCAAGGTGCGCGATCGTAACGTGGGCGGCCAGCGCGGCGCAGAGCGGCGCAGGAGTGGGTATCGCGTGTGGAGCTGTATGCGTGTGTGCGCGCACGTTCACGACGTGTGTAACACAGGTGCGCGATCCTAACGTGAGTGGTCAGGGTTGGGTGAGTGCCGTGCAGAGCTGTGTGTGGGTGTGCGCGTGCGTGGTTATCCATGCCTGCTACGCGGACCCGCGGTGGAGGGGAACCCTCGGGTGACGGCTCCCACACCCTGGGTGAGGAGCCTAGCGGCGGTACGCTTAGCAGCGGGGGGGCGATTGATGATGTTAGTCCGGCCGTTAGTATTATCGAGGGAGGGATCTCGGGGGCTAGCGACCCCCACAAAACATTTAAATTTAAAGCTTTTACATGAATCATTAAATCATTTAAATTAAAAATTAACTCACAGCGCCCTAAAGCATACAGCTAGGCCTAAAGCCTAGAACTAGGCCTCAATCTCTCCCTTCGTATCGTCCGATTAGGTGTAGCAACATCGCCCCCTACTGCAAACACTTGGCAGGACCCTACAAAAACCTTTTGACTCAGTGGGGCTTTCCTGGCTTAACAAGTGTAATAATACATTATGTTTATATTATTTGGTTATTCGTTCCTACCAGCCCACCCCGCAGGGTCCTGTTTAATAAGGACACCGTCGTCGAGTTGCCCTCGTCCCAAATTGCTCGCAATTAAACAAATGCTCTGCTCATTCCAGATACCCTTTATGTCTAATTTAGGAACGGTATTTGAGCAGCATTCCAACATTGCATCAATCATGGAACATGGTTTAGAATAAATTGGGATGCCTATTGGAAGAAAGAATCGTGTTTTTTAAAGAATAAAACTCGCTCTTTTTGAGCGGTCAGAAAAGGGATCAAATGAGCACATCAGCTCAGGGTTGTGGCCGGTGTTAGCTGATAGTAAGCAAAAAAGTACTGGTAAACGCTGGGGATGTCAACACTCGGTAAAGTATAATATTACTTGTCAAATAAGATGGTACAAATATGTGTAGTTAAATATTTTTTACATGGTTAATAACATCTTTCCAATGATTACTCATTCGTGTTACTTAGTGCAGTAAATACGTGTTACTTATTGCAGTAAAAACAACCCATCGGATGAACCATCCTGCGCTCCTAGAATATCAACTCTGTCGGTGCATTAAACGTAAGATTATATATTTTCTTTAAACATTCGACTGCAGAGTCACATGAGTTGAATTTGAGTGGTGATGATTGTGCACCGTGCCTCGATCTTGTTCAAGGCGCGCGACCCTTCTGCAGTGCGTGAGCTACTCACCTCTTGCCACGTAAAATGTTAAAATTTCTATTTAATGTCGGTTAATTTTGAGTAATTTTCTTCAGTTTGTTGTCCATCTGAAAATCCATATATTTATTCATTTCAAAGTTCGATTAAAACGTCCAGTTAAAAGTTCGGTGACAAGGGACTGTTGACATGGCGCGCAGTCCTCACCATAGCGCGAGAGGAGGAATCGCGAGCGCGCGAGGCAAAACTTAAATAGAAAATATTTCGTTGGAATTAAATATGTGTAGTCTGTTGAAGCATCTTGTCTTGCAAAAAATTCGAGTGCGTTTTAAATAGTGTTCATCAGTAACACTTTTGAAAACCGACAATCGTCATAGCATGCCCTGACCGAACAATGTCTCCCAAATGTTGGTTGTTCACTTGTTTTGAATTATAATTTATATCATGAGCATTGTCGTATATTGCATAAGTAACGTACATTAAAGAAGTGATCTTCGTGATAATGTATCAACTAGATGCATGTAAGTATGAACGTTACGGGAGTAATCGAGCCCAAAGGCAGGCGTGATAAACACAGTGAGTAAGGTGGCAACTCCCTCACCAGAGCTGAGTTCTGGATGATCTCAGCGACGTCCGCATTCAGTACGCCGCTTCTATAATAACCTCGGGCCTGGAGAACGCTCGATTTGAATTCGTGAGAGCGCTGATTTCGATTTCAAAGAGGCGAGGCGATAAAAGCGACGTCTTGAGATGGCGGAAACTGCTCCTGCTCAACCACCAGCTGCGGCTACTTCAGCGCCTAAAAGCCCCAAGAAGAAGCGCGCCGCTCCAAAGGCCAAGAAGGTCGGCCCCAGCGTGTCCGAGCTCATCCTCAAGGCTCTGGCCAGCAGCAAGGAGAGGAACGGCGTGTCTCTTCCTGCGCTCAAAAAGTCGCTTGCTGCCGGAGGATACGACGTGGAGAAGAACAATGCCCGCGTGAAGTTGGCCATCAAGAAGCTCGTGGCCAACGACGCCGTGGCGCAAGTGAAGGGCAGCGGCGCGTCTGGCTCTTTCAAACTCAACAAGGAAAAGGCTGCCGCAAAGGCGAAGCCCAAGTCGTCAACGGCAAAGCCCGCAGCTAAAAAGCCCGCGGCAGCCAAGAAGGTGAAGAAGCCCGCGGCAGCCAAGAAGACCGCGCCCAAGAAGTCTCCCAAGAAAGCAAAGAAGCCCGCGGTTGCCAAGGCGGCCAAGAGCCCCAAAAAGGTGAAGTTGGCTGTTAAGCCCAAGAAGGCGGCGAAGAGCCCAGCCAAGCCCAAGGCTGCGAAGCCCAAGGTCGCTAAGCCCAAGACCGTCAAGGCCAAGGCCGCCAAACCCAAGGTGGCCAAGCCCAAGAAGGCCGCGGCCAAGCCCAAGAAGACTGCGCCAAAGAAGTGAATCCGATCGGACGACGCTCGATTCACTCCACCTCAACGGCTCTTTTCAGAGCCACCCACTTAGTTAAAAAAGTGAACCAGATGCTGCTGCGCTTCCATTAGTTCATCGGTAACACATGACAGTGTATTACGTTGCTGTTGAATGCGTGCCATATTCTGTAAGTCAAACCCATTTACGGCGTGGCGATGGTTGCTCGCCTTGCCTCGGCCCTGATCAAGGAGCTCGACGCTTGGTGCAGTTCAATCGTGAGGATTTGTGTAGATTGGATAAGTTACGTACATTCGCCAAATTAACTATAACATTTTACCCACTCGATGTGTTTTAAGCATTGATGTGATGGGAGTAATCGAGCCCGAAAGCAGGGATCACAAACACAGGCGAGGCGGGTGGCAGCTCCCTCACTCGAACGGAGTGCAGAGTAATCTCAGCGACGTCCGAATTATGTGTTGCACCTCTTCATTCCGTCATCATGTTACTGGTGCCAAATATGGAATTTAGTCTAAAAAGGTATTGATTCCAGACAGCTTTACTCAATTTGCCTTCATTCGCTCGTTCTCGCCTTTTCACTTTGTTTTGTAAACATTGCGGTGCACCATCTAAACTTCTCTATTAAAATTAATTTCTATACGTAAATATCGCATTGTTTGCAATGTCTTTCTTACTTTGGGAGAACTAGTTGGTGACGTTCACTCAACTATTGTGTTGGAAGCCGTTTAGCTTCACACGATTATAAAGTTAGTTCATCTTGTTCACTTGAAAACAAGACCTTACACCGATTATTCACTCCACGTGCAATCTTGCAACAGATCGCGTTCCTCTCGCGTTCGCTGCGGGTGTGCCAATATCATTACAGAGTGCTTCGAAGAAGGGTCATTGCCCAAAACGTCGCATATTATACATGTCAAGGAAGTGTTATTGACGACAGTGGAGGGTTTTCTTCGTCACAGAGGTTAAAGGTCTAAGGTTTAAGGCGGAGCCATCGCGGAGGGCAGGGGTGGTCGGTGACGTCACCACGCTTCGGGTATAAAGGCGGCTGCTGCTGCAAGCTGAGCGCGCAGTCTCTCGCGAGCTTTGTCAGAAGTAGTCGGAATGTCTGGACGCGGTAAAGGCGGTAAGGGGCTCGGCAAGGGAGGCGCAAAACGCCATCGCAAGGTGCTGCGCGACAACATCCAGGGCATCACCAAGCCCGCCATCCGCCGCCTCGCTCGCCGCGGCGGTGTGAAGCGCATCTCGGGCCTCATCTACGAGGAGACCCGCGGCGTCCTGAAGGTCTTCCTTGAGAACGTCATCCGCGACGCCGTCACCTACACGGAGCACGCCAAGCGCAAGACCGTCACCGCCATGGACGTGGTCTACGCCCTCAAGCGCCAGGGCCGCACTCTCTACGGCTTCGGAGGCTGAGCGCCCATCTCTCGCACACTAAGCCAACCCAAAGGCTCTTTTCAGAGCCACCCACCTCTTCGAAACTGCTTGCGCCAGTGTTGCCAAACACTTTCTAAATGGAGCACATGTCCTGGGTTTTTGCGCGCCAATTCCTCGTGAGCGTGGTGGACGTTTGCTTGTTGAGTTGGCGAATCTTCATCTGCTTCCACATGAATGAAAGAAATCATGATATTCACGACACGTCACATTTAACAAGGCGTAATTCTTGAACGCGTTAATACAGTACCCATTTCTGGTATTTTTGCGTTAATTATTTCCAGCTGCAGCCGATTCCGATATTACGTGGAGCATTTGGCGCCACAATCTTACAGCACACTCGTCCTAATTGACGTAGCGTGCCGGAATGCTAATCTCCACCTGTACAGCACAACAGCGAAGTTATTTTTCTCCACCGATCGCTTGTATTTTTCCAAATTGCGTTCTTAAAACGCCCGTGCGCCGTATTAGACGAGTGGTGAAACAATCCCTCGTAAGAAACAAAAAAACCCACGCTCAAAACACAATATACTGTATTGGGTTTTCCAGTCATCCTTATTAAAACAAAGGCAATGGCCATGGCTGCAATTCACTAATATACATGTTTGGACATTACATTGTGTTATATTCACAAGTCCTTTTTGCAGTAAAAACGATATTAAAGTGAGCATCGCGTCCGCGTTTCTCATTGGAGGCTGATGGAGAGGGATGGTACTAAAAGAGCCACTCAGCAGCGCCGCGCACTACGATCCTCTGATTTGCATCTCGCCTCCTATAAAAGGAGCTCATCGCCCGACCGACATCCACATTCGCTTCCCGTCTGTTCTGACCTGAAGCTGCCTACAACGCGTCGACATGCCCGATCCTCCCGCATCAAAGAGCGCTGGGCCGGCCAAGGTTCCTGCTCCCAAGAAGGGCTCCAAGAAGGCTGTGACCAAGGCTACGCGCAAGGATGGCAAGAAGCGACGCCACCGCAGGAAGGAGAGCTACGCCATTTACATCTACAAGGTGATGAAGCAGGTGCACCCCGATACCGGCATCTCGTCCAAGGCAATGAGCATCATGAACTCGTTCGTCAACGACATCTTCGAGCGCATCGCTTCCGAGGCGTCCCGCCTGGCGCACTACAACAAGCGCTCCACCATCACTTCTCGGGAGATCCAGACCGCAGTGCGACTGCTGCTCCCCGGCGAGCTGGCCAAGCACGCCGTGTCGGAGGGCACCAAGGCCGTCACCAAGTACACAAGCTCCAAGTGAAGCCTCGACTCCACCATTAATTACAAAGGCTCTTTTCAGAGCCACCCACCTCTCCGAACCTGCTTGTACCAGTCCTAGCAGGAGTACAAAACGAAACTTCCAACAAAGCCCCGGTTCACGCGGGGACATTGTTCGCTCATTGAGTGAAGTGGAGAGATCGAACGCATTTTAACATGTTTCCACGTGAATAAAAGCGATAACAATATTCATGGCACATCATATTCACCAGCAGGCATTTCTTGGACTTGATTGTCCATTGATTTCATCTGCAGCCCATTCAGATATTACATTGGATATTTGGCGCCAAAACCTTGCAATGCAATATATTTAATTCGTGGTTGTATTTTCGGGCAGGAACTAACATTTTGCACGTGTACATATATGTAAAAGTAAGCGCCTAGCATGGATGACTCGTGCAGTATAATTGATCATCATCTCAATGCCAAGAGAATATATATCTATTCCTGTGATCACCTCTTTCCGACATTTTTACGTATTACTGTTTCCAATGAAGTGCAGTTTCTTCACACTTTATTTAGATCATGCAGAGCACTGTAAAGTTGTTTTCGGAAAGGTGTTTGCTTGAGAAAAGAACATCCGTTAAAGACATCGACGGCGCTCAAACGGTACTACTGCATCGTGATGCGGCATTCTGAAATGATCCAAACTGTGAACATTTTGTTGATTAAGAAGAGTTGACGACTCGAGATCATTGCACGCTGCCAACCAATCAGCACGCTCCCCTTCTTCGCACGTCACGACTCCGATGACCAGTGAGCGCGCGCTCTGGGCTACATAAGCCGCCTTCTCCCCGCCTGTGAGAATCTTTGCCCTCACCAAGCCATGGCTCGCACCAAGCAGACGGCTCGCAAGTCCACGGGCGGCAAGGCCCCCCGCAAGCAACTCGCCACCAAGGCGGCCCGAAAGAGCGCTCCGGCCACGGGCGGCGTCAAGAAGCCTCACCGCTACAGGCCCGGCACCGTCGCTCTGCGCGAGATCCGCCGCTACCAGAAGTCCACCGAGCTGCTCATCCGCAAACTGCCCTTCCAGCGCCTCGTCAGGGAGATCGCGCAGGACTTCAAGACCGACCTGCGCTTCCAGAGCTCCGCTGTCATGGCTCTGCAGGAGGCCAGCGAAGCGTACCTTGTCGCGCTCTTCGAGGACACCAACCTGTGCGCCATCCACGCCAAGCGCGTCACCATCATGCCCAAGGACATTCAGCTCGCCCGCCGCATTCGTGGCGAGCGCGCTTGAACGCCCAGCTCGGCCCTCAAAGCACAACACAAAGGCTCTTTTCAGAGCCACCACTTACTCATGAAAACGCTTCCATGTGTGTTCTTCAAAGTTCGGGTGCCGGAAACCTTCGTTTGCTGGTCACGGCTCTCACGAGTCGTCAGGCGTAAGCGACAATGAAGTTCATTTTCTATACCCCGCCGCTCATATTTTTCAACATCACACGTTGGTGTCGTATATAAGCGTTGTGAAACCATGCTTACATAATGTTCAACAAAAGGGTTATTTTGGTGAAATATATTAACTATTAAACCCAAAGAAATTGGTTTATGTTGTTTCAAGCCCGAGCTGATAAGAAGTTCACATTTTGCAAACTAAGAGACTGAATTATTCACGCACATATATTTTTAGGCATTGCCCGAACAGGCGGTTAAAGGAAAATATATATACACCGTATAGGCACGTGGGCGATCAATCACGAGCTCAAGGCTATCACAATGATTTCTTATAACCAATGCGGTCCCTCAAAATGATTATTATAATCAATAATACATTGATATTTGCGGAATCCGCTTATAAGTTTGACTTGCCAGCACGTGCCCATTAATTAACTCTATCATGCTTAAAACTTGAACCTATTAAGTACGTGTATCGCATTGTTTCATTCATAAGATGCGTGCCCGCATTAAAATATATATGTGTGGTGCCACAGCGACGGGGCCGCTCGGCCGAGCCAGGGAGCCGCCCGGCTTCCACCGCCGCACTGCCCCCCATCACCCCCCCCACATAAACACGCACCCGCACCCACGTAGGGCCTCGTGGTCGGGTCACCTACCCTGAGTTTTCACCCGAGGGCCCCCTAGGGGGGTTACCCCACGGTTTCTCAGGGCCAGGGAATTGGACAGGACCCTTCCCAGGCCAAGTAACACTGCGGCGCCGTGGGCGGATTTGAGATCGCACGACCACGGCGAGCTCAGAGAGCCCCGCAGTTAGAAACGCATACAAACACAAACACGGGTCAGCAAGGCAGATAGCTGGGATCAGGAACCGGGACGACTGATTGGTCGAAAGTTCAAAGGCCGGCGGGATCGCAAAAGAGCGGGAAATCCTAGGCTCAGGATTGGTCGAGAGACCAAGGCGGTCGGGACGGGGGCGCCTAGCCTTTGATGTGAATAGTTTAAAAGAAAACGCAGGGGCAGTAGGGAACTCTCTTCTTCTGGAGTTTGGACACGGGGTCAGCGACGAAGGAGTCATCGGGCGAGCCGCTAGATTGTCTGCAGGACGATCTGAGCGCCGCAAGGTCACCAAGGACTACAGACGGTATCGTGTTGCGCGCCTTACAACACCTCAGAGCGGAGGGTAGGATCCGTAGGAGAGGGTTAGTTCGGGGTAAGGACGAGTAGGAAAGCGGTTTAGCAGAGAGCGCAGCATAGAATAGGGCTACACGGCACCAGAGTGTGGGTTAGAAGCGCCTTGCTGTCCCGCACACACACACGGGTGGCTCGGTTGGTTAGCAAGGGCTAATAAAATCTCGAGCGTAGTAACAAAACCGTGTTGTTGGGTGTTTTTGGAACGTGGTATTAGCGTGCACTGCATTCGCGAGTGTGTGGTCGTTGTACGCATAAAGGCCGTGGTCTCTGTACGATTGTGCGGGTACGGAGGTGTGTGCGTTAACGCCCGGGGAGAGCACTTTTGGTGTGTTGGCGTGACTACGCAGCCGTGTGAGAGGAGAATCGTCCTTGTACGATATTTGTGTTGACGTGCACGCGCGAGTGGGGGAGGGGACGAGTCGTCGTGTCGGCGTGTGCCCCGCTTGCGTGCGCTCGTTACTTGCGTAAGCTCTCGGCGTGCGTAATCGGCGTGCCCAAGGTGCGCGATCGTAACGTGGGCGGCCAGCGCGGCGCAGAGCGGCGCAGGAGTGGGTATCGCGTGTGGAGCTGTATGCGTGTGTGCGCGCACGTTCACGACGTGTGTAACACAGGTGCGCGATCCTAACGTGAGTGGTCAGGGTTGGGTGAGTGCCGTGCAGAGCTGTGTGTGGGTGTGCGCGTGCGTGGTTATCCATGCCGGCTACGCGGACCCGCGGTGGAGGGGAACCCTCGGGTGACGGCTCCCACACCCTGGGTGAGGAGCCTAGCGGCGGTTCGCTTAGCAGCGGGGGGGCGATTGATGATGTTAGTCCGGCCGTTAGTATTATCGAGGGAGGGATCTCGGGGGCTAGCGACCCCCACAAATTGGTGTCGGAAGCGGTACGGACCCCCGCGTTACCTCACGCTAAAATAAGACTGATATTTACCGGCCGGGGGGCCCCTTCGTGGAAGGCATTCGCCCGCAATCTCTTAGGGGCCAAGGAAATTAATGGATGGACGGACGCGCAGGCAGTACGTCAACTTAATATGAATCTTGATGGGCGGGCAGCCGATTTTGTAGAAGCGTTACCCGCGAGCGCACAGACACAGCTAGAGGAGCTGATGCGCCGACTCGATCAGCGTTTTGGCACGCGTGACGAGGAGGAAGCAAAATCGGCCTTAGAGGCGCGCCGTCGCCAACCTGGCGAAGATCTCCGTGATTACGCCGAGGATGTGCGCGAGTTAACAAAGATCGCACGCCCGGGGTACGCAACTGAGGTTATTGAGGAACTGGCTGCCGAGAAAATCCAGCGGTACCTGTCTCGCACGGCGTGGTGGCAGCCAGACATGAGCTGCCCACGTCTTCCCTTTAACACCCTTGTCGAGCGCGCACGTAAGTGTGAAAGAATTCACAGCGAACGCGCGCAGCTCCGGGGGCTGGGACGAGAGTGCGCCATTGCGAGCCTGCTCTCGGAAGACGAGGAGGAGGAACAGGAGCTCGCGAGGACGGTAAGGGGCCGGGAAAGAGAACCTCCAGTGTCCCGCGAGACAACCCCGGGATGGGTTGCCGGTATACAAACGGGTATAAAGGATGTCTCCGGCGAGGTAACCCAGGAAGGTGACAGGGTAACCCAAGTAGACAACAAGGTAACCCAAGTACGGGCACACATGACTGCGCTGGAGACAATGGTAGAGACGGTCCAGGCCGAGGTAGGAGGATTAACTGGGAGGATAGCCCGACTAGAAGCAGAGTATGAGCAACAGCGCACGGGGGGAGGAGGGAGTGGGCAGAAAGTTCGCCACAGAGCCGCCACTCCTCCCAGGACGTGTTATGTGTGCGACCGTCGAGGGCATCTCATGAGGGACTGCCCTCAGCGCGCCCGTGCGAGGCCGATGCATAGGTCAAACACTAAGCCCCCCCTAGAGAGGGGACCACCAGGGGATGAAATCGACGTAGACCCGACCCAAACCAGCTGTAATAATAATGGCGAGCGAGTGATCCATAAACAGGTTACAACGACAACACCCAAGGGCGCATGGACCTCGGGCGATTGGCTGCGGGAGCTGGTGGCAGGGATAACGGGAGCCACGTCGCTGGTGGAAGGCCAGGTGAACGGGCAGCGCACCCGGATCCTGTTGGACACGGGCGCCGTGGCCTCTCTCATGAGCGCCGCGCACTGCAGCATGCTCGGGGTGGACGTGGGCTGCCTGCAGGCCCCGGATCGCGCGCTGCACACGGCAAGCGGAGCCGGGATGGGGTTGCTGGGGAAGGTCTCCCTCGAGGTCCGTCTAGGAAACCAGGTGTGCACACAGGAATTCTACGTTTCGAGTGTGTTGTGCCACGAGTGCATTGCAGGAACGGACCTCCTGGAAAAGTTGGGACTTAACGTACAGCCCCGGCAACGATGCGCTACGGTGGAGGGCAGCGGGGAGCGGATTCCGTTCCTAGGACAGGAGCCGAATCGCCCACGCTTCACACCCGTGGCCGCTACGCTGGTGTCGGCCGTCACCATCGGGCCTCTCGCCGAGATGCTGGTGCCAGTGGCAACCCTCTCCACCGACCCAACCCACCGACCATCGGGCGAGGTAATGCTGACTCCTCACCCGGAGTTGGCATCGCGATACGGGGTGGTAGGGTCAGCCACACTGGTAAACGCAGATGGGGGCCGGCTGTTTATACGTGTGTTTAACCCACACAGTACCCCGGCAATGATACGACGACGCACCCCGGTAGCCACCGTACACCCCCTGCACGCTCGCCACTCGAACGACTCGGTGTTCGCACTCTGGGCGGAGGACCCTGGCCGCCCCGAGGACAGCCAGGATCTGGCCTGGCGAGTCGGCCCGACCCCCCGAGCCGAGATTGTTCCCCTGCAGGATGCGCTACATGTGCCTTGGGCAGCCTTACCTAAGGGGGAGGCCGATCAGCTGCGCGGGTTATTGCGGGAGTACGCCGACGTGTTCAGTGAGCACGATTCGGACGTGGGCCGGACCGACCTGGTCAAGCACCAAATTGACACAGGTGCAGCCCGACCCATCAAACTCCCCGCATACCGAGTGGGCGCGCCTGAACGGACCCAGATCAAAGAGGCAGTCACGGATATGCTACGCGATAACATAATCCAGCCCTCCGCGAGCCCTTGGTCTGCCCCGGTGGTACTGGTAACGAAAAAGGACGGATCGACTCGGTTCTGCGTTGATTACCGAAAATTGAACGCAGTCACCCTCGGCGACGCTTTTCCCATCCCACGCATCGACGACACCTTCGACAGTCTCGCAGGAGCGCGGTATTTTTCCACCCTCGATCTGGCGTCCGGTTACTGGCAGGTGGAGATGACGGAGGAGGATCGGCCAAAAACAGCATTCACCACCCCGATGGGCCTGTTTGAGTTTCGAGTGTTGCCGTTCGGACTCACTAACGCGCCCGCGACGTTCCAGCGGTTGATGGAGTTGGTGATGCGGGGCTTGCAGTGGGAACAGTGCCTGATTTACCTGGACGACGTAATAGTGTTCAGTAGGTCGCTGTCCGAACACTGGTCCAGGCTGCGGGAAGTATTCCAGCGACTGCGAGCAGCCCATCTCAAGCTCAAGCCACGTAAGTGTTACATTGCGCAACGCGAGGTGGGGTACCTCGGACACCGAGTCAGCGAGGCAGGGGTGAGCACCGATCCCGAGAAGGTGCGTGCCGTAGTGGATTGGCCGCGGCCGAGGAACCTGACGGAGATCAGGTCATTCTTGGGACTCGCCACTTATTACCGTCGATTTGTAAAGGGATTCAGTGAGATTGCACGCCCCCTCACCCAACTCACCTCCCCTAAGAACCCCTATCAGTGGTCGGAGGCCTGCCAGACGGCTTTCACCACACTCAAAGACCACCTCACCCACACCCCCACCTTGGCTTTCCCAGATTTCACCACCGATTTTATTTTGGACACTGACGCCTGCAGCAGTGGGCTGGGCGCGGTGCTGTCGCAAGTGCAGGGTGGGACGGAGCGGGTCATCGCGTACGCCAGTCGGACCCTGAGCGGGGCCGAACTGAACTATTGTGTAACCCGTCAGGAACTGTATGCTGTAATTTTCGCGTGTAAACAGTTCCGACCGTACTTGTACGGCAGGAAATGTCGTGTGCGCACCGATCATTATGCACTGCAGTTCCTCCTTACATTCAAGGAACCGCGGGGGCAGATGGCTCGATGGCTGGCGCAGCTGCAGGAGTACAACCTGCAGATCGAGTACCGAGCGGGGCGGACACACGCGAACGCGGACGCCTTGTCAAGACGGCCCGCGGTGCGCGCTGAGACGAGGGAGGGAGACGCCTGCCCGTGCTTCACGGGGGGACGCTGCCGCCAGGCAGCAGAACCCAAGGAGCGCGCGGAAACTAAACTCCCCCCCCCGAGAGAGAGTGCAGTGTGCGCCACAGAGACCCTCGCAGGTGGCACTGAGGATCCCGTCGACCGCCCGGCAAGCGCGGGACCCGCGGCTCGGGACCCGATCGGACGGACCCAGGAGGACGTCGGCTGTGCCTTCCCGGGCCTAAACGACGAGCAGCTGAGACAGACCCAGCAGCGAGATCCGGATCTGGCGGCAGTGGAGGCGGCACTGCGGGAGGAAAAGAGCGCCCTACCAGGACCCTGGAGCGGTTTGTATGCCCGGTTGTGTGTACAGAACGGAGTGGTACGGGAGTTAACCGAGGCCGGCCAGCCGGGGTGTATCTGTGTTCCTGCCCAGGTGCGACCCCAGCTGCTACGACTGGTACACGACCACCCGCTCGGGGGCCATGATGGGGAACGGCGCACCCGGGAGACTCTGCGTCGCCAGTATCTCTGGCCTAAATTGGCGCAAGATGTGGCCGCCTGGGTGCAGGGCTGCCGGGCCTGTCAGCAGTGTGGGCAAAAGCCGGCGAGGTACCAGGTACCCCTGAGGCCGTTCCGAGTCAGTCGGACGAATCAGTTGGTCGGAATCGACCTGCAAGGGCCCTTTCCACGATCCCACCGGGGCAACCGATATATTCTTGTAGCGGTGGAGTACTTCACCCGCTACCCCGTGGCGGTGGCTATCCCGGATAAAACAGCCCTCGTAGTGGCCCGGGCCTTCGTGGAAAACTACGTACTTAAGTGCGGGATCCCCGAACGAGTCATTACCGACCAGGGTAGTGAATTCGAGGCCGAACTATTCCAGGCGCTGTGCCGAGAGTTCGGGATCCAGAAGGACCGAACCACGGCGTATCACCCCCAGGCGAACGGGATGGTAGAGAGGATGAACCAGACTCTGGCCGGGAAGCTTAAACGCATGGCGGCCGCGAATCAACAGGACTGGGACGAACACCTCCCCTATGCCCTGTTCGCCTACACCACCGCCGTTCACACATCTACAGGACAGACCCCGTTCCTAATGATGTTTGGTCGCGAGTCTCGCCTGCCCGCAGATCTGCTGTTCGGTGTCCCTCCGCCGCAACGGGAGGAAGGGAGCCACCCCGTGGAGCACTTGCTGGAGACCCTGCGAGGGGCCAGGGGCCGAGCCTACCCGCACGGAGAGGCCGCGCACCAGCGGCAAGAGCAGGGCGCCCGACCCCGTATGGAGCCCCCCTTCTACACTGCGGGCTCCGAGGTGTGGCTGTACACTCCCCGCGTCGGTGCCGGACAGGTGGGGAAGCTGACCACCTACTGGCGAGGACCCTGGATTGTGAGACGGCAGATCTCACCATGGACGGTGCTGATTCAGGGAGGAGAGAGGGGCCGGGAGATGGTGGTCAACATCCGCCGACTGAAGCCGTGGCGAGCAGCCCCCGAGGGGGGGAGCCCCGCCGTCCAAGTACCCCGAAACCCCGGGGTCCCCCTACCCCCCGTGCCCGGGGGCCTCGCGCAGTATATGGGCCCCACGGAGCCCCGGGCTCCGAGGGGCCCCGGGCGGGGCCGGGGGCGACGAGGACGGCGACCCTTAAACCCCACCGCCTCTGAGTTTGTTCCCCAGCCCGCAGGTGCCAGAGACCGAGGGGAGCCGTTGGAATGGAGGAGGAGACCACCGCCGGAGCCCCAGGAGACGGAGCCGCCACCCCCGAGGCCAGCCACAAGGGCCGGGCGAATCCCGCGGACCCCGCGGCGATACCTCGTGGGGGCAACCCAGGCGAGGTGCTCCAGTCAACCCGGGACGGGGACTGGCACCCCGGGGGGCTATGTGGTGCCACAGCGACGGGGCCGCTCGGCCGAGCCAGGGAGCCGCCCGGCTTCCACCGCCGCACTGCCCCCCATCACCCCCCCCACATAAACACGCACCCGCACCCACGTAGGGCCTCGTGGTCGGGTCACCTACCCTGAGTTTTCACCCGAGGGCCCCCTAGGGGGGTTACCCCACGGTTTCTCAGGGCCAGGGAATTGGACAGGACCCTTCCCAGGCCAAGTAACACTGCGGCGCCGTGGGCGGATTTGAGATCGCACGACCACGGCGAGCTCAGAGAGCCCCGCAGTTAGAAACGCATACAAACACAAACACGGGTCAGCAAGGCAGATAGCTGGGATCAGGAACCGGGACGACTGATTGGTCGAAAGTTCAAAGGCCGGCGGGATCGCAAAAGAGCGGGAAATCCTAGGCTCAGGATTGGTCGAGAGACCAAGGCGGTCGGGACGGGGGCGCCTAGCCTTTGATGTGAATAGTTTAAAAGAAAACGCAGGGGCAGTAGGGAACTCTCTTCTTCTGGAGTTTGGACACGGGGTCAGCGACGAAGGAGTCATCGGGCGAGCCGCTAGATTGTCTGCAGGACGATCTGAGCGCCGCAAGGTCACCAAGGACTACAGACGGTATCGTGTTGCGCGCCTTACAACACCTCAGAGCGGAGGGTAGGATCCGTAGGAGAGGGTTAGTTCGGGGTAAGGACGAGTAGGAAAGCGGTTTAGCAGAGAGCGCAGCATAGAATAGGGCTACACGGCACCAGAGTGTGGGTTAGAAGCGCCTTGCTGTCCCGCACACACACACGGGTGGCTCGGTTGGTTAGCAAGGGCTAATAAAATCTCGAGCGTAGTAACAAAACCGTGTTGTTGGGTGTTTTTGGAACGTGGTATTAGCGTGCACTGCATTCGCGAGTGTGTGGTCGTTGTACGCATAAAGGCCGTGGTCTCTGTACGATTGTGCGGGTACGGAGGTGTGTGCGTTAACGCCCGGGGAGAGCACTTTTGGTGTGTTGGCGTGACTACGCAGCCGTGTGAGAGGAGAATCGTCCTTGTACGATATTTGTGTTGACGTGCACGCGCGAGTGGGGGAGGGGACGAGTCGTCGTGTCGGCGTGTGCCCCGCTTGCGTGCGCTCGTT
Source organism: Lampetra fluviatilis (assembly GCF_964198595.1). Lineage (NCBI taxonomy): Eukaryota > Metazoa > Chordata > Hyperoartia > Petromyzontiformes > Petromyzontidae > Lampetra > Lampetra fluviatilis. The sequence continues at coordinate 3,396,554 of NC_136322.1, read as the reverse complement.
ACTTGCGTAAGCTCTCGGCGTGCGTAATCGGCGTGCCCAAGGTGCGCGATCGTAACGTGGGCGGCCAGCGCGGCGCAGAGCGGCGCAGGAGTGGGTATCGCGTGTGGAGCTGTATGCGTGTGTGCGCGCACGTTCACGACGTGTGTAACACAGGTGCGCGATCCTAACGTGAGTGGTCAGGGTTGGGTGAGTGCCGTGCAGAGCTGTGTGTGGGTGTGCGCGTGCGTGGTTATCCATGCCGGCTACGCGGACCCGCGGTGGAGGGGAACCCTCGGGTGACGGCTCCCACACCCTGGGTGAGGAGCCTAGCGGCGGTTCGCTTAGCAGCGGGGGGGCGATTGATGATGTTAGTCCGGCCGTTAGTATTATCGAGGGAGGGATCTCGGGGGCTAGCGACCCCCACATATGGATACAAATAATTAAAGTCAACATCGAATCCTCGCGTCCCGGCTTTTCATTGGTGGCTCAAGGAGAGGGCGGGACTCGACCGAGAGGAGCCAATCAGCAGCGGCGCGCTCTACGATCCTCGTCTCCGCTATAAAAGCCGCTCCGGTGGTGCGTGTTAACGTCACAAATCGTTCGTACTTTGTCTCCAGTGCTTTTTGCATCCTAGGTCGCTTAACAATGTCTGGACGCGGCAAGACCGGTGGCAAGTCTCGCGCCAAGGCAAAGTCCCGCTCTTCCCGCGCCGGCCTGCAGTTCCCCGTGGGTCGCGTTCACAGGCTGCTCCGCAAGGGCAATTACGCCCAGCGGGTCGGCGCTGGAGCACCCGTCTACCTGGCCGCCGTGCTCGAGTACCTTTCTGCCGAGATCCTCGAGCTGGCTGGCAATGCCGCCCGCGACAACAAGAAGACGAGGATCATCCCCCGACACCTGCAGCTCGCCGTGCGAAACGACGAGGAGCTCAACAAGCTCATGGGCGGCGTGACTATCGCCCAGGGCGGTGTGCTGCCCAACATCCAGGCCGTGCTGCTGCCCAAGAAGACCTCTCAGGCAAAGAAGTGAACGCGCCGCCGCCTCTACCACCACAACAACGGCTCTTTTCAGAGCCACCCACTTACTTGCAAAGAGCTCGGACAGTCGTACACAGGAGTTTTGTTATACTGGTAGGAACGAAGTGGACCAGACCACCAATAGATTAATGTGTCCGTCCGTCAACATCGCCCCCTACTGCAAACATTTGGCATGACCCTACGAAAACCTTGACTCAGTGACGCTATCCTGGCTAAACAAGTGTAACATTCCCTTATAATTCCCTCAGCTTTTAATTAAAACATTTAAATTAATGAGGCTTTCCTGGCTAAACACGTGTAACATTCCCTAATAATTCCCTGAGATAGCTTTTAATTAAAACTTTGAAATTAAATAAAACAACTAACAGCGCCCTAATAATTCCCTGAGATAGCTTTTAATTAAAACTTTGAAATTAAAAAAAAACTCACAGCGCCCTAAAGCCTACAGCTAGGCCTAAAGCCTAGAACTAGGCCTGAAACTCTCCATTCGTGTCGTACCCCCGCGTGTGTGAAAGGGAGTTATGTTTAACAATGTTACATTCCCTCATGTTTTTAAATAGAAACATTTAAATTTAAAGCTTTTACATGAATCATTAAATCATTTAAATTAAAAATTAACTCACAGCGCCCTAAAGCATACAGCTAGGCCTAAAGCCTAGAACTAGGCCTCAATCTCTCCCTTCGTATCGTCCGATTAGGTGTAGCAACATCGCCCCCTACTGCAAACACTTGGCAGGACCCTACAAAAACATTTTGACTCAGTGGGGCTTTCCTGGCTTAACAAGTGTAATAATACATTATGTTTATATTATTTGGTTATTCGTTCCTACCAGCCCACCCCGCAGGGTCCTGTTTAATAAGGACACCGTCGTCGAGTTGCCCTCGTCCCAAATTGCTCGCAATTAAACGAATGCTCTGCTCATTCCAGATACCCTTTATGTCTAATTTAGGAACGGTATTTGAGCAGCATTCCAACATTGCATCAATCATGGAACATGGTTTAGAATAAATTGGGATGCCTATTGGAAGAAAGAATCGTGTTTTTTAAAGAATAAAACTCGCTCTTTTTGAGCGGTCAGAAAAGGGATCAAATGAGCACATCAGCTCAGGGTTGTGGCCGGTGTTAGCTGATAGTAAGCAAAAAAGTACTGGTAAACGCTGGGGATGTCAACACTCGGTAAAGTATAATATTACTTGTCAAATAAGATGGTACAAATATGTGTAGTTAAATATTTTTTACATGGTTAATAACATCTTTCCAATGATTACTCATTCGTGTTACTTAGTGCAGTAAATACGTGTTACTTATTGCAGTAAAAACAACCCATCGGATGAACCATCCTGCGCTCCTAGAATATCAACTCTGTCGGTGCATTAAACGTAAGATTATATATTTTCTTTAAACATTCGACTGCAGAGTCACATGAGTTGAATTTGAGTGGTGATGATTGTGCACCGTGCCTCGATCTTGTTCAAGGCGCGCGACCCTTCTGCAGTGCGTGAGCTACTCACCTCTTGCCACGTAAAATGTTAAAATTTCTATTTAATGTCGGTTAATTTTGAGTAATTTTCTTCAGTTTGTTGTCCATCTGAAAATCCATATATTTATTCATTTCAAAGTTCGATTAAAACGTCCAGTTAAAAGTTCGGTGACAAGGGACTGTTGACATGGCGCGCAGTCCTCACCATAGCGCGAGAGGAGGAATCGCGAGCGCGCGAGGCAAAACTTAAATAGAAAATATTTCGTTGGAATTAAATATGAGTAGTCTGTTGAAGCATCTTGTCTTGCAAAAAATTCGAGTGCGTTTTAAATAGTGTTCATCAGTAACACTTTTGAAAACCGACAATCGTCATAGCATGCCCTGACCGAACAATGTCTCCCAAATGTTGGTTGTTCACTTGTTTTGAATTATAATTTATATCGTGAGCATTGTCGTATATTGCATAAGTAACGTACATTAAAGAAGTGATCTTCGTGATAATGTATCAACTAGATGCATGTAAGTATGAACGTTACGGGAGTAATCGAGCCCAAAGGCAGGCGTGATAAACACAGTGAGTATGGTGGCAACTCCCTCACCAGAGCTGAGTTCTGGATGATCTCAGCGACGTCCGCATTCAGTACGCCGCTTCTATAATAACCTCGGGCCTGGAGAACACTCGTTTCGAATTCGTGAGAGCGCTGATTTCGATTTCAAAGAGGCGAGGCGATAAAAGCGACGTCTTGAGATGGCGGAAACTGCTCCTGCTCAACCACCAGCTGCGGCTACTTCAGCGCCTAAAAGCCCCAAGAAGAAGCGCGCCGCTCCAAAGGCCAAGAAGGTCGGCCCCAGCGTGTCCGAGCTCATCCTCAAGGCTCTGGCCAGCAGCAAGGAGAGGAACGGCGTGTCTCTTCCTGCGCTCAAAAAGTCGCTTGCTGCCGGAGGATACGACGTGGAGAAGAACAATGCCCGCGTGAAGTTGGCCATCAAGAAGCTCGTGGCCAAAGACGCCGTGGCGCAAGTGAAGGGCAGCGGCGCGTCTGGCTCTTTCAAACTCAACAAGGAAAAGGCTGCCGCAAAGGCGAAGCCCAAGTCGTCAACGGCAAAGCCCGCAGCTAAAAAGCCCGCGGCAGCCAAGAAGGTGAAGAAGCCCGCGGCAGCCAAGAAGACCGCGCCCAAGAAGTCTCCCAAGAAAGCAAAGAAGCCCGCGGCTGCCAAGGCGGCCAAGAGCCCCAAAAAGGTGAAGTTGGCTGTTAAGCCCAAGAAGGCGGCGAAGAGCCCAGCCAAGCCCAAGGCTGCGAAGCCCAAGGTCGCTAAGCCCAAGACCGTCAAGGCCAAGGCCGCCAAACCCAAGGTGGCCAAGCCCAAGAAGGCCGCGGCCAAGCCCAAGAAGACTGCGCCAAAGAAGTGAATCCGATCGGACGACGCTCGATTCACTCCACCTCAACGGCTCTTTTCAGAGCCACCCACTTAGTTAAAAAAGTGAACCAGATGCTGCTGCGCTTCCATTAGTTCATCGGTAACACATGACAGTGTATTACGTTGCTGTTGAATGCGTGCCATATTCTGTAAGTCAAACCCATTTACGGCGTGGCGATGGTTGCTCGCCTTGCCTCGGCCCTGATCAAGGAGCTCGACGCTTGGTGCAGTTCAATCGTGAGGATTTGTGTAGATTGGATAAGTTACGTACATTCGCCAAATTAACTATAACATTTTACCCACTCGATGTGTTTTAAGCATTGATGTGATGGGAGTAATCGAGCCCGAAAGCAGGGATCACAAACACAGGCGAGGCGGGTGGCAGCTCCCTCACTCGAACGGAGTGCAGAGTAATCTCAGCGACGTCCGAATTATGTGTTGCACCTCTTCATTCCGTCATCATGTTACTGGTGCCAAATATGGAATTTAGTCTAAAAAGGTATTGATTCCAGACAGCTTTACTCAATTTGCCTTCATTCGCTCGTTCTCGCCTTTTCACTTTGTTTTGTAAACATTGCGGTGCACCATCTAAACTTCTCTATTAAAATTAAGTTCTATACGTAAATATCGCATTGTTTGCAATGTCTTTCTTACTTTGGGAGAACTAGTTGGTGACGTTCACTCAACTATTGTGTTGGAAGCCGTTTAGCTTCACACGATTATAAAGTTAGTTCATCTTGTTCACTTGAAAACAAGACCTTACACCGATTATTCACTCCACGTGCAATCTTGCAACAGATCGCGTTCCTCTCGCGTTCGCTGCGGGTGTGCCAATATCATTACAGAGTGCTTCGAAGAAGGGTCATTGCCCAAAACGTCGCATATTATACATGTCAAGGAAGTGTTATTGACGACGGTGGAGGGTTTTCTTCGTCACAGAGGTTAAAGGTCTAAGGTTTAAGGCGGAGCCATCGCGGAGGGCAGGGGTGGTCGGTGACGTCACCACGCTTCGGGTATAAAGGCGGCTGCTGCTGCAAGCTGAGCGCGCAGTCTCTCGCGAGCTTTGTCAGAAGTAGTCGGAATGTCTGGACGCGGTAAAGGCGGTAAGGGGCTCGGCAAGGGAGGCGCAAAACGCCATCGCAAGGTGCTGCGCGACAACATCCAGGGCATCACCAAGCCCGCCATCCGCCGCCTCGCTCGCCGCGGCGGTGTGAAGCGCATCTCGGGCCTCATCTACGAGGAGACCCGCGGCGTCCTGAAGGTCTTCCTTGAGAACGTCATCCGCGACGCCGTCACCTACACGGAGCACGCCAAGCGCAAGACCGTCACCGCCATGGACGTGGTCTACGCCCTCAAGCGCCAGGGCCGCACTCTCTACGGCTTCGGAGGCTGAGCGCCCATCTCTCGCACACTAAGCCAACCCAAAGGCTCTTTTCAGAGCCACCCACCTCTTCGAAACTGCTTGCGCCAGTGTTGCCAAACACTTTCTAAATGGAGCACATGTCCTGGGTTGTTGCGCGCCAATTCCTCGTGAGCGTGGTGGACGTTTGCTTGTTGAGTTGGCGAATCTTCATCTGCTTCCACATGAATGAAAGAAATCATGATATTCACGACACGTCACATTTAACAAGGCGTAATTCTTGAACGCGTTAATACAGTACCCATTTCTGGTATTTTTGCGTTAATTATTTCCAGCTGCAGCCGATTCCGATATTACGTGGAGCATTTGGCGCCACAATCTTACAGCACACTCGTCCTAATTGACGTAGCGTGCCGGAATGCTAATCTCCACCTGTACAGCACAACAGCGAAGTTATTTTTCTCCACCGAGCGCTTGTATTTTTCCAAATTGCGTTCTTAAAACGCCCGTGCGCCGTATTAGACGAGTGGTGAAACAATCCCTCGTAAGAAACAAAAAAACCCACGCTCAAAACACAATATACTGTATTGGGTTTTCCAGTCATCCTTATTAAAACAAAGGCAATGGCCATGGCTGCAATTCACTAATATACATGTTTGGACATTACATTGTGTTATATTCACAAGTCCTTTTTGCAGTAAAAACGATATTAAAGTGAGCATCGCGTCCGCGTTTCTCATTGGAGGCTGATGGAGAGGGATGGTACTAAAAGAGCCACTCAGCAGCGCCGCGCACTACGATCCTCTGATTTGCATCTCGCCTCCTATAAAAGGAGCTCATCGCCCGACCGACATCCACATTCGCTTCCCGTCTGTTCTGACCTGAAGCTGCCTACAACGCGTCGACATGCCCGATCCTCCCGCATCAAAGAGCGCTGGGCCGGCCAAGGTTCCTGCTCCCAAGAAGGGCTCCAAGAAGGCTGTGACCAAGGCAACGCGCAAGGATGGCAAGAAGCGACGCCACCGCAGGAAGGAGAGCTACGCCATTTACATCTACAAGGTGATGAAGCAGGTGCACCCCGATACCGGCATCTCGTCCAAGGCAATGAGCATCATGAACTCGTTCGTCAACGACATCTTCGAGCGCATCGCTTCCGAGGCGTCCCGCCTGGCGCACTACAACAAGCGCTCCACCATCACTTCTCGGGAGATCCAGACCGCAGTGCGACTGCTGCTCCCCGGCGAGCTGGCCAAGCACGCCGTGTCGGAGGGCACCAAGGCCGTCACCAAGTACACAAGCTCCAAGTGAAGCCTCGACTCCACCATTAATTACAAAGGCTCTTTTCAGAGCCACCCACCTCTCCGAACCTGCTTGTACCAGTCCTAGCAGGAGTACAAAACGAAACTTCCAACAAAGCCCCGGTTCACGCGGGGACATTGTTCGCTCATTGAGTGAAGTGGAGAGATCGAACGCATTTTAACATGTTTCCACGTGAATAAAAGCGATAACAATATTCATGGCACATCATATTCACCAGCAGGCATTTCTTGGACTTGATTGTCCATTGATTTCATCTGCAGCCCATTCAGATATTACATTGGATATTTGGCGCCAAAACCTTGCAATGCAATATTTAATTCGTGGTTGTATTTTCGGGCAGGAACTAACATTTTGCACGTGTACATATATGTAAAAGTAAGCGCCTAGCATGGATGACTCGTGCAGTATAATTGATCATCATCTCAATGCCAAGAGAATATATATCTATTCCTGTGATCACCTCTTTCCGACATTTTTACGTATTACTGTTTCCAATGAAGTGCAGTTTCTTCACACTTTATTTAGATCATGCAGAGCACTGTAAAGTTGTTTTCGGAAAGGTGTTTGCTTGAGAAAAGAACATCCGTTAAAGACATCGACGGCGCTCAAACGGTACTACTGCATCGTGATGCGGCATTCTGAAATGATCCAAACTGTGAACATTTTGTTGATTAAGAAGAGTTGACGACTCGAGATCATTGCACGCTGCCAACCAATCAGCACGCTCCCCTTCTTCGCACGTCACGACTCCGCTGACCAGTGAGCGCGCGCTCTGGGCTACATAAGCCGCCTTCTCCCCGCCTGTGAGAATCTTTGCCCTCACCAAGCCATGGCTCGCACCAAGCAGACGGCTCGCAAGTCCACGGGCGGCAAGGCCCCCCGCAAGCAACTCGCCACCAAGGCGGCCCGAAAGAGCGCTCCGGCCACGGGCGGCGTCAAGAAGCCTCACCGCTACAGGCCCGGCACCGTCGCTCTGCGCGAGATCCGCCGCTACCAGAAGTCCACCGAGCTGCTCATCCGCAAACTGCCCTTCCAGCGCCTCGTCAGGGAGATCGCGCAGGACTTCAAGACCGACCTGCGCTTCCAGAGCTCCGCTGTCATGGCTCTGCAGGAGGCCAGCGAAGCGTACCTTGTCGCGCTCTTCGAGGACACCAACCTGTGCGCCATCCACGCCAAGCGCGTCACCATCATGCCCAAGGACATTCAGCTCGCCCGCCGCATTCGTGGCGAGCGCGCTTGAACGCCCAGCTCGGCCCTCAAAGCACAACACAAAGGCTCTTTTCAGAGCCACCACTTACTCATGAAAACGCTTCCATGTGTGTTCTTCAAAGTTCGGGTGCCGGAAACCTTCGTTTGCTGGTCACGGCTCTCACGAGTCGTCAGGCGTAAGCGACAATGAAGTTCATTTTCTATACCCCGCCGCTCATATTTTTCAACATCACACGTTGGTGTCGTATATAAGCGTTGTGAAACCATGCTTACATAATGTTCAACAAAAGGGTTATTTTGGTGAAATATATTAACTATTAAACCCAAAGATATTGGTTTATGTTGTTTCAAGCCCGAGCTGATAAGAAGTTCACATTTTGCAAACTAAGAGACTGAATTATTCACGCACATATATTTTTAGGCATTGCCCGAACAGGCGGTTAAAGGAAAATATATATACACCGTATAGGCACGTGGGCGATCAATCACGAGCTCAAGGCTATCACAATGATTTCTTATAACCAATGCGGTCCCTCAAAATGATTATTATAATCAATAATACATTGATATTTGCGGAATCCGCTTATAAGTTTGACTTGCCAGCACGTGCCCATTAATTAACTCTATCATGCTTAAAACTTGAACCTATTAAGTACGTGTATCGCATTGTTTCATTCATAAGATGCGTGCCCGCATTAAAATATATATGGATACAAATAATTAAAGTCAACATCGAATCCTCGCGTCCCGGCTTTTCATTGGTGGCTCAAGGAGAGGGCGGGACTCGACCGAGAGGAGCCAATCAGCAGCGGCGCGCTCTACGATCCTCGTCTCCGCTATAAAAGCCGCTCCGGTGGTGCGTGTTAACGTCACAAATCGTTCGTACTTTGTCTCCAGTGCTTTTTGCATCCTAGGTCGCTTAACAATGTCTGGACGCGGCAAGACCGGTGGCAAGTCTCGCGCCAAGGCAAAGTCCCGCTCTTCCCGCGCCGGCCTGCAGTTCCCCGTGGGTCGCGTTCACAGGCTGCTCCGCAAGGGCAATTACGCCCAGCGGGTCGGCGCTGGAGCACCCGTCTACCTGGCCGCCGTGCTCGAGTACCTTTCTGCCGAGATCCTCGAGCTGGCTGGCAATGCCGCCCGCGACAACAAGAAGACGAGGATCATCCCCCGACACCTGCAGCTCGCCGTGCGAAACGACGAGGAGCTCAACAAGCTCATGGGCGGCGTGACTATCGCCCAGGGCGGTGTGCTGCCCAACATCCAGGCCGTGCTGCTGCCCAAGAAGACCTCTCAGGCAAAGAAGTGAACGCGCCGCCGCCTCTACCACCACAACAACGGCTCTTTTCAGAGCCACCCACTTACTTGCAAAGAGCTCGGACAGTCGTACACAGGAGTTTTGTTATACTGGTAGGAACGAAGTGGACCAGACCACCAATAGATTAATGTGTCCGTCCGTCAACATCGCCCCCTACTGCAAACATTTGGCATGACCCTACGAAAACCTTGACTCAGTGACGCTATCCTGGCTAAACAAGTGTAACATTCCCTTATAATTCCCTCAGCTTTTAATTAAAACATTTAAATTAATGAGGCTTTCCTGGCTAAACACGTGTAACATTCCCTAATAATTCCCTGAGATAGCTTTTAATTAAAACTTTGAAATTAAATAAAACAACTAACAGCGCCCTAATAATTCCCTGAGATAGCTTTTAATTAAAACTTTGAAATTAAAAAAAAACTCACAGCGCCCTAAAGCCTACAGCTAGGCCTAAAGCCTAGAACTAGGCCTGAAACTCTCCATTCGTGTCGTACCCCCGCGTGTGTGAAAGGGAGTTATGTTTAACAATGTTACATTCCCTCATGTTTTTAAATAGAAACATTTAAATTTAAAGCTTTTACATGAATCATTAAATCATTTAAATTAAAAATTAACTCACAGCGCCCTAAAGCATACAGCTAGGCCTAAAGCCTAGAACTAGGCCTCAATCTCTCCCTTCGTATCGTCCGATTAGGTGTAGCAACATCGCCCCCTACTGCAAACACTTGGCAGGACCCTACAAAAACCTTTTGACTCAGTGGGGCTTTCCTGGCTTAACAAGTGTAATAATACATTATGTTTATATTATTTGGTTATTCGTTCCTACCAGCCCACCCCGCAGGGTCCTGTTTAATAAGGACACCGTCGTCGAGTTGCCCTCGTCCCAAATTGCTCGCAATTAAACGAATGCTCTGCTCATTCCAGATACCCTTTATGTCTAATTTAGGAACGGTATTTGAGCAGCATTCCAACATTGCATCAATCATGGAACATGGTTTAGAATAAATTGGGATGCCTATTGGAAGAAAGAATCGTGTTTATTAAAGAATAAAACTCGCTCTTTTTGAGCGGTCAGAAAAGGGATCAAATGAGCACATCAGCTCAGGGTTGTGGCCGGTGTTAGCTGATAGTAAGCAAAAAAGTACTGGTAAACGCTGGGGATGTCAACACTCGGTAAAGTATAATATTACTTGTCAAATAAGATGGTACAAATATGTGTAGTTAAATATTTTTTACATGGTTAATAACATCTTTCCAATGATTACTCATTCGTGTTACTTAGTGCAGTAAATACGTGTTACTTATTGCAGTAAAAACAACCCATCGGATGAACCATCCTGCGCTCCTAGAATATCAACTCTGTCGGTGCATTAAACGTAAGATTATATATTTTCTTTAAACATTCGACTGCAGAGTCACTTGAGTTGAATTTGAGTGGTGATGATTGTGCACCGTGCCTCGATCTTGTTCAAGGCGCGCGACCCTTCTGCAGTGCGTGAGCTACTCACCTCTTGCCACGTAAAATGTTAAACTTTCTATTTAATGTCGGTTAATTTTGAGTAATTTTCTTCAGTTTGTTGTCCATCTGAAAATCCATATATTTATTCATTTCAAAGTTCGATTAAAACGTCCAGTTAAAAGTTCGGTGACAAGGGACTGTTGACATGGCGCGCAGTCCTCACCATAGCGCGAGAGGAGGAATCGCGAGCGCGCGAGGCAAAACTTAAATAGAAAATATTTCGTTGGAATTAAATATGAGTAGTCTGTTGAAGCATCTTGTCTTGCAAAAAATTCGAGTGCGTTTTAAATAGTGTTCATCAGTAACACTTTTGAAAACCGACAATCGTCATAGCATGCCCTGACCGAACAATGTCTCCCAAATGTTGGTTGTTCACTTGTTTTGAATTATAATTTATATCGTGAGCATTGTCGTATATTGCATAAGTAACGTACATTAAAGAAGTGATCTTCGTGATAATGTATCAACTAGATGCATGTAAGTATGAACGTTACGGGAGTAATCGAGCCCAAAGGCAGGCGTGATAAACACAGTGAGTATGGTGGCAACTCCCTCACCAGAGCTGAGTTCTGGATGATCTCAGCGACGTCCGCATTCAGTACGCCGCTTCTATAATAACCTCGGGCCTGGAGAACACTCGTTTCGAATTCGTGAGAGCGCTGATTTCGATTTCAAAGAGGCGAGGCGATAAAAGCGACGTCTTGAGATGGCGGAAACTGCTCCTGCTCAACCACCAGCTGCGGCTACTTCAGCGCCTAAAAGCCCCAAGAAGAAGCGCGCCGCTCCAAAGGCCAAGAAGGTCGGCCCCAGCGTGTCCGAGCTCATCCTCAAGGCTCTGGCCAGCAGCAAGGAGAGGAACGGCGTGTCTCTTCCTGCGCTCAAAAAGTCGCTTGCTGCCGGAGGATACGACGTGGAGAAGAACAATGCCCGCGTGAAGTTGGCCATCAAGAAGCTCGTGGCCAAAGACGCCGTGGCGCAAGTGAAGGGCAGCGGCGCGTCTGGCTCTTTCAAACTCAACAAGGAAAAGGCTGCCGCAAAGGCGAAGCCCAAGTCGTCAACGGCAAAGCCCGCAGCTAAAAAGCCCGCGGCAGCCAAGAAGGTGAAGAAGCCCGCGGCAGCCAAGAAGACCGCGCCCAAGAAGTCTCCCAAGAAAGCAAAGAAGCCCGCGGCTGCCAAGGCGGCCAAGAGCCCCAAAAAGGTGAAGTTGGCTGTTAAGCCCAAGAAGGCGGCGAAGAGCCCAGCCAAGCCCAAGGCTGCGAAGCCCAAGGTCGCTAAGCCCAAGACCGTCAAGGCCAAGGCCGCCAAACCCAAGGTGGCCAAGCCCAAGAAGGCCGCGGCCAAGCCCAAGAAGACTGCGCCAAAGAAGTGAATCCGATCGGACGACGCTCGATTCACTCCACCTCAACGGCTCTTTTCAGAGCCACCCACTTAGTTAAAAAAGTGAACCAGATGCTGCTGCGCTTCCATTAGTTCATCGGTAACACATGACAGTGTATTACGTTGCTGTTGAATGCGTGCCATATTCTGTAAGTCAAACCCATTTACGGCGTGGCGATGGTTGCTCGCCTTGCCTCGGCCCTGATCAAGGAGCTCGACGCTTGGTGCAGTTCAATCGTGAGGATTTGTGTAGATTGGATAAGTTACGTACATTCGCCAAATTAACTATAACATTTTACCCACTCGATGTGTTTTAAGCATTGATGTGATGGGAGTAATCGAGCCCGAAAGCAGGGATCACAAACACAGGCGAGGCGGGTGGCAGCTCCCTCACTCGAACGGAGTGCAGAGTAATCTCAGCGACGTCCGAATTATGTGTTGCACCTCTTCATTCCGTCATCATGTTACTGGTGCCAAATATGGAATTTAGTCTAAAAAGGTATTGATTCCAGACAGCTTTACTCAATTTGCCTTCATTCGCTCGTTCTCGCCTTTTCACTTTGTTTTGTAAACATTGCGGTGCACCATCTAAACTTCTCTATTAAAATTAAGTTCTATACGTAAATATCGCATTGTTTGCAATGTCTTTCTTACTTTGGGAGAACTAGTTGGTGACGTTCACTCAACTATTGTGTTGGAAGCCGTTTAGCTTCACACGATTATAAAGTTAGTTCATCTTGTTCACTTGAAAACAAGACCTTACACCGATTATTCACTCCACGTGCAATCTTGCAACAGATCGCGTTCCTCTCGCGTTCGCTGCGGGTGTGCCAATATCATTACAGAGTGCTTCGAAGAAGGGTCATTGCCCAAAACGTCGCATATTATACATGTCAAGGAAGTGTTATTGACGACGGTGGAGGGTTTTCTTCGTCACAGAGGTTAAAGGTCTAAGGTTTAAGGCGGAGCCATCGCGGAGGGCAGGGGTGGTCGGTGACGTCACCACGCTTCGGGTATAAAGGCGGCTGCTGCTGCAAGCTGAGCGCGCAGTCTCTCGCGAGCTTTGTCAGAAGTAGTCGGAATGTCTGGACGCGGTAAAGGCGGTAAGGGGCTCGGCAAGGGAGGCGCAAAACGCCATCGCAAGGTGCTGCGCGACAACATCCAGGGCATCACCAAGCCCGCCATCCGCCGCCTCGCTCGCCGCGGCGGTGTGAAGCGCATCTCGGGCCTCATCTACGAGGAGACCCGCGGCGTCCTGAAGGTCTTCCTTGAGAACGTCATCCGCGACGCCGTCACCTACACGGAGCACGCCAAGCGCAAGACCGTCACCGCCATGGACGTGGTCTACGCCCTCAAGCGCCAGGGCCGCACTCTCTACGGCTTCGGAGGCTGAGCGCCCATCTCTCGCACACTAAGCCAACCCAAAGGCTCTTTTCAGAGCCACCCACCTCTTCGAAACTGCTTGCGCCAGTGTTGCCAAACACTTTCTAAATGGAGCACATGTCCTGGGTTGTTGCGCACCAATTCCTCGTGAGCGTGGTGGACGTTTGCTTGTTGAGTTGGCGAATCTTCATCTGCTTCCACATGAATGAAAGAAATCATGATATTCACGACACGTCACATTTAACAAGGCGTAATTCTTGAACGCGTTAATACAGTACCCATTTCTGGTATTTTTGCGTTAATTATTTCCAGCTGCAGCCGATTCCGATATTACGTGGAGCATTTGGCGCCACAATCTTACAGCACACTCGTCCTAATTGACGTAGCGTGCCGGAATGCTAATCTCCACCTGTACAGCACAACAGCGAAGTTATTTTTCTCCACCGAGCGCTTGTATTTTTCCAAATTGCGTTCTTAAAACGCCCGTGCGCCGTATTAGACGAGTGGTGAAACAATCCCTCGTAAGAAACAAAAAAACCCACGCTCAAAACACAATATACTGTATTGGGTTTTCCAGTCATCCTTATTAAAACAAAGGCAATGGCCATGGCTGCAATTCACTAATATACATGTTTGGACATTACATTGTGTTATATTCACAAGTCCTTTTTGCAGTAAAAACGATATTAAAGTGAGCATCGCGTCCGCGTTTCTCATTGGAGGCTGATGGAGAGGGATGGTACTAAAAGAGCCACTCAGCAGCGCCGCGCACTACGATCCTCTGATTTGCATCTCGCCTCCTATAAAAGGAGCTCATCGCCCGACCGACATCCACATTCGCTTCCCGTCTGTTCTGACCTGAAGCTGCCTACAACGCGTCGACATGCCCGATCCTCCCGCATCAAAGAGCGCTGGGCCGGCCAAGGTTCCTGCTCCCAAGAAGGGCTCCAAGAAGGCTGTGACCAAGGCAACGCGCAAGGATGGCAAGAAGCGACGCCACCGCAGGAAGGAGAGCTACGCCATTTACATCTACAAGGTGATGAAGCAGGTGCACCCCGATACCGGCATCTCGTCCAAGGCAATGAGCATCATGAACTCGTTCGTCAACGACATCTTCGAGCGCATCGCTTCCGAGGCGTCCCGCCTGGCGCACTACAACAAGCGCTCCACCATCACTTCTCGGGAGATCCAGACCGCAGTGCGACTGCTGCTCCCCGGCGAGCTGGCCAAGCACGCCGTGTCGGAGGGCACCAAGGCCGTCACCAAGTACACAAGCTCCAAGTGAAGCCTCGACTCCACCATTAATTACAAAGGCTCTTTTCAGAGCCACCCACCTCTCCGAACCTGCTTGTACCAGTCCTAGCAGGAGTACAAAACGAAACTTCCAACAAAGCCCCGGTTCACGCGGGGACATTGTTCGCTCATTGAGTGAAGTGGAGAGATCGAACGCATTTTAACATGTTTCCACGTGAATAAAAGCGATAACAATATTCATGGCACATCATATTCACCAGCAGGCATTTCTTGGACTTGATTGTCCATTGATTTCATCTGCAGCCCATTCAGATATTACATTGGATATTTGGCGCCAAAACCTTGCAATGCAATATATTTAATTCGTGGTTGTATTTTCGGGCAGGAACTAACATTTTGCACGTGTACATATATGTAAAAGTAAGCGCCTAGCATGGATGACTCGTGCAGTATAATTGATCATCATCTCAATGCCAAGAGAATATATATCTATTCCTGTGATCACCTCTTTCCGACATTTTTACGTATTACTGTTTCCAATGAAGTGCAGTTTCTTCACACTTTATTTAGATCATGCAGAGCACTGTAAAGTTGTTTTCGGAAAGGTGTTTGCTTGAGAAAAGAACATCCGTTAAAGACATCGACGGCGCTCAAACGGTACTACTGCATCGTGATGCGGCATTCTGAAATGATCCAAACTGTGAACATTTTGTTGATTAAGAAGAGTTGACGACTCGAGATCATTGCACGCTGCCAACCAATCAGCACGCTCCCCTTCTTCGCACGTCACGACTCCGCTGACCAGTGAGCGCGCGCTCTGGGCTACATAAGCCGCCTTCTCCCCGCCTGTGAGAATCTTTGCCCTCACCAAGCCATGGCTCGCACCAAGCAGACGGCTCGCAAGTCCACGGGCGGCAAGGCCCCCCGCAAGCAACTCGCCACCAAGGCGGCCCGAAAGAGCGCTCCGGCCACGGGCGGCGTCAAGAAGCCTCACCGCTACAGGCCCGGCACCGTCGCTCTGCGCGAGATCCGCCGCTACCAGAAGTCCACCGAGCTGCTCATCCGCAAACTGCCCTTCCAGCGCCTCGTCAGGGAGATCGCGCAGGACTTCAAGACCGACCTGCGCTTCCAGAGCTCCGCTGTCATGGCTCTGCAGGAGGCCAGCGAAGCGTACCTTGTCGCGCTCTTCGAGGACACCAACCTGTGCGCCATCCACGCCAAGCGCGTCACCATCATGCCCAAGGACATTCAGCTCGCCCGCCGCATTCGTGGCGAGCGCGCTTGAACGCCCAGCTCGGCCCTCAAAGCACAACACAAAGGCTCTTTTCAGAGCCACCACTTACTCATGAAAACGCTTCCATGTGTGTTCTTCAAAGTTCGGGTGCCGGAAACCTTCGTTTGCTGGTCACGGCTCTCACGAGTCGTCAGGCGTAAGCGACAATGAAGTTCATTTTCTATACCCCGCCGCTCATATTTTTCAACATCACACGTTGGTGTCGTATATAAGCGTTGTGAAACCATGCTTACATAATGTTCAACAAAAGGGTTATTTTGGTGAAATATATTAACTATTAAACCCAAAGATATTGGTTTATGTTGTTTCAAGCCCGAGCTGATAAGAAGTTCACATTTTGCAAACTAAGAGACTGAATTATTCACGCACATATATTTTTAGGCATTGCCCGAACAGGCGGTTAAAGGAAAATATATATACACCGTATAGGCACGTGGGCGATCAATCACGAGCTCAAGGCTATCACAATGATTTCTTATAACCAATGCGGTCCCTCAAAATGATTATTATAATCAATAATACATTGATATTTGCGGAATCCGCTTATAAGTTTGACTTGCCAGCACGTGCCCATTAATTAACTCTATCATGCTTAAAACTTGAACCTATTAAGTACGTGTATCGCATTGTTTCATTCATAAGATGCGTGCCCGCATTAAAATATATATGGATACAAATAATTAAAGTCAACATCGAATCCTCGCGTCCCGGCTTTTCATTGGTGGCTCAAGGAGAGGGCGGGACTCGACCGAGAGGAGCCAATCAGCAGCGGCGCGCTCTACGATCCTCGTCTCCGCTATAAAAGCCGCTCCGGTGGTGCGTGTTAACGTCACAAATCGTTCGTACTTTGTCTCCAGTGCTTTTTGCATCCTAGGTCGCTTAACAATGTCTGGACGCGGCAAGACCGGTGGCAAGTCTCGCGCCAAGGCAAAGTCCCGCTCTTCCCGCGCCGGCCTGCAGTTCCCCGTGGGTCGCGTTCACAGGCTGCTCCGCAAGGGCAATTACGCCCAGCGGGTCGGCGCTGGAGCACCCGTCTACCTGGCCGCCGTGCTCGAGTACCTTTCTGCCGAGATCCTCGAGCTGGCTGGCAATGCCGCCCGCGACAACAAGAAGACGAGGATCATCCCCCGACACCTGCAGCTCGCCGTGCGAAACGACGAGGAGCTCAACAAGCTCATGGGCGGCGTGACTATCGCCCAGGGCGGTGTGCTGCCCAACATCCAGGCCGTGCTGCTGCCCAAGAAGACCTCTCAGGCAAAGAAGTGAACGCGCCGCCGCCTCTACCACCACAACAACGGCTCTTTTCAGAGCCACCCACTTACTTGCAAAGAGCTCGGACAGTCGTACACAGGAGTTTTGTTATACTGGTAGGAACGAAGTGGACCAGACCACCAATAGATTAATGTGTCCGTCCGTCAACATCGCCCCCTACTGCAAACATTTGGCATGACCCTACGAAAACCTTGACTCAGTGACGCTATCCTGGCTAAACAAGTGTAACATTCCCTTATAATTCCCTCAGCTTTTAATTAAAACATTTAAATTAATGAGGCTTTCCTGGCTAAACACGTGTAACATTCCCTAATAATTCCCTGAGATAGCTTTTAATTAAAACTTTGAAATTAAATAAAACAACTAACAGCGCCCTAATAATTCCCTGAGATAGCTTTTAATTAAAACTTTGAAATTAAAAAAAAACTCACAGCGCCCTAAAGCCTACAGCTAGGCCTAAAGCCTAGAACTAGGCCTGAAACTCTCCATTCGTGTCGTACCCCCGCGTGTGTGAAAGGGAGTTATGTTTAACAATGTTACATTCCCTCATGTTTTTAAATAGAAACATTTAAATTTAAAGCTTTTACATGAATCATTAAATCATTTAAATTAAAAATTAACTCACAGCGCCCTAAAGCATACAGCTAGGCCTAAAGCCTAGAACTAGGCCTCAATCTCTCCCTTCGTATCGTCCGATTAGGTGTAGCAACATCGCCCCCTACTGCAAACACTTGGCAGGACCCTACAAAAACCTTTTGACTCAGTGGGGCTTTCCTGGCTTAACAAGTGTAATAATACATTATGTTTATATTATTTGGTTATTCGTTCCTACCAGCCCACCCCGCAGGGTCCTGTTTAATAAGGACACCGTCGTCGAGTTGCCCTCGTCCCAAATTGCTCGCAATTAAACGAATGCTCTGCTCATTCCAGATACCCTTTATGTCTAATTTAGGAACGGTATTTGAGCAGCATTCCAACATTGCATCAATCATGGAACATGGTTTAGAATAAATTGGGATGCCTATTGGAAGAAAGAATCGTGTTTATTAAAGAATAAAACTCGCTCTTTTTGAGCGGTCAGAAAAGGGATCAAATGAGCACATCAGCTCAGGGTTGTGGCCGGTGTTAGCTGATAGTAAGCAAAAAAGTACTGGTAAACGCTGGGGATGTCAACACTCGGTAAAGTATAATATTACTTGTCAAATAAGATGGTACAAATATGTGTAGTTAAATATTTTTTACATGGTTAATAACATCTTTCCAATGATTACTCATTCGTGTTACTTAGTGCAGTAAATACGTGTTACTTATTGCAGTAAAAACAACCCATCGGATGAACCATCCTGCGCTCCTAGAATATCAACTCTGTCGGTGCATTAAACGTAAGATTATATATTTTCTTTAAACATTCGACTGCAGAGTCACTTGAGTTGAATTTGAGTGGTGATGATTGTGCACCGTGCCTCGATCTTGTTCAAGGCGCGCGACCCTTCTGCAGTGCGTGAGCTACTCACCTCTTGCCACGTAAAATGTTAAACTTTCTATTTAATGTCGGTTAATTTTGAGTAATTTTCTTCAGTTTGTTGTCCATCTGAAAATCCATATATTTATTCATTTCAAAGTTCGATTAAAACGTCCAGTTAAAAGTTCGGTGACAAGGGACTGTTGACATGGCGCGCAGTCCTCACCATAGCGCGAGAGGAGGAATCGCGAGCGCGCGAGGCAAAACTTAAATAGAAAATATTTCGTTGGAATTAAATATGAGTAGTCTGTTGAAGCATCTTGTCTTGCAAAAAATTCGAGTGCGTTTTAAATAGTGTTCATCAGTAACACTTTTGAAAACCGACAATCGTCATAGCATGCCCTGACCGAACAATGTCTCCCAAATGTTGGTTGTTCACTTGTTTTGAATTATAATTTATATCGTGAGCATTGTCGTATATTGCATAAGTAACGTACATTAAAGAAGTGATCTTCGTGATAATGTATCAACTAGATGCATGTAAGTATGAACGTTACGGGAGTAATCGAGCCCAAAGGCAGGCGTGATAAACACAGTGAGTATGGTGGCAACTCCCTCACCAGAGCTGAGTTCTGGATGATCTCAGCGACGTCCGCATTCAGTACGCCGCTTCTATAATAACCTCGGGCCTGGAGAACACTCGTTTCGAATTCGTGAGAGCGCTAATTTCGATTTCAAAGAGGCGAGGCGATAAAAGCGACGTCTTGAGATGGCGGAAACTGCTCCTGCTCAACCACCAGCTGCGGCTACTTCAGCGCCTAAAAGCCCCAAGAAGAAGCGCGCCGCTCCAAAGGCCAAGAAGGTCGGCCCCAGCGTGTCCGAGCTCATCCTCAAGGCTCTGGCCAGCAGCAAGGAGAGGAACGGCGTGTCTCTTCCTGCGCTCAAAAAGTCGCTTGCTGCCGGAGGATACGACGTGGAGAAGAACAATGCCCGCGTGAAGTTGGCCATCAAGAAGCTCGTGGCCAAAGACGCCGTGGCGCAAGTGAAGGGCAGCGGCGCGTCTGGCTCTTTCAAACTCAACAAGGAAAAGGCTGCCGCAAAGGCGAAGCCCAAGTCGTCAACGGCAAAGCCCGCAGCTAAAAAGCCCGCGGCAGCCAAGAAGGTGAAGAAGCCCGCGGCAGCCAAGAAGACCGCGCCCAAGAAGTCTCCCAAGAAAGCAAAGAAGCCCGCGGCTGCCAAGGCGGCCAAGAGCCCCAAAAAGGTGAAGTTGGCTGTTAAGCCCAAGAAGGCGGCGAAGAGCCCAGCCAAGCCCAAGGCTGCGAAGCCCAAGGTCGCTAAGCCCAAGACCGTCAAGGCCAAGGCCGCCAAACCCAAGGTGGCCAAGCCCAAGAAGGCCGCGGCCAAGCCCAAGAAGACTGCGCCAAAGAAGTGAATCCGATCGGACGACGCTCGATTCACTCCACCTCAACGGCTCTTTTCAGAGCCACCCACTTAGTTAAAAAAGTGAACCAGATGCTGCTGCGCTTCCATTAGTTCATCGGTAACACATGACAGTGTATTACGTTGCTGTTGAATGCGTGCCATATTCTGTAAGTCAAACCCATTTACGGCGTGGCGATGGTTGCTCGCCTTGCCTCGGCCCTGATCAAGGAGCTCGACGCTTGGTGCAGTTCAATCGTGAGGATTTGTGTAGATTGGATAAGTTACGTACATTCGCCAAATTAACTATAACATTTTACCCACTCGATGTGTTTTAAGCATTGATGTGATGGGAGTAATCGAGCCCGAAAGCAGGGATCACAAACACAGGCGAGGCGGGTGGCAGCTCCCTCACTCGAACGGAGTGCAGAGTAATCTCAGCGACGTCCGAATTATGTGTTGCACCTCTTCATTCCGTCATCATGTTACTGGTGCCAAATATGGAATTTAGTCTAAAAAGGTATTGATTCCAGACAGCTTTACTCAATTTGCCTTCATTCGCTCGTTCTCGCCTTTTCACTTTGTTTTGTAAACATTGCGGTGCACCATCTAAACTTCTCTATTAAAATTAAGTTCTATACGTAAATATCGCATTGTTTGCAATGTCTTTCTTACTTTGGGAGAACTAGTTGGTGACGTTCACTCAACTATTGTGTTGGAAGCCGTTTAGCTTCACACGATTATAAAGTTAGTTCATCTTGTTCACTTGAAAACAAGACCTTACACCGATTATTCACTCCACGTGCAATCTTGCAACAGATCGCGTTCCTCTCGCGTTCGCTGCGGGTGTGCCAATATCATTACAGAGTGCTTCGAAGAAGGGTCATTGCCCAAAACGTCGCATATTATACATGTCAAGGAAGTGTTATTGACGACGGTGGAGGGTTTTCTTCGTCACAGAGGTTAAAGGTCTAAGGTTTAAGGCGGAGCCATCGCGGAGGGCAGGGGTGGTCGGTGACGTCACCACGCTTCGGGTATAAAGGCGGCTGCTGCTGCAAGCTGAGCGCGCAGTCTCTCGCGAGCTTTGTCAGAAGTAGTCGGAATGTCTGGACGCGGTAAAGGCGGTAAGGGGCTCGGCAAGGGAGGCGCAAAACGCCATCGCAAGGTGCTGCGCGACAACATCCAGGGCATCACCAAGCCCGCCATCCGCCGCCTCGCTCGCCGCGGCGGTGTGAAGCGCATCTCGGGCCTCATCTACGAGGAGACCCGCGGCGTCCTGAAGGTCTTCCTTGAGAACGTCATCCGCGACGCCGTCACCTACACGGAGCACGCCAAGCGCAAGACCGTCACCGCCATGGACGTGGTCTACGCCCTCAAGCGCCAGGGCCGCACTCTCTACGGCTTCGGAGGCTGAGCGCCCATCTCTCGCACACTAAGCCAAC
The DNA here is from genome assembly GCF_964198595.1 of Lampetra fluviatilis. NCBI lineage: Eukaryota > Metazoa > Chordata > Hyperoartia > Petromyzontiformes > Petromyzontidae > Lampetra > Lampetra fluviatilis. The sequence goes on along the minus strand of NC_136322.1, from coordinate 3,375,012 downwards.
CCAAAGGCTCTTTTCAGAGCCACCCACCTCTTCGAAACTGCTTGCGCCAGTGTTGCCAAACACTTTCTAAATGGAGCACATGTCCTGGGTTGTTGCGCACCAATTCCTCGTGAGCGTGGTGGACGTTTGCTTGTTGAGTTGGCGAATCTTCATCTGCTTCCACATGAATGAAAGAAATCATGATATTCACGACACGTCACATTTAACAAGGCGTAATTCTTGAACGCGTTAATACAGTACCCATTTCTGGTATTTTTGCGTTAATTATTTCCAGCTGCAGCCGATTCCGATATTACGTGGAGCATTTGGCGCCACAATCTTACAGCACACTCGTCCTAATTGACGTAGCGTGCCGGAATGCTAATCTCCACCTGTACAGCACAACAGCGAAGTTATTTTTCTCCACCGAGCGCTTGTATTTTTCCAAATTGCGTTCTTAAAACGCCCGTGCGCCGTATTAGACGAGTGGTGAAACAATCCCTCGTAAGAAACAAAAAAACCCACGCTCAAAACACAATATACTGTATTGGGTTTTCCAGTCATCCTTATTAAAACAAAGGCAATGGCCATGGCTGCAATTCACTAATATACATGTTTGGACATTACATTGTGTTATATTCACAAGTCCTTTTTGCAGTAAAAACGATATTAAAGTGAGCATCGCGTCCGCGTTTCTCATTGGAGGCTGATGGAGAGGGATGGTACTAAAAGAGCCACTCAGCAGCGCCGCGCACTACGATCCTCTGATTTGCATCTCGCCTCCTATAAAAGGAGCTCATCGCCCGACCGACATCCACATTCGCTTCCCGTCTGTTCTGACCTGAAGCTGCCTACAACGCGTCGACATGCCCGATCCTCCCGCATCAAAGAGCGCTGGGCCGGCCAAGGTTCCTGCTCCCAAGAAGGGCTCCAAGAAGGCTGTGACCAAGGCAACGCGCAAGGATGGCAAGAAGCGACGCCACCGCAGGAAGGAGAGCTACGCCATTTACATCTACAAGGTGATGAAGCAGGTGCACCCCGATACCGGCATCTCGTCCAAGGCAATGAGCATCATGAACTCGTTCGTCAACGACATCTTCGAGCGCATCGCTTCCGAGGCGTCCCGCCTGGCGCACTACAACAAGCGCTCCACCATCACTTCTCGGGAGATCCAGACCGCAGTGCGACTGCTGCTCCCCGGCGAGCTGGCCAAGCACGCCGTGTCGGAGGGCACCAAGGCCGTCACCAAGTACACAAGCTCCAAGTGAAGCCTCGACTCCACCATTAATTACAAAGGCTCTTTTCAGAGCCACCCACCTCTCCGAACCTGCTTGTACCAGTCCTAGCAGGAGTACAAAACGAAACTTCCAACAAAGCCCCGGTTCACGCGGGGACATTGTTCGCTCATTGAGTGAAGTGGAGAGATCGAACGCATTTTAACATGTTTCCACGTGAATAAAAGCGATAACAATATTCATGGCACATCATATTCACCAGCAGGCATTTCTTGGACTTGATTGTCCATTGATTTCATCTGCAGCCCATTCAGATATTACATTGGATATTTGGCGCCAAAACCTTGCAATGCAATATATTTAATTCGTGGTTGTATTTTCGGGCAGGAACTAACATTTTGCACGTGTACATATATGTAAAAGTAAGCGCCTAGCATGGATGACTCGTGCAGTATAATTGATCATCATCTCAATGCCAAGAGAATATATATCTATTCCTGTGATCACCTCTTTCCGACATTTTTACGTATTACTGTTTCCAATGAAGTGCAGTTTCTTCACACTTTATTTAGATCATGCAGAGCACTGTAAAGTTGTTTTCGGAAAGGTGTTTGCTTGAGAAAAGAACATCCGTTAAAGACATCGACGGCGCTCAAACGGTACTACTGCATCGTGATGCGGCATTCTGAAATGATCCAAACTGAACATTTTGTTGATTAAGAAGAGTTGACGACTCGAGATCATTGCACGCTGCCAACCAATCAGCACGCTCCCCTTCTTCGCACGTCACGACTCCGCTGACCAGTGAGCGCGCGCTCTGGGCTACATAAGCCGCCTTCTCCCCGCCTGTGAGAATCTTTGCCCTCACCAAGCCATGGCTCGCACCAAGCAGACGGCTCGCAAGTCCACGGGCGGCAAGGCCCCCCGCAAGCAACTCGCCACCAAGGCGGCCCGAAAGAGCGCTCCGGCCACGGGCGGCGTCAAGAAGCCTCACCGCTACAGGCCCGGCACCGTCGCTCTGCGCGAGATCCGCCGCTACCAGAAGTCCACCGAGCTGCTCATCCGCAAACTGCCCTTCCAGCGCCTCGTCAGGGAGATCGCGCAGGACTTCAAGACCGACCTGCGCTTCCAGAGCTCCGCTGTCATGGCTCTGCAGGAGGCCAGCGAAGCGTACCTTGTCGCGCTCTTCGAGGACACCAACCTGTGCGCCATCCACGCCAAGCGCGTCACCATCATGCCCAAGGACATTCAGCTCGCCCGCCGCATTCGTGGCGAGCGCGCTTGAACGCCCAGCTCGGCCCTCAAAGCACAACACAAAGGCTCTTTTCAGAGCCACCACTTACTCATGAAAACGCTTCCATGTGTGTTCTTCAAAGTTCGGGTGCCGGAAACCTTCGTTTGCTGGTCACGGCTCTCACGAGTCGTCAGGCGTAAGCGACAATGAAGTTCATTTTCTATACCCCGCCGCTCATATTTTTCAACATCACACGTTGGTGTCGTATATAAGCGTTGTGAAACCATGCTTACATAATGTTCAACAAAAGGGTTATTTTGGTGAAATATTAACTATTAAACCCAAAGAAATTGGTTTATGTTGTTTCAAGCCCGAGCTGATAAGAAGTTCACATTTTGCAAACTAAGAGACTGAATTATTCACGCACATATATTTTTAGGCATTGCCCGAACAGGCGGTTAAAGGAAAATATATATACACCGTATAGGCACGTGGGCGATCAATCACGAGCTCAAGGCTATCACAATGATTTCTTATAACCAATGCGGTCCCTCAAAATGATTATTATAATCAATAATACATTGATATTTGCGGAATCCGCTTATAAGTTTGACTTGCCAGCACGTGCCCATTAATTAACTCTATCATGCTTAAAACTTGAACCTATTAAGTACGTGTATCGCATTGTTTCATTCATAAGATGCGTGCCCGCATTAAAATATATATGGATACAAATAATTAAAGTCAACATCGAATCCTCGCGTCCCGGCTTTTCATTGGTGGCTCAAGGAGAGGGCGGGACTCGACCGAGAGGAGCCAATCAGCAGCGGCGCGCTCTACGATCCTCGTCTCCGCTATAAAAGCCGCTCCGGTGGTGCGTGTTAACGTCACAAATCGTTCGTACTTTGTCTCCAGTGCGTTTTGCATCCTAGGTCGCTTAACAATGTCTGGACGCGGCAAGACCGGTGGCAAGTCTCGCGCCAAGGCAAAGTCCCGCTCTTCCCGCGCCGGCCTGCAGTTCCCCGTGGGTCGCGTTCACAGGCTGCTCCGCAAGGGCAATTACGCCCAGCGGGTCGGCGCTGGAGCACCCGTCTACCTGGCCGCCGTGCTCGAGTACCTTTCTGCCGAGATCCTCGAGCTGGCTGGCAATGCCGCCCGCGACAACAAGAAGACGAGGATCATCCCCCGACACCTGCAGCTCGCCGTGCGAAACGACGAGGAGCTCAACAAGCTCATGGGCGGCGTGACTATCGCCCAGGGCGGTGTGCTGCCCAACATCCAGGCCGTGCTGCTGCCCAAGAAGACCTCTCAGGCAAAGAAGTGAACGCGCCGCCGCCTCTACCACCACAACAACGGCTCTTTTCAGAGCCACCCACTTACTTGCAAAGAGCTCGGACAGTCGTACACAGGAGTTTTGTTATACTGGTAGGAACGAAGTGGACCAGACCACCAATAGATTAATGTGTCCGTCCGTCAACATCGCCCCCTACTGCAAACATTTGGCATGACCCTACGAAAACCTTGACTCAGTGACGCTATCCTGGCTAAACAAGTGTAACATTCCCTTATAATTCCCTCAGCTTTTAATTAAAACATTTAAATTAATGAGGCTTTCCTGGCTAAACACGTGTAACATTCCCTAATAATTCCCTGAGATAGCTTTTAATTAAAACTTTGAAATTAAATAAAACAACTAACAGCGCCCTAATAATTCCCTGAGATAGCTTTTAATTAAAACTTTGAAATTAAAAAAAAACTCACAGCGCCCTAAAGCCTACAGCTAGGCCTAAAGCCTAGAACTAGGCCTGAAACTCTCCATTCGTGTCGTACCCCCGCGTGTGTGAAAGGGAGTTATGTTTAACAATGTTACATTCCCTCATGTTTTTAAATAGAAACATTTAAATTTAAAGCTTTTACATGAATCATTAAATCATTTAAATTAAAAATTAACTCACAGCGCCCTAAAGCATACAGCTAGGCCTAAAGCCTAGAACTAGGCCTCAATCTCTCCCTTCGTATCGTCCGATTAGGTGTAGCAACATCGCCCCCTACTGCAAACACTTGGCAGGACCCTACAAAAACCTTTTGACTCAGTGGGGCTTTCCTGGCTTAACAAGTGTAATAATACATTATGTTTATATTATTTGGTTATTCGTTCCTACCAGCCCACCCCGCAGGGTCCTGTTTAATAAGGACACCGTCGTCGAGTTGCCCTCGTCCCAAATTGCTCGCAATTAAACGAATGCTCTGCTCATTCCAGATACCCTTTATGTCTAATTTAGGAACGGTATTTGAGCAGCATTCCAACATTGCATCAATCATGGAACATGGTTTAGAATAAATTGGGATGCCTATTGGAAGAAAGAATCGTGTTTTTTAAAGAATAAAACTCGCTCTTTTTGAGCGGTCAGAAAAGGGATCAAATGAGCACATCAGCTCAGGGTTGTGGCCGGTGTTAGCTGATAGTAAGCAAAAAAGTACTGGTAAACGCTGGGGATGTCAACACTCGGTAAAGTATAATATTACTTGTCAAATAAGATGGTACAAATATGTGTAGTTAAATATTTTTTACATGGTTAATAACATCTTTCCAATGATTACTCATTCGTGTTACTTAGTGCAGTAAATACGTGTTACTTATTGCAGTAAAAACAACCCATCGGATGAACCATCCTGCGCTCCTAGAATATCAACTCTGTCGGTGCATTAAACGTAAGATTATATATTTTCTTTAAACATTCGACTGCAGAGTCACTTGAGTTGAATTTGAGTGGTGATGATTGTGCACCGTGCCTCGATCTTGTTCAAGGCGCGCGACCCTTCTGCAGTGCGTGAGCTACTCACCTCTTGCCACGTAAAATGTTAAACTTTCTATTTAATGTCGGTTAATTTTGAGTAAATTTCTTCAGTTTGTTGTCCATCTGAAAATCCATATATTTATTCATTTCAAAGTTCGATTAAAACGTCCAGTTAAAAGTTCGGTGACAAGGGACTGTTGACATGGCGCGCAGTCCTCACCATAGCGCGAGAGGAGGAATCGCGAGCGCGCGAGGCAAAACTTAAATAGAAAATATTTCGTTGGAATTAAATATGAGTAGTCTGTTGAAGCATCTTGTCTTGCAAAAAATTCGAGTGCGTTTTAAATAGTGTTCATCAGTAACACTTTTGAAAACCGACAATCGTCATAGCATGCCCTGACCGAACAATGTCTCCCAAATGTTGGTTGTTCACTTGTTTTGAATTATAATTTATATCGTGAGCATTGTCGTATATTGCATAAGTAACGTACATTAAAGAAGTGATCTTCGTGATAATGTATCAACTAGATGCATGTAAGTATGAACGTTACGGGAGTAATCGAGCCCAAAGGCAGGCGTGATAAACACAGTGAGTATGGTGGCAACTCCCTCACCAGAGCTGAGTTCTGGATGATCTCAGCGACGTCCGCATTCAGTACGCCGCTTCTATAATAACCTCGGGCCTGGAGAACACTCGTTTCGAATTCGTGAGAGCGCTGATTTCGATTTCAAAGAGGCGAGGCGATAAAAGCGACGTCTTGAGATGGCGGAAACTGCTCCTGCTCAACCACCAGCTGCGGCTACTTCAGCGCCTAAAAGCCCCAAGAAGAAGCGCGCCGCTCCAAAGGCCAAGAAGGTCGGCCCCAGCGTGTCCGAGCTCATCCTCAAGGCTCTGGCCAGCAGCAAGGAGAGGAACGGCGTGTCTCTTCCTGCGCTCAAAAAGTCGCTTGCTGCCGGAGGATACGACGTGGAGAAGAACAATGCCCGCGTGAAGTTGGCCATCAAGAAGCTCGTGGCCAAAGACGCCGTGGCGCAAGTGAAGGGCAGCGGCGCGTCTGGCTCTTTCAAACTCAACAAGGAAAAGGCTGCCGCAAAGGCGAAGCCCAAGTCGTCAACGGCAAAGCCCGCAGCTAAAAAGCCCGCGGCAGCCAAGAAGGTGAAGAAGCCCGCGGCAGCCAAGAAGACCGCGCCCAAGAAGTCTCCCAAGAAAGCAAAGAAGCCCGCGGCTGCCAAGGCGGCCAAGAGCCCCAAAAAGGTGAAGTTGGCTGTTAAGCCCAAGAAGGCGGCGAAGAGCCCAGCCAAGCCCAAGGCTGCGAAGCCCAAGGTCGCTAAGCCCAAGACCGTCAAGGCCAAGGCCGCCAAACCCAAGGTGGCCAAGCCCAAGAAGGCCGCGGCCAAGCCCAAGAAGACTGCGCCAAAGAAGTGAATCCGATCGGACGACGCTCGATTCACTCCACCTCAACGGCTCTTTTCAGAGCCACCCACTTAGTTAAAAAAGTGAACCAGATGCTGCTGCGCTTCCATTAGTTCATCGGTAACACATGACAGTGTATTACGTTGCTGTTGAATGCGTGTGTAGGGGTCGCTAGCCCCCGAGATCCCTCCCTCGATAATACTAACGGCCGGACTAACATCATCAATCGCCCCCCCGCTGCTAAGCGAACCGCCGCTAGGCTCCTCACCCAGGGTGTGGGAGCCGTCACCCGAGGATTCCCCTCCACCGCGGGTCCGCGTAGCAGGCATGGATAACCACGCACGCGCACACCCACACACAGCTCTGCACGGCACTCACCCAACCCTGACCACTCACGTTAGGATCGCGCACCTGTGTTACACACGTCGTGAACGTGCGCGCACACACGCGTACAGCTCCACACGCGATACCCACTCCTGCGCCGCTCTGCGCTGCGCTGGCCGCCCACGTTACGATCGCGCACCTTGGGCACGCCGATTACGCACGCCGAGAGCTTACGCAAGTAACGAGCGCACGCAAGCGGGGCACACGCCGACACGACGACTCGTCCCCTCCCCCACTCGCGCGTGCACGTCAACACAAATATCGTACAAGGACGATTCTCCTCTCACACGGCTGCGTAGTCACGCCAACACACCAAAAGTGCTCTCCCCGGGCGTTAACGCACACACCTCCGTACCCGCACAATCGTACAGAGACCACGGCCTTTATGCGTACAACGACCACACACTCGCGAATGCAGTGCACGCTAATACCACGTTCCAAAAACACCCAACAACACGGTTTTGTTACTACGCTCGAGATTTTATTAGCCCTTGCTAACCAACCGAGCCACCCGTGTGTGTGTGCGGGACAGCAAGGCGCTTCTAACCCACACTCTGGTGCCGTGTAGCCCTATTCTATGCTGCGCTCTCTGCTAAACCGCTTTCCTACTCGTCCTTACCCCGAACTAACCCTCTCCTACGGATCCTACCCTCCGCTCTGAGGTGTTGTAAGGCGCGCAACACGATACCGTCTGTAGTCCTTGGTGACCTTGCGGCGCTCAGATCGTCCTGCAGACAATCTAGCGGCTCGCCCGATGACTCCTTCGTCGCTGACCCCGTGTCCAAACTCCAGAAGAAGAGAGTTCCCTACTGCCCCTGCGTTTTCTTTTAAACTATTCACATCAAAGGCTAGGCGCCCCCGTCCCGACCGCCTTGGTCTCTCGACCAATCCTGAGCCTAGGATTTCCCGCTCTTTTGCGATCCCGCCGGCCTTTGAACTTTCTACCAATCAGTCGTCCCGGTTCCTGATCCCAGCTATCTGCCTTGCTGACCCGTGTTTGTGTTTGTATGCGTTTCTAACTGCGGGGCTCTCTGAGCTCGCCGTGGTCGTGCGATCTCAAATCCGCCCACGGCGCCGCAGTGTTACTTGGCCTGGGAAGGGTCCTGTCCAATTCCCTGGCCCTGAGAAACCGTGGGGTAACCCCCCTAGGGGGCCCTCGGGTGAAAACTCAGGGTAGGTGACCCGACCACGAGGCCCTACGTGGGTGCGGGTGCGTGTTTATGTGGGGGGGGTGATGGGGGGCAGTGCGGCGGTGGAAGCCGGGCGGCTCCCTGGCTCGGCCGAGCGGCCCCGTCGCTGTGGCACCACATAGCCCCCCGGGGTGCCAGTCCCCGTCCCGGGTTGACTGGAGCACCTCGCCTGGGTTGCCCCCACGAGGTATCGCCGCGGGGTCCGCGGGATTCGCCCGGCCCTTGTGGCTGGCCTCGGGGGTGGCGGCTCCGTCTCCTGGGGCTCCGGCGGTGGTCTCCTCCTCCATTCCAACGGCTCCCCTCGGTCTCTGGCACCTGCGGGCTGGGGAACAAACTCAGAGGCGGTGGGGTTTAAGGGTCGCCGTCCTCGTCGCCCCCGGCCCCGCCCGGGGCCCCTCGGAGCCCGGGGCTCCGTGGGGCCCATATACTGCGCGAGGCCCCCGGGCACGGGGGGTAGGGGGACCCCGGGGTTTCGGGGTACTTGGACGGCGGGGCTCCCCCCCTCGGGGGCTGCTCGCCACGGCTTCAGTCGGCGGATGTTGACCACCATCTCCCGGCCCCTCTCTCCTCCCTGAATCAACACCGTCCATGGTGAGATCTGCCGTCTCACAATCCAGGGTCCTCGCCAGTAGGTGGTCAGCTTCCCCACCTGTCCGGCACCGACGCGGGGAGTGTACAGCCACACCTCGGAGCCCGCAGTGTAGAAGGGGGGCTCCATACGGGGTCGGGCGCCCTGCTCTTGCCGCTGGTGCGCGGCCTCTCCGTGCGGGTAGGCTCGGCCCCTGGCCCCTCGCAGGGTCTCCAGCAAGTGCTCCACGGGGTGGCTCCCTTCCTCCCGTTGCGGCGGAGGGACACCGAACAGCAGATCTGCGGGCAGGCGAGACTCGCGACCAAACATCATTAGGAACGGGGTCTGTCCTGTAGATGTGTGAACGGCGGTGGTGTAGGCGAACAGGGCATAGGGGAGGTGCTCGTCCCAGTCCTGTTGATTCGCGGCCGCCATGCGTTTAAGCTTCCCGGCCAGAGTCTGGTTCATCCTCTCTACCATCCCGTTCGCCTGGGGGTGATATGCCGTGGTTCGGTCCTTCTGGATCCCGAACTCTCGGCACAGCGCCTGGAATAGTTCGGCCTCGAATTCACTACCCTGGTCGGTAATGACTCGTTCGGGGATCCCGCACTTAAGTACGTAGTTTTCCACGAAGGCCCGGGCCACTACGAGGGCTGTTTTATCCGGGATAGCCACCGCCACGGGGTAGCGGGTGAAGTACTCCACCGCTACAAGAATATATCGGTTGCCCCGGTGGGATCGTGGAAAGGGCCCTTGCAGGTCGATTCCGACCAACTGATTCGTCCGACTGACTCGGAACGGCCTCAGGGGTACCTGGTACCTCGCCGGCTTTTGCCCACACTGCTGACAGGCCCGGCAGCCCTGCACCCAGGCGGCCACATCTTGCGCCAATTTAGGCCAGAGATACTGGCGACGCAGAGTCTCCCGGGTGCGCCGTTCCCCATCATGGCCCCCGAGCGGGTGGTCGTGTACCAGTCGTAGCAGCTGGGGTCGCACCTGGGCAGGAACACAGATACACCCCGGCTGGCCGGCCTCGGTTAACTCCCGTACCACTCCGTTCTGTACACACAACCGGGCATACAAACCGCTCCAGGGTCCTGGTAGGGCGCTCTTTTCCTCCCGCAGTGCCGCCTCCACTGCCGCCAGATCCGGATCTCGCTGCTGGGTCTGTCTCAGCTGCTCGTCGTTTAGGCCCGGGAAGGCACAGCCGACGTCCTCCTGGGTCCGTCCGATCGGGTCCCGAGCCGCGGGTCCCGCGCTTGCCGGGCGGTCGACGGGATCCTCAGTGCCACCTGCGAGGGTCTCTGTGGCGCACACTGCACTCTCTCTCGGGGGGGGGAGTTTAGTTTCCGCGCGCTCCTTGGGTTCTGCTGCCTGGCGGCAGCGTCCCCCCGTGAAGCACGGGCAGGCGTCTCCCTCCCTCGTCTCAGCGCGCACCGCGGGCCGTCTTGACAAGGCGTCCGCGTTCGCGTGTGTCCGCCCCGCTCGGTACTCGATCTGCAGGTTGTACTCCTGCAGCTGCGCCAGCCATCGAGCCATCTGCCCCCGCGGTTCCTTGAATGTAAGGAGGAACTGCAGTGCATAATGATCGGTGCGCACACGACATTTCCTGCCGTACAAGTACGGTCGGAACTGTTTACACGCGAAAATTACAGCATACAGTTCCTGACGGGTTACACAATAGTTCAGTTCGGCCCCGCTCAGGGTCCGACTGGCGTACGCGATGACCCGCTCCGTCCCACCCTGCACTTGCGACAGCACCGCGCCCAGCCCACTGCTGCAGGCGTCAGTGTCCAAAATAAAATCGGTGGTGAAATCTGGGAAAGCCAAGGTGGGGGTGTGGGTGAGGTGGTCTTTGAGTGTGGTGAAAGCCGTCTGGCAGGCCTCCGACCACTGATAGGGGTTCTTAGGGGAGGTGAGTTGGGTGAGGGGGCGTGCAATCTCACTGAATCCCTTTACAAATCGACGGTAATAAGTGGCGAGTCCCAAGAATGACCTGATCTCCGTCAGGTTCCTCGGCCGCGGCCAATCCACTACGGCACGCACCTTCTCGGGATCGGTGCTCACCCCTGCCTCGCTGACTCGGTGTCCGAGGTACCCCACCTCGCGTTGCGCAATGTAACACTTACGTGGCTTGAGCTTGAGATGGGCTGCTCGCAGTCGCTGGAATACTTCCCGCAGCCTGGACCAGTGTTCGGACAGCGACCTACTGAACACTATTACGTCGTCCAGGTAAATCAGGCACTGTTCCCACTGCAAGCCCCGCATCACCAACTCCATCAACCGCTGGAACGTCGCGGGCGCGTTAGTGAGTCCGAACGGCAACACTCGAAACTCAAACAGGCCCATCGGGGTGGTGAATGCTGTTTTTGGCCGATCCTCCTCCGTCATCTCCACCTGCCAGTAACCGGACGCCAGATCGAGGGTGGAAAAATACCGCGCTCCTGCGAGACTGTCGAAGGTGTCGTCGATGCGTGGGATGGGAAAAGCGTCGCCGAGGGTGACTGCGTTCAATTTTCGGTAATCAACGCAGAACCGAGTCGATCCGTCCTTTTTCGTTACCAGTACCACCGGGGCAGACCAAGGGCTCGCGGAGGGCTGGATTATGTTATTGCGTAGCATATCCGTGACTGCCTCTTTGATCTGGGTCCGTTCAGGCGCGCCCACTCGGTATGCGGGGAGTTTGATGGGTCGGGCTGCACCTGTGTCAATTTGGTGCTTGACCAGGTCGGTCCGGCCCACGTCCGAATCGTGCTCACTGAACACGTCGGCGTACTCCCGCAATAACCCGCGCAGCTGATCGGCCTCCCCCTTAGGTAAGGCTGCCCAAGGCACATGTAACGCATCCTGCAGGGGAACAATCTCGGCTCGGGGGGTCGGGCCGACCCGCCAGGCCAGATCCTGGCTGTCCTCGGGGCGGCCAGGGTCCTCCGCCCAGAGTGCGAACACCGAGTCGTTCGAGTGGCGAGCATGCAGGGGGTGTACGGTGGCTACCGGGGTGCGTCGTCGTATCATTGCCGGGGTACTGTGTGGGTTAAACACACGTATAAACAGCCGGCCCCCATCTGCGTTTACCAGTGTGGCTGACCCTACCACCCCGTATCGCGATGCCAACTCCGGGTGAGGAGTCAGCATTACCTCGCCCGATGGTCGGTGGGTTGGGTCGGTGGAGAGGGTTGCCACCGGCACCAGCATCTCGGCGAGAGGCCCGATGGTGACGGCCGACACCAGCGTAGCGGCCACAGGTGCGAAGCGGGGGCGCGTTGGTTCTCGTCCCAGGAACGGTATCCGCTCGCCGTTGCTCTCCATGGTGGCGCATCGCTGGCGGGGTTGCACGTTGAGTCCCAGCCGTTCTAAGAGGTCGGTACCTGCGATACACTCGTGACACAACGCACTCGACACGTAGAACTCCTGGGTGCACACCTGACTGCCTATGCGGACCTCTAGGGTGGCTCTCCCCAGCAGCCCCATTCCGGCTCCGCTCGCCGTGTGCAGCGCGCGGTCCGGTGCCTGCAGGTGACGCACGTCGACCCCGATCGCGCTGCAGTGCGCTGCGCTCACGAGCGAGGCCACCGCCCCCGTGTCCAGCAGAATTCGGGTACGCACTCCGTTTACCTCCCCTTCCACCAGCGACGTGGCCCCCGTGATCCCCGCCACCAGCTCCCGTAGCCAGTCGCCAGGAGTCACCGTTTCCGTGGGCGTTGTTGTTGGAACCTGTGTGGAGATCACTCGCTCGCCATTATTACCGTCTTTTTGCATCGGGACCGCTTCGAATGCACCCCCAGATGGTCCACTCTCTAGGGGGCGTTGGGGTTTAACCCCGGCGCGTTTCTAGCGCGGGCGATCTGCGGACAGTCTCTCACGAGATGCCCTCGCCGGTCACACAGGTAACACGCACGGGGGGCCGTCCCGTAGGAGCCCCCCCGTCCGTTCCCTATCCCCCCTCCGGCACGCCGCTGCCCCGACTCTGCCTCCAGTCGAGCCACTCTCCCAGTTAATCCTCCTACCTCGGCCTGGACCGTCTCTACCATTGTCTCCAGCGCAGTCATGTGTGCCCGTACTTGGGTTACCTTGTTGTCTACTTGGGTTACCCTGTCACCTACCTGGGTTACCCTGTCACCTACCTGGGTTACCTGGCCGGAGACATCCTTTATACCCGTTTGTATACCGGCAACCCATCCCGGGGTTGTCTCGCGGGACACTGGAGGTTCTCTTTCCCGGCCCCTTACCGTCCTCGCGAGCTCCTGTTCCTCCTCCTCGTCTTCCGAGAGCAGGCTCGCAATGGCGCGCTCTCGTCCCAGCCCCCGGAGCTGCGCGCGTTCGCTGTGAATTCTTTCACACTTACGTGCGCGCTCGACAAGGGTGTTAAAGGGAAGACGTGGGCAGCTCATGTCTGGCTGCCACCACGCCGTGCGAGACAGGTACCGCTGGATTTTCTCGGCAGCCAGTTCCTCAATAACCTCAGTTGCGTACCCCGGGCGTGCGATCTTTGTTAACTCGCGCACATCCTCGGCGTAATCACGGAGATCTTCGCCAGGTTGGCGACGGCGCGCCTCTAAGGCCGATTTTGCTTCCTCCTCGTCACGCGTGCCAAAACGCTGATCGAGTCGGCGCATCAGCTCCTCTAGCTGTGTCTGTGCGCTCGCGGGTAACGCTTCTACAAAATCGGCTGCCCGCCCATCAAGATTCATATTAAGTTGACGTACTGCCTGCGCGTCCGTCCATCCATTAATTTCCTTGGCCCCTAAGAGATTGCGGGCGAATGCCTTCCACGAAGGGGCCCCCCGGCCGGTAAATATCAGTCTTATTTTAGCGTGAGGTAACGCGGGGGTCCGTACCGCTTCCGACACCAATTTGTAGGGGTCGCTAGCCCCCGAGATCCCTCCCTCGATAATACTAACGGCCGGACTAACATCATCAATCGCCCCCCCGCTGCTAAGCGAACCGCCGCTAGGCTCCTCACCCAGGGTGTGGGAGCCGTCACCCGAGGATTCCCCTCCACCGCGGGTCCGCGTAGCAGGCATGGATAACCACGCACGCGCACACCCACACACAGCTCTGCACGGCACTCACCCAACCCTGACCACTCACGTTAGGATCGCGCACCTGTGTTACACACGTCGTGAACGTGCGCGCACACACGCGTACAGCTCCACACGCGATACCCACTCCTGCGCCGCTCTGCGCTGCGCTGGCCGCCCACGTTACGATCGCGCACCTTGGGCACGCCGATTACGCACGCCGAGAGCTTACGCAAGTAACGAGCGCACGCAAGCGGGGCACACGCCGACACGACGACTCGTCCCCTCCCCCACTCGCGCGTGCACGTCAACACAAATATCGTACAAGGACGATTCTCCTCTCACACGGCTGCGTAGTCACGCCAACACACCAAAAGTGCTCTCCCCGGGCGTTAACGCACACACCTCCGTACCCGCACAATCGTACAGAGACCACGGCCTTTATGCGTACAACGACCACACACTCGCGAATGCAGTGCACGCTAATACCACGTTCCAAAAACACCCAACAACACGGTTTTGTTACTACGCTCGAGATTTTATTAGCCCTTGCTAACCAACCGAGCCACCCGTGTGTGTGTGCGGGACAGCAAGGCGCTTCTAACCCACACTCTGGTGCCGTGTAGCCCTATTCTATGCTGCGCTCTCTGCTAAACCGCTTTCCTACTCGTCCTTACCCCGAACTAACCCTCTCCTACGGATCCTACCCTCCGCTCTGAGGTGTTGTAAGGCGCGCAACACGATACCGTCTGTAGTCCTTGGTGACCTTGCGGCGCTCAGATCGTCCTGCAGACAATCTAGCGGCTCGCCCGATGACTCCTTCGTCGCTGACCCCGTGTCCAAACTCCAGAAGAAGAGAGTTCCCTACTGCCCCTGCGTTTTCTTTTAAACTATTCACATCAAAGGCTAGGCGCCCCCGTCCCGACCGCCTTGGTCTCTCGACCAATCCTGAGCCTAGGATTTCCCGCTCTTTTGCGATCCCGCCGGCCTTTGAACTTTCTACCAATCAGTCGTCCCGGTTCCTGATCCCAGCTATCTGCCTTGCTGACCCGTGTTTGTGTTTGTATGCGTTTCTAACTGCGGGGCTCTCTGAGCTCGCCGTGGTCGTGCGATCTCAAATCCGCCCACGGCGCCGCAGTGTTACTTGGCCTGGGAAGGGTCCTGTCCAATTCCCTGGCCCTGAGAAACCGTGGGGTAACCCCCCTAGGGGG
Source organism: Lampetra fluviatilis (assembly GCF_964198595.1). Lineage (NCBI taxonomy): Eukaryota > Metazoa > Chordata > Hyperoartia > Petromyzontiformes > Petromyzontidae > Lampetra > Lampetra fluviatilis. The sequence goes on along the minus strand of NC_136322.1, from coordinate 3,359,978 downwards.
CCCTCGGGTGAAAACTCAGGGTAGGTGACCCGACCACGAGGCCCTACGTGGGTGCGGGTGCGTGTTTATGTGGGGGGGGTGATGGGGGGCAGTGCGGCGGTGGAAGCCGGGCGGCTCCCTGGCTCGGCCGAGCGGCCCCGTCGCTGTGGCACCACACGTGCCATATTCTGTAAGTCAAACCCATTTACGGCGTGGCGATGGTTGCTCGCCTTGCCTCGGCCCTGATCAAGGAGCTCGACGCTTGGTGCAGTTCAATCGTGAGGATTTGTGTAGATTGGATAAGTTACGTACATTCGCCAAATTAACTATAACATTTTACCCACTCGATGTGTTTTAAGCATTGATGTGATGGGAGTAATCGAGCCCGAAAGCAGGGATCACAAACACAGGCGAGGCGGGTGGCAGCTCCCTCACTCGAACGGAGTGCAGAGTAATCTCAGCGACGTCCGAATTATGTGTTGCACCTCTTCATTCCGTCATCATGTTACTGGTGCCAAATATGGAATTTAGTCTAAAAAGGTATTGATTCCAGACAGCTTTACTCAATTTGCCTTCATTCGCTCGTTCTCGCCTTTTCACTTTGTTTTGTAAACATTGCGGTGCACCATCTAAACTTCTCTATTAAAATTAAGTTCTATACGTAAATATCGCATTGTTTGCAATGTCTTTCTTACTTTGGGAGAACTAGTTGGTGACGTTCACTCAACTATTGTGTTGGAAGCCGTTTAGCTTCACACGATTATAAAGTTAGTTCATCTTGTTCACTTGAAAACAAGACCTTACACCGATTATTCACTCCACGTGCAATCTTGCAACAGATCGCGTTCCTCTCGCGTTCGCTGCGGGTGTGCCAATATCATTACAGAGTGCTTCGAAGAAGGGTCATTGCCCAAAACGTCGCATATTATACATGTCAAGGAAGTGTTATTGACGACGGTGGAGGGTTTTCTTCGTCACAGAGGTTAAAGGTCTAAGGTTTAAGGCGGAGCCATCGCGGAGGGCAGGGGTGGTCGGTGACGTCACCACGCTTCGGGTATAAAGGCGGCTGCTGCTGCAAGCTGAGCGCGCAGTCTCTCGCGAGCTTTGTCAGAAGTAGTCGGAATGTCTGGACGCGGTAAAGGCGGTAAGGGGCTCGGCAAGGGAGGCGCAAAACGCCATCGCAAGGTGCTGCGCGACAACATCCAGGGCATCACCAAGCCCGCCATCCGCCGCCTCGCTCGCCGCGGCGGTGTGAAGCGCATCTCGGGCCTCATCTACGAGGAGACCCGCGGCGTCCTGAAGGTCTTCCTTGAGAACGTCATCCGCGACGCCGTCACCTACACGGAGCACGCCAAGCGCAAGACCGTCACCGCCATGGACGTGGTCTACGCCCTCAAGCGCCAGGGCCGCACTCTCTACGGCTTCGGAGGCTGAGCGCCCATCTCTCGCACACTAAGCCAACCCAAAGGCTCTTTTCAGAGCCACCCACCTCTTCGAAACTGCTTGCGCCAGTGTTGCCAAACACTTTCTAAATGGAGCACATGTCCTGGGTTGTTGCGCACCAATTCCTCGTGAGCGTGGTGGACGTTTGCTTGTTGAGTTGGCGAATCTTCATCTGCTTCCACATGAATGAAAGAAATCATGATATTCACGACACGTCACATTTAACAAGGCGTAATTCTTGAACGCGTTAATACAGTACCCATTTCTGGTATTTTTGCGTTAATTATTTCCAGCTGCAGCCGATTCCGATATTACGTGGAGCATTTGGCGCCACAATCTTACAGCACACTCGTCCTAATTGACGTAGCGTGCCGGAATGCTAATCTCCACCTGTACAGCACAACAGCGAAGTTATTTTTCTCCACCGAGCGCTTGTATTTTTCCAAATTGCGTTCTTAAAACGCCCGTGCGCCGTATTAGACGAGTGGTGAAACAATCCCTCGTAAGAAACAAAAAAACCCACGCTCAAAACACAATATACTGTATTGGGTTTTCCAGTCATCCTTATTAAAACAAAGGCAATGGCCATGGCTGCAATTCACTAATATACATGTTTGGACATTACATTGTGTTATATTCACAAGTCCTTTTTGCAGTAAAAACGATATTAAAGTGAGCATCGCGTCCGCGTTTCTCATTGGAGGCTGATGGAGAGGGATGGTACTAAAAGAGCCACTCAGCAGCGCCGCGCACTACGATCCTCTGATTTGCATCTCGCCTCCTATAAAAGGAGCTCATCGCCCGACCGACATCCACATTCGCTTCCCGTCTGTTCTGACCTGAAGCTGCCTACAACGCGTCGACATGCCCGATCCTCCCGCATCAAAGAGCGCTGGGCCGGCCAAGGTTCCTGCTCCCAAGAAGGGCTCCAAGAAGGCTGTGACCAAGGCAACGCGCAAGGATGGCAAGAAGCGACGCCACCGCAGGAAGGAGAGCTACGCCATTTACATCTACAAGGTGATGAAGCAGGTGCACCCCGATACCGGCATCTCGTCCAAGGCAATGAGCATCATGAACTCGTTCGTCAACGACATCTTCGAGCGCATCGCTTCCGAGGCGTCCCGCCTGGCGCACTACAACAAGCGCTCCACCATCACTTCTCGGGAGATCCAGACCGCAGTGCGACTGCTGCTCCCCGGCGAGCTGGCCAAGCACGCCGTGTCGGAGGGCACCAAGGCCGTCACCAAGTACACAAGCTCCAAGTGAAGCCTCGACTCCACCATTAATTACAAAGGCTCTTTTCAGAGCCACCCACCTCTCCGAACCTGCTTGTACCAGTCCTAGCAGGAGTACAAAACGAAACTTCCAACAAAGCCCCGGTTCACGCGGGGACATTGTTCGCTCATTGAGTGAAGTGGAGAGATCGAACGCATTTTAACATGTTTCCACGTGAATAAAAGCGATAACAATATTCATGGCACATCATATTTACCAGCAGGCATTTCTTGGACTTGTTTGTCCATTGATTTCATCTGCAGCCCATTCAGATATTACATTGGATGTTTGGCGCCAAAACCTTGCAATGCAATATATTTAATTCGTGGTTGTATTTTCGGGCAGGAACTAACATTTTGCACGTGTACATATATGTAAAAGTAAGCGCCTAGCATGGATGACTCGTGCAGTATAATTGATCATCATCTCAATGCCAAGAGAATATATATCTATTCCTGTGATCACCTCTTTCCGACATTTTTACGTATTACTGTTTCCAATGAAGTGCAGTTTCTTAACACTTTATTTAGATCATGCAGAGCACTGTAAAGTTGTTTTCGGAAAGGTGTTTGCTTGAGAAAATAACATCCGTTAAAGACATCGACGGCGCTCAAAGGGTACTACTGCATCGTGATGCGGCATTCTGAAATGATCCAAACTGTGAACATTTTGTTGATTAAGAAGAGTTGACGACTCGAGATCATTGCACGCTGCCAACCAATCAGCACGCTCCCCTTCTTCGCACGTCACGACTCCGCTGACCAGTGAGCGCGCGCTCTGGGCTACATAAGCCGCCTTCTCCCCGCCTGTGAGAATCTTTGCCCTCACCAAGCCATGGCTCGCACCAAGCAGACGGCTCGCAAGTCCACGGGCGGCAAGGCCCCCCGCAAGCAACTCGCCACCAAGGCGGCCCGAAAGAGCGCTCCGGCCACGGGCGGCGTCAAGAAGCCTCACCGCTACAGGCCCGGCACCGTCGCTCTGCGCGAGATCCGCCGCTACCAGAAGTCCACCGAGCTGCTCATCCGCAAACTGCCCTTCCAGCGCCTCGTCAGGGAGATCGCGCAGGACTTCAAGACCGACCTGCGCTTCCAGAGCTCCGCTGTCATGGCTCTGCAGGAGGCCAGCGAAGCGTACCTTGTCGCGCTCTTCGAGGACACCAACCTGTGCGCCATCCACGCCAAGCGCGTCACCATCATGCCCAAGGACATTCAGCTCGCCCGCCGCATTCGTGGCGAGCGCGCTTGAACGCCCAGCTCGGCCCTCAAAGCACAACACAAAGGCTCTTTTCAGAGCCACCACTTACTCATGAAAACGCTTCCATGTGTGTTCTTCAAAGTTCGGGTGCCGGAAACCTTCGTTTGCTGGTCACGGCTCTCACGAGTCGTCAGGCGTAAGCGACAATGAAGTTCATTTTCTATACCCCGCCGCTCATATTTTTCAACATCACACGTTGGTGTCGTATATAAGCGTTGTGAAACCATGCTTACATAATGTTTAACAAAAGGGTTATTTTGGTGAAATATATTAACTATTAAACCCAAAGATATTGGTTTATGTTGTTTCAAGCCCGAGCTGATAAGAAGTTCACATTTTGCAAACTAAGAGATTGAATTATTCACGCACATATATTTTTAGGCATTGCCCGAACAGGCGGTTAAAGGAAAATATATATACACCGTATAGGCACGTGGGCGATCAATCACGAGCTCAAGGCTATCACAATGATTTCTTATAACCAATGCGGTCCCTCAAAATGATTATTATAATCAATAATACATTGATATTTGCGGAATCCGCTTATAAGTTTGACTTGCCAGCACGTGCCCATTAATTAACTCTATCATGCTTAAAACTTGAACCTATTAAGTACGTGTATCGCATTGTTTCATTCATAAGATGCGTGCCCGCATTAAAATATATATGGATACAAATAATTAAAGTCAACATCGAATCCTCGCGTCCCGGCTTTTCATTGGTGGCTCAAGGAGAGGGCGGGACTCGACCGAGAGGAGCCAATCAGCAGCGGCGCGCTCTACGATCCTCGTCTCCGCTATAAAAGCCGCTCCGGTGGTGCGTGTTAACGTCACAAATCGTTCGTACTTTGTCTCCAGTGCTTTTTGCATCCTAGGTCGCTTAACAATGTCTGGACGCGGCAAGACCGGTGGCAAGTCTCGCGCCAAGGCAAAGTCCCGCTCTTCCCGCGCCGGCCTGCAGTTCCCCGTGGGTCGCGTTCACAGGCTGCTCCGCAAGGGCAATTACGCCCAGCGGGTCGGCGCTGGAGCACCCGTCTACCTGGCCGCCGTGCTCGAGTACCTTTCTGCCGAGATCCTCGAGCTGGCTGGCAATGCCGCCCGCGACAACAAGAAGACGAGGATCATCCCCCGACACCTGCAGCTCGCCGTGCGAAACGACGAGGAGCTCAACAAGCTCATGGGCGGCGTGACTATCGCCCAGGGCGGTGTGCTGCCCAACATCCAGGCCGTGCTGCTGCCCAAGAAGACCTCTCAGGCAAAGAAGTGAACGCGCCGCCGCCTCTACCACCACAACAACGGCTCTTTTCAGAGCCACCCACTTACTTGCAAAGAGCTCGGACAGTCGTACACAGGAGTTTTGTTATACTGGTAGGAACGAAGTGGACCAGACCACCAATAGATTAATGTGTCCGTCCGTCAACATCGCCCCCTACTGCAAACATTTGGCATGACCCTACGAAAACCTTGACTCAGTGACGCTATCCTGGCTAAACAAGTGTAACATTCCCTTATAATTCCCTCAGCTTTTAATTAAAACATTTAAATTAATGAGGCTTTCCTGGCTAAACACGTGTAACATTCCCTAATAATTCCCTGAGATAGCTTTTAATTAAAACTTTGAAATTAAATAAAACAACTAACAGCGCCCTAATAATTCCCTGAGATAGCTTTTAATTAAAACTTTGAAATTAAAAAAAAACTCACAGCGCCCTAAAGCCTACAGCTAGGCCTAAAGCCTAGAACTAGGCCTGAAACTCTCCATTCGTGTCGTACCCCCGCGTGTGTGAAAGGGAGTTATGTTTAACAATGTTACATTCCCTCATGTTTTTAAATAGAAACATTTAAATTTAAAGCTTTTACATGAATCATTAAATCATTTAAATTAAAAATTAACTCACAGCGCCCTAAAGCATACAGCTAGGCCTAAAGCCTAGAACTAGGCCTCAATCTCTCCCTTCGTATCGTCCGATTAGGTGTAGCAACATCGCCCCCTACTGCAAACACTTGGCAGGACCCTACAAAAACCTTTTGACTCAGTGGGGCTTTCCTGGCTTAACAAGTGTAATAATACATTATGTTTATATTATTTGGTTATTCGTTCCTACCAGCCCACCCCGCAGGGTCCTGTTTAATAAGGACACCGTCGTCGAGTTGCCCTCGTCCCAAATTGCTCGCAATTAAACGAATGCTCTGCTCATTCCAGATACCCTTTATGTCTAATTTAGGAACGGTATTTGAGCAGCATTCCAACATTGCATCAATCATGGAACATGGTTTAGAATAAATTGGGATGCCTATTGGAAGAAAGAATCGTGTTTATTAAAGAATAAAACTCGCTCTTTTTGAGCGGTCAGAAAAGGGATCAAATGAGCACATCAGCTCAGGGTTGTGGCCGGTGTTAGCTGATAGTAAGCAAAAAAGTACTGGTAAACGCTGGGGATGTCAACACTCGGTAAAGTATAATATTACTTGTCAAATAAGATGGTACAAATATGTGTAGTTAAATATTTTTTACATGGTTAATAACATCTTTCCAATGATTACTCATTCGTGTTACTTAGTGCAGTAAATACGTGTTACTTATTGTGTGGTGCCACAGCGACGGGGCCGCTCGGCCGAGCCAGGGAGCCGCCCGGCTTCCACCGCCGCACTGCCCCCCATCACCCCCCCCACATAAACACGCACCCGCACCCACGTAGGGCCTCGTGGTCGGGTCACCTACCCTGAGTTTTCACCCGAGGGCCCCCTAGGGGGGTTACCCCACGGTTTCTCAGGGCCAGGGAATTGGACAGGACCCTTCCCAGGCCAAGTAACACTGCGGCGCCGTGGGCGGATTTGAGATCGCACGACCACGGCGAGCTCAGAGAGCCCCGCAGTTAGAAACGCATACAAACACAAACACGGGTCAGCAAGGCAGATAGCTGGGATCAGGACCCGGGACGACTGATTGGTCGAAAGTTCAAAGGCCGGCGGGATCGCAAAAGAGCGGGAAATCCTAGGCTCAGGATTGGTCGAGAGACCAAGGCGGTCGGGACGGGGGCGCCTAGCCTTTGATGTGAATAGTTTAAAAGAAAACGCAGGGGCAGTAGGGAACTCTCTTCTTCTGGAGTTTGGACACGGGGTCAGCGACGAAGGAGTCATCGGGCGAGCCGCTAGATTGTCTGCAGGACGATCTGAGCGCCGCAAGGTCACCAAGGACTACAGACGGTATCGTGTTGCGCGCCTTACAACACCTCAGAGCGGAGGGTAGGATCCGTAGGAGAGGGTTAGTTCGGGGTAAGGACGAGTAGGAAAGCGGTTTAGCAGAGAGCGCAGCATAGAATAGGGCTACACGGCACCAGAGTGTGGGTTAGAAGCGCCTTGCTGTCCCGCACACACACACGAGTGGCTCGGTTGGTTAGCAAGGGCTAATAAAATCTCGAGCGTAGTAACAAAACCGTGTTGTTGGGTGTTTTTGGAACGTGGTATTAGCGTGCACTGCATTCGCGAGTGTGTGGTCGTTGTACGCATAAAGGCCGTGGTCTCGGTACGATTGTGCGGGTACGGAGGTGTGTGCGTTAACGCCCGGGGAGAGCACTTTTGGTGTGTTGGCGTGACTACGCAGCCGTGTGAGAGGAGAATCGTCCTTGTACGATATTTGTGTTGACGTGCACGCGCGAGTGGGGGAGGGGACGAGTCGTCGTGTCGGCGTGTGCCCCGCTTGCGTGCGCTCGTTACTTGCGTAAGCTCTCGGCGTGCGTAATCGGCGTGCCCAAGGTGCGCGATCGTAACGTGGGCGGCCAGCGCGGCGCAGAGCGGCGCAGGAGTGGGTATCGCGTGTGGAGCTGTATGCGTGTGTGCGCGCACGTTCACGACGTGTGTAACACAGGTGCGCGATCCTAACGTGAGTGGTCAGGGTTGGGTGAGTGCCGTGCAGAGCTGTGTGTGGGTGTGCGCGTGCGTGGTTATCCATGCCTGCTACGCGGACCCGCGGTGGAGGGGAACCCTCGGGTGACGGCTCCCACACCCTGGGTGAGGAGCCTAGCGGCGGTTCGCTTAGCAGCGGGGGGGCGATTGATGATGTTAGTCCGGCCGTTAGTATTATCGAGGGAGGGATCTCGGGGGCTAGCGACCCCCACAAATTGGTGTCAGAAGCGGTACGGACCCCCGCGTTACCTCACGCTAAAATAAGACTAATATTTACCGGCAGGGGGGCCCCTTCGTGGAAGGCATTCGCCCGCAATCTCTTAGGGGCTAAGGAAATCAATGGATGGACGGACGTGCAGGCAGTACGTCAACTTAATATGAATCTTGATGGGCGGGCAGCCGATTTTGTAGAAGCGTTACCCGCGAGCGCACAGACACAGCTAGAGGAGCTGATGCGCCGACTCGATCAGCGTTTTGGCACGCGTGACGAGGAGGAAGCAAAATCGGCCTTAGAGGCGCGCCGTCGCCAACCTGGCGAAGATCTCCGTGATTACGCCGAGGATGTGCGCGAGTTAACAAAGATCGCACGCCCGGGGTACGCAACTGAGGTTATTGAGGAACTGGCTGCCGAGAAAATCCAGCGGTACCTGTCTCGCACGGCGTGGTGGCAGCCAGACATGAGCTGCCCACGTCTTCCCTTTAACACCCTTGTCGAGCGCGCACGTAAGTGTGAAAGAATTCACAGCGAACGCGCGCAGCTCCGGGGGCTGGGACGAGAGCGCGCCATTGCGAGCCTGCTCTCGGAAGACGAGGAGGAGGAACAGGAGCTCGCGAGGACGGTAAGGGGCCGGGAAAGAGAACCTCCAGTGTCCCGCGAGACAACCCCGGGATGGGTTGCCGGTATACAAACGGGTATAAAGGATGTCTCCGGCCAGGTAACCCAGGTAGGTGACAGGGTAACCCAGGTAGGTGACAGGGTAACCCAAGTAGACAACAAGGTAACCCAAGTACGGGCACACATGACTGCGCTGGAGACAATGGTAGAGACGGTCCAGGCCGAGGTAGGAGGATTAACTGGGAGGATAGCCCGACTAGAAGCAGAGTATGAGCAACAGCGCACGGGGGGAGGAGGGAGTGGGCAGAAAGTTCGCCACAGAGCCGCCACTCCTCCCAGGACGTGTTATGTGTGCGACCGTCGAGGGCATCTCATGAGGGACTGCCCTCAGCGCGCCCGTGCGAGGCCGACGCATAGGTCAAACACTAAGCCCCCCCTAGAGAGGGGACCACCAGGGGATGAAATCGACGTAGACCCGACCCAAACCAGCTGTAATAATAATGGCGAGCGAGTGATCCATAAACAGGTTACAACGACAACACCCAAGGGCGCATGGACCTCGGGCGATTGGCTGCGGGAGCTGGTGGCAGGGATAACGGGAGCCACGTCGCTGGTGGAAGGCCAGGTGAACGGGCAGCGCACCCGGATCCTGTTGGACACGGGCGCCGTGGCCTCTCTCATGAGCGCCGCGCACTGCAGCATGCTCGGGGTGGACGTGGGCTGCCTGCAGGCCCCGGATCGCGCGCTGCACACGGCAAGCGGAGCCGGGATGGGGTTGCTGGGGAAGGTCTCCCTCGAGGTCCGTCTAGGAAACCAGGTGTGCACACAGGAATTCTACGTTTCGAGTGTGTTGTGCCACGAGTGCATTGCAGGAACGGACCTCCTGGAAAAGTTGGGACTTAACGTACAGCCCCGGCAACGATGCGCTACGGTGGAGGGCAGCGGGGAGCGGATTCCGTTCCTAGGACAGGAGCCGAATCGCCCACGCTTCACACCCGTGGCCGCTACGCTGGTGTCGGCCGTCACCATCGGGCCTCTCGCCGAGATGCTGGTGCCAGTGGCAACCCTCTCCACCGACCCAACCCACCGACCATCGGACGAGGTAATGCTGACTCCTCACCCGGAGTTGGCATCGCGATACGGGGTGGTAGGTTCAGCCACACTGGTAAACGCAGATGGGGGCCGGCTGTTTATACGTGTGTTTAACCCACACAGTACCCCGGCAATGATACGACGACGCACCCCGGTAGCCACCGTACACCCCCTGCACGCTCGCCACTCGAACGACTCGGTGTTCGCACTCTGGGCGGAGGACCCTGGCCGCCCCGAGGACAGCCAGGATCTGGCCTGGCGAGTCGGCCCGACCCCCCGAGCCGAGATTGTTCCCCTGCAGGATGCGCTACATGTGCCTTGGGCAGCCTTACCTAAGGGGGAGGCCGATCAGCTGCGCGGGTTATTGCGGGAGTACGCCGACGTGTTCAGTGAGCACGATTCGGACGTGGGCCGGACCGACCTGGTCAAGCACCAAATTGACACAGGTGCAGCCCGACCCATCAAACTCCCCGCATACCGAGTGGGCGCGCCTGAACGGACCCAGATCAAAGAGGCAGTCACGGATATGCTACGCGATAACATAATCCAGCCCTCCGCGAGCCCTTGGTCTGCCCCGGTGGTACTGGTAACGAAAAAGGACGGATCGACTCGGTTCTGCGTTGATTACCGAAAATTGAACGCAGTCACCCTCGGCGACGCTTTTCCCATCCCACGCATCGACGACACCTTCGACAGTCTCGCAGGAGCGCGGTATTTTTCCACCCTCGATCTGGCGTCCGGTTACTGGCAGGTGGAGATGACGGAGGAGGATCGGCCAAAAACAGCATTCACCACCCCGATGGGCCTGTTTGAGTTTCGAGTGTTGCCGTTCGGACTCACTAACGCGCCCGCGACGTTCCAGCGGTTGATGGAGTTGGTGATGCGGGGCTTGCAGTGGGAACAGTGCCTGATTTACCTGGACGACGTAATAGTGTTCAGTAGGTCGCTGTCCGAACACTGGTCCAGGCTGCGGGAAGTATTCCAGCGACTGCGAGCAGCCCATCTCAAGCTCAAGCCACGTAAGTGTTACATTGCGCAACGCGAGGTGGGGTACCTCGGACACCGAGTCAGCGAGGCAGGGGTGAGCACCGATCCCGAGAAGGTGCGTACCGTAGTGGATTGGCCGCGGCCGAGGAACCTGACGGAGATCAGGTCATTCTTGGGACTCGCCACCTATTACCGTCGGTTTGTAAAGGGATTCAGTGAGATTGCACGCCCCCTCACCCAACTCACCTCCCCTAAGAACCCCTATCAGTGGTCGGAGGCCTGCCAGACGGCTTTCACCACACTCAAAGACCACCTCACCCACACCCCCACCTTGGCTTTCCCAGATTTCACCACCGATTTTATTTTGGACACTGACGCCTGCAGCAGTGGGCTGGGCGCGGTGCTGTCGCAAGTGCAGGGTGGGACGGAGCGGGTCATCGCGTACGCCAGTCGGACCCTGAGCGGGGCCGAACTGAACTATTGTGTAACCCGTCAGGAACTGTATGCTGTAATTTTCGCGTGTAAACAGTTCCGACCGTACTTGTACGGCAGGAAATGTCGTGTGCGCACCGATCATTATGCACTGCAGTTCCTCCTTACATTCAAGGAACCGCGGGGGCAGATGGCTCGATGGCTGGCGCAGCTGCAGGAGTACAACCTGCAGATCGAGTACCGAGCGGGGCGGACACACGCGAACGCGGACGCCTTGTCAAGACGGCCCGCGGTGCGCGCTGAGACGAGGGAGGGAGACGCCTGCCCGTGCTTCACGGGGGGACGCTGCCGCCAGGCAGCAGAACCCAAGGAGCGCGCGGAAACTAAACTCCCCCCCCCGAGAGAGAGTGCAGTGTGCGCCACAGAGACCCTCGCAGGTGGCACTGAGGATCCCGTCGACCGCCCGGCAAGCGCGGGACCCGCGGCTCGGGACCCGATCGGACGGACCCAGGAGGACGTCGGCTGTGCCTTCCCGGGCCTAAACGACGAGCAGCTGAGACAGACCCAGCAGCGAGATCCGGATCTGGCGGCAGTGGAGGCGGCACTGCGGGAGGAAAAGAGCGCCCTACCAGGACCCTGGAGCGGTTTGTATGCCCGGTTGTGTGTACAGAACGGAGTGGTACGGGAGTTAACCGAGGCCGGCCAGCCGGGGTGTATCTGTGTTCCTGCCCAGGTGCGACCCCAGCTGCTACGACTGGTACACGACCACCCGCTCGGGGGCCATGATGGGGAACGGCGCACCCGGGAGACTCTGCGTCGCCAGTATCTCTGGCCTAAATTGGCGCAAGATGTGGCCGCCTGGGTGCAGGGCTGCCGGGCCTGTCAGCAGTGTGGGCAAAAGCCGGCGAGGTACCAGGTACCCCTGAGGCCGTTCCGAGTCAGTCGGACGAATCAGTTGGTCGGAATCGACCTGCAAGGGCCCTTTCCACGATCCCACCGGGGCAACCGATATATTCTTGTAGCGGTGGAGTACTTCACCCGCTACCCCGTGGCGGTGGCTATCCCGGATAAAACAGCCCTCGTAGTGGCCCGGGCCTTCGTGGAAAACTACGTACTTAAGTGCGGGATCCCCGAACGAGTCATTACCGACCAGGGTAGTGAATTCGAGGCCGAACTATTCCAGGCGCTGTGCCGAGAGTTCGGGATCCAGAAGGACCGAACCACGGCATATCACCCCCAGGCGAACGGGATGGTAGAGAGGATGAACCAGACTCTGGCCGGGAAGCTTAAACGCATGGCGGCCGCGAATCAACAGGACTGGGACGAACACCTCCCCTATGCCCTGTTCGCCTACACCACCGCCGTTCACACATCTACAGGACAGACCCCGTTCCTAATGATGTTTGGTCGCGAGTCTCGCCTGCCCGCAGATCTGCTGTTCGGTGTCCCTCCGCCGCAACGGGAGGAAGGGAGCCACCCCGTGGAGCACTTGCTGGAGACCCTGCGAGGGGCCAGGGGCCGAGCCTACCCGCACGGAGAGGCCGCGCACCAGCGGCAAGAGCAGGGCGCCCGACCCCGTATGGAGCCCCCCTTCTACACTGCGGGCTCCGAGGTGTGGCTGTACACTCCCCGCGTCGGTGCCGGACAGGTGGGGAAGCTGACCACCTACTGGCGAGGACCCTGGATTGTGAGACGGCAGATCTCACCATGGACGGTGCTGATTCAGGGAGGAGAGAGGGGCCGGGAGATGGTGATCAACATCCGCCGACTGAAGCCGTGGCGAGCAGCCCCCGAGGGGGGGAGCCCCGCCGTCCAAGTACCCCGAAACCCCGGGGTCCCCCTACCCCCCGTGCCCGGGGGCCTCGCGCAGTATATGGGCCCCACGGAGCCCCGGGCTCCGAGGGGCCCCGGGCGGGGCCGGGGGCGACGAGGACGGCGACCCTTAAACCCCACCGCCTCTGAGTTTGTTCCCCAGCCCGCAGGTGCCAGAGACCGAGGGGAGCCGTTGGAATGGAGGAGGAGACCACCGCCGGAGCCCCAGGAGACGGAGCCGCCACCCCCGAGGCCAGCCACAAGGGCCGGGCGAATCCCGCGGACCCCGCGGCGATACCTCGTGGGGGCAACCCAGGCGAGGTGCTCCAGTCAACCCGGGACGGGGACTGGCACCCCGGGGGGCTATGTGGTGCCACAGCGACGGGGCCGCTCGGCCGAGCCAGGGAGCCGCCCGGCTTCCACCGCCGCACTGCCCCCCATCACCCCCCCCACATAAACACGCACCCGCACCCACGTAGGGCCTCGTGGTCGGGTCACCTACCCTGAGTTTTCACCCGAGGGCCCCCTAGGGGGGTTACCCCACGGTTTCTCAGGGCCAGGGAATTGGACAGGACCCTTCCCAGGCCAAGTAACACTGCGGCGCCGTGGGCGGATTTGAGATCGCACGACCACGGCGAGCTCAGAGAGCCCCGCAGTTAGAAACGCATACAAACACAAACACGGGTCAGCAAGGCAGATAGCTGGGATCAGGACCCGGGACGACTGATTGGTCGAAAGTTCAAAGGCCGGCGGGATCGCAAAAGAGCGGGAAATCCTAGGCTCAGGATTGGTCGAGAGACCAAGGCGGTCGGGACGGGGGCGCCTAGCCTTTGATGTGAATAGTTTAAAAGAAAACGCAGGGGCAGTAGGGAACTCTCTTCTTCTGGAGTTTGGACACGGGGTCAGCGACGAAGGAGTCATCGGGCGAGCCGCTAGATTGTCTGCAGGACGATCTGAGCGCCGCAAGGTCACCAAGGACTACAGACGGTATCGTGTTGCGCGCCTTACAACACCTCAGAGCGGAGGGTAGGATCCGTAGGAGAGGGTTAGTTCGGGGTAAGGACGAGTAGGAAAGCGGTTTAGCAGAGAGCGCAGCATAGAATAGGGCTACACGGCACCAGAGTGTGGGTTAGAAGCGCCTTGCTGTCCCGCACACACACACGAGTGGCTCGGTTGGTTAGCAAGGGCTAATAAAATCTCGAGCGTAGTAACAAAACCGTGTTGTTGGGTGTTTTTGGAACGTGGTATTAGCGTGCACTGCATTCGCGAGTGTGTGGTCGTTGTACGCATAAAGGCCGTGGTCTCGGTACGATTGTGCGGGTACGGAGGTGTGTGCGTTAACGCCCGGGGAGAGCACTTTTGGTGTGTTGGCGTGACTACGCAGCCGTGTGAGAGGAGAATCGTCCTTGTACGATATTTGTGTTGACGTGCACGCGCGAGTGGGGGAGGGGACGAGTCGTCGTGTCGGCGTGTGCCCCGCTTGCGTGCGCTCGTTACTTGCGTAAGCTCTCGGCGTGCGTAATCGGCGTGCCCAAGGTGCGCGATCGTAACGTGGGCGGCCAGCGCGGCGCAGAGCGGCGCAGGAGTGGGTATCGCGTGTGGAGCTGTATGCGTGTGTGCGCGCACGTTCACGACGTGTGTAACACAGGTGCGCGATCCTAACGTGAGTGGTCAGGGTTGGGTGAGTGCCGTGCAGAGCTGTGTGTGGGTGTGCGCGTGCGTGGTTATCCATGCCTGCTACGCGGACCCGCGGTGGAGGGGAACCCTCGGGTGACGGCTCCCACACCCTGGGTGAGGAGCCTAGCGGCGGTTCGCTTAGCAGCGGGGGGGCGATTGATGATGTTAGTCCGGCCGTTAGTATTATCGAGGGAGGGATCTCGGGGGCTAGCGACCCCCACAATTGCAGTAAAAACAACCCATCGGATGAACCATCCTGCGCTCCTAGAATATCAACTCTGTCGGTGCATTAAACGTAAGATTATATATTTTCTTTAAACATTCGACTGCAGAGTCACTTGAGTTGAATTTGAGTGGTGATGATTGTGCACCGTGCCTCGATCTTGTTCAAGGCGCGCGACCCTTCTGCAGTGCGTGAGCTACTCACCTCTTGCCACGTAAAATGTTAAACTTTCTATTTAATGTCGGTTAATTTTGAGTAATTTTCTTCAGTTTGTTGTCCATCTGAAAATCCATATATTTATTCATTTCAAAGTTCGATTAAAACGTCCAGTTAAAAGTTCGGTGACAAGGGACTGTTGACATGGCGCGCAGTCCTCACCATAGCGCGAGAGGAGGAATCGCGAGCGCGCGAGGCAAAACTTAAATAGAAAATATTTCGTTGGAATTAAATATGAGTAGTCTGTTGAAGCATCTTGTCTTGCAAAAAATTCGAGTGCGTTTTAAATAGTGTTCATCAGTAACACTTTTGAAAACCGACAATCGTCATAGCATGCCCTGACCGAACAATGTCTCCCAAATGTTGGTTGTTCACTTGTTTTGAATTATAATTTATATCGTGAGCATTGTCGTATATTGCATAAGTAACGTACATTAAAGAAGTGATCTTCGTGATAATGTATCAACTAGATGCATGTAAGTATGAACGTTACGGGAGTAATCGAGCCCAAAGGCAGGCGTGATAAACACAGTGAGTATGGTGGCAACTCCCTCACCAGAGCTGAGTTCTGGATGATCTCAGCGACGTCCGCATTCAGTACGCCGCTTCTATAATAACCTCGGGCCTGGAGAACACTCGTTTCGAATTCGTGAGAGCGCTGATTTCGATTTCAAAGAGGCGAGGCGATAAAAGCGACGTCTTGAGATGGCGGAAACTGCTCCTGCTCAACCACCAGCTGCGGCTACTTCAGCGCCTAAAAGCCCCAAGAAGAAGCGCGCCGCTCCAAAGGCCAAGAAGGTCGGCCCCAGCGTGTCCGAGCTCATCCTCAAGGCTCTGGCCAGCAGCAAGGAGAGGAACGGCGTGTCTCTTCCTGCGCTCAAAAAGTCGCTTGCTGCCGGAGGATACGACGTGGAGAAGAACAATGCCCGCGTGAAGTTGGCCATCAAGAAGCTCGTGGCCAAAGACGCCGTGGCGCAAGTGAAGGGCAGCGGCGCGTCTGGCTCTTTCAAACTCAACAAGGAAAAGGCTGCCGCAAAGGCGAAGCCCAAGTCGTCAACGGCAAAGCCCGCAGCTAAAAAGCCCGCGGCAGCCAAGAAGGTGAAGAAGCCCGCGGCAGCCAAGAAGACCGCGCCCAAGAAGTCTCCCAAGAAAGCAAAGAAGCCCGCGGCTGCCAAGGCGGCCAAGAGCCCCAAAAAGGTGAAGTTGGCTGTTAAGCCCAAGAAGGCGGCGAAGAGCCCAGCCAAGCCCAAGGCTGCGAAGCCCAAGGTCGCTAAGCCCAAGACCGTCAAGGCCAAGGCCGCCAAACCCAAGGTGGCCAAGCCCAAGAAGGCCGCGGCCAAGCCCAAGAAGACTGCGCCAAAGAAGTGAATCCGATCGGACGACGCTCGATTCACTCCACCTCAACGGCTCTTTTCAGAGCCACCCACTTAGTTAAAAAAGTGAACCAGATGCTGCTGCGCTTCCATTAGTTCATCGGTAACACATGACAGTGTATTACGTTGCTGTTGAATGCGTGCCATATTCTGTAAGTCAAACCCATTTACGGCGTGGCGATGGTTGCTCGCCTTGCCTCGGCCCTGATCAAGGAGCTCGACGCTTGGTGCAGTTCAATCGTGAGGATTTGTGTAGATTGGATAAGTTACGTACATTCGCCAAATTAACTATAACATTTTACCCACTCGATGTGTTTTAAGCATTGATGTGATGGGAGTAATCGAGCCCGAAAGCAGGGATCACAAACACAGGCGAGGCGGGTGGCAGCTCCCTCACTCGAACGGAGTGCAGAGTAATCTCAGCGACGTCCGAATTATGTGTTGCACCTCTTCATTCCGTCATCATGTTACTGGTGCCAAATATGGAATTTAGTCTAAAAAGGTATTGATTCCAGACAGCTTTACTCAATTTGCCTTCATTCGCTCGTTCTCGCCTTTTCACTTTGTTTTGTAAACATTGCGGTGCACCATCTAAACTTCTCTATTAAAATTAAGTTCTATACGTAAATATCGCATTGTTTGCAATGTCTTTCTTACTTTGGGAGAACTAGTTGGTGACGTTCACTCAACTATTGTGTTGGAAGCCGTTTAGCTTCACACGATTATAAAGTTAGTTCATCTTGTTCACTTGAAAACAAGACCTTACACCGATTATTCACTCCACGTGCAATCTTGCAACAGATCGCGTTCCTCTCGCGTTCGCTGCGGGTGTGCCAATATCATTACAGAGTGCTTCGAAGAAGGGTCATTGCCCAAAACGTCGCATATTATACATGTCAAGGAAGTGTTATTGACGACGGTGGAGGGTTTTCTTCGTCACAGAGGTTAAAGGTCTAAGGTTTAAGGCGGAGCCATCGCGGAGGGCAGGGGTGGTCGGTGACGTCACCACGCTTCGGGTATAAAGGCGGCTGCTGCTGCAAGCTGAGCGCGCAGTCTCTCGCGAGCTTTGTCAGAAGTAGTCGGAATGTCTGGACGCGGTAAAGGCGGTAAGGGGCTCGGCAAGGGAGGCGCAAAACGCCATCGCAAGGTGCTGCGCGACAACATCCAGGGCATCACCAAGCCCGCCATCCGCCGCCTCGCTCGCCGCGGCGGTGTGAAGCGCATCTCGGGCCTCATCTACGAGGAGACCCGCGGCGTCCTGAAGGTCTTCCTTGAGAACGTCATCCGCGACGCCGTCACCTACACGGAGCACGCCAAGCGCAAGACCGTCACCGCCATGGACGTGGTCTACGCCCTCAAGCGCCAGGGCCGCACTCTCTACGGCTTCGGAGGCTGAGCGCCCATCTCTCGCACACTAAGCCAACCCAAAGGCTCTTTTCAGAGCCACCCACCTCTTCGAAACTGCTTGCGCCAGTGTTGCCAAACACTTTCTAAATGGAGCACATGTCCTGGGTTGTTGCGCACCAATTCCTCGTGAGCGTGGTGGACGTTTGCTTGTTGAGTTGGCGAATCTTCATCTGCTTCCACATGAATGAAAGAAATCATGATATTCACGACACGTCACATTTAACAAGGCGTAATTCTTGAACGCGTTAATACAGTACCCATTTCTGGTATTTTTGCGTTAATTATTTCCAGCTGCAGCCGATTCCGATATTACGTGGAGCATTTGGCGCCACAATCTTACAGCACACTCGTCCTAATTGACGTAGCGTGCCGGAATGCTAATCTCCACCTGTACAGCACAACAGCGAAGTTATTTTTCTCCACCGAGCGCTTGTATTTTTCCAAATTGCGTTCTTAAAACGCCCGTGCGCCGTATTAGACGAGTGGTGAAACAATCCCTCGTAAGAAACAAAAAAACCCACGCTCAAAACACAATATACTGTATTGGGTTTTCCAGTCATCCTTATTAAAACAAAGGCAATGGCCATGGCTGCAATTCACTAATATACATGTTTGGACATTACATTGTGTTATATTCACAAGTCCTTTTTGCAGTAAAAACGATATTAAAGTGAGCATCGCGTCCGCGTTTCTCATTGGAGGCTGATGGAGAGGGATGGTACTAAAAGAGCCACTCAGCAGCGCCGCGCACTACGATCCTCTG
Source organism: Lampetra fluviatilis (assembly GCF_964198595.1). Lineage (NCBI taxonomy): Eukaryota > Metazoa > Chordata > Hyperoartia > Petromyzontiformes > Petromyzontidae > Lampetra > Lampetra fluviatilis. The sequence continues at coordinate 3,341,305 of NC_136322.1, read as the reverse complement.
ATTTGCATCTCGCCTCCTATAAAAGGAGCTCATCGCCCGACCGACATCCACATTCGCTTCCCGTCTGTTCTGACCTGAAGCTGCCTACAACGCGTCGACATGCCCGATCCTCCCGCATCAAAGAGCGCTGGGCCGGCCAAGGTTCCTGCTCCCAAGAAGGGCTCCAAGAAGGCTGTGACCAAGGCAACGCGCAAGGATGGCAAGAAGCGACGCCACCGCAGGAAGGAGAGCTACGCCATTTACATCTACAAGGTGATGAAGCAGGTGCACCCCGATACCGGCATCTCGTCCAAGGCAATGAGCATCATGAACTCGTTCGTCAACGACATCTTCGAGCGCATCGCTTCCGAGGCGTCCCGCCTGGCGCACTACAACAAGCGCTCCACCATCACTTCTCGGGAGATCCAGACCGCAGTGCGACTGCTGCTCCCCGGCGAGCTGGCCAAGCACGCCGTGTCGGAGGGCACCAAGGCCGTCACCAAGTACACAAGCTCCAAGTGAAGCCTCGACTCCACCATTAATTACAAAGGCTCTTTTCAGAGCCACCCACCTCTCCGAACCTGCTTGTACCAGTCCTAGCAGGAGTACAAAACGAAACTTCCAACAAAGCCCCGGTTCACGCGGGGACATTGTTCGCTCATTGAGTGAAGTGGAGAGATCGAACGCATTTTAACATGTTTCCACGTGAATAAAAGCGATAACAATATTCATGGCACATCATATTTACCAGCAGGCATTTCTTGGACTTGTTTGTCCATTGATTTCATCTGCAGCCCATTCAGATATTACATTGGATGTTTGGCGCCAAAACCTTGCAATGCAATATTTAATTCGTGGTTGTATTTTCGGGCAGGAACTAACATTTTGCACGTGTACATATATGTAAAAGTAAGCGCCTAGCATGGATGACTCGTGCAGTATAATTGATCATCATCTCAATGCCAAGAGAATATATATCTATTCCTGTGATCACCTCTTTCCGACATTTTTACGTATTACTGTTTCCAATGAAGTGCAGTTTCTTCACACTTTATTTAGATCATGCAGAGCACTGTAAAGTTGTTTTCGGAAAGGTGTTTGCTTGAGAGAAGAACATCCGTTAAAGACATCGACGGCGCTCAAACGGTACTACTGCATCGTGATGCGGCATTCTGAAATGATCCAAACTGTGAACATTTTGTTGATTAAGAAGAGTTGACGACTCGAGATCATTGCACGCTGCCAACCAATCAGCACGCTCCCCTTCTTCGCACGTCACGACTCCGCTGACCAGTGAGCGCGCGCTCTGGGCTACATAAGCCGCCTTCTCCCCGCCTGTGAGAATCTTTGCCCTCACCAAGCCATGGCTCGCACCAAGCAGACGGCTCGCAAGTCCACGGGCGGCAAGGCCCCCCGCAAGCAACTCGCCACCAAGGCGGCCCGAAAGAGCGCTCCGGCCACGGGCGGCGTCAAGAAGCCTCACCGCTACAGGCCCGGCACCGTCGCTCTGCGCGAGATCCGCCGCTACCAGAAGTCCACCGAGCTGCTCATCCGCAAACTGCCCTTCCAGCGCCTCGTCAGGGAGATCGCGCAGGACTTCAAGACCGACCTGCGCTTCCAGAGCTCCGCTGTCATGGCTCTGCAGGAGGCCAGCGAAGCGTACCTTGTCGCGCTCTTCGAGGACACCAACCTGTGCGCCATCCACGCCAAGCGCGTCACCATCATGCCCAAGGACATTCAGCTCGCCCGCCGCATTCGTGGCGAGCGCGCTTGAACGCCCAGCTCGGCCCTCAAAGCACAACACAAAGGCTCTTTTCAGAGCCACCACTTACTCATGAAAACGCTTCCATGTGTGTTCTTCAAAGTTCGGGTGCCGGAAACCTTCGTTTGCTGGTCACGGCTCTCACGAGTCGTCAGGCGTAAGCGACAATGAAGTTCATTTTCTATACCCCGCCGCTCATATTTTTCAACATCACACGTTGGTGTCGTATATAAGCGTTGTGAAACCATGCTTACATAATGTTTAACAAAAGGGTTATTTTGGTGAAATATATTAACTATTAAACCCAAAGATATTGGTTTATGTTGTTTCAAGCCCGAGCTGATAAGAAGTTCACATTTTGCAAACTAAGAGACTGAATTATTCACGCACATATATTTTTAGGCATTGCCCGAACAGGCGGTTAAAGGAAAATATATATACACCGTATAGGCACGTGGGCGATCAATCACGAGCTCAAGGCTATCACAATGATTTCTTATAACCAATGCGGTCCCTCAAAATGATTATTATAATCAATAATACATTGATATTTGCGGAATCCGCTTATAAGTTAGACTTGCCAGCACGTGCCCATTAATTAACTCTATCATGCTTAAAACTTGAACCTATTAAGTACGTGTATCGCATTGTTTCATTCATAAGATGCGTGCCCGCATTAAAATATATATGGATACAAATAATTAAAGTCAACATCGAATCCTCGCGTCCCGGCTTTTCATTGGTGGCTCAAGGAGAGGGCGGGACTCGACCGAGAGGAGCCAATCAGCAGCGGCGCGCTCTACGATCCTCGTCTCCGCTATAAAAGCCGCTCCGGTGGTGCGTGTTAACGTCACAAATCGTTCGTACTTTGTCTCCAGTGCTTTTTGCATCCTAGGTCGCTTAACAATGTCTGGACGCGGCAAGACCGGTGGCAAGTCTCGCGCCAAGGCAAAGTCCCGCTCTTCCCGCGCCGGCCTGCAGTTCCCCGTGGGTCGCGTTCACAGGCTGCTCCGCAAGGGCAATTACGCCCAGCGGGTCGGCGCTGGAGCACCCGTCTACCTGGCCGCCGTGCTCGAGTACCTTTCTGCCGAGATCCTCGAGCTGGCTGGCAATGCCGCCCGCGACAACAAGAAGACGAGGATCATCCCCCGACACCTGCAGCTCGCCGTGCGAAACGACGAGGAGCTCAACAAGCTCATGGGCGGCGTGACTATCGCCCAGGGCGGTGTGCTGCCCAACATCCAGGCCGTGCTGCTGCCCAAGAAGACCTCTCAGGCAAAGAAGTGAACGCGCCGCCGCCTCTACCACCACAACAACGGCTCTTTTCAGAGCCACCCACTTACTTGCAAAGAGCTCGGACAGTCGTACACAGGAGTTTTGTTATACTGGTAGGAACGAAGTGGACCAGACCACCAATAGATTAATGTGTCCGTCAACATCGCCCCCTACTGCAAACATTTGGCATGACCCTACGAAAACCTTGACTCAGTGACGCTATCCTGGCTAAACAAGTGTAACATTCCCTTATAATTCCCTCAGCTTTTAATTAAAACATTTAAATTAATGAGGCTTTCCTGGCTAAACACGTGTAACATTCCCTAATAATTCCCTGAGATAGCTTTTAATTAAAACTTTGAAATTAAATAAAACAACTGTGGTGCCACAGCGACGGGGCCGCTCGGCCGAGCCAGGGAGCCGCCCGGCTTCCACCGCCGCACTGCCCCCCATCACCCCCCCCACATAAACACGCACCCGCACCCACGTAGGGCCTCGTGGTCGGGTCACCTACCCTGAGTTTTCACCCGAGGGCCCCCTAGGGGGGTTACCCCACGGTTTCTCAGGGCCAGGGAATTGGACAGGACCCTTCCCAGGCCAAGTAACACTGCGGCGCCGTGGGCGGATTTGAGATCGCACGACCACGGCGAGCTCAGAGAGCCCCGCAGTTAGAAACGCATACAAACACAAACACGGGTCAGCAAGGCAGATAGCTGGGATCAGGACCCGGGACGACTGATTGGTCGAAAGTTCAAAGGCCGGCGGGATCGCAAAAGAGCGGGAAATCCTAGGCTCAGGATTGGTCGAGAGACCAAGGCGGTCGGGACGGGGGCGCCTAGCCTTTGATGTGAATAGTTTAAAAGAAAACGCAGGGGCAGTAGGGAGGTCTCTTCTTCTGGAGTTTGGACACGGGGTCAGCGACGAAGGAGTCATCGGGCGAGCCGCTAGATTGTCTGCAGGACGATCTGAGCGCCGCAAGGTCACCAAGGACTACAGACGGTATCGTGTTGCGCGCCTTACAACACCTCAGAGCGGAGGGTAGGATCCGTAGGAGAGGGTTAGTTCGGGGTAAGGACGAGTAGGAAAGCGGTTTAGCAGAGAGCGCAGCATAGAATAGGGCTACACGGCACCAGAGTGTGGGTTAGAAGCGCCTTGCTGTCCCGCACACACACACGGGTGGCTCGGTTGGTTAGCAAGGGCTAATAAAATCTCGAGCGTAGTAACAAAACCGTGTTGTTGGGTGTTTTTGGAACGTGGTATTAGCGTGCACTGCATTCGCGAGTGTGTGGTCATTGTACGCATAAAGGCCGTGGTCTCTGTACGATTGTGCGGGTACGGAGGTGTGTGCGTTAACGCCCGGGGAGAGCACTTTTGGTGTGTTGGCGTGACTACGCAGCCGTGTGAGAGGAGAATCGTCCTTGTACGATATTTGTGTTGACGTGCACGCGCGAGTGGGGGAGGGGACGAGTCGTCGTGTCGGCGTGTGCCCCGCTTGCGTGCGCTCGTTACTTGCGTAAGCTCTCGGCGTGCGTAATCGGCGTGCCCAAGGTGCGCGATCGTAACGTGGGCGGCCAGCGCGGCGCAGAGCGGCGCAGGAGTGGGTATCGCGTGTGGAGCTGTATGCGTGTGTGCGCGCACGTTCACGACGTGTGTAACACAGGTGCGCGATCCTAACGTGAGTGGTCAGGGTTGGGTGAGTGCCGTGCAGAGCTGTGTGTGGGTGTGCGCGTGCGTGGTTATCCATGCCTGCTACGCGGACCCGCGGTGGAGGGGAATCCTCGGGTGACGGCTCCCACACCCTGGGTGAGGAGCCTAGCGGCGGTTTGCTTAGCAGCGGGGGGGCGATTGATGATGTTAGTCCGGCCGTTAGTATTATCGAGGGAGGGATCTCGGGGGCTAGCGACCCCCACAAATTGGTGTCGGAAGCGGTACGGACCCCCGCGTTACCTCACGCTAAAATAAGACTGATATTTACCGGCCGGGGGGCCCCTTCGTGGAAGGCATTCGCCCGCAATCTCTTAGGGGCCAAGGAAATTAATGGATGGACGGACGCGCAGGCAGTACGTCAACTTAATATGAATCTTGATGGGCGGGCAGCCGATTTTGTAGAAGCGTTACCCGCGAGCGCACAGACACAGCTAGAGGAGCTGATGCGCCGACTCGATCAGCGTTTTGGCACGCGTGACGAGGAGGAAGCAAAATCGGCCTTAGAGGCGCGCCGTCGCCAACCTGGCGAAGATCTCCGTGATTACGCCGAGGATGTGCGCGAGTTAACAAAGATCGCACGCCCGGGGTACGCAACTGAGGTTATTGAGGAACTGGCTGCCGAGAAAATCCAGCGGTACCTGTCTCGCACGGCGTGGTGGCAGCCAGACATGAGCTGCCCACGTCTTCCCTTTAACACCCTTGTCGAGCGCGCACGTAAGTGTGAAAGAATTCACAGCGAACGCGCGCAGCTCCGGGGGCTGGGACGAGAGCGCGCCATTGCGAGCCTGCTCTCGGAAGACGAGGAGGAGGAACAGGAGCTCGCGAGGACGGTAAGGGGCCGGGAAAGAGAACCTCCAGTGTCCCGCGAGACAACCCCGGGATGGGTTGCCGGTATACAAACGGGTATAAAGGATGTCTCCGGCCAGGTAACCCAGGTACGCGAGGAAACGAACAAAAATATGACCCAATTGCAATCCTCCGTTGAGACCATCCGATCTGAAATGGGGGACCTACGCGCCACGGTGGGAGGGTTATCTGGGAGGGTAGCCCGACTAGAGGCGGAGGGTGGACAGCGGCGTAATGGGGGGGGAGGGAGTGGGCGGGGGGCCCACTACGGAGCCGCCCCCCCTCCCCGGGCATGTTATATGTGCGATCGCCGAGGGCATCTAGTGAGAGACTGTCCTGAAATCACCCGAGCTAGGCAGGCGCGGGGGTTAAACTCCAACGCCTCCTAGTGAGCGGACCAACTAGGGGTGCAATCGACGCGGTCCCGATACAAATAGACGGTAATGGTAATAATGGCGAGCGAGTGATCTCCACACAGGTTCCAACAACAACGCCCACGGAAACGGTGACTCCTGGCGACTGGCTACGGGAGCTGGTGGCGGGGATCACGGGGGCCACGTCGCTGGTGGAAGGGGAGGTACACGGAGTGCGTACCCGAATTCTGCTGGACACGGGGGCGGTGGCCTCGCTCGTGAGCGCAGCGCACTGCAGCGCGATCGGGGTCGACGTGCGTCACCTGCAGGCACCGGACCGCGCGCTGCACACGGCGAGCGGAGCCGGAATGGGGCTGCTGGGGAGAGCCACCCTAGAGGTCCGCATAGGAAACCAGGTGTGCACACAGGAATTCTACGTTTCGAGTGTGTTGTGCCACGAGTGCATTGCAGGAACGGACCTCCTGGAAAAGTTGGGACTTAACGTACAGCCCCGGCAACGATGCGCTACGGTGGAGGGCAGCGGGGAGCGGATTCCGTTCCTAGGACAGGAGCCGAATCGCCCACGCTTCACACCCGTGGCCGCTACGCTGGTGTCGGCCGTCACCATCGGGCCTCTCGCCGAGATGCTGGTGCCAGTGGCAACCCTCTCCACCGACCCAACCCACCGACCATCGGGCGAGGTAATGCTGACTCCTCACCCGGAGTTGGCATCGCGATACGGGGTGGTAGGGTCAGCCACACTGGTAAACGCAGATGGGGGCCGGCTGTTTATACGTGTGTTTAACCCACACAGTACCCCGGCAATGATACGACGACGCACCCCGGTAGCCACCGTACACCCCCTGCACGCTCGCCACTCGAACGACTCGGTGTTCGCACTCTGGGCGGAGGACCCTGGCCGCCCCGAGGACAGCCAGGATCTGGCCTGGCGGGTCGGCCCGACCCCCCGAGCCGAGATTGTTCCCCTGCAGGATGCGTTACATGTGCCTTGGGCAGCCTTACCTAAGGGGGAGGCCGATCAGCTGCGCGGGTTATTGCGGGAGTACGCCGACGTGTTCAGTGAGCACGATTCGGACGTGGGCCGGACCGACCTGGTCAAGCACCAAATTGACACAGGTGCAGCCCGACCCATCAAACTCCCCGCATACCGAGTGGGCGCGCCTGAACGGACCCAGATCAAAGAGGCAGTCACGGATATGCTACGCGATAACATAATCCAGCCCTCCGCGAGCCCTTGGTCTGCCCCGGTGGTACTGGTAACGAAAAAGGACGGATCGACTCGGTTCTGCGTTGATTACCGAAAATTGAACGCAGTCACCCTCGGCGACGCTTTTCCCATCCCACGCATCGACGACACCTTCGACAGTCTCGCAGGAGCGCGGTATTTTTCCACCCTCGATCTGGCGTCCGGTTACTGGCAGGTGCAGATGACGGAGGAGGATCGGCCAAAAACAGCATTCACCACCCCGATGGGCCTGTTTGAGTTTCGAGTGTTGCCGTTCGGACTCACTAACGCGCCCGCGACGTTCCAGCGGTTGATGGAGTTGGTGATGCGGGGCTTGCAGTGGGAACAGTGCCTGATTTACCTGGACGACGTAATAGTGTTCAGTAGGTCGCTGTCCGAACACTGGTCCAGGCTGCGGGAAGTATTCCAGCGACTGCGAGCAGCCCATCTCAAGCTCAAGCCACGTAAGTGTTACATTGCGCAACGCGAGGTGGGGTACCTCGGACACCGAGTCAGCGAGGCAGGGGTGAGCACCGATCCCGAGAAGGTGCGTGCCGTAGTGGATTGGCCGCGGCCGAGGAACCTGACGGAGATCAGGTCATTCTTGGGACTCGCCACTTATTACCGTCGATTTGTAAAGGGATTCAGTGAGATTGCACGCCCCCTCACCCAACTCACCTCCCCTAAGAACCCCTATCAGTGGTCGGAGGCCTGCCAGACGGCTTTCACCACACTCAAAGACCACCTCACCCACACCCCCACCTTGGCTTTCCCAGATTTCACCACCGATTTTATTTTGGACACTGACGCCTGCAGCAGTGGGCTGGGCGCGGTGCTGTCGCAAGTGCAGGGTGGGACGGAGCGGGTCATCGCATACGCCAGTCGGACCCTGAGCGGGGCCGAACTGAACTATTGTGTAACCCGTCAGGAACTGTATGCTGTAATTTTCGCGTGTAAACAGTTCCGACCGTACTTGTACGGCAGGAAATGTCGTGTGCGCACCGATCATTATGCACTGCAGTTCCTCCTTACATTCAAGGAACCGCGGGGGCAGATGGCTCGATGGCTGGCGCAGCTGCAGGAGTACAACCTGCAGATCGAGTACCGAGCGGGGCGAACACACGCGAACGCGGACGCCTTGTCAAGACGGCCCGCGGTGCGCGCTGAGACGAGGGAGGGAGACGCCTGCCCGTGCTTCACGGGGGGACGCTGCCGCCAGGCAGCAGAACCCAAGGAGCGCGCGGAAACTAAACTCCCCCCCCCGAGAGAGAGTGCAGTGTGCGCCGCAGGAACCCCTGCAGAAGGAGCCCGGGGACAGACGGATCATCCCACCCCAACCGGGCGGATCCAAGAGGATGTCGGCTGCGCCTTCCCGGGCTTGGACGACGAGCAGCTGCGACAAACCCAGCAGCGGGATCCGGATCTGGCGGCGGTGGAGGCGGCACTGCGAGGGAGGAAGGATGCACTACCAGGGCCCTGGAGCGGTTTGTATGCCCGGTTGTGTGTAGAAAACGGGGTGGTGAGGGAACTGGCCGACGCTGGGCAGCCGGGGTGCATCTGCGTTCCCGCCCATGTGCGGCCCCAACTACTACGACTGGTACACGACCACCCGCTCGGGGGCCATGATGGGGAACGGCGCACCCGGGAGACTCTGCGTGGCCAGTATCTCTGGCCTAAATTAGCGCAAGATGTGGCCGCCTGGGTGCAGGGCTGCCGGGCCTGTCAGCAGTGTGGGCAAAAGCCGGCGAGGTACCAGGTACCCCTGAGGCCGTTCCGAGTCAGTCGGACGAATCAGTTGGTCGGAATCGACCTGCAGGGGCCCTTTCCACGATCCCACCGGGGCAACCGATATATTCTTGTAGCGGTGGAGTACTTCACCCGCTACCCCGTGGCGGTGGCTATCCCGGATAAAACAGCCCTCGTAGTGGCCCGGGCCTTCGTGGAAAACTACGTACTTAAGTGCGGGATCCCCGAACGAGTCATTACCGACCAGGGTAGTGAATTCTAGGCCGAACTATTCCAGGCGCTGTGCCGAGAGTTCGGGATCCAGAAGGACCGAACCACGGCATATCACCCCCAGGCGAACGGGATGGTAGAGAGGATGAACCAGACTCTGGCCGGGAAGCTTAAACGCATGGCGGCCGCGAATCAACAGGACTGGGACGAACACCTCCCCTATGCCCTGTTCGCCTACACCACCGCCGTTCACACATCTACAGGACAGACCCCGTTCCTAATGATGTTTGGTCGCGAGTCTCGCCTGCCCGCAGATCTGCTGTTCGGTGTCCCTCCGCCGCAACGGGAGGAAGGGAGCCACCCCATGGAGCACTTGCTGGAGACCCTGCGAGAGGCCAGGGGCCGAGCCTACCCGCACGGAGAGGCCGCGCACCAGCGGCAAGAGCAGGGCGCCCGACCCCGTATGGAGCCCCCCTTCTACACTGCGGGCTCCGAGGTGTGGCTGTACACTCCCCGCGTCGGTGCCGGACAGGTGGGGAAGCTGACCACCTACTGGCGAGGACCCTGGATTGTGAGACGGCAGATCTCACCATGGACGGTGCTGATTCAGGGAGGAGAGAGGGGCCGGGAGATGGTGGTCAACATCCGCCGACTGAAGCCGTGGCGAGCAGCCCCCGAGGGGGGGAGCCCCGCCGTCCAAGTACCCCGAAACCCCGGGGTCCCCCCACCCCCCGTGCCCGGGGGCCTCGCGCAGTATATGGGCCCCACGGAGCCCCGGGCTCCGAGGGGCCCCGGGCGGGGCCGGGGGCGACGAGGACGGCGACCCTTAAACCCCACCGCCTCTGAGTTTGTCCCCCAGCCCGCAGGTGCCGGAGACCGAGGGGAGCCGTTGGAATGGAGGAGGAGACCACCGCCGGAGCCCCAGGAGACGGAGCCGCCACCCCGGAGGCCAGCCACAAGGGCCGGGCGAATCCCGCGGACCCCGCGGCGATACCTCGTGGGGGCAACCCAGGCGAGGTGCTCCAGTCAACCCGGGACGGGGACTGGCACCCCGGGGGGCTATGTGGTGCCACAGCGACGGGGCCGCTCGGCCGAGCCAGGGAGCCGCCCGGCTTCCACCGCCGCACTGCCCCCCATCACCCCCCCCACATAAACACGCACCCGCACCCACGTAGGGCCTCGTGGTCGGGTCACCTACCCTGAGTTTTCACCCGAGGGCCCCCTAGGGGGGTTACCCCACGGTTTTTCAGGGCCAGGGAATTGGACAGGACCCTTCCCAGGCCAAGTAACACTGCGGCGCCGTGGGCGGATTTGAGATCGCACGACCACGGCGAGCTCAGAGAGCCCCGCAGTTAGAAACGCATACAAACACAAACACGGGTCAGCAAGGCAGATAGCTGGGATCAGGACCCGGGACGACTGATTGGTCGAAAGTTCAAAGGCCGGCGGGATCGCAAAAGAGCGGGAAATCCTAGGCTCAGGATTGGTCGAGAGACCAAGGCGGTCGGGACGGGGGCGCCTAGCCTTTGATGTGAATAGTTTAAAAGAAAACGCAGGGGCAGTAGGGAACTCTCTTCTTCTGGAGTTTGGACACGGGGTCAGCGACGAAGGAGTCATCGGGCGAGCCGCTAGATTGTCTGCAGGACGATCTGAGCGCCGCAAGGTCACCAAGGACTACAGACGGTATCGTGTTGCGCGCCTTACAACACCTCAGAGCGGAGGGTAGGATCCGTAGGAGAGGGTTAGTTCGGGGTAAGGACGAGTAGGAAAGCGGTTTAGCAGAGAGCGCAGCATAGAATAGGGCTACACGGCACCAGAGTGTGGGTTAGAAGCGCCTTGCTGTCCCGCACACACACACGGGTGGCTCGGTTGGTTAGCAAGGGCTAATAAAATCTCGAGCGTAGTAACAAAACCGTGTTGTTGGGTGTTTTTGGAACGTGGTATTAGCGTGCACTGCATTCGCGAGTGTGTGGTCGTTGTACGCATAAAGGCCGTGGTCTCTGTACGATTGTGCGGGTACGGAGGTGTGTGCGTTAACGCCCGGGGAGAGCACTTTTGGTGTGTTGGCGTGACTACGCAGCCGTGTGAGAGGAGAATCGTCCTTGTACGATATTTGTGTTGACGTGCACGCGCGAGTGGGGGAGGGGACGAGTCGTCGTGTCGGCGTGTGCCCCGCTTGCGTGCGCTCGTTACTTGCGTAAGCTCTCGGCGTGCGTAATCGGCGTGCCCAAGGTGCGCGATCGTAACGTGGGCGGCCAGCGCGGCGCAGAGCGGCGCAGGAGTGGGTATCGCGTGTGGAGCTGTATGCGTGTGTGCGCGCACGTTCACGACGTGTGTAACACAGGTGCGCGATCCTAACGTGAGTGGTCAGGGTTGGGTGAGTGCCGTGCAGAGCTGTGTGTGGGTGTGCGCGTGCGTGGTTATCCATGCCTGCTACGCGGACCCGCGGTGGAGGGGAATCCTCGGGTGACGGCTCCCACACCCTGGGTGAGGAGCCTAGCGGCGGTTCGCTTAGCAGCGGGGGGGCGATTGATGATGTTAGTCCGGCCGTTAGTATTATCGAGGGAGGGATCTCGGGGGCTAGCGACCCCCACACAACTAACAGCGCCCTAATAATTCCCTGAGATAGCTTTTAATTAAAACTTTGAAATTAAAAAAAAACTCACAGCGCCCTAAAGCCTACAGCTAGGCCTAAAGCCTAGAACTAGGCCTGAAACTCTCCATTCGTGTCGTACCCCCGCGTGTGTGAAAGGGAGTTATGTTTAACAATGTTACATTCCCTCATGTTTTTAAATAGAAACATTTAAATTTAAAGCTTTTACATGAATCATTAAATCATTTAAATTAAAAATTAACTCACAGCGCCCTAAAGCATACAGCTAGGCCTAAAGCCTAGAACTAGGCCTCAATCTCTCCCTTCGTATCGTCCGATTAGGTGTAGCAACATCGCCCCCTACTGCAAACACTTGGCAGGACCCTACAAAAACCTTTTGACTCAGTGGGGCTTTCCTGGCTTAACAAGTGTAATAATACATTATGTTTATATTATTTGGTTATTCGTTCCTACCAGCCCACCCCGCAGGGTCCTGTTTAATAAGGACACCGTCGTCGAGTTGCCCTCGTCCCAAATTGCTCGCAATTAAACGAATGCTCTGCTCATTCCAGATACCCTTTATGTCTAATTTAGGAACGGTATTTGAGCAGCATTCCAACATTGCATCAATCATGGAACATGGTTTAGAATAAATTGGGATGCCTATTGGAAGAAAGAATCGTGTTTATTAAAGAATAAAACTCGCTCTTTTTGAGCGGTCAGAAAAGGGATCAAATGAGCACATCAGCTCAGGGTTGTGGCCGGTGTTAGCTGATAGTAAGCAAAAAAGTACTGGTAAACGCTGGGGATGTCAACACTCGGTAAAGTATAATATTACTTGTCAAATAAGATGGTACAAATATGTGTAGTTAAATATTTTTTACATGGTTAATAACATCTTTCCAATGATTACTCATTCGTGTTACTTAGTGCAGTAAATACGTGTTACTTATTGCAGTAAAAACAACCCATCGGATGAACCATCCTGCGCTCCTAGAATATCAACTCTGTCGGTGCATTAAACGTAAGATTATATATTTTCTTTAAACATTCGACTGCAGAGTCACTTGAGTTGAATTTGAGTGGTGATGATTGTGCACCGTGCCTCGATCTTGTTCAAGGCGCGCGACCCTTCTGCAGTGCGTGAGCTACTCACCTCTTGCCACGTAAAATGTTAAACTTTCTATTTAATGTCGGTTAATTTTGAGTAAATTTCTTCAGTTTGTTGTCCATCTGAAAATCCATATATTTATTCATTTCAAAGTTCGATTAAAACGTCCAGTTAAAAGTTCGGTGACAAGGGACTGTTGACATGGCGCGCAGTCCTCACCATAGCGCGAGAGGAGGAATCGCGAGCGCGCGAGGCAAAACTTAAATAGAAAATATTTCGTTGGAATTAAATATGAGTAGTCTGTTGAAGCATCTTGTCTTGCAAAAAATTCGAGTGCGTTTTAAATAGTGTTCATCAGTAACACTTTTGAAAACCGACAATCGTCATAGCATGCCCTGACCGAACAATGTCTCCCAAATGTTGGTTGTTCACTTGTTTTGAATTATAATTTATATCGTGAGCATTGTCGTATATTGCATAAGTAACGTACATTAAAGAAGTGATCTTCGTGATAATGTATCAACTAGATGCATGTAAGTATGAACGTTACGGGAGTAATCGAGCCCAAAGGCAGGCGTGATAAACACAGTGAGTATGGTGGCAACTCCCTCACCAGAGCTGAGTTCTGGATGATCTCAGCGACGTCCGCATTCAGTACGCCGCTTCTATAATAACCTCGGGCCTGGAGAACACTCGTTTCGAATTCGTGAGAGCGCTGATTTCGATTTCAAAGAGGCGAGGCGATAAAAGCGACGTCTTGAGATGGCGGAAACTGCTCCTGCTCAACCACCAGCTGCGGCTACTTCAGCGCCTAAAAGCCCCAAGAAGAAGCGCGCCGCTCCAAAGGCCAAGAAGGTCGGCCCCAGCGTGTCCGAGCTCATCCTCAAGGCTCTGGCCAGCAGCAAGGAGAGGAACGGCGTGTCTCTTCCTGCGCTCAAAAAGTCGCTTGCTGCCGGAGGATACGACGTGGAGAAGAACAATGCCCGCGTGAAGTTGGCCATCAAGAAGCTCGTGGCCAAAGACGCCGTGGCGCAAGTGAAGGGCAGCGGCGCGTCTGGCTCTTTCAAACTCAACAAGGAAAAGGCTGCCGCAAAGGCGAAGCCCAAGTCGTCAACGGCAAAGCCCGCAGCTAAAAAGCCCGCGGCAGCCAAGAAGGTGAAGAAGCCCGCGGCAGCCAAGAAGACCGCGCCCAAGAAGTCTCCCAAGAAAGCAAAGAAGCCCGCGGCTGCCAAGGCGGCCAAGAGCCCCAAAAAGGTGAAGTTGGCTGTTAAGCCCAAGAAGGCGGCGAAGAGCCCAGCCAAGCCCAAGGCTGCGAAGCCCAAGGTCGCTAAGCCCAAGACCGTCAAGGCCAAGGCCGCCAAACCCAAGGTGGCCAAGCCCAAGAAGACTGCGCCAAAGAAGTGAATCCGATCGGACGACGCTCGATTCACTCCACCTCAACGGCTCTTTTCAGAGCCACCCACTTAGTTAAAAAAGTGAACCAGATGCTGCTGCGCTTCCATTAGTTCATCGGTAACACATGACAGTGTATTACGTTGCTGTTGAATGCGTGCCATATTCTGTAAGTCAAACCCATTTACGGCGTGGCGATGGTTGCTCGCCTTGCCTCGGCCCTGATCAAGGAGCTCGACGCTTGGTGCAGTTCAATCGTGAGGATTTGTGTAGATTGGATAAGTTACGTACATTCGCCAAATTAACTATAACATTTTACCCACTCGATGTGTTTTAAGCATTGATGTGATGGGAGTAATCGAGCCCGAAAGCAGGGATCACAAACACAGGCGAGGCGGGTGGCAGCTCCCTCACTCGAACGGAGTGCAGAGTAATCTCAGCGACGTCCGAATTATGTGTTGCACCTCTTCATTCCGTCATCATGTTACTGGTGCCAAATATGGAATTTAGTCTAAAAAGGTATTGATTCCAGACAGCTTTACTCAATTTGCCTTCATTCGCTCGTTCTCGCCTTTTCACTTTGTTTTGTAAACATTGCGGTGCACCATCTAAACTTCTCTATTAAAATTAATTTCTATACGTAAATATCGCATTGTTTGCAATGTCTTTCTTACTTTGGGAGAACTAGTTGGTGACGTTCACTCAACTATTGTGTTGGAAGCCGTTTAGCTTCACACGATTATAAAGTTAGTTCATCTTGTTCACTTGAAAACAAGACCTTACACCGATTATTCACTCCACGTGCAATCTTGCAACAGATCGCGTTCCTCTCGCGTTCGCTGCGGGTGTGCCAATATCATTACAGAGTGCTTCGAAGAAGGGTCATTGCCCAAAACGTCGCATATTATACATGTCAAGGAAGTGTTATTGACGACAGTGGAGGGTTTTCTTCGTCACAGAGGTTAAAGGTCTAAGGTTTAAGGCGGAGCCATCGCGGAGGGCAGGGGTGGTCGGTGACGTCACCACGCTTCGGGTATAAAGGCGGCTGCTGCTGCAAAGCTGAGCGCGCAGTCTCTCGCGAGCTTTGTCAGAAGTAGTCGGAATGTCTGGACGCGGTAAAGGCGGTAAGGGGCTCGGCAAGGGAGGCGCAAAACGCCATCGCAAGGTGCTGCGCGACAACATCCAGGGCATCACCAAGCCCGCCATCCGCCGCCTCGCTCGCCGCGGCGGTGTGAAGCGCATCTCGGGCCTCATCTACGAGGAGACCCGCGGCGTCCTGAAGGTCTTCCTTGAGAACGTCATCCGCGACGCCGTCACCTACACGGAGCACGCCAAGCGCAAGACCGTCACCGCCATGGACGTGGTCTACGCCCTCAAGCGCCAGGGCCGCACTCTCTACGGCTTCGGAGGCTGAGCGCCCATCTCTCGCACACTAAGCCAACCCAAAGGCTCTTTTCAGAGCCACCCACCTCTTCGAAACTGCTTGCGCCAGTGTTGCCAAATACTTTCTAAATGGAGCACATGTCCTGGGTTGTTGCGCGCCAATTCCTCGTGAGCGTGGTGGACGTTTGCTTGTTGAGTTGGCGAATCTTCATCTGCTTGCACATGCATGAAAGAAATCAAGGTATTCGCGACACGTCACATTTAACAAGGCGTGATTCTTGAACGCGTTAATACAGTACCCATTTCTGGTATTTCACCGAGCGCTTGTATTTTTCCAAATTGCGTTCATAAAACGCCCGTGCGCCGTATTAGACGAGTGGTGAAACAATCCCTCGTAAGAAACAAAAAAACCCACGCTCAAAACACAATATACTGTATTGGGTATTCTCGTCATCCTTTTTAAAACAAAGGCAATGCCATGGCTGCAATTCACTAATATACATGTTTGGACATTACATTGTGTTATATTTGCAGTAAAAATCGATATTAAAGTGAACATCGCGTCCGCGTTTCTCATTGGACGCTGATGGAGAGGGATGGTACTAAAAGAGCCACTCAGCAGCGCCGCGCACTACGATCCTCTGATTTGCATCTCGCCTCCTATAAAAGGAGCTCAACGCGCGACCGACATCCACATTCGCTTCCCGTCTGTTCTGACCTGAAGCTGCCTACAACGCGTCGACATGCCCGATCCTCCCGCATCAAAGAGCGCTGGGCCGGCCAAGGTTCCTGCTCCCAAGAAGGGCTCCAAGAAGGCTGTGACCAAGGCTACGCGCAAGGATGGCAAGAAGCGACGCCACCGCAGGAAGGAGAGCTACGCCATTTACATCTACAAGGTGATGAAGCAGGTGCACCCCGATACCGGCATCTCGTCCAAGGCAATGAGCATCATGAACTCGTTCGTCAACGACATCTTCGAGCGCATCGCTTCCGAGGCGTCCCGCCTGGCGCACTACAACAAGCGCTCCACCATCACTTCTCGGGAGATCCAGACCGCAGTGCGACTGCTGCTCCCCGGCGAGCTGGCCAAGCACGCCGTGTCGGAGGGCACCAAGGCCGTCACCAAGTACACAAGCTCCAAGTGAAGCCTCGACTCCACCATTAATTACAAAGGCTCTTTTCAGAGCCACCCACCTCAACGAACCTGCTTGTACCAGTCCTAGCAGGAGTACAAAACGAAACTTCCAACAAAGCCCCGGTTCACGCGGGGACATTGTTCGCTCATTGAGTGAAGTGGAGAGATCGAACGCATTTTAACATGTTTCCACGTGAATAAAAGCGATAACAATATTCATGGCACATCATATTCACCAGCAGGCATTTCTTGGACTTGTTTGTCCATTGATTTCATCTGCAGCCCATTCAGATATTACATTGGATGTTTGGCGCCAAAACCTTGCAATGCAATATATTTAATTCGTGGTTGTATTTTCGGGCAGGAACTAACATTTTGCACGTGTACATATATGTAAAAGTAAGCGCCTAGCATGGATGACTCGTGCAGTATAATTGATCATCATCTCAATGCCAAGAGAATATATATCTATTCCTGTGATCACCTCTTTCCGACATTTTTACGTATTACTGTTTCCAATGAAGTGCAGTTTCTTAACACTTTATTTAGATCATGCAGAGCACTGTAAAGTTGTTTTCGGAAAGGTGTTTGCTTGAGAAAATAACATCCGTTAAAGACATCGACGGCGCTCAAAGGGTACTACTGCATCGTGATGCGGCATTCTGAAATGATCCAAACTGTGAACATTTTGTTGATTAAGAAGAGTTGACGACTCGAGATCATTGCACGCTGCCAACCAATCAGCACGCTCCCCTTCTTCGCACGTCACGACTCCGCTGACCAGTGAGCGCGCGCTCTGGGCTACATAAGCCGCCTTCTCCCCGCCTGTGAGAATCTTTGCCCTCACCAAGCCATGGCTCGCACCAAGCAGACGGCTCGCAAGTCCACGGGCGGCAAGGCCCCCCGCAAGCAACTCGCCACCAAGGCGGCCCGAAAGAGCGCTCCGGCCACGGGCGGCGTCAAGAAGCCTCACCGCTACAGGCCCGGCACCGTCGCTCTGCGCGAGATCCGCCGCTACCAGAAGTCCACCGAGCTGCTCATCCGCAAACTGCCCTTCCAGCGCCTCGTCAGGGAGATCGCGCAGGACTTCAAGACCGACCTGCGCTTCCAGAGCTCCGCTGTCATGGCTCTGCAGGAGGCCAGCGAAGCGTACCTTGTCGCGCTCTTCGAGGACACCAACCTGTGCGCCATCCACGCCAAGCGCGTCACCATCATGCCCAAGGACATTCAGCTCGCCCGCCGCATTCGTGGCGAGCGCGCTTGAACGCCCAGCTCGGCCCTCAAAGCACAACACAAAGGCTCTTTTCAGAGCCACCACTTACTCATGAAAACGCTTCCATGTGTGTTCTTCAAGGTTCGGGTGCCGGAAACCTTCGTTTGCTGGTCACGGCTCTCACGAGTCGTCAGGCGTAAGCGACAATGAAGTTCATTTTCTATACCCCGCCGCTCATATTTTTCAACATCACACGTTGGTGTCGTATATAAGCGTTGTGAAACCATGCTTACATAATGTTCAACAAAAGGGTTATTTTGGTGAAATATATTAACTATTAAACCCAAAGAAATTGGTTTATGTTGTTTCAAGCCCGAGCTGATAAGAAGTTCACATTTTGCAAACTAAGAGACTGAATTATTCACGCACATATATTTTTAGGCATTGCCCGAACAGGCGGTTAAAGGAAAATATATATACACCGTATAGGCACGTGGGCGATCAATCACGAGCTCAAGGCTATCACAATGATTTCTTATAACCAATGCGGTCCCTCAAAATGATTATTATAATCAATAATACATTGATATTTGCGGAATCCGCTTATAAGTTTGACTTGCCAGCACGTGCCCATTAATTAACTCTATCATGCTTAAAACTTGAACCTATTAAGTACGTGTATCGCATTGTTTCATTCATAAGATGCGTGCCCGCATTAAAATATATATGGATACAAATAATTAAAGTCAACATCGAATCCTCGCGTCCCGGCTTTTCATTGGTGGCTCAAGGAGAGGGCGGGACTCGACCGAGAGGAGCCAATCAGCAGCGGCGCGCTCTACGATCCTCGTCTCCGCTATAAAAGCCGCTCCGGTGGTGCGTGTTAACGTCACAAGTCGTTCGTACTTTGTCTCCAGTGCGTTTTGCATCCTAGGTCGCTTAACAATGTCTGGACGCGGCAAGACCGGTGGCAAGTCTCGCGCCAAGGCAAAGTCCCGCTCTTCCCGCGCCGGCCTGCAGTTCCCCGTGGGTCGCGTTCACAGGCTGCTCCGCAAGGGCAATTACGCCCAGCGGGTCGGCGCTGGAGCACCCGTCTACCTGGCCGCCGTGCTCGAGTACCTTTCTGCCGAGATCCTCGAGCTGGCTGGCAATGCCGCCCGCGACAACAAGAAGACGAGGATCATCCCCCGACACCTGCAGCTCGCCGTGCGAAACGACGAGGAGCTCAACAAGCTCATGGGCGGCGTGACTATCGCCCAGGGCGGTGTGCTGCCCAACATCCAGGCCGTGCTGCTGCCCAAGAAGACCTCTCAGGCAAAGAAGTGAACGCGCCGCCGCCTCTACCACCACAACAACGGCTCTTTTCAGAGCCACCCACTTACTTGCAAAGAGCTCGGACAGTCGTACACAGGAGTTTTGTTATACTGGTAGGAACGAAGTGGACCAGACCACCAATAGATTAATGTGTCCGTCCGTCAACATCGCCCCCTACTGCAAACATTTGGCATGACCCTACGAAAACCTTGACTCAGTGACGCTATCCTGGCTAAACAAGTGTAACATTCCCTTATAATTCCCTCAGCTTTTAATTAAAACATTTAAATTAATGAGGCTTTCCTGGCTAAACACGTGTAACATTCCCTAATAATTCCCTGAGATAGCTTTTAATTAAAACTTTGAAATTAAATGAAACAACTAACAGCGCCCTAATAATTCCCTGAGATAGCTTTTAATTAAAACTTTGAAATAAAAAAAAAACTCACAGCGCCCTAAAGCCTACAGCTAGGCCTAAAGCCTAGAACTAGGCCTGAAACTCTCCATTCGTGTCGTACCCCCGCGTGTGTGAAAGGGAGTTATGTTTAACAATGTTACATTCCCTCATGTTTTTAAATAGAAACATTTAAATTTAAAGCTTTTACATGAATCATTAAATCATTTAAATTAAAAATTAACTCACAGCGCCCTAAAGCATACAGCTAGGCCTAAAGCCTAGAACTAGGCCTCAATCTCTCCCTTCGTATCGTCCGATTAGGTGTAGCAACATCGCCCCCTACTGCAAACACTTGGCAGGACCCTACAAAAACCTTTTGACTCAGTGGGGCTTTCCTGGCTTAACAAGTGTAATAATACATTATGTTTATATTATTTGGTTATTCGTTCCTACCAGCCCACCCCGCAGGGTCCTGTTTAATAAGGACACCGTCGTCGAGTTGCCCTCGTCCCAAATTGCTCGCAATTAAACGAATGCTCTGCTCATTCCAGATACCCTTTATGTCTAATTTAGGAACGGTATTTGAGCAGCATTCCAACATTGCATCAATCATGGAACATGGTTTAGAATAAATTGGGATGCCTATTGGAAGAAAGAATCGTGTTTTTTAAAGAATAAAACTCGCTCTTTTTGAGCGGTCAGAAAAGGGATCAAATGAGCACATCAGCTCAGGGTTGTGGCCGGTGTTAGCTGATAGTAAGCAAAAAAGTACTGGTAAACGCTGGGGATGTCAACACTCGGTAAAGTATAATATTACTTGTCAAATAAGATGGTACAAATATGTGTAGTTAAATATTTTTTACATGGTTAATAACATCTTTCCAATGATTACTCATTCGTGTTACTTAGTGCAGTAAATACGTGTTACTTATTGCAGTAAAAACAACCCATCGGATGAACCATCCTGCGCTCCTAGAATATCAACTCTGTCGGTGCATTAAACGTAAGATTATATATTTTCTTTAAACATTCGACTGCAGAGTCACTTGAGTTGAATTTGAGTGGTGATGATTGTGCACCGTGCCTCGATCTTGTTCAAGGCGCGCGACCCTTCTGCAGTGCGTGAGCTACTCACCTCTTGCCACGTAAAATGTTAAACTTTCTATTTAATGTCGGTTAATTTTGAGTAATTTTCTTCAGTTTGTTGTCCATCTGAAAATCCATATATTTATTCATTTCAAAGTTCGATTAAAACGTCCAGTTAAAAGTTCGGTGACAAGGGACTGTTGACATGGCGCGCAGTCCTCACCATAGCGCGAGAGGAGGAATCGCGAGCGCGCGAGGCAAAACTTAAATAGAAAATATTTCGTTGGAATTAAATATGAGTAGTCTGTTGAAGCATCTTGTCTTGCAAAAAATTCGAGTGCGTTTTAAATAGTGTTCATCAGTAACACTTTTGAAAACCGACAATCGTCATAGCATGCCCTGACCGAACAATGTCTCCCAAATGTTGGTTGTTCACTTGTTTTGAATTATAATTTATATCGTGAGCATTGTCGTATATTGCATAAGTAACGTACATTAAAGAAGTGATCTTCGTGATAATGTATCAACTAGATGCATGTAAGTATGAACGTTACGGGAGTAATCGAGCCCAAAGGCAGGCGTGATAAACACAGTGAGTATGGTGGCAACTCCCTCACCAGAGCTGAGTTCTGGATGATCTCAGCGACGTCCGCATTCAGTACGCCGCTTCTATAATAACCTCGGGCCTGGAGAACACTCGTTTCGAATTCGTGAGAGCGCTGATTTCGATTTCAAAGAGGCGAGGCGATAAAAGCGACGTCTTGAGATGGCGGAAACTGCTCCTGCTCAACCACCAGCTGCGGCTACTTCAGCGCCTAAAAGCCCCAAGAAGAAGCGCGCCGCTCCAAAGGCCAAGAAGGTCGGCCCCAGCGTGTCCGAGCTCATCCTCAAGGCTCTGGCCAGCAGCAAGGAGAGGAACGGCGTGTCTCTTCCTGCGCTCAAAAAGTCGCTTGCTGCCGGAGGATACGACGTGGAGAAGAACAATGCCCGCGTGAAGTTGGCCATCAAGAAGCTCGTGGCCAAAGACGCCGTGGCGCAAGTGAAGGGCAGCGGCGCGTCTGGCTCTTTCAAACTCAACAAGGAAAAGGCTGCCGCAAAGGCGAAGCCCAAGTCGTCAACGGCAAAGCCCGCAGCTAAAAAGCCCGCGGCAGCCAAGAAGGTGAAGAAGCCCGCGGCAGCCAAGAAGACCGCGCCCAAGAAGTCTCCCAAGAAAGCAAAGAAGCCCGCGGCTGCCAAGGCGGCCAAGAGCCCCAAAAAGGTGAAGTTGGCTGTTAAGCCCAAGAAGGCGGCGAAGAGCCCAGCCAAGCCCAAGGCTGCGAAGCCCAAGGTCGCTAAGCCCAAGACCGTCAAGGCCAAGGCCGCCAAACCCAAGGTGGCCAAGCCCAAGAAGGCCGCGGCCAAGCCCAAGAAGACTGCGCCAAAGAAGTGAATCCGATCGGACGACGCTCGATTCACTCCACCTCAACGGCTCTTTTCAGAGCCACCCACTTAGTTAAAAAAGTGAACCAGATGCTGCTGCGCTTCCATTAGTTCATCGGTAACACATGACAGTGTATTACGTTGCTGTTGAATGTGTGGGGGTCGCTAGCCCCCGAGATCCCTCCCTCGATAATACTAACGGCCGGACTAACATCATCAATCGCCCCCCCGCTGCTAAGCGAACCGCCGCTAGGCTCCTCACCCAGGGTGTGGGAGCCGTCACCCGAGGATTCCCCTCCACCGCGGGTCCGCGTAGCAGGCATGGATAACCACGCACGCGCACACCCACACACAGCTCTGCACGGCACTCACCCAACCCTGACCACTCACGTTAGGATCGCGCACCTGTGTTACACACGTCGTGAACGTGCGCGCACACACGCATACAGTTCCACACGCGATACCCACTCCTGCGCCGCTCTGCGCCGCGCTGGCCGCCCACGTTACGATCGCGCACCTTGGGCACGCCGATTACGCACGCCGAGAGCTTACGCAAGTAACGAGCGCACGCAAGCGGGGCACACGCCGACACGACGACTCGTCCCCTCCCCCACTCGCGCGTGCACGTCAACACAAATATCGTACAAGGACGATTCTCCTCTCACACGGCTGCGTAGTCACGCCAACACACCAAAAGTGCTCTCCCCGGGCGTTAACGCACACACCTCCGTACCCGCACAATCGTACAGAGACCACGGCCTTTATGCGTACAACGACCACACACTCGCGAATGCAGTGCACGCTAATACCACGTTCCAAAAACACCCAACAACACGGTTTTGTTACTACGCTCGAGATTTTATTAGCCCTTGCTAACCAACCGAGCCACCCGTGTGTGTGTGCGGGACAGCAAGGCGCTTCTAACCCACACTCTGGTGCCGTGTAGCCCTATTCTATGCTGCGCTCTCTGCTAAACCGCTTTCCTACTCGTCCTTACCCCGAACTAACCCTCTCCTACGGATCCTACCCTCTGCTCTGAGGTGTTGTAAGGCGCGCAACACGATACCGTCTGTAGTCCTTGGTGACCTTGCGGCGCTCAGATCGTCCTGCAGACAATCTAGCGGCTCGCCCGATGACTCCTTCGTCGCTGACCCCGTGTCCAAACTCCAGAAGAAGAGAGTTCCCTACTGCCCCTGCGTTTTCTTTTAAACTATTCACATCAAAGGCTAGGCGCCCCCGTCCCGACCGCCTTGGTCTCTCGACCAATCCTGAGCCTAGGATTTCCCGCTCTTTTGCGATCCCGCCGGCCTTTGAACTTTCGACCAATCAGTCGTCCCGGGTCCTGATCCCAGCTATCTGCCTTGCTGACCCGTGTTTGTGTTTGTATGCGTTTCTAACT
This sequence comes from Lampetra fluviatilis, assembly GCF_964198595.1. Lineage (NCBI taxonomy): Eukaryota > Metazoa > Chordata > Hyperoartia > Petromyzontiformes > Petromyzontidae > Lampetra > Lampetra fluviatilis. The sequence continues at coordinate 3,317,739 of NC_136322.1, read as the reverse complement.
GCGGGGCTCTCTGAGCTCGCCGTGGTCGTGCGATCTCAAATCCGCCCACGGCGCCGCAGTGTTACTTGGCCTGGGAAGGGTCCTGTCCAATTCCCTGGCCCTGAGAAACCGTGGGGTAACCCCCCTAGGGGGCCCTCGGGTGAAAACTCAGGGTAGGTGACCCGACCACGAGGCCCTACGTGGGTGCGGGTGCGTGTTTATGTGGGGGGGGTGATGGGGGGCAGTGCGGCGGTGGAAGCCGGGCGGCTCCCTGGCTCGGCCGAGCGGCCCCGTCGCTGTGGCACCACATAGCCCCCCGGGGTGCCAGTCCCCGTCCCGGGTTGACTGGAGCACCTCGCCTGGGTTGCCCCCACGAGGTATCGCCGCGGGGTCCGCGGGATTCGCCCGGCCCTTGTGGCTGGCCTCGGGGGTGGCGGCTCCGTCTCCTGGGGCTCCGGCGGTGGTCTCCTCCTCCATTCCAACGGCTCCCCTCGGTCTCCGGCACCTGCGGGCTGGGGGACAAACTCAGAGGCGGTGGGGTTTAAGGGTCGCCGTCCTCGTCGCCCCCGGCCCCGCCCGGGGCCCCTCGGAGCCTGGGGCTCCGTGGGGCCCATATACTGCGCGAGGCCCCCGGGCACGGGGGGTGGGGGGACCCCGGGGTTTCGGGGTACTTGGACGGCGGGGCTCCCCCCCTCGGGGGCTGCTCGCCACGGCTTCAGTCGGCGGATGTTGACCACCATCTCCCGGCCCCTCTCTCCTCCCTGAATCAGCACCGTCCATGGTGAGATCTGCCGTCTCACAATCCAGGGTCCTCGCCAGTAGGTGGTCAGCTTCCCCACCTGTCCGGCACCGACGCGGGGAGTGTACAGCCACACCTCGGAGCCCGCAGTGTAGAAGGGGGGCTCCATACGGGGTCGGGCGCCCTGCTCTTGCCGCTGGTGCGCGGCCTCTCCGTGCGGGTAGGCTCGGCCCCTGGCCTCTCGCAGGGTCTCCAGCAAGTGCTCCATGGGGTGGCTCCCTTCCTCCCGTTGCGGCGGAGGGACACCGAACAGCAGATCTGCGGGCAGGCGAGACTCGCGACCAAACATCATTAGGAACGGGGTCTGTCCTGTAGATGTGTGAACGGCGGTGGTGTAGGCGAACAGGGCATAGGGGAGGTGTTCGTCCCAGTCCTGTTGATTCGCGGCCGCCATGCGTTTAAGCTTCCCGGCCAGAGTCTGGTTCATCCTCTCTACCATCCCGTTCGCCTGGGGGTGATATGCCGTGGTTCGGTCCTTCTGGATCCCGAACTCTCGGCACAGCGCCTGGAATAGTTCGGCCTCGAATTCACTACCCTGGTCGGTAATGACTCGTTCGGGGATCCCGCACTTAAGTACGTAGTTTTCCACGAAGGCCCGGGCCACTACGAGGGCTGTTTTATCCGGGATAGCCACCGCCACGGGGTAGCGGGTGAAGTACTCCACCGCTACAAGAATATATCGGTTGCCCCGGTGGGATCGTGGAAAGGGCCCCTGCAGGTCGATTCCGACCAACTGATTCGTCCGACTGACTCGGAACGGCCTCAGGGGTACCTGGTACCTCGCCGGCTTTTGCCCACACTGCTGACAGGCCCGGCAGCCCTGCACCCAGGCGGCCACATCTTGCGCTAATTTAGGCCAGAGATACTGGCGACGCAGAGTCTCCCGGGTGCGCCGTTCCCCATCATGGCCCCCGAGCGGGTGGTCGTGTACCAGTCGTAGTAGTTGGGGCCGCACATGGGCGGGAACGCAGATGCACCCCGGCTGCCCAGCGTCGGCCAGTTCCCTCACCACCCCGTTTTCTACACACAACCGGGCATACAAACCGCTCCAGGGCCCTGGTAGTGCATCTTTCCTCTCTCGCAGTGCCGCCTCCACCGCCGCCAGATCCGGATCCCGCTGCTGGGTTTGTCGCAGCTGCTCGTCGTCCAAGCCCGGGAAGGCGCAGCCGACATCCTCTTGGATCCGCCCGGTTGGGGTGGGATGATCCGTCTGTCCCCGGGCTCCTTCTGCAGGGGTTCCTGCGGCGCACACTGCACTCTCTCTCGGGGGGGGGAGTTTAGTTTCCGCGCGCTCCTTGGGTTCTGCTGCCTGGCGGCAGCGTCCCCCCGTGAAGCACGGGCAGGCGTCTCCCTCCCTCGTCTCAGCGCGCACCGCGGGCCGTCTTGACAAGGCGTCCGCGTTCGCGTGTGTTCGCCCCGCTCGGTACTCGATCTGCAGGTTGTACTCCTGCAGCTGCGCCAGCCATCGAGCCATCTGCCCCCGCGGTTCCTTGAATGTAAGGAGGAACTGCAGTGCATAATGATCGGTGCGCACACGACATTTCCTGCCGTACAAGTACGGTCGGAACTGTTTACACGCGAAAATTACAGCATACAGTTCCTGACGGGTTACACAATAGTTCAGTTCGGCCCCGCTCAGGGTCCGACTGGCGTATGCGATGACCCGCTCCGTCCCACCCTGCACTTGCGACAGCACCGCGCCCAGCCCACTGCTGCAGGCGTCAGTGTCCAAAATAAAATCGGTGGTGAAATCTGGGAAAGCCAAGGTGGGGGTGTGGGTGAGGTGGTCTTTGAGTGTGGTGAAAGCCGTCTGGCAGGCCTCCGACCACTGATAGGGGTTCTTAGGGGAGGTGAGTTGGGTGAGGGGGCGTGCAATCTCACTGAATCCCTTTACAAATCGACGGTAATAAGTGGCGAGTCCCAAGAATGACCTGATCTCCGTCAGGTTCCTCGGCCGCGGCCAATCCACTACGGCACGCACCTTCTCGGGATCGGTGCTCACCCCTGCCTCGCTGACTCGGTGTCCGAGGTACCCCACCTCCCGTTGCGCAATGTAACACTTACGTGGCTTGAGCTTGAGATGGGCTGCTCGCAGTCGCTGGAATACTTCCCGCAGCCTGGACCAGTGTTCGGACAGCGACCTACTGAACACTATTACGTCGTCCAGGTAAATCAGGCACTGTTCCCACTGCAAGCCCCGCATCACCAACTCCATCAACCGCTGGAACGTCGCGGGCGCGTTAGTGAGTCCGAACGGCAACACTCGAAACTCAAACAGGCCCATCGGGGTGGTGAATGCTGTTTTTGGCCGATCCTCCTCCGTCATCTCCACCTGCCAGTAACCGGACACCAGATCGAGGGTGGAAAAATACCGCGCTCCTGCGAGACTGTCGAAGGTGTCGTCGATGCGTGGGATGGGAAAAGCGTCGCCGAGGGTGACTGCGTTCAATTTTCGGTAATCAACGCAGAACCGAGTCGATCCGTCCTTTTTCGTTACCAGTACCACCGGGGCAGACCAAGGGCTCGCGGAGGGCTGGATTATGTTATCGCGTAGCATATCCGTGACTGCCTCTTTGATCTGGGTCCGTTCAGGCGCGCCCACTCGGTATGCGGGGAGTTTGATGGGTCGGGCTGCACCTGTGTCAATTTGGTGCTTGACCAGGTCGGTCCGGCCCACGTCCGAATCGTGCTCACTGAACACGTCGGCGTACTCCCGCAATAACCCGCGCAGCTGATCGGCCTCCCCCTTAGGTAAGGCTGCCCAAGGCACATGTAACGCATCCTGCAGGGGAACAATCTCGGCTCGGGGGGTCGGGCCGACCCGCCAGGCCAGATCCTGGCTGTCCTCGGGGCGGCCAGGGTCCTCCGCCCAGAGTGCGAACACCGAGTCGTTCGAGTGGCGAGCGTGCAGGGGGTGTACGGTGGCTACCGGGGTGCGTCGTCGTATCATTGCCGGGGTACTGTGTGGGTTAAACACACGTATAAACAGCCGGCCCCCATCTGCGTTTACCAGTGTGGCTGACCCTACCACCCCGTATCGCGATGCCAACTCCGGGTGAGGAGTCAGCATTACCTCGCCCGATGGTCGGTGGGTTGGGTCGGTGGAGAGGGTTGCCACTGGCACCAGCATCTCGGCGAGAGGCCCGATGGTGACGGCCGACACCAGCGTAGCGGCCACGGGTGTGAAGCGTGGGCGATTCGGCTCCTGTCCTAGGAACGGAATCCGCTCCCCGCTGCCCTCCACCGTAGCGCATCGTTGCCGGGGCTGTACGTTAAGTCCCAACTTTTCCAGGAGGTCCGTTCCTGCAATGCACTCGTGGCACAACACACTCGAAACGTAGAATTCCTGTGTGCACACCTGGTTTCCTAGACGGACCTCGAGGGAGACCTTCCCCAGCAACCCCATCCCGGCTCCGCTTGCCGTGTGCAGCGCGCGATCCGGGGCCTGCAGGCAGCCCACGTCCACCCCGAGCATGCTGCAGTGCGCGGCGCTCATGAGAGAGGCCACGGCGCCCGTGTCCAACAGGATCCGGGTGCGCTGCCCGTTCACCTGGCCTTCCACCAGCGACGTGGCTCCCGTTATCCCTGCCACCAGCTCCCGCAGCCAATCGCCCGAGGTCCCTGCGCCCTTGGGTGTTGTCGTTGTAACCTGTTTATGGATCACTCGCTCGCCATTATTATTACAGCTGGTTTGGGTCGGGTCCACGTCGATTTCATCCCCCGGTGGTCCCCTCTCTAGGGGGGGCTTAGTGTTTGACCTATGCATCGGCCTCGCACGGGCGAGCTGAGGGCAGTCCCTCATGAGATGCCCTCGACGGTCGCACACATAACACGTCCTGGGAGGAGTGGCGGCTCTGTGGCGAACTTTCTGCCCACTCCCTCCTCCCCCCGTGCGCTGTTGCTCATACTCTGCTTCTAGTCGGGCTATCCTTCCAGTTAGCCCTCCTACCGCGGAGTCTAGGTCCCCCATTTCGGATCGGATGGTCTCAACGGAGGATTGCACCTGGGTTACCTGGCCGGCTATATCTCCCATGCCGGTCTGTAACCCAGCTACCCAACCCGGGGTTGTCTCGCGGGACACGGGAGGTTCTCTTTCCCGACCCCTTACCGTCCTCGCGAGCTCCTGTTCCTCCTCCTCGTCTTCCGAGAGCAGGCTCGCAATGGCGCGCTCTCGTCCCAGCCCCCGGAGCTGCGCGCGTTCGCTGTGAATTCTTTCACACTTACGTGCGCGCTCGACAAGGGTGTTAAAGGGAAGACGTGGGCAGCTCATGTCTGGCTGCCACCACGCCGTGCGAGACAGGTACCGCTGGATTTTCTCGGCAGCCAGTTCCTCAATAACCTCAGTTGCGTACCCCGGGCGTGCGATCTTTGTTAACTCGCGCACATCCTCGGCGTAATCACGGAGATCTTCGCCAGGTTGGCGACGGCGCGCCTCTAAGGCCGATTTTGCTTCCTCCTCGTCACGTGTGCCAAAACGCTGATCGAGTCGGCGCATCAGCTCCTCTAGCTGTGTCTGTGCGCTCGCGGGTAACGCTTCTACAAAATCGGCTGCCCGCCCATCAAGATTCATATTAAGTTGACGTACTGCCTGCGCGTCCGTCCATCCATTAATTTCCTTGGCCCCTAAGAGATTTCGGGCGAATGCCTTCCACGAAGGGGCCCCCCGGCCGGTAAATATCAGTCTTATTTTAGCGTGAGGTAACGCGGGGGTCCGTACCGCTTCCGACACCAATTTGTGGGGGTCGCTAGCCCCCGAGATCCCTCCCTCGATAATACTAACGGCCGGACTAACATCATCAATCGCCCCCCCGCTGCTAAGCGAACCGCCGCTAGGCTCCTCACCCAGGGTGTGGGAGCCGTCACCCGAGGATTCCCCTCCACCGCGGGTCCGCGTAGCAGGCATGGATAACCACGCACGCGCACACCCACACACAGCTCTGCACGCGATACCCACTCCTGCGCCGCTCTGCGCCGCGCTGGCCGCCCACGTTACGATCGCGCACCTTGGGCACGCCGATTACGCACGCCGAGAGCTTACGCAAGTAACGAGCGCACGCAAGCGGGGCACACCCCGACACGACGACTCGTCCCCTCCCCCACTCGCGCGTGTGTGGTGCCACAGCGACGGGGCCGCTCGGCCGAGCCAGGGAGCCGCCCGGCTTCCACCGCCGCACTGCCCCCCATCACCCCCCCCACATAAACACGCACCCGCACCCACGTAGGGCCTCGTGGTCGGGTCACCTACCCTGAGTTTTCACCCGAGGGCCCCCTAGGGGGGTTACCCCACGGTTTCTCAGGGCCAGGGAATTGGACAGGACCCTTCCCAGGCCAAGTAACACTGCGGCGCCGTGGGCGGATTTGAGATCGCACGACCACGGCGAGCTCAGAGAGCCCCGCAGTTAGAAACGCATACAAACACAAACACGGGTCAGCAAGGCAGATAGCTGGGATCAGGAACCGGGACGACTGATTGGTCGAAAGTTCAAAGGCCGGCGGGATCGCAAAAGAGCGGGAAATCCTAGGCTCAGGATTGGTCGAGAGACCAAGGCGGTCGGGACGGGGGCGCCTAGCCTTTGATGTGAATAGTTTAAAAGAAAACGCAGGGGCAGTAGGGAACTCTCTTCTTCTGGAGTTTGGACACGGGGTCAGCGACGAAGGAGTCATCGGGCGAGCCGCTAGATTGTCTGCAGGACGATCTGAGCGCCGCAAGGTCACCAAGGACTACAGACGGTATCGTGTTGCGCGCCTTACAACACCTCAGAGCGGAGGGTAGGATCCGTAGGAGAGGGTTAGTTCGGGGTAAGAACGAGTAGGAAAGCGGTTTAGCAGAGAGCGCAGCATAGAATAGGGCTACACGGCACCAGAGTGTGGGTTAGAAGCGCCTTGCTGTCCCGCACACACACACGGGTGGCTCGGTTGGTTAGCAAGGGCTAATAAAATCTCGAGCGTAGTAACAAAACCGTGTTGTTGGGTGTTTTTGGAACGTGGTATTAGCGTGCACTGCATTCGCGAGTGTGTGGTCGTTGTACGCATAAAGGCCGTGGTCTCTGTACGATTGTGCGGGTACGGAGGTGTGTGCGTTAACGCCCGGGGAGAGCACTTTTGGTGTGTTGGCGTGACTACGCAGCCGTGTGAGAGGAGAATCGTCCTTGTACGATATTTGTGTTGACGTGCACGCGCGAGTGGGGGAGGGGACGAGTCGTCGTGTCGGCGTGTGCCCCGCTTGCGTGCGCTCGTTACTTGCGTAAGCTCTCGGCGTGCGTAATCGGCGTGCCCAAGGTGCGCGATCGTAACGTGGGCGGCCAGCGCGGCGCAGAGCGGCGCAGGAGTGGGTATCGCGTGTGGAGCTGTATGCGTGTGTGCGCGCACGTTCACGACGTGTGTAACACAGGTGCGCGATCCTAACGTGAGTGGTCAGGGTTGGGTGAGTGCCGTGCAGAGCTGTGTGTGGGTGTGCGCGTGCGTGGTTATCCATGCCTGCTACGCGGACCCGCGGTGGAGGGGAACCCTCGGGTGACGGCTCCCACACCCTGGGTGAGGAGCCTAGCGGCGGTTCGCTTAGCAGCGGGGGGGCGATTGATGATGTTAGTCCGGCCGTTAGTATTATCGAGGGAGGGATCTCGGGGGCTAGCGACCCCCACACGTGCACGTCAACACAAATATCGTACAAGGACGATTCTCCTCTCACACGGCTGCGTAGTCACGCCAACACACCAAAAGTGCTCTCCCTGGGCGTTAACGCACACACCTCCGTACCCGCACAATCGTACAGAGACCACGGCCTTTATGCGTACAACTGTGGGGGTCGCTAGCCCCCGAGATCCCTCCCTCGATAATACTAACGGCCGGACTAACATCATCAATCGCCCCCCCGCTGCTAAGCGAACCGCCGCTAGGCTCCTCACCCAGGGTGTGGGAGCCGTCACCCGAGGATTCCCCTCCACCGCGGGTCCGCGTAGCAGGCATGGATAACCACGCACGCGCACACCCACACACAGCTCTGCACGGCACTCACCCAACCCTGACCACTCACGTTAGGATCGCGCACCTGTGTTACACACGTCGTGAACGTGCGCGCACACACGCGTACAGCTCCACACGCGATACCCACTCCCGCGCCGCTCTGCGCTGCGCTGGCCGCCCACGTTACGATCGCGCACCTTGGGCACGCCGATTACGCACGCCGAGAGCTTACGCAAGTAACGAGCGCACGCAAGCGGGGCACACGCCGACACGACGACTCGTCCCCTCCCCCACTCGCGCGTGCACGTCAACACAAATATCGTACAAGGACGATTCTCCTCTCACACGGCTGCGTAGTCACGCCAACACACCAAAAGTGCTCTCCCCGGGCGTTAACGCACACACCTCCGTACCCGCACAATCGTACAGAGACCACGGCCTTTATGCGTACAACGACCACACACTCGCGAATGCAGTGCACGCTAATACCACGTTCCAAAAACACCCAACAACACGGTTTTGTTACTACGCTCGAGATTTTATTAGCCCTTGCTAACCAACCGAGCCACCCGTGTGTGTGTGCGGGACAGCAAGGCGCTTCTAACCCACACTCTGGTGCCGTGTAGCCCTATTCTATGCTGCGCTCTCTGCTAAACCGCTTTCCTACTCGTCCTTACCCCGAACTAACCCTCTCCTACGGATCCTACCCTCCGCTCTGAGGTGTTGTAAGGCGCGCAACACGATACCGTCTGTAGTCCTTGGTGACCTTGCGGCGCTCAGATCGTCCTGCAGACAATCTAGCGGCTCGCCCGATGACTCCTTCGTCGCTGACCCCGTGTCCAAACTCCAGAAGAAGAGAGTTCCCTACTGCCCCTGCGTTTTCTTTTAAACTATTCACATCAAAGGCTAGGCGCCCCCGTCCCGACCGCCTTGGTCTCTCGACCAATCCTGAGCCTAGGATTTCCCGCTCTTTTGCGATCCCGCCGGCCTTTGAACTTTCGACCAATCAGTCGTCCCGGTTCCTGATCCCAGCTATCTGCCTTGCTGACCCGTGTTTGTGTTTGTATGCGTTTCTAACTGCGGGGCTCTCTGAGCTCGCCGTGGTCGTGCGATCTCAAATCCGCCCACGGCGCCGCAGTGTTACTTGGCCTGGGAAGGGTCCTGTCCAATTCCCTGGCCCTGAGAAACCGTGGGGTAACCCCCCTAGGGGGCCCTCGGGTGAAAACTCAGGGTAGGTGACCCGACCACGAGGCCCTACGTGGGTGCGGGTGCGTGTTTATGTGGGGGGGGTGATGGGGGGCAGTGCGGCGGTGGAAGCCGGGCGGCTCCCTGGCTCGGCCGAGCGGCCCCGTCGCTGTGGCACCACATAGCCCCCCGGGGTGCCAGTCCCCGTCCCGGGTTGACTGGAGCACCTCGCCTGGGTTGCCCCCACGAGGTATCGCCGCGGGGTCCGCGGGATTCGCCCGGCCCTTGTGGCTGGCCTCGGGGGTGGCGGCTCCGTCTCCTGGGGCTCCGGCGGTGGTCTCCTCCTCCATTCCAACGGCTCCCCTCGGTCTCTGGCACCTGCGGGCTGGGGAACAAACTCAGAGGCGGTGGGGTTTAAGGGTCGCCGTCCTCGTCGCCCCCGGCCCCGCCCGGGGCCCCTCGGAGCCCGGGGCTCCGTGGGGCCCATATACTGCGCGAGGCCCCCGGGCACGGGGGGTAGGGGGACCCCGGGGTTTCGGGGTACTTGGACGGCGGGGCTCCCCCCCTCGGGGGCTGCTCGCCACGGCTTCAGTCGGCGGATGTTGACCACCATCTCCCGGCCCCTCTCTCCTCCCTGAATCAGCACCGTCCATGGTGAGATCTGCCGTCTCACAATCCAGGGTCCTCGCCAGTAGGTGGTCAGCTTCCCCACCTGTCCGGCACCGACGCGGGGAGTGTACAGCCACACCTCGGAGCCCGCAGTGTAGAAGGGGGGCTCCATACGGGGTCGGGCGCCCTGCTCTTGCCGCTGGTGCGCGGCCTCTCCGTGCGGGTAGGCTCGGCCCCTGGCCCCTCGCAGGGTCTCCAGCAAGTGCTCCACGGGGTGGCTCCCTTCCTCCCGTTGCGGCGGAGGGACACCGAACAGCAGATCTGCGGGCAGGCGAGACTCGCGACCAAACATCATTAGGAACGGGGTCTGTCCTGTAGATGTGTGAACGGCGGTGGTGTAGGCGAACAGGGCATAGGGGAGGTGTTCGTCCCAGTCCTGTTGATTCGCGGCCGCCATGCGTTTAAGCTTCCCGGCCAGAGTCTGGTTCATCCTCTCTACCATCCCGTTCGCCTGGGGGTGATATGCCGTGGTTCGGTCCTTCTGGATCCCGAACTCTCGGCACAGCGCCTGGAATAGTTCGGCCTCGAATTCACTACCCTGGTCGGTAATGACTCGTTCGGGGATCCCGCACTTAAGTACGTAGTTTTCCACGAAGGCCCGGGCCACTACGAGGGCTGTTTTATCCGGGATAGCCACCGCCACGGGGTAGCGGGTGAAGTACTCCACCGCTACAAGAATATATCGGTTGCCCCGGTGGGATCGTGGAAAGGGCCCTTGCAGGTCGATTCCGACCAACTGATTCGTCCGACTGACTCGGAACGGCCTCAGGGGTACCTGGTACCTCGCCGGCTTTTGCCCACACTGCTGACAGGCCCGGCAGCCCTGCACCCAGGCGGCCACATCTTGCGCCAATTTAGGCCAGAGATACTGGCGACGCAGAGTCTCCCGGGTGCGCCGTTCCCCATCATGGCCCCCGAGCGGGTGGTCGTGTACCAGTCGTAGCAGCTGGGGTCGCACCTGGGCAGGAACACAGATACACCCCGGCTGGCCGGCCTCGGTTAACTCCCGTACCACTCCGTTCTGTACACACAACCGGGCATACAAACCGCTCCAGGGTCCTGGTAGGGCGCTCTTTTCCTCCCGCAGTGCCGCCTCCACTGCCGCCAGATCCGGATCTCGCTGCTGGGTCTGTCTCAGCTGCTCGTCGTTTAGGCCCGGGAAGGCACAGCCGACGTCCTCCTGGGTCCGTCCGATCGGGTCCCGAGCCGCGGGTCCCGCGCTTGCCGGGCGGTCGACGGGATCCTCAGTGCCACCTGCGAGGGTCTCTGTGGCGCACACTGCACTCTCTCTCGGGGGGGGGAGTTTAGTTTCCGCGCGCTCCTTGGGTTCTGCTGCCTGGCGGCAGCGTCCCCCCGTGAAGCACGGGCAGGCGTCTCCCTCCCTCGTCTCAGCGCGCACCGCGGGCCGTCTTGACAAGGCGTCCGCGTTCGCGTGTGTCCGCCCCGCTCGGTACTCGATCTGCAGGTTGTACTCCTGCAGCTGCGCCAGCCATCGAGCCATCTGCCCCCGCGGTTCCTTGAATGTAAGGAGGAACTGCAGTGCATAATGATCGGTGCGCACACGACATTTCCTGCCGTACAAGTACGGTCGGAACTGTTTACACGCAAAAATTACAGCATACAGTTCCTGACGGGTTACACAATAGTTCAGTTCGGCCCCGCTCAGGGTCCGACTGGCGTACGCGATGACCCGCTCCGTCCCACCCTGCACTTGCGACAGCACCGCGCCCAGCCCACTGCTGCAGGCGTCAGTGTCCAAAATAAAATCGGTGGTGAAATCTGGGAAAGCCAAGGTGGGGGTGTGGGTGAGGTGGTCTTTGAGTGTGGTGAAAGCCGTCTGGCAGGCCTCCGACCACTGATAGGGGTTCTTAGGGGAGGTGAGTTGGGTGAGGGGGCGTGCAATCTCACTGAATCCCTTTACAAATCGACGGTAATAAGTGGCGAGTCCCAAGAATGACCTGATCTCCGTCAGGTTCCTCGGCCGCGGCCAATCCACTACGGCACGCACCTTCTCGGGATCGGTGCTCACCCCTGCCTCGCTGACTCGGTGTCCGAGGTACCCCACCTCGCGTTGCGCAATGTAACACTTACGTGGCTTGAGCTTGAGATGGGCTGCTCGCAGTCGCTGGAATACTTCCCGCAGCCTGGACCAGTGTTCGGACAGCGACCTACTGAACACTATTACGTCGTCCAGGTAAATCAGGCACTGTTCCCACTGCAAGCCCCGCATCACCAACTCCATCAACCGCTGGAACGTCGCGGGCGCGTTAGTGAGTCCGAACGGCAACACTCGAAACTCAAACAGGCCCATCGGGGTGGTGAATGCTGTTTTTGGCCGATCCTCCTCCGTCATCTCCACCTGCCAGTAACCGGACGCCAGATCGAGGGTGGAAAAATACCGCGCTCCTGCGAGACTGTCGAAGGTGTCGTCGATGCGTGGGATGGGAAAAGCGTCGCCGAGGGTGACTGCGTTCAATTTTCGGTAATCAACGCAGAACCGAGTCGATCCGTCCTTTTTCGTTACCAGTACCACCGGGGCAGACCAAGGGCTCGCGGAGGGCTGGATTATGTTATTGCGTAGCATATCCGTGACTGCCTCTTTGATCTGGGTCCGTTCAGGCGCGCCCACTCGGTATGCGGGGAGTTTGATGGGTCGGGCTGCACCTGTGTCAATTTGGTGCTTGACCAGGTCGGTCCGGCCCACGTCCGAATCGTGCTCACTGAACACGTCGGCGTACTCCCGCAATAACCCGCGCAGCTGATCGGCCTCCCCCTTAGGTAAGGCTGCCCAAGGCACATGTAACGCATCCTGCAGGGGAACAATCTCGGCTCGGGGGGTCGGGCCGACCCGCCAGGCCAGATCCTGGCTGTCCTCGGGGCGGCCAGGGTCCTCCGCCCAGAGTGCGAACACCGAGTCGTTCGAGTGGCGAGCATGCAGGGGGTGTACGGTGGCTACCGGGGTGCGTCGTCGTATCATTGCCGGGGTACTGTGTGGGTTAAACACACGTATAAACAGCCGGCCCCCATCTGCGTTTACCAGTGTGGCTGACCCTACCACCCCGTATCGCGATGCCAACTCCGGGTGAGGAGTCAGCATTACCTCGCCCGATGGTCGGTGGGTTGGGTCGGTGGAGAGGGTTGCCACTGGCACCAGCATCTCGGCGAGAGGCCCGATGGTGACGGCCGACACCAGCGTAGCGGCCACAGGTGCGAAGCGGGGGCGCGTTGGTTCTCGTCCCAGGAACGGTATCCGCTCGCCGTTGCTCTCCATGGTGGCGCATCGCTGGCGGGGTTGCACGTTGAGTCCCAGCCGTTCTAAGAGGTCGGTACCTGCGATACACTCGTGACACAACGCACTCGACACGTAGAACTCCTGGGTGCACACCTGACTGCCTATGCGGACCTCTAGGGTGGCTCTCCCCAGCAGCCCCATTCCGGCTCCGCTCGCCGTGTGCAGCGCGCGGTCCGGTGCCTGCAGGTGACGCACGTCGACCCCGATCGCGCTGCAGTGCGCTGCGCTCACGAGCGAGGCCACCGCCCCCGTGTCCAGCAGAATTCGGGTACGCACTCCGTTTACCTCCCCTTCCACCAGCGACGTGGCCCCCGTGATCCCCGCCACCAGCTCCCGTAGCCAGTCGCCAGGAGTCACCGTTTCCGTGGGCGTTGTTGTTGGAACCTGTGTGGAGATCACTCGCTCGCCATTATTACCGTCTTTTTGCATCGGGACCGCTTCGAATGCACCCCCAGATGGTCCACTCTCTAGGGGGCGTTGGGGTTTTAACCCCGGCGCGTTTCTAGCGCGGGCGATCTGCGGACAGTCTCTCACGAGATGCCCTCGCCGGTCACACAGGTAACACGCACGGGGGGCCGTCCCGTAGGAGCCCCCCCGTCCGTTCCCTATCCCCCCTCCGGCACGCCGCTGCCCCGACTCTGCCTCCAGTCGAGCCACTCTCCCAGTTAATCCTCCTACCTCGGCCTGGACCGTCTCTACCATTGTCTCCAGCGCAGTCATGTGTGCCCGTACTTGGGTTACCTTGTTGTCTACTTGGGTTACCCTGTCACCTACCTGGGTTACCCTGTCACCTACCTGGGTTACCTGGCCGGAGACATCCTTTATACCCGTTTGTATACCGGCAACCCATCCCGGGGTTGTCTCGCGGGACACTGGAGGTTCTCTTTCCCGGCCCCTTACCGTCCTCGCGAGCTCCTGTTCCTCCTCCTCGTCTTCCGAGAGCAGGCTCGCAATGGCGCGCTCTCGTCCCAGCCCCCGGAGCTGCGCGCGTTCGCTGTGAATTCTTTCACACTTACGTGCGCGCTCGACAAGGGTGTTAAAGGGAAGACGTGGGCAGCTCATGTCTGGCTGCCACCACGCCGTGCGAGACAGGTACCGCTGGATTTTCTCGGCAGCCAGTTCCTCAATAACCTCAGTTGCGTACCCCGGGCGTGCGATCTTTGTTAACTCGCGCACATCCTCGGCGTAATCACGGAGATCTTCGCCAGGTTGGCGACGGCGCGCCTCTAAGGCCGATTTTGCTTCCTCCTCGTCACGCGTGCCAAAACGCTGATCGAGTCGGCGCATCAGCTCCTCTAGCTGTGTCTGTGCGCTCGCGGGTAACGCTTCTACAAAATCGGCTGCCCGCCCATCAAGATTCATATTAAGTTGACGTACTGCCTGCGCGTCCGTCCATCCATTAATTTCCTTGGCCCCTAAGAGATTGCGGGCGAATGCCTTCCACGAAGGGGCCCCCCGGCCGGTAAATATCAGTCTTATTTTAGCGTGAGGTAACGCGGGGGTCCGTACCGCTTCCGACACCAATTTGTGGGGGTCGCTAGCCCCCGAGATCCCTCCCTCGATAATACTAACGGCCGGACTAACATCATCAATCGCCCCCCCGCTGCTAAGCGAACCGCCGCTAGGCTCCTCACCCAGGGTGTGGGAGCCGTCACCCGAGGATTCCCCTCCACCGCGGGTCCGCGTAGCAGGCATGGATAACCACGCACGCGCACACCCACACACAGCTCTGCACGGCACTCACCCAACCCTGACCACTCACGTTAGGATCGCGCACCTGTGTTACACACGTCGTGAACGTGCGCGCACACACGCGTACAGCTCCACACGCGATACCCACTCCCGCGCCGCTCTGCGCTGCGCTGGCCGCCCACGTTACGATCGCGCACCTTGGGCACGCCGATTACGCACGCCGAGAGCTTACGCAAGTAACGAGCGCACGCAAGCGGGGCACACGCCGACACGACGACTCGTCCCCTCCCCCACTCGCGCGTGCACGTCAACACAAATATCGTACAAGGACGATTCTCCTCTCACACGGCTGCGTAGTCACGCCAACACACCAAAAGTGCTCTCCCCGGGCGTTAACGCACACACCCCCGTACCCGCACAATCGTACAGAGACCACGGCCTTTATGCATACGACCACACACTCGCGAATGCAGTGCACGCTAATACCACGTTCCAAAAACACCCAACAACACGGTTTTGTTACTACGCGCGAGATTTTATTAGCCCTTGCTAACCAACCGAGCCACCCGTGTGCGTGTGCGGGCCAGCAAGGCGCTTCTAACCCACACTCTGGTGCCGTGTAGCCCTATTCTATGCTGCGCTCTCTGCTAAACCGCTTTCCTACTCGTCCTTACCCCGAACTAACCCTCTCCTACGGATCCTACCCTCCGCTCTGAGGTGTTGTAAGGCGCGCAACACGATACCGTCTGTAGTCCTTGGTGACCTTGCGGCGCTCAGATCGTCCTGCAGACAATCTAGCGGCTCACCCGATGACTCCTTCGTCGCTGACCCCGTGTCCAAACTCCAGACGAAGAGAGTTCCCTACTGCCCCTGCGTTTTCTTTTAAACTATTCACATCAAAGGCTAGGCGCCCCCGTCCCGACCGCCTTGGTCTCTCGACCAATCCTGAGCCTAGGATTTCCCGCTCTTTTGCGATCCCGCCGGCCTTTGAACTTTCGACCAATCAGTCGTCCCGGGTCCTGATCCCAGCTATCTGCCTTGCTGACCCGTGTTTGTGTTTGTATGCGTTTCTAACTGCGGGGCTCTCTGAGCTCGCCGTGGTCGTGCGATCTCAAATCCGCCCACGGCGCCGCAGTGTTACTTGGCCTGGGAAGGGTCCTGTTCAATTCCCTGGCCCTGAGAAACCGTGGGGTAACCCCCCTAGGGGGCCCTCGGGTGAAAACTCAGGGTAGGTGACCCGACCACGAGGCCCTACGTGGGTGCGGGTGCGTGTTTATGTGGGGGGGGGTGATGGGGGGCAGTGCGGCGGTGGAAGCCGGGCGGCTCCCTGGCTCGGCCGAGCGGCCCCGTCGCTGTGGCACCACATAGCCCCCCGGGGTGCCAGTCCCCGTCCCGGGTTGACTGGAGCACCTCGCCTGGGTTGCCCCCACGAGGTATCGCCGCGGGGTCCGCGGGATTCGCCCGGCCCTTGTGGCTGGCCTCGGGGGTGGCGGCTCCGTCTCCTGGGGCTCCGGCGGTGGTCTCCTCCTCCATTCCAACGGCTCCCCTCGGTCTCCGGCACCTGCGGGCTGGGGGACAAACTCAGAGGCGGTGGGGTTTAAGGGTCGCCGTCCTCGTCGCCCCCGGCCCCGCCCGGGGCCCCTCGGAGCCCGGGGCTCCGTGGGGCCCATATACTGCGCGAGGCCCCCGGGCACGGGGGGTGGGGGGACCCCGGGGTTTCGGGGTACTTGGACGGCGGGGCTCCCCCCCTCGGGGGCTGCTCGCCACGGCTTCAGTCGGCGGATGTTGACCACCATCTCCCGGCCCCTCTCTCCTCCCTGAATCAGCACCGTCCATGGTGAGATCTGCCGTCTCACAATCCAGGGTCCTCGCCAGTAGGTGGTCAGCTTCCCCACCTGTCCGGCACCGACGCGGGGAGTGTACAGCCACACCTTGGAGCCCGCAGTGTAGAAGGGGGGCTCCATACGGGGTCGGGCGCCCTGCTCTTGCCGCTGGTGCGCGGCCTCTCCGTGCGGGTAGGCTCGGCCCCTGGCCTCTCGCAGGGTCTCCAGCAAGTGCTCCATGGGGTGGCTCCCTTCCTCCCGTTGCGGCGGAGGGACACCGAACAGCAGATCTGCGGGCAGGCGAGACTCGCGACCAAACATCATTAGGAACGGGGTCTGTCCTGTAGATGTGTGAACGGCGGTGGTGTAGGCGAACAGGGCATAGGGGAGGTGTTCGTCCCAGTCCTGTTGATTCGCGGCCGCCATGCGTTTAAGCTTCCCGGCCAGAGTCTGGTTCATCCTCTCTACCATCCCGTTCGCCTGGGGGTGATATGCCGTGGTTCGGTCCTTCTGGATCCCGAACTCTCGGCACAGCGCCTGGAATAGTTCGGCCTCGAATTCACTACCCTGGTCGGTAATGACTCGTTCGGGGATCCCGCACTTAAGTACGTAGTTTTCCACGAAGGCCCGGGCCACTACGAGGGCTGTTTTATCCGGGATAGCCACCGCCACGGGGTAGCGGGTGAAGTACTCCACCGCTACAAGAATATATCGGTTGCCCCGGTGGGATCGTGAAAAGGGCCCCTGCAGGTCGATTCCGACCAACTGATTCGTCCGACTGACTCGGAACGGCCTCAGGGGTACCTGGTACCTCGCCGGCTTTTGCCCACACTGCTGACAGGCCCGGCAGCCCTGCACCCAGGCGGCCACATCTTGCGCTAATTTAGGCCAGAGATACTGGCGACGCAGAGTCTCCCGGGTGCGCCGTTCCCCATCATGGCCCCCGAGCGGGTGGTCGTGTACCAGTCGTAGTAGTTGGGGCCGCACATGGGCGGGAACGCAGATGCACCCCGGCTGCCCAGCGTCGGCCAGTTCCCTCACCACCCCGTTTTCTACACACAACCGGGCATACAAACCGCTCCAGGGCCCTGGTAGTGCATCCTTCCTCTCTCGCAGTGCCGCCTCCACCGCCGCCAGATCCGGATCCCGCTGCTGGGTTTGTCGCAGCTGCTCGTCGTCCAAGCCCGGGAAGGCGCAGCCGACATCCTCTTGGATCCGCCCGGTTGGGGTGGGATGATCCGTCTGTCCCCGGGCTCCTTCTGCAGGGGTTCCTGCGGCGCACACTGCACTCTCTCTCGGGGGGGGGAGTTTAGTTTCCGCGCGCTCCTTGGGTTCTGCTGCCTGGCGGCAGCGTCCCCCCGTGAAGCACGGGCAGGCGTCTCCCTCCCTCGTCTCAGCGCGCACCGCGGGCCGTCTTGACAAGGCGTCCGCGTTCGCGTGTGTTCGCCCCGCTCGGTACTCGATCTGCAGGTTGTACTCCTGCAGCTGCGCCAGCCATCGAGCCATCTGCCCCCGCGGTTCCTTGAATGTAAGGAGGAACTGCAGTGCATAATGATCGGTGCGCACACGACATTTCCTGCCGTACAAGTACGGTCGGAACTGTTTACACGCGAAAATTACAGCATACAGTTCCTGACGGGTTACACAATAGTTAAGTTCGGCCCCGCTAAGGGTCCGACTGGCGTATGCGATGACCCGCTCCGTCCCACCCTGCACTTGCGACAGCACCGCGCCCAGCCCACTGCTGCAGGCGTCAGTGTCCAAAATAAAATCGGTGGTGAAATCTGGGAAAGCCAAGGTGGGGGTGTGGGTGAGGTGGTCTTTGAGTGTGGTGAAAGCCGTCTGGCAGGCCTCCGACCACTGATAGGGGTTCTTAGGGGAGGTGAGTTGGGTGAGGGGGCGTGCAATCTCACTGAATCCCTTTACAAATCGACGGTAATAAGTGGCGAGTCCCAAGAATGACCTGATCTCCGTCAGGTTCCTCGGCCGCGGCCAATCCACTACGGCACGCACCTTCTCGGGATCGGTGCTCACCCCTGCCTCGCTGACTCGGTGTCCGAGGTACCCCACCTCGCGTTGCGCAATGTAACACTTACGTGGCTTGAGCTTGAGATGGGCTGCTCGCAGTCGCTGGAATACTTCCCGCAGCCTGGACCAGTGTTCGGACAGCGACCTACTGAACACTATTACGTCGTCCAGGTAAATCAGGCACTGTTCCCACTGCAAGCCCCGCATCACCAACTCCATCAACCGCTGGAACGTCGCGGGCGCGTTAGTGAGTCCGAACGGCAACACTCGAAACTCAAACAGGCCCATCGGGGTGGTGAATGCTGTTTTTGGCCGATCCTCCTCCGTCATCTCCACCTGCCAGTAACCGGACGCCAGATCGAGGGTGGAAAAATACCGCGCTCCTGCGAGACTGTCGAAGGTGTCGTCGATGCGTGGGATGGGAAAAGCGTCGCCGAGGGTGACTGCGTTCAATTTTCGGTAATCAACGCAGAACCGAGTCGATCCGTCCTTTTTCGTTACCAGTACCACCGGGGCAGACCAAGGGCTCGCGGAGGGCTGGATTATGTTATCGCGTAGCATATCCGTGACTGCCTCTTTGATCTGGGTCCGTTCAGGCGCGCCCACTCGGTATGCGGGGAGTTTGATGGGTCGGGCTGCACCTGTGTCAATTTGGTGTTTGACCAGGTCGGTCCGGCCCACGTCCGAATCGTGCTCACTGAACACGTCGGCGTACTCCCGCAATAACCCGCGCAGCTGATCGGCCTCCCCCTTAGGTAAGGCTGCCCAAGGCACATGTAACGCATCCTGCAGGGGAACAATCTCGGCTCGGGGGGTCGGGCCGACCCGCCAGGCCAGATCCTGGCTGTCCTCGGGGCGGCCAGGGTCCTCCGCCCAGAGTGCGAACACCGAGTCGTTCGAGTGGCGAGCGTGCAGGGGGTGTACGGTGGCTACCGGGGTGCGTCGTCGTATCATTGCCGGGGTACTGTGTGGGTTAAACACACGTATAAACAGCCGGCCCCCATCTGCGTTTACCAGTGTGGCTGACCCTACCACCCCGTATCGCGATGCCAACCCCGGGTGAGGAGTCAGCATTACCTCGCCTGATGGTCGGTGGGTTGGGTCGGTGGAGAGGGTTGCCACTGGCACCAGCATCTCGGCGAGAGGCCCGATGGTGACGGCCGACACCAGCGTAGCGGCCACGGGTGTGAAGCGTGGGCGATTCGGCTCCTGTCCTAGGAACGGAATCCGCTCCCCGCTGCCCTCCACCGTAGCGCATCGTTGCCGGGGCTGTACGTTAAGTCCCAACTTTTCCAGGAGGTCCGTTCCTGCAATGCACTCGTGGCACAACACACTCGAAACGTAGAATTCCTGTGTGCACACCTGGTTTCCTAGACGGACCTCGAGGGAGACCTTCCCCAGCAACCCCATCCCGGCTCCGCTTGCCGTGTGCAGCGCGCGATCCGGGGCCTGCAGGCAGCCCACGTCCACCCCGAGCATGCTGCAGTGCGCGGCGCTCATGAGAGAGGCCACGGCGCCCGTGTCCAGCAGGATCCGGGTGCGCTGCCCGTTCACCTGGCCTTCCACCAGCGACGTGGCTCCCGTTATCCCTGCCACCAGCTCCCGCAGCCAATCGCCCGAGGTCCCCGCGCCCTTGGGTGTTGTTGTTGTAACCTGTTTATGGATCACTCGCTCGCCATTATTCTCATTACCGTCTATTTGTATCGGGACCGCGTCGATTGCACCCCTAGTTGGTCCGCTCACTAGGAGGCGTTGGAGTTTAACCCCCGCGCCTGCCTAGCTCGGGTGATTTCAGGACAGTCTCTCACTAGATGCCCTCGGCGATCACACATATAACATGCCCGGGGAGGGGGGGCGGCTCCGTAGTGGGCCCCCTGCCCACTCCCTCCCCCCCCATTACGCCGCTGTCCACCCTCCGCCTCTAGTCGGGCTACCCTCCCAGATAACCCTCCCACCGTGGCGCGTAGGTCCCCCATTTCGGATCGGATGGTCTCAACGGAGGATTGCAGTTTGGCCATATTTTTATTCGTTTCCTCACCTACTTGGTTTACCTTGTTGTCTATCTGGGTTACCTGGCCGGAGACATCCTTTATACCCGTTTGTATACCGGCAACCCATCCCGGGGTTGTCTCGCGGGACACTGGGGGCTCTCTTTCCCGGCCCCTTACCGTCCTCGCGAGCTCCTGTTCCTCCTCCTCGTCTTCCGAGAGCAGGCTCGCAATGGCGCGCTCTCGTCCCAGCCCCCGGAGCTGCGCGCGTTCGCTGTGAATTCTTTCACACTTACGTGCGCGCTCGACAAGGGTGTTAAAGGGAAGACGTGGGCAGCTCAGGTCTGGCTGCCACCACGCCGTGCGAGACAGGTACCGCTGGATTTTCTCGGCAGCCAGTTCCTCAATAACCTCCGTTGCGTACCCCGGGCGTGCGATCTTTGTTAACTCGCGCACATCCTCGGCGTAATCACGGAGATCTTCGCCAGGTTGGCGACGGCGCGCCTCTAAGGCCGATTTTGCTTCCTCCTCGTCACGCGTGCCAAAACGCTGATCGAGTCGGCGCATCAGCTCCTCTAGCTGTGTCTGTGCGCTCGCGGGTAACGCTTCTACAAAATCGGCTGCCCGCCCATCAAGATTCATATTAAGTTGACGTACTGCCTGCACGTCCGTCCATCCATTAATTTCCTTAGCCCCTAAGAGATTGCGGGCGAATGCCTTCCACGAAGGGGCCCCCCTGCCGGTAAATATTAGTCTTATTTTAGCGTGAGGTAACGCGGGGGTCCGTACCGCTTCTGACACCAATTTGTGGGGGTCGCTAGCCCCCGAGATCCCTCCCTCGATAATACTAACGGCCGGACTAACATCATCAATCGCCCCCCCGCTGCTAAGCGAACCGCCGCTAAGCTCCTCACCCATGGTGTGGGAGCCGTCACCCGAGGATTCCCCTCCACCGCGGGTCCGCGTAGCAGGCATAGTTAACCACGTACGCGCACACCCACACACAGCTCTGCACGGCACTCACCCAACACTGACCACTCACGTTAGGATCGCGCACCTGTGTTACACACGTCGTGAACTTACGCAAGTAACGAGCACACGCAAGCGGGGCACACGCCGACACAACGACTCAAGCCGCCGCCGCCGTGCGCGCGAGACAAACCGTACAACAATGCGCAGCCGATTACGCGCTCGAGCCGTGGGGTCGGGGGTCAGGGGTCCACCACCGCGCCGCACTTTACGCAAGTAACGAGCACACGCAAGCGGGGCACACGCCGACACACAAAAGTGCTCTCCCCGGGCGTTAACGCACACACCCCCGTACCCGCACAATCGTACAGAGACCACGGCCTTTATGCATACGACCACACACTCGCGAATGCAGTGCACGCTAATACCACGTTCCAAAAACACCCAACAACACGGTTTTGTTACTACGCGCGAGATTTTATTAGCCCTTGCTAACCAACCGAGCCACCCGTGTGCGTGTGCGGGCCAGCAAGGCGCTTCTAACCCACACTCTGGTGCCGTGTAGCCCTATTCTATGCTGCGCTTTCTGCTAAACCGCTTTCCTACTCGTCCTTACCCCGAACTAACCCTCTCCTACGGATCCTACCCTCCGCTCTGAGGTGTTGTAAGGCGCGCAACACGATACCGTCTGTAGTCCTTGGTGACCTTGCGGCGCTCAGATCGTCCTGCAGACAATCTAGCGGCTCGCCCGATGACTCCTTCGTCGTTGACCCCGTGTCCAAACTCCAGACGAAGAGAGTTCCCTACTGCCCCTGCGTTTTCTTTTAAACTATTCACATCAAAGGCTAGGCGCCCCCGTCCCGACCGCCTTGGTCTCTCGACCAATCCTGAGCCTAGGATTTCCCGCTCTTTTGCGATCCCGCCGGCCTTTGAACTTTCGACCAATCAGTCGTCCCGGGTCCTGATCCCAGCTATCTGCCTTGCTGACCCGTGTTTGTGTTTGTATGCGTTTCTAACTGCGTGGCTCTCTGAGCTCGCCGTGGTCGTGCGATCTCAAATCCGCCCACGGCGCCGCAGTGTTACTTGGCCTGGGAAGGGTCCTGTTCAATTCCCTGGCCCTGAGAAACCGTGGGGTAACCCCCCTAGGGGGCCCTCGGGTGAAAACTCAGGGTAGGTGACCCGACCACGAGGCCCTACGTGGGTGCGGGTGCGTGTTTATGTGGGGGGGGTGATGGGGGGCAGTGCGGCGGTGGAAGCCGGGCGGCTCCCTGGCTCGGCCGAGCGGCCCCGTCGCTGTGGCACCACAATACCGTCTGTAGTCCTTGGTGACCTTGCGGCGCTCAGATCGTCCTGCAGACAATCTAGCGGCTCGCCCGATGACTCCTTCGTCGCTGACCCCGTGTCCAAACTCCAGAAGAAGAGAGTTCCCTACTGCCCCTGCGTTTTCTTTTAAACTATTCACATCAAAGGCTAGGAGCCCCCGTCCCGACCGCCTTGGTCTCTCGACCAATCCTGAGCCTAGGATTTCCCGCTCTTTTGCGATCCCGCCGGCCTTTGAACTTTCGACCAATCAGTCGTCCCGGGTCCTGATCCCAGCTATCTGCCTTGCTGACCCGTGTTTGTGTTTGTATGCGTTTCTAACTGCGGGGCTCTCTGAGCTCGCCGTGGTCGTGCGATCTCAAATCCGCCCACGGCGCCGCAGTGTTACTTGGCCTGGGAAGGGTCCTGTCCAATTCCCTGGCCCTGAGAAACCGTGGGGTAACCCCCCTAGGGGGCCCTCGGGTGAAAACTCAGGGTAGGTGACCCGACCACGAGGCCCTACGTGGGTGCGGGTGCGTGTTTATGTGGGGGGGGTGATGGGGGGCAGTGCGGCGGTGGAAGCCGGGCGGCTCCCTGGCTCGGCCGAGCGGCCCCGTCGCTGTGGCACCACAAGTAACGTACATTAAAGAAGTGATCTTCGTGATAATGTATCAACTAGATGCATGTAAGTATGAACGTTACGGGAGTAATCGAGCCCAAAGGCAGGCGTGATAAACACAGTGAGTATGGTGGCAACTCCCTCACTAGAGTTCTGGATGATCTCAGCGACGTCCGCATTCAGTACGCCGCTTCTATAATAACCTCGGGCCTGGAGAACACTCGTTTCGAATTCGTGAGAGCGCTGATTTCGATTTCAAAGAGGCGAGGCGATAAAAGCGACGTCTAGAGATGGCGGAAACTGCTCCTGCTCAACCACCAGCTGCGGCTACTTCAGCGCCTAAAAGCCCCAAGAAGAAGCGCGCCGCTCCAAAGGCCAAGAAGGTCGGCCCCAGCGTGTCCGAGCTCATCCTCAAGGCTCTGGCCAGCAGCAAGGAGAGGAACGGCGTGTCTCTTCCTGCGCTCAAAAAGTCGCTTGCTGCCGGAGGATACGACGTGGAGAAGAACAATGCCCGCGTGAAGTTGGCCATCAAGAAGCTCGTGGCCAAAGACGCCGTGGCGCAAGTGAAGGGCAGCGGCGCGTCTGGCTCTTTCAAACTCAACAAGGAAAAGGCTGCCGCAAAGGCGAAGCCCAAGTCGTCAACGGCAAAGCCCGCAGCTAAAAAGCCCGCGGCAGCCAAGAAGGTGAAGAAGCCCGCGGCAGCCAAGAAGACCGCGCCCAAGAAGTCTCCCAAGAAAGCAAAGAAGCCCGCGGCTGCCAAGGCGGCCAAGAGCCCCAAAAAGGTGAAGTTGGCTGTTAAGCCCAAGAAGGCGGCGAAGAGCCCAGCCAAGCCCAAGGCTGCGAAGCCCAAGGTCGCTAAGCCCAAGACCGTCAAGGCCAAGGCCGCCAAACCCAAGGTGGCCAAGCCCAAGAAGGCCGCGGCCAAGCCCAAGAAGACTGCGCCAAAGAAGTGAATCCGATCGGACGACGCTCGATTCACTCCACCTCAACGGCTCTTTTCAGAGCCACCCACTTAGTTAAAAAAGTGAACCAGATGCTGCTGCGCTTCCATTAGTTCATCGGTAACACATGACAGTGTATTACGTTGCTGTTGAATGCGTGCCATATTCTGTAAGTCAAACCCATTTACGGCGTGGCGATGGTTGCTCGCCTTGCCTCGGCCCTGATCAAGGAGCTCGACGCTTGGTGCAGTTCAATCGTGAGGATTTGTGTAGATTGGATAAGTTACGTACATTCGCCAAATTAACTATAACATTTTACCCACTCGATGTGTTTTAAGCATTGATGTGATGGGAGTAATCGAGCCCGAAAGCAGGGATCACAAACACAGGCGAGGCGGGTGGCAGCTCCCTCACTCGAACGGAGTGCAGAGTAATCTCAGCGACGTCCGAATTATGTGTTGCACCTCTTCATTCCGTCATCATGTTACTGGTGCCAAATATGGAATTTAGTCTAAAAAGGTATTGATTCCAGACAGCTTTACTCAATTTGCCTTCATTCGCTCGTTCTCGCCTTTTCACTTTGTTTTGTAAACATTGCGGTGCACCATCTAAACTTCTCTATTAAAATTAATTTCTATACGTAAATATCGCATTGTTTGCAATGTCTTTCTTACTTTGGGAGAACTAGTTGGTGACGTTCACTCAACTATTGTGTTGGAAGCCGTTTAGCTTCACACGATTATAAAGTTAGTTCATCATGTTCACTTGAAAACAAGACCTTACACCGATTATTCACTCCACGTGCAATCTTGCAACAGATCGCGTTCCTCTCGCGTTCGCTGCGGGTGTGCCAATATCATTACAGAGTGCTTCGAAGAAGGGTCATTGCCCAAAACGTCGCATATTATACATGTCAAGGAAGTGTTATTGACGACAGTGGAGGGTTTTCTTCGTCACAGAGGTTAAAGGTCTAAGGTTTAAGGCGGAGCCATCGCGGAGGGCAGGGGTGGTCGGTGACGTCACCACGCTTCGGGTATAAAGGCGGCTGCTGCTGCAAGCTGAGCGCGCAGTCTCTCGCGAGCTTTGTCAGAAGTAGTCGGAATGTCTGGACGCGGTAAAGGCGGTAAGGGGCTCGGCAAGGGAGGCGCAAAACGCCATCGCAAGGTGCTGCGCGACAACATCCAGGGCATCACCAAGCCCGCCATCCGCCGCCTCGCTCGCCGCGGCGGTGTGAAGCGCATCTCGGGCCTCATCTACGAGGAGACCCGCGGCGTCCTGAAGGTCTTCCTTGAGAACGTCATCCGCGACGCCGTCACCTACACGGAGCACGCCAAGCGCAAGACCGTCACCGCCATGGACGTGGTCTACGCCCTCAAGCGCCAGGGCCGCACTCTCTACGGCTTCGGAGGCTGAGCGCCCATCTCTCGCACACTAAGCCAACCCAAAGGCTCTTTTCAGAGCCACCCACCTCTTCGAAACTGCTTGCGCCAGTGTTGCCAAACACTTTCTAAATGGAGCACATGTCCTGGGTTGTTGCGCGCCAATTCCTCGTGAGCGTGGTGGACGTTTGCTTGTTGAGTTGGCGAATCTTCATCTGCTTCCACATGAATGAAAGAAATCATGATATTCACGACACGTCACATTTAACAAGGCGTAATTCTTGAACGCGTTAATACAGTACCCATTTCTGGTATTTTTGCGTTAATTATTTCCAGCTGCAGCCGATTCCGATATTACGTGGAGCATTTGGCGCCACAATCTTACAGCACACTCGTCCTAATTGACGTAGCGTGCCGGAATGCTAATCTCCACCTGTACAGCACAACAGCGAAGTTATTTTTCTCCACCGAGCGCTTGTATTTTTCCAAATTGCGTTCTTAAAACGCCCGTGCGCCGTATTAGACGAGTGGTGAAACAATCCCTCGTAAGAAACAAAAAAACCCACGCTCAAAACACAATATACTGTATTGGGTTTTCCAGTCATCCTTATTAAAACAAAGGCAATGGCCATGGCTGCAATTCACTAATATACATGTTTGGACATTACATTGTGTTATATTCACAAGTCCTTTTTGCAGTAAAAACGATATTAAAGTGAGCATCGCGTCCGCGTTTCTCATTGGAGGCTGATGGAGAGGGATGGTACTAAAAGAGCCACTCAGCAGCGCCGCGCACTACGATCCTCTGATTTGCATCTCGCCTCCTATAAAAGGAGCTCATCGCCCGACCGACATCCACATTCGCTTCCCGTCTGTTCTGACCTGAAGCTGCCTACAACGCGTCGACATGCCCGATCCTCCCGCATCAAAGAGCGCTGGGCCGGCCAAGGTTCCTGCTCCCAAGAAGGGCTCCAAGAAGGCTGTGACCAAGGCTACGCGCAAGGATGGCAAGAAGCGACGCCACCGCAGGAAGGAGAGCTACGCCATTTACATCTACAAGGTGATGAAGCAGGTGCACCCCGATACCGGCATCTCGTCCAAGGCAATGAGCATCATGAACTCGTTCGTCAACGACATCTTCGAGCGCATCGCTTCCGAGGCGTCCCGCCTGGCGCACTACAACAAGCGCTCCACCATCACTTCTCGGGAGATCCAGACCGCAGTGCGACTGCTGCTCCCCGGCGAGCTGGCCAAGCACGCCGTGTCGGAGGGCACCAAGGCCGTCACCAAGTACACAAGCTCCAAGTGAAGCCTCGACTCCACCATTAATTACAAAGGCTCTTTTCAGAGCCACCCACCTCTCCGAACCTGCTTGTACCAGTCCTAGCAGGAGTACAAAACGAAACTTCCAACAAAGCCCCGGTTCACGCGGGGACATTGTTCGCTCATTGAGTGAAGTGGAGAGATCGAACGCATTTTAACATGTTTCCACGTGAATAAAAGCGATAACAATATTCATGGCACATCATATTCACCAGCAGGCATTTCTTGGACTTGATTGTCCATTGATTTCATCTGCAGCCCATTCAGATATTACATTGGATATTTGGCGCCAAAACCTTGCAATGCAATATATTTAATTCGTGGTTGTATTTTCGGGCAGGAACTAACATTTTGCACGTGTACATATATGTAAAAGTAAGCGCCTAGCATGGATGACTCGTGCAGTATAATTGATCATCATCTCAATGCCAAGAGAATATATATCTATTCCTGTGATCACCTCTTTCCGACATTTTTACGTATTACTGTTTCCAATGAAGTGCAGTTTCTTCACACTTTATTTAGATCATGCAGAGCACTGTAAAGTTGTTTTCGGAAAGGTGTTTGCTTGAGAAAAGAACATCCGTTAAAGACATCGACGGCGCTCAAACGGTACTACTGCATCGTGATGCGGCATTCTGAAATGATCCAAACTGTGAACATTTTGTTGATTAAGAAGAGTTGACGACTCGAGATCATTGCACGCTGCCAACCAATCAGCACGCTCCCCTTCTTCGCACGTCACGACTCCGCTGACCAGTGAGCGCGCGCTCTGGGCTACATAAGCCGCCTTCTCCCCGCCTGTGAGAATCTTTGCCCTCACCAAGCCATGGCTCGCACCAAGCAGACGGCTCGCAAGTCCACGGGCGGCAAGGCCCCCCGCAAGCAACTCGCCACCAAGGCGGCCCGAAAGAGCGCTCCGGCCACGGGCGGCGTCAAGAAGCCTCACCGCTACAGGCCCGGCACCGTCGCTCTGCGCGAGATCCGCCGCTACCAGAAGTCCACCGAGCTGCTCATCCGCAAACTGCCCTTCCAGCGCCTCGTCAGGGAGATCGCGCAGGACTTCAAGACCGACCTGCGCTTCCAGAGCTCCGCTGTCATGGCTCTGCAGGAGGCCAGCGAAGCGTACCTTGTCGCGCTCTTCGAGGACACTAACCTGTGCGCCATCCACGCCAAGCGCGTCACCATCATGCCCAAGGACATTCAGCTCGCCCGCCGCATTCGTGGCGAGCGCGCTTGAACGCCCAGCTCGGCCCTCAAAGCACAACACAAAGGCTCTTTTCAGAGCCACCACTTACTCATGAAAACGCTTCCATGTGTGTTCTTCAAAGTTCGGGTGCCGGAAACCTTCGTTTGCTGGTCACGGCTCTCACGAGTCGTCAGGCGTAAGCGACAATGAAGTTCATTTTCTATACCCCGCCGCTCATATTTTTCAACATCACACGTTGGTGTCGTATATAAGCGTTGTGAAACCATGTTTACATAATGTACAACAAAGGGGTTATTTTGGTTAAATATATTAACTATTAAACCCAAAGATATTGGTTAATGTTGTTTCAAGCCCGAGCTGATAAGAAGTTCACATTTTGCAAACTAAGAGACTGAATTATTCACGCACATATATTTTTAGGCATTGCCCGAACAGGCGGTTAAAGGAAAATATATATACACCGTATAGGCACGTGGGCGATCAATCACGAGCTCAAGGCTATCACAATGATTTCTTATAACCAATGCGGTCCCTCAAAATGATTATTATAATCAATAATACATTGATATTTGCGGAATCCGCTTATAAGTTTGACTTGCCAGCACGTGCCCATTAATTAACTCTATCATGCTTAAAACTTGAACCTATTAAGTACGTGTATCGCATTGTTTCATTCATAAGATGCGTGCCCGCATTAAAATATATATGGATACAAATAATTAAAGTCAACATCGAATCCTCGCGTCCCGGCTTTTCATTGGTGGCTCAAGGAGAGGGCGGGACTCGACCGAGAAGAGCCAATCAGCAGCGGCGCGCTCTACGATCCTCGTCTCCGCTATAAAAGCCGCTCCGGTGGTGCGTGTTAACGTCACAAATCCTTCGTACTTTGTCTCCAGTGCTTTTTGCATCCTAGGTCGCTTAACAATGTCTGGACGCGGCAAGACCGGTGGCAAGTCTCGCGCCAAGGCAAAGTCCCGCTCTTCCCGCGCCGGCCTGCAGTTCCCCGTGGGTCGCGTTCACAGGCTGCTCCGCAAGGGCAATTACGCCCAGCGGGTCGGCGCTGGAGCACCCGTCTACCTGGCCGCCGTGCTCGAGTACCTTTCTGCCGAGATCCTCGAGCTGGCTGGCAATGCCGCCCGCGACAACAAGAAGACGAGGATCATCCCCCGACACCTGCAGCTCGCCGTGCGAAACGACGAGGAGCTCAACAAGCTCATGGGCGGCGTGACTATCGCCCAGGGCGGTGTGCTGCCCAACATCCAGGCCGTGCTGCTGCCCAAGAAGACCTCTCAGGCAAAGAAGTGAACGCGCCGCCGCCTCTACCACCACAACAACGGCTCTTTTCAGAGCCACCCACTTACTTGCAAAGAGCTCGGACAGTCGTACACAGGAGTTTTGTTATACTGGTAGGAACGAAGTGGACCAGACCACCAATAGATTAATGTGTCCGTCAACATCGCCCCCTACTGCAAACATTTGGCATGACCCTACGAAAACCTTTAGACTCAGTGACGCTATCCTGGCTAAACAAGTGTAACATTCCCTTATAATTCCCTCAGCTTTTAATTAAAACATTTAAATTAATGAGGCTTTCCTGGCTAAACACGTGTAACATTCCCTAATAATTCCCTGAGATAGCTTTTAATTAAAACTTTGAAATTAAATAAAACAACTAACAGCGCCCTAATAATTCCCTAAGATAGCTTTTAATTAAAACTTTGAAATAAAAAAAAAACTCACAGCGCCCTAAAGCCTACAGCTAGGCCTAAAGCCTAGAACTAGGCCTGAAACTCTCCATTCGTGTCGTACCCCCGCGTGTGTGAAAGGGAGTTATGTTTAACAATGTTACATTCCCTCATGTTTTTAAATAGAAACATTTAAATTTAAAGCTTTTACATGAATCATTAAAACATTTAAATTAAAAATTAACTCACAGCGCCCTAAAGCATACAGCTAGGCCTAAAGCCTAGAACTAGGCCTCAATCTCTCCCTTCGTATCGTCCGATTAGGTGTAGCAACATCGCCCCCTACTGCAAACACTTGGCAGGACCCTACAAAAACCTTTTGACTCAGTGGGGCTTTCCTGGCTTAACAAGTGTAATAATACACTATGTTTATATTATTTGGTTATTCGTTCCTACCAGCCCACCCCGCAGGGTCCTGTTTAATAAGGACACCGTCGTCGAGTTGCCCTCGTCCCAAATTGCTCGCAATTAAACGAATGCTCTGCTCATTCCAGATACCCTTTATGTCTAATTTAGGAACGGTATTTGAGCAGCATTCCAACATTGCATCAATCATGGAATATGGTTTAGAATAAATTGGGATGCCTATTGGAAGAAAGAATCGTGTTTTTTAAAGAATAAAACTCGCTCTTTTTGAGCGGTCAGAAAAGGGATCAAATGAGCACATCAGCTCAGGGTTGTGGCCGGTGTTAGCTGATAGTAAGCAAAAAAGTACTGGTAAACGCTGGGGATGTCAACACTCGGTAAAGTATAATATTACTTGTCAAATAAGATGGTACAAATATGTGTAGTTAAATATTTTTTACATGGTTAATAACATCTTTCCAATGATTACTCATTCGTGTTACTTAGTGCAGTAAATACGTGTTACTTATTGCAGTAAAAACAACCCATCGCATGAACCATCCTGCGCTCCTAGAATATCAACTCTGTCGGTGCATTAAACGTAAGATTATATATTTTCTTTAAACATTCGACTGCAGAGTCACTTGAGTTGAATTTGAGTGGTGATGATTGTGCACCGTGCCTCGATCTTGTTCAAGGCGCGCGACCCTTCTGCAGTGCGTGAGCTACTCACCTCTTGCCACGTAAAATGTTAAACTTTCTATTTAATGTCGGTTAATTTTGAGTAATTTTCTTCAGTTTGTTGTCCATCTGAAAATCCATATATTTATTCATTTCAAAGTTCGATTAAAACGTCCAGTTAAAAGTTCGGTGACAAGGGACTGTTGACATGGCGCGCAGTCCTCACCATAGCGCGAGAGGAGGAATCGCGAGCGCGCGAGGCAAAACTTAAATAGAAAATATTTCGTTGGAATTAAATATGAGTAGTCTGTTGAAGCATCTTGTCTTGCAAAAAATTCGAGTGCGTTTTAAATAGTGTTCATCAGTAACACTTTTGAAAACCGACAATCGTCATATCATGCCCTGACCGAACAATGTCTCCCAAATGTTGGTTGTTCACTTGTTTTGAATTATAATTTATATCGTGAGCATTGTCGTATATTGCATAAGTAACGTACATTAAAGAAGTGATCTTCGTGATAATGTATCAACTAGATGCATGTAAGTATGAACGTTACGGGAGTAATCGAGCCCAAAGGCAGGCGTGATAAACACAGTGAGTATGGTGGCAACTCCCTCACCAGAGCTGAGTTCTGGATGATCTCAGCGACGTCCGCATTCAGTACGCCGCTTCTATAATAACCTCGGGCCTGGAGAACACTCGTTTCGAATTCGTGAGAGCGCTGATTTCGATTTCAAAGAGGCGAGGCGATAAAAGCGACGTCTTGAGATGGCGGAAACTGCTCCTGCTCAACCACCAGCTGCGGCTACTTCAGCGCCTAAAAGCCCCAAGAAGAAGCGCGCCGCTCCAAAGGCCAAGAAGGTCGGCCCCAGCGTGTCCGAGCTCATCCTCAAGGCTCTGGCCAGCAGCAAGGAGAGGAACGGCGTGTCTCTTCCTGCGCTCAAAAAGTCGCTTGCTGCCGGAGGATACGACGTGGAGAAGAACAATGCCCGCGTGAAGTTGGCCATCAAGAAGCTCGTGGCCAAAGACGCCGTGGCGCAAGTGAAGGGCAGCGGCGCGTCTGGCTCTTTCAAACTCAACAAGGAAAAGGCTGCCGCAAAGGCGAAGCCCAAGTCGTCAACGGCAAAGCCCGCAGCTAAAAAGCCCGCGGCAGCCAAGAAGGTGAAGAAGCCCGCGGCAGCCAAGAAGACCGCGCCCAAGAAGTCTCCCAAGAAAGCAAAGAAGCCCGCGGCTGCCAAGGCGGCCAAGAGCCCCAAAAAGGTGAAGTTGGCTGTTAAGCCCAAGAAGGCGGCGAAGAGCCCAGCCAAGCCCAAGGCTGCGAAGCCCAAGGTCGCTAAGCCCAAGACCGTCAAGGCCAAGGCCGCCAAACCCAAGGTGGCCAAGCCCAAGAAGGCCGCGGCCAAGCCCAAGAAGACTGCGCCAAAGAAGTGAATTCGATCGGACGACGCTCGATTCACTCCACCTCAACGGCTCTTTTCAGAGCCACCCACTTAGTTAAAAAAGTGAACCAGATGCTGCTGCGCTTCCATTAGTTCATCGGTAACACATGACAGTGTATTACGTTGCTGTTGAATGCGTGCCATATTCTGTAAGTAATCTCAGCGACGTCAGCATTCTCGCTGGCGATTCTAATCTAAATCCAGATTCAAAATCGATGCATTCTTGACGAACCTCCAATTTTGATTATGTGTTGCACCTCTTCATTCCGTCATCATGTTACTGGTGCCAAATATGGAATTTAGTCTAAAAATGTATTGATTCCAGACAGCTTTACTCAATTTGCCTTCATTCGCTCGTTCTCGCCTTTTCACTTTGTTTTTGTTTTGTAAACATTGCGGTGCACCATCTAAACTTCTCTATTAAAATTAATTTCTATACGTAAATATCGCATTGTTTGCAATGTCTTTCTTACTTTGGGAGAACTAGTTGGTGACGTTCACTCAACTATTGTGTTGGAAGCCGTTTAGCTTCACACGATTATAAAGTTAGTTCATCTTGTTCACTTGAAAACAAGACCTTACACCGATTATTCACTCCACGTGCAATCTTGCAACAGATCGCGTTCCTCTCGCGTTCGCTGCGGGTGTGCCAATATCATTACAGAGTGCTTCGAAGAAGGGTCATTGCCCAAAACGTCGCATATTATACATGTCAAGGAAGTGTTATTGACGACAGTGGAGGGTTTTCTTCGTCACAGAGGTTAAAGGTCTAAGGTTTAAGGCGGAGCCATCGCGGAGGGCAGGGGTGGTCGGTGACGTCACCACGCTTCGGGTATAAAGGCGGCTGCTGCTGCAAGCTGAGCGCGCAGTCTCTCGCGAGCTTTGTCAGAAGTAGTCGGAATGTCTGGACGCGGTAAAGGCGGTAAGGGGCTCGGCAAGGGAGGCGCAAAACGCCATCGCAAGGTGCTGCGCGACAACATCCAGGGCATCACCAAGCCCGCCATCCGCCGCCTCGCTCGCCGCGGCGGTGTGAAGCGCATCTCGGGCCTCATCTACGAGGAGACCCGCGGCGTCCTGAAGGTCTTCCTTGAGAACGTCATCCGCGACGCCGTCACCTACACGGAGCACGCCAAGCGCAAGACCGTCACCGCCATGGACGTGGTCTACGCCCTCAAGCGCCAGGGCCGCACTCTCTACGGCTTCGGAGGCTGAGCGCCCATCTCTCGCACACTAAGCCAACCCAAAGGCTCTTTTCAGAGCCACCCACCTCTTCGAAACTGCTTGCGCCAGTGTTGCCAAACACTTTCTAAATGGAGCACATGTCCTGGGTTGTTGCGCGCCAATTCCTCGTGAGCGTGGTGGACGTTTGCTTGTTGAGTTGGCGAATCTTCATCTGCTTCCACATGAATGAAAGAAATCATGATATTCACGACACGTCACATTTAACAAGGCGTAATTCTTGAACGCGTTAATACAGTACCCATTTCTGGTATTTTTGCGTTAATTATTTCCAGCTGCAGCCGATTCCGATATTACGTGGAGCATTTGGCGCCACAATCTTACAGCACACTCGTCCTAATTGACGTAGCGTGCCGGAATGCTAATCTCCACCTGTACAGCACAACAGCGAAGTTATTTTTCTCCACCGAGCGCTTGTATTTTTCCAAATTGCGTTCTTAAAACGCCCGTGCGCCGTATTAGACGAGTGGTGAAACAATCCCTCGTAAGAAACAAAAAAACCCACGCTCAAAACACAATATACTGTATTGGGTTTTCCAGTCATCCTTATTAAAACAAAGGCAATGGCCATGGCTGCAATTCACTAATATACATGTTTGGACATTACATTGTGTTATATTCACAAGTCCTTTTTGCAGTAAAAACGATATTAAAGTGAGCATCGCGTCCGCGTTTCTCATTGGAGGCTGATGGAGAGGGATGGTACTAAAAGAGCCACTCAGCAGCGCCGCGCACTACGATCCTCTGATTTGCATCTCGCCTCCTATAAAAGGAGCTCATCGCCCGACCGACATCCACATTCGCTTCCCGTCTGTTCTGACCTGAAGCTGCCTACAACGCGTCGACATGCCCGATCCTCCCGCATCAAAGAGCGCTGGGCCGGCCAAGGTTCCTGCTCCCAAGAAGGGCTCCAAGAAGGCTGTGACCAAGGCAACGCGCAAGGATGGCAAGAAGCGACGCCACCGCAGGAAGGAGAGCTACGCCATTTACATCTACAAGGTGATGAAGCAGGTGCACCCCGATACCGGCATCTCGTCCAAGGCAATGAGCATCATGAACTCGTTCGTCAACGACATCTTCGAGCGCATCGCTTCCGAGGCGTCCCGCCTGGCGCACTACAACAAGCGCTCCACCATCACTTCTCGGGAGATCCAGACCGCAGTGCGACTGCTGCTCCCCGGCGAGCTGGCCAAGCACGCCGTGTCGGAGGGCACCAAGGCCGTCACCAAGTACACAAGCTCCAAGTGAAGCCTCGACTCCACCATTAATTACAAAGGCTCTTTTCAGAGCCACCCACCTCTCCGAACCTGCTTGTACCAGTCCTAGCAGGAGTACAAAACGAAACTTCCAACAAAGCCCCGGTTCACGCGGGGACATTGTTCGCTCATTGAGTGAAGTGGAGAGATCGAACGCATTTTAACATGTTTCCACGTGAATAAAAGCGATAACAATATTCATGGCACATCATATTCACCAGCAGGCATTTCTTGGACTTGATTGTCCATTGATTTCATCTGCAGCCCATTCAGATATTACATTGGATATTTGGCGCCAAAACCTTGCAATGCAATATATTTAATTCGTGGTTGTATTTTCGGGCAGGAACTAACATTTTGCACGTGTACATATATGTAAAAGTAAGCGCCTAGCATGGATGACTCGTGCAGTATAATTGATCATCATCTCAATGCCAAGAGAATATATATCTATTCCTGTGATCACCTCTTTCCGACATTTTTACGTATTACTGTTTCCAATGAAGTGCAGTTTCTTCACACTTTATTTAGATCATGCAGAGCACTGTAAAGTTGTTTTCGGAAAGGTGTTTGCTTGAGAAAAGAACATCCGTTAAAGACATCGACGGCGCTCAAACGGTACTACTGCATCGTGATGCGGCATTCTGAAATGATCCAAACTGTGAACATTTTGTTGATTAAGAAGAGTTGACGACTCGAGATCATTGCACGCTGCCAACCAATCAGCACGCTCCCCTTCTTCGCACGTCACGACTCCGCTGACCAGTGAGCGCGCGCTCTGGGCTACATAAGCCGCCTTCTCCCCGCCTGTGAGAATCTTTGCCCTCACCAAGCCATGGCTCGCACCAAGCAGACGGCTCGCAAGTCCACGGGCGGCAAGGCCCCCCGCAAGCAACTCGCCACCAAGGCGGCCCGAAAGAGCGCTCCGGCCACGGGCGGCGTCAAGAAGCCTCACCGCTACAGGCCCGGCACCGTCGCTCTGCGCGAGATCCGCCGCTACCAGAAGTCCACCGAGCTGCTCATCCGCAAACTGCCCTTCCAGCGCCTCGTCAGGGAGATCGCGCAGGACTTCAAGACCGACCTGCGCTTCCAGAGCTCCGCTGTCATGGCTCTGCAGGAGGCCAGCGAAGCGTACCTTGTCGCGCTCTTCGAGGACACTAACCTGTGCGCCATCCACGCCAAGCGCGTCACCATCATGCCCAAGGACATTCAGCTCGCCCGCCGCATTCGTGGCGAGCGCGCTTGAACGCCCAGCTCGGCCCTCAAAGCACAACACAAAGGCTCTTTTCAGAGCCACCACTTACTCATGAAAACGCTTCCATGTGTGTTCTTCAAAGTTCGGGTGCCGGAAACCTTCGTTTGCTGGTCACGGCTCTCACGAGTCGTCAGGCGTAAGCGACAATGAAGTTCATTTTCTATACCCCGCCGCTCATATTTTTCAACATCACACGTTGGTGTCGTATATAAGCGTTGTGAAACCATGTTTACATAATGTACAACAAAGGGGTTATTTTGGTTAAATATATTAACTATTAAACCCAAAGATATTGGTTAATGTTGTTTCAAGCCCGAGCTGATAAGAAGTTCACATTTTGCAAACTAAGAGACTGAATTATTCACGCACATATATTTTTAGGCATTGCCCGAACAGGCGGTTAAAGGAAAATATATATACACCGTATAGGCACGTGGGCGATCAATCACGAGCTCAAGGCTATCACAATGATTTCTTATAACCAATGCGGTCCCTCAAAATGATTATTATAATCAATAATACATTGATATTTGCGGAATCCGCTTATAAGTTTGACTTGCCAGCACGTGCCCATTAATTAACTCTATCATGCTTAAAACTTGAACCTATTAAGTACGTGTATCGCATTGTTTCATTCATAAGATGCGTGCCCGCATTAAAATATATATGGATACAAATAATTAAAGTCAACATCGAATCCTCGCGTCCCGGCTTTTCATTGGTGGCTCAAGGAGAGGGCGGGACTCGACCGAGAGGAGCCAATCAGCAGCGGCGCGCTCTACGATCCTCGTCTCC
This sequence comes from Lampetra fluviatilis, assembly GCF_964198595.1. NCBI lineage: Eukaryota > Metazoa > Chordata > Hyperoartia > Petromyzontiformes > Petromyzontidae > Lampetra > Lampetra fluviatilis. The sequence continues at coordinate 3,280,825 of NC_136322.1, read as the reverse complement.
GCTATAAAAGCCGCTCCGGTGGTGCGTGTTAACGTCACAAATCGTTCGTACTTTGTCTCCAGTGCTTTTTGCATCCTAGGTCGCTTAACAATGTCTGGACGCGGCAAGACCGGTGGCAAGTCTCGCGCCAAGGCAAAGTCCCGCTCTTCCCGCGCCGGCCTGCAGTTCCCCGTGGGTCGCGTTCACAGGCTGCTCCGCAAGGGCAATTACGCCCAGCGGGTCGGCGCTGGAGCACCCGTCTACCTGGCCGCCGTGCTCGAGTACCTTTCTGCCGAGATCCTCGAGCTGGCTGGCAATGCCGCCCGCGACAACAAGAAGACGAGGATCATCCCCCGACACCTGCAGCTCGCCGTGCGAAACGACGAGGAGCTCAACAAGCTCATGGGCGGCGTGACTATCGCCCAGGGCGGTGTGCTGCCCAACATCCAGGCCGTGCTGCTGCCCAAGAAGACCTCTCAGGCAAAGAAGTGAACGCGCCGCCGCCTCTACCACCACAACAACGGCTCTTTTCAGAGCCACCCACTTACTTGCAAAGAGCTCGGACAGTCGTACACAGGAGTTTTGTTATACTGGTAGGAACGAAGTGGACCAGACCACCAATAGATTAATGTGTCCGTCCGTCAACATCGCCCCCTACTGCAAACATTTGGCATGACCCTACGAAAACCTTGACTCAGTGACGCTATCCTGGCTAAACAAGTGTAACATTCCCTTATAATTCCCTCAGCTTTTAATTAAAACATTTAAATTAATGAGGCTTTCCTGGCTAAACACGTGTAACATTCCCTAATAATTCCCTGAGATAGCTTTTAATTAAAACTTTGAAATTAAATAAAACAACTAACATCGCCCTAATAATTCCCTGAGATAGCTTTTAATTAAAACTTTGAAATTAAAAAAAAACTCACAGCGCCCTAAAGCCTACAGCTAGGCCTAAAGCCTAGAACTAGGCCTGAAACTCTCCATTCGTGTCGTACCCCCGCGTGTGTGAAAGGGAGTTATGTTTAACAATGTTACATTCCCTCATGTTTTTAAATAGAAACATTTAAATTTAAAGCTATTACATGAATCATTAAATCATTTAAATTAAAAATTAACTCACAGCGCCCTAAAGCATACAGCTAGGCCTAAAGCCTAGAACTAGGCCTCAATCTCTCCCTTCGTATCGTCCGATTAGGTGTAGCAACATCGCCCCCTACTGCAAACACTTGGCAGGACCCTACAAAAACCTTTTGACTCAGTGGGGCTTTCCTGGCTTAACAAGTGTAATAATACATTATGTTTATATTATTTGGTTATTCGTTCCTACCAGCCCACCCCGCAGGGTCCTGTTTAATAAGGACACCGTCGTCGAGTTGCCCTCGTCCCAAATTGCTCGCAATTAAACGAATGCTCTGCTCATTCCAGATACCCTTTATGTCTAATTTAGGAACGGTATTTGAGCAGCATTCCAACATTGCATCAATCATGGAACATGGTTTAGAATAAATTGGGATGCCTATTGGAAGAAAGAATCGTGTTTTTTAAAGAATAAAACTCGCTCTTTTTGAGCGGTCAGAAAAGGGATCAAATGAGCACATCAGCTCAGGGTTGTGGCCGGTGTTAGCTGATAGTAAGCAAAAAAGTACTGGTAAACGCTGGGGATGTCAACACTCGGTAAAGTATAATATTACTTGTCAAATAAGATGGTACAAATATGTGTAGTTAAATATTTTTTACATGGTTAATAACATCTTTCCAATGATTACTCATTCGTGTTACTTAGTGCAGTAAATACGTGTTACTTATTGCAGTAAAAACAACCCATCGGATGAACCATCCTGCGCTCCTAGAATATCAACTCTGTCGGTGCATTAAACGTAAGATTATATATTTTCTTTAAACATTCGACTGCAGAGTCACTTGAGTTGAATTTGAGTGGTGATGATTGTGCACCGTGCCTCGATCTTGTTCAAGGCGCGCGACCCTTCTGCAGTGCGTGAGCTACTCACCTCTTGCCACGTAAAATGTTAAACTTTCTATTTAATGTCGGTTAATTTTGAGTAATTTTCTTCAGTTTGTTGTCCATCTGAAAATCCATATATTTATTCATTTCAAAGTTCGATTAAAACGTCCAGTTAAAAGTTCGGTGACAAGGGACTGTTGACATGGCGCGCAGTCCTCACCATAGCGCGAGAGGAGGAATCGCGAGCGCGCGAGGCAAAACTTAAATAGAAAATATTTCGTTGGAATTAAATATGAGTAGTCTGTTGAAGCATCTTGTCTTGCAAAAAATTCGAGTGCGTTTAAAATAGTGTTCATCAGTAACACTTTTGAAAACCGACAATCGTCATAGCATGCCCTGACCGAACAATGTCTCCCAAATGTTGGTTGTTCACTTGTTTTGAATTATAATTTATATCGTGAGCATTGTCGTATATTGCATAAGTAACGTACATTAAAGAAGTGATCTTCGTGATAATGTATCAACTAGATGCATGTAAGTATGAACGTTACGGGAGTAATCGAGCCCAAAGGCAGGCGTGATAAACACAGTGAGTATGGTGGCAACTCCCTCACCAGAGCTGAGTTCTGGATGATCTCAGCGACGTCCGCATTCAGTACGCCGCTTCTATAATAACCTCGGGCCTGGAGAACACTCGTTTCGAATTCGTGAGAGCGCTGATTTCGATTTCAAAGAGGCGAGGCGATAAAAGCGACGTCTTGAGATGGCGGAAACTGCTCCTGCTCAACCACCAGCTGCGGCTACTTCAGCGCCTAAAAGCCCCAAGAAGAAGCGCGCCGCTCCAAAGGCCAAGAAGGTCGGCCCCAGCGTGTCCGAGCTCATCCTCAAGGCTCTGGCCAGCAGCAAGGAGAGGAACGGCGTGTCTCTTCCTGCGCTCAAAAAGTCGCTTGCTGCCGGAGGATACGACGTGGAGAAGAACAATGCCCGCGTGAAGTTGGCCATCAAGAAGCTCGTGGCCAAAGACGCCGTGGCGCAAGTGAAGGGCAGCGGCGCGTCTGGCTCTTTCAAACTCAACAAGGAAAAGGCTGCCGCAAAGGCGAAGCCCAAGTCGTCAACGGCAAAGCCCGCAGCTAAAAAGCCCGCGGCAGCCAAGAAGGTGAAGAAGCCCGCGGCAGCCAAGAAGACCGCGCCCAAGAAGTCTCCCAAGAAAGCAAAGAAGCCCGCGGCTGCCAAGGCGGCCAAGAGCCCCAAAAAGGTGAAGTTGGCTGTTAAGCCCAAGAAGGCGGCGAAGAGCCCAGCCAAGCCCAAGGCTGCGAAGCCCAAGGTCGCTAAGCCCAAGACCGTCAAGGCCAAGGCCGCCAAACCCAAGGTGGCCAAGCCCAAGAAGGCCGCGGCCAAGCCCAAGAAGACTGCGCCAAAGAAGTGAATCCGATCGGACGACGCTCGATTCACTCCACCTCAACGGCTCTTTTCAGAGCCACCCACTTAGTTAAAAAAGTGAACCAGATGCTGCTGCGCTTCCATTAGTTCATCGGTAACACATGACAGTGTATTACGTTGCTGTTGAATGCGTGCCATATTCTGTAAGTCAAACCCATTTACGGCGTGGCGATGGTTGCTCGCCTTGCCTCGGCCCTGATCAAGGAGCTCGACGCTTGGTGCAGTTCAATCGTGAGGATTTGTGTAGATTGGATAAGTTACGTACATTCGCCAAATTAACTATAACATTTTACCCACTCGATGTGTTTTAAGCATTGATGTGATGGGAGTAATCGAGCCCGAAAGCAGGGATCACAAACACAGGCGAGGCGGGTGGCAGCTCCCTCACTCGAACGGAGTGCAGAGTAATCTCAGCGACGTCCGAATTATGTGTTGCACCTCTTCATTCCGTCATCATGTTACTGGTGCCAAATATGGAATTTAGTCTAAAAAGGTATTGATTCCAGACAGCTTTACTCAATTTGCCTTCATTCGCTCGTTCTCGCCTTTTCACTTTGTTTTGTAAACATTGCGGTGCACCATCTAAACTTCTCTATTAAAATTAATTTCTATACGTAAATATCGCATTGTTTGCAATGTCTTTCTTACTTTGGGAGAACTAGTTGGTGACGTTCACTCAACTATTGTGTTGGAAGCCGTTTAGCTTCACACGATTATAAAGTTAGTTCATCTTGTTCACTTGAAAACAAGACCTTACACCGATTATTCACTCCACGTGCAATCTTGCAACAGATCGCGTTCCTCTCGCGTTCGCTGCGGGTGTGCCAATATCATTACAGAGTGCTTCGAAGAAGGGTCATTGCCCAAAACGTCGCATATTATACATGTCAAGGAAGTGTTATTGACGACAGTGGAGGGTTTTCTTCGTCACAGAGGTTAAAGGTCTAAGGTTTAAGGCGGAGCCATCGCGGAGGGCAGGGGTGGTCGGTGACGTCACCACGCTTCGGGTATAAAGGCGGCTGCTGCTGCAAGCTGAGCGCGCAGTCTCTCGCGAGCTTTGTCAGAAGTAGTCGGAATGTCTGGACGCGGTAAAGGCGGTAAGGGGCTCGGCAAGGGAGGCGCAAAACGCCATCGCAAGGTGCTGCGCGACAACATCCAGGGCATCACCAAGCCCGCCATCCGCCGCCTCGCTCGCCGCGGCGGTGTGAAGCGCATCTCGGGCCTCATCTACGAGGAGACCCGCGGCGTCCTGAAGGTCTTCCTTGAGAACGTCATCCGCGACGCCGTCACCTACACGGAGCACGCCAAGCGCAAGACCGTCACCGCCATGGACGTGGTCTACGCGCTCAAGCGCCAGGGCCGCACTCTCTACGGCTTCGGAGGCTGAGCGCCCATCTCTCGCACACTAAGCCAACCCAAAGGCTCTTTTCAGAGCCACCCACCTCTTCGAAACTGCTTGCGCCAGTGTTGCCAAACACTTTTTAAATGGAGCACATGTCCTGGGTTGTTGCGCGCCAATTCCTCGTGAGCGTGGTGGACGTTTGCTTGTTGAGTTGGCGAATCTTCATCTGCTTCCACATGAATGAAAGAAATCATGATATTCACGACACGTCACATTTAACAAGGCGTAATTCTTGAACGCGTTAATACAGTACCCATTTCTGGTATTTTTGCGTTAATTATTTCCAGCTGCAGCCGATTCCGATATTACGTGGAGCATTTGGCGCCACAATCTTACAGCACACTCGTCCTAATTGACGTAGCGTGCCGGAATGCTAATCTCCACCTGTACAGCACAACAGCGAAGTTATTTTTCTCCACCGAGCGCTTGTATTTTTCCAAATTGCGTTCTTAAAACGCCCGTGCGCCGTATTAGACGAGTGGTGAAACAATCCCTCGTAAGAAACAAAAAAACCCACGCTCAAAACACAATATACTGTATTGGGTTTTCCAGTCATCCTTATTAAAACAAAGGCAATGGCCATGGCTGCAATTCACTAATATACATGTTTGGACATTACATTGTGTTATATTCACAAGTCCTTTTTGCAGTAAAAACGATATTAAAGTGAGCATCGCGTCCGCGTTTCTCATTGGAGGCTGATGGAGAGGGATGGTACTAAAAGAGCCACTCAGCAGCGCCGCGCACTACGATCCTCTGATTTGCATCTCGCCTCCTATAAAAGGAGCTCATCGCCCGACCGACATCCACATTCGCTTCCCGTCTGTTCTGACCTGAAGCTGCCTACAACGCGTCGACATGCCCGATCCTCCCGCATCAAAGAGCGCTGGGCCGGCCAAGGTTCCTGCTCCCAAGAAGGGCTCCAAGAAGGCTGTGACCAAGGCTACGCGCAAGGATGGCAAGAAGCGACGCCACCGCAGGAAGGAGAGCTACGCCATTTACATCTACAAGGTGATGAAGCAGGTGCACCCCGATACCGGCATCTCGTCCAAGGCAATGAGCATCATGAACTCGTTCGTCAACGACATCTTCGAGCGCATCGCTTCCGAGGCGTCCCGCCTGGCGCACTACAACAAGCGCTCCACCATCACTTCTCGGGAGATCCAGACCGCAGTGCGACTGCTGCTCCCCGGCGAGCTGGCCAAGCACGCCGTGTCGGAGGGCACCAAGGCCGTCACCAAGTACACAAGCTCCAAGTGAAGCCTCGACTCCCATTAATTACAAAGGCTCTTTTCAGAGCCACCCACCTCTCCGAACCTGCTTGTACCAGTCCTAGCAGGAGTACAAAACGAAACTTCCAACAAAGTCCCGGTTCACGCGGGGACATTGTTCGCTCATTGAGTGAAGTGGAGAGATCGAACGCATTTTAACATGTTTCCACGTGAATAAAAGCGATAACAATATTCATGGCACATCATATTCACCAGCAGGCATTTCTTGGACTTGATTGTCCATTGATTTCATCTGCAGCCCATTCAGATATTACATTGGATATTTGGCGCCAAAACCTTGCAATGCAATATATTTAATTCGTGGTTGTATTTTCGGGCAGGAACTAACATTTTGCACGTGTACATATATGTAAAAGTAAGCGCCTAGCATGGATGACTCGTGCAGTATAATTGATCATCATCTCAATGCCAAGAGAATATATATCTATTCCTGTGATCACCTCTTTCCGACATTTTTACGTATTACTGTTTCCAATGAAGTGCAGTTTCTTCACACTTTATTTAGATCATGCAGAGCACTGTAAAGTTGTTTTCGGAAAGGTGTTTGCTTGAGAAAAGAACATCCGTTAAAGACATCGACGGCGCTCAAACGGTACTACTGCATCGTGATGCGGCATTCTGAAATGATCCAAACTGTGAACATTTTGTTGATTAAGAAGAGTTGACGACTCGAGATCATTGCACGCTGCCAACCAATCAGCACGCTCCCCTTCTTCGCACGTCACGACTCCGCTGACCAGTGAGCGCGCGCTCTGGGCTACATAAGCCGCCTTCTCCCCGCCTGTGAGAATCTTTGCCCTCACCAAGCCATGGCTCGCACCAAGCAGACGGCTCGCAAGTCCACGGGCGGCAAGGCCCCCCGCAAGCAACTCGCCACCAAGGCGGCCCGAAAGAGCGCTCCGGCCACGGGCGGCGTCAAGAAGCCTCACCGCTACAGGCCCGGCACCGTCGCTCTGCGCGAGATCCGCCGCTACCAGAAGTCCACCGAGCTGCTCATCCGCAAACTGCCCTTCCAGCGCCTCGTCAGGGAGATCGCGCAGGACTTCAAGACCGACCTGCGCTTCCAGAGCTCCGCTGTCATGGCTCTGCAGGAGGCCAGCGAAGCGTACCTTGTCGCGCTCTTCGAGGACACCAACCTGTGCGCCATCCACGCCAAGCGCGTCACCATCATGCCCAAGGACATTCAGCTCGCCCGCCGCATTCGTGGCGAGCGCGCTTGAACGCCCAGCTCGGCCCTCAAAGCACAACACAAAGGCTCTTTTCAGAGCCACCACTTACTCATGAAAACGCTTCCATGTGTGTTCTTCAAAGTTCGGGTGCCGGAAACCTTCGTTTGCTGGTCACTGCTCTCACGAGTCGTCAGGCGTAAGCGACAATGAAGTTCATTTTCTATACCCCGCCGCTCATATTTTTCAACATCACACGTTGGTGTCGTATATAAGCGTTGTGAAACCATGCTTACATAATGTTCAACAAAAGGGTTATTTTGGTGAAATATATTAACTATTAAACCCAAAGATATTGGTTTATGTTGTTTCAAGCCCGAGCTGATAAGAAGTTCACATTTTGCAAACTAAGAGACTGAATTATTCACGCACATATATTTTTAGGCATTGCCCGAACAGGCGGTTAAAGGAAAATATATATACACCGTATAGGCACGTGGGCGATCAATCACGAGCTCAAGGCTATCACAATGATTTCTTATAACCAATGCGGTCCCTCAAAATGATTATTATAATCAATAATACATTGATATTTGCGGAATCCGCTTATAAGTTTGACTTGCCAGCACGTGCCCATTAATTAACTCTATCATGCTTAAAACTTGAACCTATTAAGTACGTGTATCGCATTGTTTCATTCATAAGATGCGTGCCCGCATTAAAATATATATGGATACAAATAATTAAAGTCAACATCGAATCCTCGCGTCCCGGCTTTTCATTGGTGGCTCAAGGAGAGGGCGGGACTCGACCGAGAGGAGCCAATCAGCAGCGGCGCGCTCTACGATCCTCGTCTCCGCTATAAAAGCCGCTCCGGTGGTGCGTGTTAACGTCACAAATCGTTCGTACTTTGTCTCCAGTGCTTTTTGCATCCTAGGTCGCTTAACAATGTCTGGACGCGGCAAGACCGGTGGCAAGTCTCGCGCCAAGGCAAAGTCCCGCTCTTCCCGCGCCGGCCTGCAGTTCCCCGTGGGTCGCGTTCACAGGCTGCTCCGCAAGGGCAATTACGCCCAGCGGGTCGGCGCTGGAGCACCCGTCTACCTGGCCGCCGTGCTCGAGTACCTTTCTGCCGAGATCCTCGAGCTGGCTGGCAATGCCGCCCGCGACAACAAGAAGACGAGGATCATCCCCCGACACCTGCAGCTCGCCGTGCGAAACGACGAGGAGCTCAACAAGCTCATGGGCGGCGTGACTATCGCCCAGGGCGGTGTGCTGCCCAACATCCAGGCCGTGCTGCTGCCCAAGAAGACCTCTCAGGCAAAGAAGTGAACGCGCCGCCGCCTCTACCACCACAACAACGGCTCTTTTCAGAGCCACCCACTTACTTGCAAAGAGCTCGGACAGTCGTACACAGGAGTTTTGTTATACTGGTAGGAACGAAGTGGACCAGACCACCAATAGATTAATGTGTCCGTCCGTCAACATCGCCCCCTACTGCAAACATTTGGCATGACCCTACGAAAACCTTGAATCTGACGCTATCCTGGCTAAACAAGTGTAACATTCCCTTATAATTCCCTCAGCTTTTAATTAAAACATTTAAATTAATGAGGCTTTCCTGGCTAAACACGTGTAACATTCCCTAATAATTCCCTGAGATAGCTTTTAATTAAAACTTTGAAATTAAATAAAACAACTAACAGCGCCCTAATAATTCCCTGAGATAGCTTTTAATTAAAACTTTGAAATTAAAAAAAAACTCACAGCGCCCTAAAGCCTACAGCTAGGCCTAAAGCCTAGAACTAGGCCTGAAACTCTCCATTCGTGTCGTACCCCCGCGTGTGTGAAAGGGAGTTATGTTTAACAATGTTACATTCCCTCATGTTTTTAAATAGAAACATTTAAATTTAAAGCTTTTACATGAATCATTAAATCATTTAAATTAAAAATTAACTCACAGCGCCCTAAAGCATACAGCTAGGCCTAAAGCCTAGAACTAGGCCTCAATCTCTCCCTTCGTATCGTCCGATTAGGTGTAGCAACATCGCCCCCTACTGCAAACACTTGGCAGGACCCTACAAAAACCTTTTGACTCAGTGGGGCTTTCCTGGCTTAACAAGTGTAATAATACATTATGTTTATATTATTTGGTTATTCGTTCCTACCAGCCCACCCCGCAGGGTCCTGTTTAATAAGGACACCGTCGTCGAGTTGCCCTCGTCCCAAATTGCTCGCAATTAAACGAATGCTCTGCTCATTCCAGATACCCTTTATGTCTAATTTAGGAACGGTATTTGAGCAGCATTCCAACATTGCCTCAATCATGGAACATGGTTTAGAATAAATTGGGATGCCTATTGGAAGAAAGAATCGTGTTTTTTTAAAGAATAAAACTCGCTCTTTTTGAGCGGTCAGAAAAGGGATCAAATGAGCACATCAGCTCAGGGTTGTGGCCGGTGTTAGCTGATAGTAAGCAAAAAAGTACTGGTAAACGCTGGGGATGTCAACACTCGGTAAAGTATAATATTACTTGTCAAATAAGATGGTACAAATATGTGTAGTTAAATATTTTTTACATGGTTAATAACATCTTTCCAATGATTACTCATTCGTGTTACTTAGTGCAGTAAATACGTGTTACTTATTGCAGTAAAAACAACCCATCGGATGAACCATCCTGCGCTCCTAGAATATCAACTCTGTCGGTGCATTAAACGTAAGATTATATATTTTCTTTAAACATTCGACTGCAGAGTCACTTGAGTTGAATTTGAGTGGTGATGATTGTGCACCGTGCCTCGATCTTGTTCAAGGCGCGCGACCCTTCTGCAGTGCGTGAGCTACTCACCTCTTGCCACGTAAAATGTTAAACTTTCTATTTAATGTCGGTTAATTTTGAGTAATTTTCTTCAGTTTGTTGTCCATCTGAAAATCCATATATTTATTCATTTCAAAGTTCGATTAAAACGTCCAGTTAAAAGTTCGGTGACAAGGGACTGTTGACATGGCGCGCAGTCCTCACCATAGCGCGAGAGGAGGAATCGCGAGCGCGCGAGGCAAAACTTAAATAGAAAATATTTCGTTGGAATTAAATATGAGTAGTCTGTTGAAGCATCTTGTCTTGCAAAAAATTCGAGTGCGTTTAAAATAGTGTTCATCAGTAACACTTTTGAAAACCGACAATCGTCATAGCATGCCCTGACCGAACAATGTCTCCCAAATGTTGGTTGTTCACTTGTTTTGAATTATAATTTATATCGTGAGCATTGTCGTATATTGCATAAGTAACGTACATTAAAGAAGTGATCTTCGTGATAATGTATCAACTAGATGCATGTAAGTATGAACGTTACGGGAGTAATTGTGGGGGTCGCTAGCCCCCGAGATCCCTCCCTCGATAATACTAACGGCCGGACTAACATCATCAATCGCCCCCCCGCTGCTAAGCGAACCGCCGCTAGGCTCCTCACCCAGGGTGTGGGAGCCGTCACCCGAGGATTCCCCTCCACCGCGGGTCCGCGTAGCAGGCATGGATAACCACGCACGCGCACACCCACACACAGCTCTGCACGGCACTCACCCAACCCTGACCACTCACGTTAGGATCGCGCACCTGTGTTACACACGTCGTGAACGTGCGCGCACACACGCATACAGCTCCACACGCGATACCCACTCCTGCGCCGCTCTGCGCCGCGCTGGCCGCCCACGTTACGATCGCGCACCTTGGGCACGCCGATTACGCACGCCGAGAGCTTACGCAAGTAACGAGCGCACGCAAGCGGGGCACACGCCGACACGACGACTCGTCCCCTCCCCCACTCGCGCGTGCACGTCAACACAAATATCGTACAAGGACGATTCTCCTCTCACACGGCTGCGTAGTCACGCCAACACACCAAAAGTGCTCTCCCCGGGCGTTAACGCACACACCTCCGTACCCGCACAATCGTACAGAGACCACGGCCTTTATGCGTACAACGACCACACACTCGCGAATGCAGTGCACGCTAATACCACGTTCCAAAAACACCCAACAACACGGTTTTGTTACTACGCTCGAGATTTTATTAGCCCTTGCTAACCAACCGAGCCACCCGTGTGTGTGTGCGGGACAGCAAGGCGCTTCTAACCCACACTCTGGTGCCGTGTAGCCCTATTCTATGCTGCGCTCTCTGCTAAACCGCTTTCCTACTCGTCCTTACCCCGAACTAACCCTCTCCTACGGATCCTACCCTCCGCTCTGAGGTGTTGTAAGGCGCGCAACACGATACCGTCTGTAGTCCTTGGTGACCTTGCGGCGCTCAGATCGTCCTGCAGACAATCTAGCGGCTCGCCCGATGACTCCTTCGTCGCTGACCCCGTGTCCAAACTCCAGAAGAAGAGAGTTCCCTACTGCCCCTGCGTTTTCTTTTAAACTATTCACATCAAAGGCTAGGTGCCCCCGTCCCGACCGCCTTGGTCTCTCGACCAATCCTGAGCCTAGGATTTCCCGCTCTTTTGCGATCCCGCCGGCCTTTGAACTTTCGACCAATCAGTCGTCCCGGGTCCTGATCCCAGCTATCTGCCTTGCTGACCCGTGTTTGTGTTTGTATGCGTTTCTAACTGCGGGGCTCTCTGAGCTCGCCGTGGTCGTGCGATCTCAAATCCGCCCACGGCGCCGCAGTGTTACTTGGCCTGGGAAGGGTCCTGTCCAATTCCCTGGCCCTGAGAAACCGTGGGGTAACCCCCCTAGGGGGCCCTCGGGTGAAAACTCAGGGTAGGTGACCCGACCACGAGGCCCTACGTGGGTGCGGGTGCGTGTTTATGTGGGGGGGGTGATGGGGGGCAGTGCGGCGGTGGAAGCCGGGCGGCTCCCTGGCTCGGCCGAGCGGCCCCGTCGCTGTGGCACCACATAGCCCCCCGGGGTGCCAGTCCCCGTCCCGGGTTGACTGGAGCACCTCGCCTGGGTTGCCCCCACGAGGTATCGCCGCGGGGTCCGCGGGATTCGCCCGGCCCTTGTGGCTGGCCTCGGGGGTGGCGGCTCCGTCTCCTGGGGCTCCGGCGGTGGTCTCCTCCTCCATTCCAACGGCTCCCCTCGGTCTCCGGCACCTGCGGGCTGGGGGACAAACTCAGAGGCGGTGGGGTTTAAGGGTCGCCGTCCTCGTCGCCCCCGGCCCCGCCCGGGGCCCCTCGGAGCCCGGGGCTCCGTGGGGCCCATATACTGCGCGAGGCCCCCGGGCACGGGGGGTGGGGGGACCCCGGGGTTTCGGGGTACTTGGACGGCGGGGCTCCCCCCCTCGGGGGCCGCTCGCCACGGCTTCAGTCGGCGGATGTTGACCACCATCTCCCGGCCCCTCTCTCCTCCCTGAATCAGCACCGTCCATGGTGAGATCTGCCGTCTCACAATCCAGGGTCCTCGCCAGTAGGTGGTCAGCTTCCCCACCTGTCCGGCACCGACGCGGGGAGTGTACAGCCACACCTCGGAGCCCGCAGTGTAGAAGGGGGGCTCCATACGGGGTCGGGCGCCCTGCTCTTGCCGCTGGTGCGCGGCCTCTCCGTGCGGGTAGGCTCGGCCCCTGGCCTCTCGCAGGGTCTCCAGCAAGTGCTCCATGGGGTGGCTCCCTTCCTCCCGTTGCGGCGGAGGGACACCGAACAGCAGATCTGCGGGCAGGCGAGACTCGCGACCAAACATCATTAGGAACGGGGTCTGTCCTGTAGATGTGTGAACGGCGGTGGTGTAGGCGAACAGGGCATAGGGGAGGTGTTCGTCCCAGTCCTGTTGATTCGCGGCCGCCATGCGTTTAAGCTTCCCGGCCAGAGTCTGGTTCATCCTCTCTACCATCCCGTTCGCCTGGGGGTGATATGCCGTGGTTCGGTCCTTCTGGATCCCGAACTCTCGGCACAGTGCCTGGAATAGTTCGGCCTCGAATTCACTACCCTGGTCGGTAATGACTCGTTCGGGGATCCCGCACTTAAGTACGTAGTTTTCCACGAAGGCCCGGGCCACTACGAGGGCTGTTTTATCCGGGATAGCCACCGCCACGGGGTAGCGGGTGAAGTACTCCACCGCTACAAGAATATATCGGTTGCCCCGGTGGGATCGTGGAAAGGGCCCCTGCAGGTCGATTCCGACCAACTGATTCGTCCGACTGACTCGGAACGGCCTCAGGGGTACCTGGTACCTCGCCGGCTTTTGCCCACACTGCTGACAGGCCCGGCAGCCCTGCACCCAGGCGGCCACATCTTGCGCTAATTTAGGCCAGAGATACTGGCGACGCAGAGTCTCCCGGGTGCGCCGTTCCCCATCATGGCCCCCGAGCGGGTGGTCGTGTACCAGTCGTAGTAGTTGGGGCCGCACATGGGCGGGAACGCAGATGCACCCCGGCTGCCCAGCGTCGGCCAGTTCCCTCACCACCCCGTTTTCTACACACAACCGGGCATACAAACCGCTCCAGGGCCCTGGTAGTGCATCCTTCCTCTCTCGCAGTGCCGCCTCCACCGCCGCCAGATCCGGATCCCGCTGCTGGGTTTGTCGCAGCTGCTCGTCGTCCAAGCCCGGGAAGGCGCAGCCGACATCCTCTTGGATCCGCCCGGTTGGGGTGGGATGATCCGTCTGTCCCCGGGCTCCTTCTGCAGGGGTTCCTGCGGCGCACACTGCACTCTCTCTCGGGGGGGGGAGTTTAGTTTCCGCGCGCTCCTTGGGTTCTGCTGCCTGGCGGCAGCGTCCCCCCGTGAAGCACGGGCAGGCGTCTCCCTCCCTCGTCTCAGCGCGCACCGCGGGCCGTCTTGACAAGGCGTCCGCGTTCGCGTGTGTTCGCCCCGCTCGGTACGCATCCTGCAGGGGAACAATCTCGGCTCGGGGGGTCGGGCCGACCCGCCAGGCCAGATCCTGGCTGTCCTCGGGGCGGCCAGGGTCCTCCGCCCAGAGTGCGAACACCGAGTCGTTCGAGTGGCGAGCGTGCAGGGGGTGTACGGTGGCTACCGGGGTGCGTCGTCGTATCATTGCCGGGGTTCTGTGTGGGTTAAACACACGTATAAACAGCCGGCCCCCATCTGCGTTTACCAGTGTGGCTGACCCTACCACCCCGTATCGCGATGCCAACTCCGGGTGAGGAGTCAGCATTACCTCGCCCGATGGTCGGTGGGTTGGGTCGGTGGAGAGGGTTGCCACTGGCACCAGCATCTCGGCGAGAGGCCCGATGGTGACGGCCGACACCAGTGTAGCGGCCATGGGTGTGAAGCGTGGGCGATTCGGCTCCTGTCCTAGGAACGGAATCCGCTCCCCGCTGCCCTCCACCGTAGCGCATCGTTGCCGGGGCTGTACGTTAAGTCCCAACTTTTCCAGGAGGTCCGTTCCTGCAATGCACTCGTGGCACAACACACTCGAAACGTAGAATTCCTGTGTGCACACCTGGTTTCCTAGACGGACCTCGAGGGAGACCTTCCCCAGCAACCCCATCCCGGCTCCGCTTGCCGTGTGCAGCGCGCGATCCGGGGCCTGCAGGCAGCCCACGTCCACCCCGAGCATGCTGCAGTGCGCGGCGCTCATGAGAGAGGCCACGGCGCCCGTGTCCAGCAGGATCCGGGTGCGCTGCCCGTTCACCTGGCCTTCCACCAGCGACGTGGCTCCCGTTATCCCTGCCACCAGCTCCCGCAGCCAATCGCCCGAGGTCCCTGCGCCCTTGGGTGTTGTCGTTGTAACCTGTTTATGGATCACTCGCTCACCATTATTATTACAGCTGGTTTGGGTCGGGTCTACGTCGATTTCATCCCCCGGTGGTCCCCTCTCTAGGGGGGGCTTAGTGTTTGACCTATGCATCGGCCTCGCACGGGCGAGCTGAGGGCAGTCCCTCATGAGATGCCCTCGACGGTCGCACACATAACACGTCCTGGGAGGAGTGGCGGCTCTGTGGCGAACTTTCTGCCCACTCCCTCCTCCCCCCGTGCGCTGTTGCTCATACTCTGCTTCTAGTCGGGCTATCCTTCCAGTTAGCCCTCCTACCGTGGAGTCTAGGTCCCCCATTTCGGATCGGATGGTCTCAACGGAGGATTGCAGTTGGGTCATATTTTTATTCGTTTCCTCGCGTACCTGGGTTACTTGGCCGGAGACATCCTTTATACCCGTTTGTATACCGGCAACCCATCCCGGGGTTGTCTCGCGGGACACTGGAGGCTCTCTTTCCCGGCCCCTTACCGTCCTCGCGAGCTCCTGTTCCTCCTCCTCGTCTTCCGAGAGCAGGCTCGCAATGGCGCGCTCTCGTCCCAGCCCCCGGAGCTGCGCGCGTTCGCTGTGAATTCTTTCACACTTACGTGCGCGCTCGACAAGGGTGTTAAAGGGAAGACGTGGGCAGCTCATGTCTGGCTGCCACCACGCCGTGCGAGACAGGTACCGCTGGATTTTCTCGGCGGCCAGTTCCTCAATAACATCAGTTGCGTACCCCGGGCGTGCGATCTTTGTTAACTCGCGCACATCCTCGGCGTAATCACGAAGATCCTCGCCAGGTTGACGACGGCGCGCCTCTAAGGCCGATTTTGCTTCCTCCTCGTCACGCGTGCCAAAACGCTGATCGAGTCGGCGCATCAACTCCTCTAGCTGTGTCTGTGCACTCGCGGGTAACGCTTCTACAAAATCGGCTGCCCGTCCATCAAGATTCATATTAAGTTGACGTACTGCCTGCGCGTCCGTCCATCCATTAATTTCCTTGGCCCCTAAGAGATTGCGGGCGAATGCCTTCCACGAAGGGGCCCCCCGGCCGGTAAATATCAGTCTTATTTTAGCGTGAGGTAACGCGGGGGTCCGTACCGCTTCCGACACCAATTTGTGGGGGTCGCTAGCCCCCGAGATCCCTCCCTCGATAATACTAACGGCCGGACTAACATCATCAATCGCCCCCCCGCTGCTAAGCGAACCGCCGCTAGGCTCCTCACCCAGGGTGTGGGAGCCGTCACCCGAGGATTCCCCTCCACCGCGGGTCCGCGTAGCAGGCATGGATAACCACGCACGCGCACACCCACACACAGCTCTGCACGGCACTCACCCAACCCTGACCACTCACGTTAGGATCGCGCACCTGTGTTACACACGTCGTGAACGTGCGCGCACACACGCATACAGCTCCACACGCGATACCCACTCCTGCGCCGCTCTGCGCCGCGCTGGCCGCCCACGTTACGATCGCGCACCTTGGGCACGCCGATTACGCACGCCGAGAGCTTACGCAAGTAACGAGCGCACGCAAGCGGGGCACACGCCGACACGACGACTCGTCCCCTCCCCCACTCGCGCGTGCACGTCAACACAAATATCGTACAAGGACGATTCTCCTCTCACACGGCTGCGTAGTCACGCCAACACACCAAAAGTGCTCTCCCCGGGCGTTAACGCACACACCTCCGTACCCGCACAATCGTACAGAGACCACGGCCTTTATGCGTACAACGACCACACACTCGCGAATGCAGTGCACGCTAATACCACGTTCCAAAAACACCCAACAACACGGTTTTGTTACTACGCTCGAGATTTTATTAGCCCTTGCTAACCAACCGAGCCACCCGTGTGTGTGTGCGGGACAGCAAGGCGCTTCTAACCCACACTCTGGTGCCGTGTAGCCCTATTCTATGCTGCGCTCTCTGCTAAACCGCTTTCCTACTCGTCCTTACCCCGAACTAACCCTCTCCTACGGATCCTACCCTCCGCTCTGAGGTGTTGTAAGGCGCGCAACACGATACCGTCTGTAGTCCTTGGTGACCTTGCGGCGCTCAGATCGTCCTGCAGACAATCTAGCGGCTCGCCCGATGACTCCTTCGTCGCTGACCCCGTGTCCAAACTCCAGAAGAAGAGAGTTCCCTACTGCCCCTGCGTTTTCTTTTAAACTATTCACATCAAAGGCTAGGCGCCCCCGTCCCGACCGCCTTGGTCTCTCGACCAATCCTGAGCCTAGGATTTCCCGCTCTTTTGCGATCCCGCCGGCCTTTGAACTTTCGACCAATCAGTCGTCCCGGGTCCTGATCCCAGCTATCTGCCTTGCTGACCCGTGTTTGTGTTTGTATGCGTTTCTAACTGCGGGGCTCTCTGAGCTCGCCGTGGTCGTGCGATCTCAAATCCGCCCACGGCGCCGCAGTGTTACTTGGCCTGGGAAGGGTCCTGTCCAATTCCCTGGCCCTGAGAAACCGTGGGGTAACCCCCCTAGGGGGCCCTCGGGTGAAAACTCAGGGTAGGTGACCCGACCACGAGGCCCTACGTGGGTGCGGGTGCGTGTTTATGTGGGGGGGGTGATGGGGGGCAGTGCGGCGGTGGAAGCCGGGCGGCTCCCTGGCTCGGCCGAGCGGCCCCGTCGCTGTGGCACCACAGTTGCCACCATACTCACTGTGTTTATCACGCCTGCCTTTGGGCTCGATTATGTGGTGCCACAGCGACGGGGCCGCTCGGCCGAGCCAGGGAGCCGCCCGGCTTCCACCGCCGCACTGCCCCCCATCACCCCCCCCACATAAACACGCACCCGCACCCACGTAGGGCCTCGTGGTCGGGTCACCTACCCTGAGTTTTCACCCGAGGGCCCCCTAGGGGGGTTACCCCACGGTTTCTCAGGGCCAGGGAATTGGACAGGACCCTTCCCAGGCCAAGTAACACTGCGGCGCCGTGGGCGGATTTGAGATCGCACGACCACGGCGAGCTCAGAGAGCCCCGCAGTTAGAAACGCATACAAACACAAACACGGGTCAGCAAGGCAGATAGCTGGGATCAGGACCCGGGACGACTGATTGGTCGAAAGTTCAAAGGCCGGCGGGATCGCAAAAGAGCGGGAAATCCTAGGCTCAGGATTGGTCGAGAGACCAAGGCGGTCGGGACGGGGGCGCCTAGCCTTTGATGTGAATAGTTTAAAAGAAAACGCAGGGGCAGTAGGGAACTCTCTTCTTCTGGAGTTTGGACACGGGGTCAGCGACGAAGGAGTCATCGGGCGAGCCGCTAGATTGTCTGCAGGACGATCTGAGCGCCGCAAGGTCACCAAGGACTACAGACGGTATCGTGTTGCGCGCCTTACAACACCTCAGAGCGGAGGGTAGGATCCGTAGGAGAGGGTTAGTTCGGGGTAAGGACGAGTAGGAAAGCGGTTTAGCAGAGAGCGCAGCATAGAATAGGGCTACACGGCACCAGAGTGTGGGTTAGAAGCGCCTTGCTGTCCCGCACACACACACGGGTGGCTCGGTTGGTTAGCAAGGGCTAATAAAATCTCGAGCGTAGTAACAAAACCGTGTTGTTGGGTGTTTTTGGAACGTGGTATTAGCGTGCACTGCATTCGCGAGTGTGTGGTCGTTGTACGCATAAAGGCCGTGGTCTCTGTACGATTGTGCGGGTACGGAGGTGTGTGCGTTAACGCCCGGGGAGAGCACTTTTGGTGTGTTGGCGTGACTACGCAGCCGTGTGAGAGGAGAATCGTCCTTGTACGATATTTGTGTTGACGTGCACGCGCGAGTGGGGGAGGGGACGAGTCGTCGTGTCGGCGTGTGCCCCGCTTGCGTGCGCTCGTTACTTGCGTAAGCTCTCGGCGTGCGTAATCGGCGTGCCCAAGGTGCGCGATCGTAACGTGGGCGGCCAGCGCGGCGCAGAGCGGCGCAGGAGTGGGTATCGCGTGTGGAGCTGTATGCGTGTGTGCGCGCACGTTCACGACGTGTGTAACACAGGTGCGCGATCCTAACGTGAGTGGTCAGGGTTGGGTGAGTGCCGTGCAGAGCTGTGTGTGGGTGTGCGCGTGCGTGGTTATCCATGCCTGCTACGCGGACCCGCGGTGGAGGGGAATCCTCGGGTGACGGCTCCCACACCCTGGGTGAGGAGCCTAGCGGCGGTTCGCTTAGCAGCGGGGGGGCGATTGATGATGTTAGTCCGGCCGTTAGTATTATCGAGGGAGGGATCTCGGGGGCTAGCGACCCCCACAAATTGGTGTCGGAAGCGGTACGGACCCCCGCGTTACCTCACGCTAAAATAAGACTGATATTTACCGGCCGGGGGGCCCCTTCGTGGAAGGCATTCGCCCGCAATCTCTTAGGGGCCAAGGAAATTAATGGATGGACGGACGCGCAGGCAGTACGTCAACTTAATATGAATCTTGATGGACGGGCAGCCGATTTTGTAGAAGCGTTACCCGCGAGTGCACAGACACAGCTAGAGGAGTTGATGCGCCGACTCGATCAGCGTTTTGGCACGCGTGACGAGGAGGAAGCAAAATCGGCCTTAGAGGCGCGCCGTCGTCAACCTGGCGAGGATCTTCGTGATTACGCCGAGGATGTGCGCGAGTTAACAAAGATCGCACGCCCGGGGTACGCAACTGATGTTATTGAGGAACTGGCCGCCGAGAAAATCCAGCGGTACCTGTCTCGCACGGCGTGGTGGCAGCCAGACATGAGCTGCCCACGTCTTCCCTTTAACACCCTTGTCGAGCGCGCACGTAAGTGTGAAAGAATTCACAGCGAACGCGCGCAGCTCCGGGGGCTGGGACGAGAGCGCGCCATTGCGAGCCTGCTCTCGGAAGACGAGGAGGAGGAACAGGAGCTCGCGAGGACGGTAAGGGGCCGGGAAAGAGAGCCTCCAGTGTCCCGCGAGACAACCCCGGGATGGGTTGCCGGTATACAAACGGGTATAAAGGATGTCTCCGGCCAAGTAACCCAGGTACGCGAGGAAACGAATAAAAATATGACCCAACTGCAATCCTCCGTTGAGACCATCCGATCCGAAATGGGGGACCTAGACTCCACGGTAGGAGGGCTAACTGGAAGGATAGCCCGACTAGAAGCAGAGTATGAGCAACAGCGCACGGGGGGAGGAGGGAGTGGGCAGAAAGTTCGCCACAGAGCCGCCACTCCTCCCAGGACGTGTTATGTGTGCGACCGTCGAGGGCATCTCATGAGGGACTGCCCTCAGCTCGCCCGTGCGAGGCCGATGCATAGGTCAAACACTAAGCCCCCCCTAGAGAGGGGACCACCGGGGGATGAAATCGACGTAGACCCGACCCAAACCAGCTGTAATAATAATGGTGAGCGAGTGATCCATAAACAGGTTACAACGACAACACCCAAGGGCGCAGGGACCTCGGGCGATTGGCTGCGGGAGCTGGTGGCAGGGATAACGGGAGCCACGTCGCTGGTGGAAGGCCAGGTGAACGGGCAGCGCACCCGGATCCTGCTGGACACGGGCGCCGTGGCCTCTCTCATGAGCGCCGCGCACTGCAGCATGCTCGGGGTGGACGTGGGCTGCCTGCAGGCCCCGGATCGCGCGCTGCACACGGCAAGCGGAGCCGGGATGGGGTTGCTGGGGAAGGTCTCCCTCGAGGTCCGTCTAGGAAACCAGGTGTGCACACAGGAATTCTACGTTTCGAGTGTGTTGTGCCACGAGTGCATTGCAGGAACGGACCTCCTGGAAAAGTTGGGACTTAACGTACAGCCCCGGCAACGATGCGCTACGGTGGAGGGCAGCGGGGAGCGGATTCCGTTCCTAGGACAGGAGCCGAATCGCCCACGCTTCACACCCATGGCCGCTACGCTGGTGTCGGCCGTCACCATCGGGCCTCTCGCCGAGATGCTGGTGCCAGTGGCAACCCTCTCCACCGACCCAACCCACCGACCATCGGGCGAGGTAATGCTGACTCCTCACCCGGAGTTGGCATCGCGATACGGGGTGGTAGGGTCAGCCACACTGGTAAACGCAGATGGGGGCCGGCTGTTTATACGTGTGTTTAACCCACACAGTACCCCGGCAATGATACGACGACGCACCCCGGTAGCCACCGTACACCCCCTGCACGCTCGCCACTCGAACGACTCGGTGTTCGCACTCTGGGCGGAGGACCCTGGCCGCCCCGAGGACAGCCAGGATCTGGCCTGGCGGGTCGGCCCGACCCCCCGAGCCGAGATTGTTCCCCTGCAGGATGCGTTACATGTGCCTTGGGCAGCCTTACCTAAGGGGGAGGCCGATCAGCTGCGCAGGTTATTGCGGGAGTACGCCGACGTGTTCAGTGAGCACGATTCGGACGTGGGACGGACCGACCTGGTCAAGCACCAAATTGACACAGGTGCAGCCCGACCCATCAAACTCCCCGCATACCGAGTGGGCGCGCCTGAACGGACCCACATCAAAGAGGCAGTCACGGATATGCTACGCGATAACATAATCCAGCCCTCCGCGAGCCCTTGGTCTGCCCCGGTGGTACTGGTAACGAAAAAGGACGGATCGACTCGGTTCTGCGTTGATTACCGAAAATTGAACGCAGTCACCCTCGGCGACGCTTTTCCCATCCCACGCATCGACGACACCTTCGACAGTCTCGCAGGAGCGCGGTATTTTTCCACCCTCGATCTGGCGTCCGGTTACTGGCAGGTGGAGATGACGGAGGAGGATCGGCCAAAAACAGCATTCACCACCCTGATGGGCCTGTTTGAGTTTCGAGTGTTGCCGTTCGGACTCACTAACGCGCCCGCGACGTTCCAGCGGTTGATGGAGTTGGTGATGCGGGGCTTGCAGTGGGAACAGTGCCTGATTTACCTGGACGACGTAATAGTGTTCAGTAGGTCGCTGTCCGAACACTGGTCCAGGCTGCGGGAAGTATTCCAGCGACTGCGAGCAGCCCATCTCAAGCTCAAGCCACGTAAGTGTTACATTGCGCAACGCGAGGTGGGGTACCTCGGACACCGAGTCAGCGAGGCAGGGGTGAGCACCGATCCCGAGAAGGTGCGTGCCGTAGTGGATTGGCCGCGGCCGAGGAACCTGACGGAGATCAGGTCATTCTTGGGACTCGCCACTTATTACCGTCGATTTGTAAAGGGATTCAGTGAGATTGCACGCCCCCTCACCCAACTCACCTCCCCTAAGAACCCCTATCAGTGGTCGGAGGCCTGCCAGACGGCTTTCACCACACTCAAAGACCACCTCACCCACACCCCCACCTTGGCTTTCCCAGATTTCACCACCGATTTTATTTTGGACACTGACGCCTGCAGCAGTGGGCTGGGCGCGGTGCTGTCGCAAGTGCAAGGTGGGACGGAGCGGGTCATCGCATACGCCAGTCGGACCCTGAGCGGGGCCGAACTGAACTATTGTGTAACCCGTCAGGAACTGTATGCTGTAATTTTCGCGTGTAAACAGTTCCGACCGTACTTGTACGGCAGGAAATGTCGTGTGCGCACCGATCATTATGCACTGCAGTTCCTCCTTACATTCAAGGAACCGCGGGGGCAGATGGCTCGATGGCTGGCGCAGCTGCAGGAGTACAACCTGCAGATCGAGTACCGAGCGGGGCGAACACACGCGAACGCGGACGCCTTGTCAAGACGGCCCGCGGTGCGCGCTGAGACGAGGGAGGGAGACGCCTGCCCGTGCTTCACGGGGGGACGCTGCCGCCAGGCAGCAGAACCCAAGGAGCGCGCGGAAACTAAACTCCCCCCCCCGAGAGAGAGTGCAGTGTGCGCCGCAGGAACCCCTGCAGAAGGAGCCCGGGGACAGACGGATCATCCCACCCCAACCGGGCGGATCCAAGAGGATGTCGGCTGCGCCTTCCCGGGCTTGGACGACGAGCAGCTGCGACAAACCCAGCAGCGGGATCCGGATCTGGCGGCGGTGGAGGCGGCACTGCGAGAGAGGAAGGATGCACTACCAGGGCCCTGGAGCGGTTTGTATGCCCGGTTGTGTGTAGAAAACGGGGTGGTGAGGGAACTGGCCGACGCTGGGCAGCCGGGGTGCATCTGCGTTCCCGCCCATGTGCGGCCCCAACTACTACGACTGGTACACGACCACCCGCTCGGGGGCCATGATGGGGAACGGCGCACCCGGGAGACTCTGCGTCGCCAGTATCTCTGGCCTAAATTAGCGCAAGATGTGGCCGCCTGGGTGCAGGGCTGCCGGGCCTGTCAGCAGTGTGGGCAAAAGCCGGCGAGGTACCAGGTACCCCTGAGGCCGTTCCGAGTCAGTCGGACGAATCAGTTGGTCGGAATCGACCTGCAGGGGCCCTTTCCACGATCCCACCGGGGCAACCGATATATTCTTGTAGCGGTGGAGTACTTCACCCGCTACCCCGTGGCGGTGGCTATCCCGGATAAAACAGCCCTCGTAGTGGCCCGGGCCTTCGTGGAAAACTACGTACTTAAGTGCGGGATCCCCGAACGAGTCATTACCGACCAGGGTAGTGAATTCGAGGCCGAACTATTCCAGGCGCTGTGCCGAGAGTTCGGGATCCAGAAGGACCGAACCACGGCATATCACCCCCAGGCGAACGGGATGGTAGAGAGGATGAACCAGACTCTGGCCGGGAAGCTTAAACGCATGGCGGCCGCGAATCAACAGGACTGGGACGAACACCTCCCCTATGCCCTGTTCGCCTACACCACCGCCGTTCACACATCTACAGGACAGACCCCGTTCCTAATGATGTTTGGTCGCGAGTCTCGCCTGCCCGCAGATCTGCTGTTCGGTGTCCCTCCGCCGCAACGGGAGGAAGGGAGCCACCCCATGGAGCACTTGCTGGAGACCCTGCGAGAGGCCAGGGGCCGAGCCTACCCGCACGGAGAGGCCGCGCACCAGCGGCAAGAGCAGGGCGCCCGACCCCGTATGGAGCCCCCCTTCTACACTGCGGGCTCCGAGGTGTGGCTGTACACTCCCCGCGTCGGTGCCGGACAGGTGGGGAAGCTGACCACCTACTGGCAAGGACCCTGGATTGTGAGACGGCAGATCTCACCATGGACGGTGCTGATTCAGGGAGGAGAGAGGGGCCGGGAGATGGTGGTCAACATCCGCCGACTGAAGCCGTGGCGAGCGGCCCCCGAGGGGGGGAGCCCCGCCGTCCAAGTACCCCGAAACCCCGGGGTCCCCCCACCCCCCGTGCCCGGGGGCCTCGCGCAGTATATGGGCCCCACGGAGCCCCGGGCTCCGAGGGGCCCCGGGCGGGGCCGGGGGCGACGAGGACGGCGACCCTTAAACCCCACCGCCTCTGAGTTTGTCCCCCAGCCCGCAGGTGCCGGAGACCGAGGGGAGCCGTTGGAATGGAGGAGGAGACCACCGCCGGAGCCCCAGGAGACGGAGCCGCCACCCCCGAGGCCAGCCACAAGGGCCGGGCGAATCCCGCGGACCCCGCGGCGATACCTCGTGGGGGCAACCCAGGCGAGGTGCTCCAGTCAACCCGGGACGGGGACTGGCACCCCGGGGGGCTATGTGGTGCCACAGCGACGGGGCCGCTCGGCCGAGCCAGGGAGCCGCCCGGCTTCCACCGCCGCACTGCCCCCCATCACCCCCCCCACATAAACACGCACCCGCACCCACGTAGGGCCTCGTGGTCGGGTCACCTACCCTGAGTTTTCACCCGAGGGCCCCCTAGGGGGGTTACCCCACGGTTTCTCAGGGCCAGGGAATTGGACAGGACCCTTCCCAGGCCAAGTAACACTGCGGCGCCGTGGGCGGATTTGAGATCGCACGACCACGGCGAGCTCAGAGAGCCCCGCAGTTAGAAACGCATACAAACACAAACACGGGTCAGCAAGGCAGATAGCTGGGATCAGGACCCGGGACGACTGATTGGTCGAAAGTTCAAAGGCCGGCGGGATCGCAAAAGAGCGGGAAATCCTAGGCTCAGGATTGGTCGAGAGACCAAGGCGGTCGGGACGGGGGCGCCTAGCCTTTGATGTGAATAGTTTAAAAGAAAACGCAGGGGCAGTAGGGAACTCTCTTCTTCTGGAGTTTGGACACGGGGTCAGCGACGAAGGAGTCATCGGGCGAGCCGCTAGATTGTCTGCAGGACGATCTGAGCGCCGCAAGGTCACCAAGGACTACAGACGGTATCGTGTTGCGCGCCTTACAACACCTCAGAGCGGAGGGTAGGATCCGTAGGAGAGGGTTAGTTCGGGGTAAGGACGAGTAGGAAAGCGGTTTAGCAGAGAGCGCAGCATAGAATAGGGCTACACGGCACCAGAGTGTGGGTTAGAAGCGCCTTGCTGTCCCGCACACACACACGGGTGGCTCGGTTGGTTAGCAAGGGCTAATAAAATCTCGAGCGTAGTAACAAAACCGTGTTGTTGGGTGTTTTTGGAACGTGGTATTAGCGTGCACTGCATTCGCGAGTGTGTGGTCGTTGTACGCATAAAGGCCGTGGTCTCTGTACGATTGTGCGGGTACGGAGGTGTGTGCGTTAACGCCCGGGGAGAGCACTTTTGGTGTGTTGGCGTGACTACGCAGCCGTGTGAGAGGAGAATCGTCCTTGTACGATATTTGTGTTGACGTGCACGCGCGAGTGGGGGAGGGGACGAGTCGTCGTGTCGGCGTGTGCCCCGCTTGCGTGCGCTCGTTACTTGCGTAAGCTCTCGGCGTGCGTAATCGGCGTGCCCAAGGTGCGCGATCGTAACGTGGGCGGCCAGCGCGGCGCAGAGCGGCGCAGGAGTGGGTATCGCGTGTGGAGCTGTATGCGTGTGTGCGCGCACGTTCACGACGTGTGTAACACAGGTGCGCGATCCTAACGTGAGTGGTCAGGGTTGGGTGAGTGCCGTGCAGAGCTGTGTGTGGGTGTGCGCGTGCGTGGTTATCCATGCCTGCTACGCGGACCCGCGGTGGAGGGGAATCCTCGGGTGACGGCTCCCACACCCTGGGTGAGGAGCCTAGCGGCGGTTCGCTTAGCAGCGGGGGGGCGATTGATGATGTTAGTCCGGCCGTTAGTATTATCGAGGGAGGGATCTCGGGGGCTAGCGACCCCCACAATTACTCCCGTAACGTTCATACTTACATGCATCTAGTTGATACATTATCACGAAGATCACTTCTTTAATGTACGTTACTTATGCAATATACGACAATGCTCACGATATAAATTATAATTCAAAACAAGTGAACAACCAACATTTGGGAGACATTGTTCGGTCAGGGCATGCTATGACGATTGTCGGTTTTCAAAAGTGTTACTGATGAACACTATTTTAAACGCACTCGAATTTTTTGCAAGACAAGATGCTTCAACAGACTACTCATATTTAATTCCAACGAAATATTTTCTATTTAAGTTTTGCCTCGCGCGCTCGCGATTCCTCCTCTCGCGCTATGGTGAGGACTGCGCGCCATGTCAACAGTCCCTTGTCACCGAACTTTTAACTGGACGTTTTAATCGAACTTTGAAATGAATAAATATATGGATTTTCAGATGGACAACAAACTGAAGAAAATTACTCAAAATTAACCGACATTAAATAGAAAGTTTAACATTTTACGTGGCAAGAGGTGAGTAGCTCACGCACTGCAGAAGGGTCGCGCGCCTTGAACAAGATCGAGGCACGGTGCACAATCATCACCACTCAAATTCAACTCAAGTGACTCTGCAGTCGAATGTTTAAAGAAAATATATAATCTTACGTTTAATGCACCGACAGAGTTGATATTCTAGGAGCGCAGGATGGTTCATCCGATGGGTTGTTTTTACTGCAATAAGTAACACGTATTTACTGCACTAAGTAACACGAATGAGTAATCATTGGAAAGATGTTATTAACCATGTAAAAAATATTTAACTACACATATTTGTACCATCTTATTTGACAAGTAATATTATACTTTACCGAGTGTTGACATCCCCAGCGTTTACCAGTACTTTTTTGCTTACTATCAGCTAACACCGGCCACAACCCTGAGCTGATGTGCTCATTTGATCCCTTTTCTGACCGCTCAAAAAGAGCGAGTTTTATTCTTTAAAAAACACGATTCTTTCTTCCAATAGGCATCCCAATTTATTCTAAACCATGTTCCATGATTGAGGCAATGTTGGAATGCTGCTCAAATACCGTTCCTAAATTAGACATAAAGGGTATCTGGAATGAGCAGAGCATTCGTTTAATTGCGAGCAATTTGGGACGAGGGCAACTCGACGACGGTGTCCTTATTAAACAGGACCCTGCGGGGTGGGCTGGTAGGAACGAATAACCAAATAATATAAACATAATGTATTATTACACTTGTTAAGCCAGGAAAGCCCCACTGAGTCAAAAGGTTTTTGTAGGGTCCTGCCAAGTGTTTGCAGTAGGGGGCGATGTTGCTACACCTAATCGGACGATACGAAGGGAGAGATTGAGGCCTAGTTCTAGGCTTTAGGCCTAGCTGTATGCTTTAGGGCGCTGTGAGTTAATTTTTAATTTAAATGATTTAATGATTCATGTAAAAGCTTTAAATTTAAATGTTTCTATTTAAAAACATGAGGGAATGTAACATTGTTAAACATAACTCCCTTTCACACACGCGGGGGTACGACACGAATGGAGAGTTTCAGGCCTAGTTCTAGGCTTTAGGCCTAGCTGTAGGCTTTAGGGCGCTGTGAGTTTTTTTTAATTTCAAAGTTTTAATTAAAAGCTATCTCAGGGAATTATTAGGGCGCTGTTAGTTGTTTTATTTAATTTCAAAGTTTTAATTAAAAGCTATCTCAGGGAATTATTAGGGAATGTTACACGTGTTTAGCCAGGAAAGCCTCATTAATTTAAATGTTTTAATTAAAAGCTGAGGGAATTATAAGGGAATGTTACACTTGTTTAGCCAGGATAGCGTCAGAGTCAAGGTTTTCGTAGGGTCATGCCAAATGTTTGCAGTAGGGGGCGATGTTGACGGACGGACACATTAATCTATTGGTGGTCTGGTCCACTTCGTTCCTACCAGTATAACAAAACTCCTGTGTACGACTGTCCGAGCTCTTTGCAAGTAAGTGGGTGGCTCTGAAAAGAGCCGTTGTTGTGGTGGTAGAGGCGGCGGCGCGTTCACTTCTTTGCCTGAGAGGTCTTCTTGGGCAGCAGCACGGCCTGGATGTTGGGCAGCACACCGCCCTGGGCGATAGTCACGCCGCCCATGAGCTTGTTGAGCTCCTCGTCGTTTCGCACGGCGAGCTGCAGGTGTCGGGGGATGATCCTCGTCTTCTTGTTGTCGCGGGCGGCATTGCCAGCCAGCTCGAGGATCTCGGCAGAAAGGTACTCGAGCACGGCGGCCAGGTAGACGGGTGCTCCAGCGCCGACCCGCTGGGCGTAATTGCCCTTGCGGAGCAGCCTGTGAACGCGACCCACGGGGAACTGCAGGCCGGCGCGGGAAGAGCGGGACTTTGCCTTGGCGCGAGACTTGCCACCGGTCTTGCCGCGTCCAGACATTGTTAAGCGACCTAGGATGCAAAAAGCACTGGAGACAAAGTACGAACGATTTGTGACGTTAACACGCACCACCGGAGCGGCTTTTATAGCGGAGACGAGGATCGTAGAGCGCGCCGCTGCTGATTGGCTCCTCTCGGTCGAGTCCCGCCCTCTCCTTGAGCCACCAATGAAAAGCCGGGACGCGAGGATTCGATGTTGACTTTAATTATTTGTATCCATATATATTTTAATGCGGGCACGCATCTTATGAATGAAACAATGCGATACACGTACTTAATAGGTTCAAGTTTTAAGCATGATAGAGTTAATTAATGGGCACGTGCTGGCAAGTCAAACTTATAAGCGGATTCCGCAAATATCAATGTATTATTGATTATAATAATCATTTTGAGGGACCGCATTGGTTATAAGAAATCATTGTGATAGCCTTGAGCTCGTGATTGATCGCCCACGTGCCTATACGGTGTATATATATTTTCCTTTAACCGCCTGTTCGGGCAATGCCTAAAAATATATGTGCGTGAATAATTCAGTCTCTTAGTTTGCAAAATGTGAACTTCTTATCAGCTCGGGCTTGAAACAACATAAACCAATATCTTTGGGTTTAATAGTTAATATATTTCACCAAAATAACCCTTTTGTTGAACATTATGTAAGCATGGTTTCACAACGCTTATATACGACACCAACGTGTGATGTTGAAAAATATGAGCGGCGGGGTATAGAAAATGAACTTCATTGTCGCTTACGCCTGACGACTCGTGAGAGCAGTGACCAGCAAACGAAGGTTTCCGGCACCCGAACTTTGAAGAACACACATGGAAGCGTTTTCATGAGTAAGTGGTGGCTCTGAAAAGAGCCTTTGTGTTGTGCTTTGAGGGCCGAGCTGGGCGTTCAAGCGCGCTCGCCACGAATGCGGCGGGCGAGCTGAATGTCCTTGGGCATGATGGTGACGCGCTTGGCGTGGATGGCGCACAGGTTGGTGTCCTCGAAGAGCGCGACAAGGTACGCTTCGCTGGCCTCCTGCAGAGCCATGACAGCGGAGCTCTGGAAGCGCAGGTCGGTCTTGAAGTCCTGCGCGATCTCCCTGACGAGGCGCTGGAAGGGCAGTTTGCGGATGAGCAGCTCGGTGGACTTCTGGTAGCGGCGGATCTCGCGCAGAGCGACGGTGCCGGGCCTGTAGCGGTGAGGCTTCTTGACGCCGCCCGTGGCCGGAGCGCTCTTTCGGGCCGCCTTGGTGGCGAGTTGCTTGCGGGGGGCCTTGCCGCCCGTGGACTTGCGAGCCGTCTGCTTGGTGCGAGCCATGGCTTGGTGAGGGCAAAGATTCTCACAGGCGGGGAGAAGGCGGCTTATGTAGCCCAGAGCGCGCGCTCACTGGTCAGCGGAGTCGTGACGTGCGAAGAAGGGGAGCGTGCTGATTGGTTGGCAGCGTGCAATGATCTCGAGTCGTCAACTCTTCTTAATCAACAAAATGTTCACAGTTTGGATCATTTCAGAATGCCGCATCACGATGCAGTAGTACCGTTTGAGCGCCGTCGATGTCTTTAACGGATGTTCTTTTCTCAAGCAAACACCTTTCCGAAAACAACTTTACAGTGCTCTGCATGATCTAAATAAAGTGTGAAGAAACTGCACTTCATTGGAAACAGTAATACGTAAAAATGTCGGAAAGAGGTGATCTGTGGTGCCACAGCGACGGGGCCGCTCGGCCGAGCCAGGGAGCCGCCCGGCTTCCACCGCCGCACTGCCCCCCATCACCCCCCCCACATAAACACGCACCCGCACCCACGTAGGGCCTCGTGGTCGGGTCACCTACCCTGAGTTTTCACCCGAGGGCCCCCTAGGGGGGTTACCCCACGGTTTCTCAGGGCCAGGGAATTGGACAGGACCCTTCCCAGGCCAAGTAACACTGCGGCGCCGTGGGCGGATTTGAGATCGCACGACCACGGCGAGCTCAGAGAGCCCCGCAGTTAGAAACGCATACAAACACAAACACGGGTCAGCAAGGCAGATAGCTGGGATCAGGAACCGGGACGACTGATTGGTCGAAAGTTCAAAGGCCGGCGGGATCGCAAAAGAGCGGGAAATCCTAGGCTCAGGATTGGTCGAGAGACCAAGGCGGTCGGGACGGGGGCGCCTAGCCTTTGATGTGAATAGTTTAAAAGAAAACGCAGGGGCAGTAGGGAACTCTCTTCTTCTGGAGTTTGGACACGGGGTCAGCGACGAAGGAGTCATCGGGCGAGCCGCTAGATTGTCTGCAGGACGATCTGAGCGCCGCAAGGTCACCAAGGACTACAGACGGTATCGTGTTGCGCGCCTTACAACACCTCAGAGCGGAGAGTAGGGTCCGTAGGAGAGGGTTAGTTCGGGGTAAGGACGAGTGGGAAAGCGGTTTAGCAGAGAGCTCAGCATAGAAGAGGGCTACACGGCACCAGAGTGTGGGTTAGAAGCGCCTTGCTGTCCCGCACACACACACGGGTGGCTCGGTTGGTTAGCAAGGGCTAATAAAATCTCGAGCGTAGTAACAAAACCGTGTTGTTGGGTGTTTTTGGAACGTGGTATTAGCGTGCACTGCATTCGCGAGTGTGTGGTCGTTGTACGCATAAAGGCCGGGGTCTCTGTACGATTGTGCGGGTACGGAGGTGTGTGCGTTAACGCCCGGGGAGAGCACTTTTGGTGTGTTGGCGTGACTACGCAGCCGTGTGAGAGGAGAATCGTCCTTGTACGATATTTGTGTTGACGTGCACGCGCGAGTGGGGGAGGGGACGAGTCGTCGTGTCGGCGTGTGCCCCGCTTGCGTGCGCTCGTTACTTGCGTAAGCTCTCGGCGTGCGTAATCGGCGTGCCCAAGGTGCGCGATCGTAACGTGGGCGGCCAGCGCGGCGCAGAGCGGCGCAGGAGTGGGTATCGCGTGTGGAGCTGTATGCGTGTGTGCGCGCACGTTCACGACGTGTGTAACACAGGTGCGCGATCCTAACGTGAGTGGTCAGGGTTGGGTGAGTGCCGTGCAGAGCTGTGTGTGGGTGTGCGCGTGCGTGGTTATCCATGCCTGCTACGCGGACCCGCGGTGGAGGGGAACCCTCGGGTGACGGCTCCCACACCCTGGGTGAGGAGCCTAGCGGCGGTTCGCTTAGCAGCGGGGGGGCGATTGATGATGTTAGTCCGGCCGTTAGTATTATCGAGGGAGGGATCTCGGGGGCTAGCGACCCCCACAAATTGTTGTCGGAAGCGGTACGGACCCCCGCGTTACCTCACGCTAAAATAAGACTGATATTTACCGGCCGGGGGGCCCCTTCGTGGAAGGCATTCGCCCGCAATCTCTTAGGGGCCAAGGAAATTAATGGATGGACGGACGCGCAGGCAGTACGTCAACTTAATATGAATCTTGATGGGCGGGCAGCCGATTTTGTAGAAGCGTTACCCGCGAGCGCACAGACACAGCTAGAGGAGCTGATGCGCCGACTCGATCAGCGTTTTGGCACGCGTGACGAGGAGGAAGCGAAATCGGCCTTAGAGGCGCGCCGTCGCCAACCTGGCGAAGATCTCCGTGATTACGCCGAGGATGTGCGCGAGTTAACAAAGATCGCACGCCCGGGGTACGCAACTAATGTTATTGAGGAACTGGCCGCCGAGAAAATCCAGCGGTACCTGTCTCGCACGGCGTGGTGGCAGCCAGACATGAGCTGCCCACGTCTTCCCTTTAACGCCCTTGTCGAGCGCGCACGTAAGTGTGAAAGAATTCACAGCGAACGCGCGCAGCTCCGGGGGCTGGGACGAGAGCGCGCCATTGCGAGCCTGCTCTCGGAAGACGAGGAGGAGGAACAGGAGCTCGCGAGAACGGTAAGGGGCCGGGAAAGAGAGCCTCCAGTGTCCCGCGAGACAACCCCGGGATGGGTTGCCGGTATACAAACGGGTATAAAGGATGTCTCCGGCCAGGTAACCCAGGTAGGTGACAGGGTAACCCAAGTAGACAACAAGGTAACCCAAGTACGGGCACACATGACTGCGCTGGAGACAATGGTAGAGACGGTCCAGGCCGAGGTAGGAGGATTAACTGGGAGGATAGCCCGACTAGAAGCAGAGTATGAGCAACAGCGCACGGGGGGAGGAGGGAGTGGGCAGAAAGTTCGCCACAGAGCCGCCACTCCTCCCAGGACGTGTTATGTGTGCGACCGTCGAGGGCATCTCATGAGGGACTGCCCTCAGCGCGCCCGTGCGAGGCCGATGCATAGGTCAAACACTAAGCCCCCCCTAGAGAGGGGACCACCAGGGGATGAAATCGACGTAGACCCGACCCAAACCAGCTGTAATAATAATGGCGAGCGAGTGATCCATAAACAGGTTACAACGACAACACCCAAGGGCGCATGGACCTCGGGCGATTGGCTGCGGGAGCTGGTGGCAGGGATAACGGGAGCCACGTCGCTGGTGGAAGGCCAGGTGAACGGGCAGCGCACCCGGATCCTGTTGGACACGGGCGCCGTGGCCTCTCTCATGAGCGCCGCGCACTGCAGCATGCTCGGGGTGGACGTGGGCTGCCTGCAGGCCCCGGATCGCGCGCTGCACACGGCAAGCGGAGCCGGGATGGGGTTGCTGGGGAAGGTCTCCCTCGAGGTCCGTCTAGGAAACCAGGTGTGCACACAGGAATTCTACGTTTCGAGTGTGTTGTGCCACGAGTGCATTGCAGGAACGGACCTCCTGGAAAAGTTGGGACTTAACGTACAGCCCCGGCAACGATGCGCTACGGTGGAGGGCAGCGGGGAGCGGATTCCGTTCCTAGGACAGGAGCCGAATCGCCCACGCTTCACACCCGTGGCCGCTACGCTGGTGTCGGCCGTCACCATCGGGCCTCTCGCCGAGATGCTGGTGCCAGTGGCAACCCTCTCCACCGACCCAACCCACCGACCATCGGGCGAGGTAATGCTGACTCCTCACCCGGAGTTGGCATCGCGATACGGGGTGGTAGGGTCAGCCACACTGGTAAACGCAGATGGGGGCCGGCTGTTTATACGTGTGTTTAACCCACACAGTACCCCGGCAATGATACGACGACGCACCCCGGTAGCCACCGTACACCCCCTGCACGCTCGCCACTCGAACGACTCGGTGTTCGCACTCTGGGCGGAGGACCCTGGCCGCCCCGAGGACAGCCAGGATCTGGCCTGGCGAGTCGGCCCGACCCCCCGAGCCGAGATTGTTCCCCTGCAGGATGCGCTACATGTGCCTTGGGCAGCCTTACCTAAGGGGGAGGCCGATCAGCTGCGCGGGTTATTGCGGGAGTACGCCGACGTGTTCAGTGAGCACGATTCGGACGTGGGCCGGACCGACCTGGTCAAGCACCAAATTGACACAGGTGCAGCCCGACCCATCAAACTCCCCGCATACCGAGTGGGCGCGCCTGAACGGACCCAGATCAAAGAGGCAGTCACGGATATGCTACGCGATAACATAATCCAGCCCTCCGCGAGCCCTTGGTCTGCCCCGGTGGTACTGGTAACGAAAAAGGACGGATCGACTCGGTTCTGCGTTGATTACCGAAAATTGAACGCAGTCACCCTCGGCGACGCTTTTCCCATCCCACGCATCGACGACACCTTCGACAGTCTCGCAGGAGCGCGGTATTTTTCCACCCTCGATCTGGCGTCCGGTTACTGGCAGGTGGAGATGACAGAGGAGGATCGGCCAAAAACAGCATTCACCACCCCGATGGGCCTGTTTGAGTTTCGAGTGTTGCCGTTCGGACTCACTAACGCGCCCGCGACGTTCCAGCGGTTGATGGAGTTGGTGATGCGGGGCTTGCAGTGGGAACAGTGCCTGATTTACCTGGACGACGTAATAGTGTTCAGTAGGTCGCTGTCCGAACACTGGTCCAGGCTGCGGGAAGTATTCCAGCGACTGCGAGCAGCCCATCTCAAGCTCAAGCCACGTAAGTGTTACATTGCGCAACGCGAGGTGGGGTACCTCGGACACCGAGTCAGCGAGGCAGGGGTGAGCACCGATCCCGAGAAGGTGCGTGCCGTAGTGGATTGGCCGCGGCCGAGGAACCTGACGGAGATCAGGTCATTCTTGGGACTCGCCACTTATTACCGTCGATTTGTAAAGGGATTCAGTGAGATTGCACGCCCCCTCACCCAACTCACCTCCCCTAAGAACCCCTATCAGTGGTCGGAGGCCTGCCAGACGGCTTTCACCACACTCAAAGACCACCTCACCCACACCCCCACCTTGGCTTTCCCAGATTTCACCACCGATTTTATTTTGGACACTGACGCCTGCAGCAGTGGGCTGGGCGCGGTGCTGTCGCAAGTGCAGGGTGGGACGGAGCGGGTCATCGCGTACGCCAGTCGGACCCTGAGCGGGGCCGAACTGAACTATTGTGTAACCCGTCAGGAACTGTATGCTGTAATTTTCGCGTGTAAACAGTTCCGACCGTACTTGTACGGCAGGAAATGTCGTGTGCGCACCGATCATTATGCACTGCAGTTCCTCCTTACATTCAAGGAACCGCGGGGGCAGATGGCTCGATGGCTGGCGCAGCTGCAGGAGTACAACCTGCAGATCGAGTACCGAGTGGGGCGGACACACGCGAACGCGGACGCCTTGTCAAGACGGCCCGCGGTGCGCGCTGAGACGAGGGAGGGAGACGCCTGCCCGTGCTTCACGGGGGGACGCTGCCGCCAGGCAGCAGAACCCAAGGAGCGCGCGGGAACTAAACTCCCCCCCCCGAGAGAGAGTGCAGTGTGCGCCACAGAGACCCTCGCAGGTGGCACTGAGGATCCCGTCGACCGCCCGGCAAGCGCGGGACCCGCGGCTCGGGACCCGATCGGACGGATCCAGGAGGACGTCGGCTGTGCCTTCCCGGGCCTAAACGACGAGCAGCTGAGACAGACCCAGCAGCGAGATCCGGATCTGGCGGCAGTGGAGGCGGCACTGCGGGAGGAAAAGAGCGCCCTACCAGGACCCTGGAGCGGTTTGTATGCCCGGTTGTGTGTACAGAACGGAGTGGTACGGGAGTTAACCGAGGCCGGCCAGCCGGGGTGTATCTGTGTTCCTGCCCAGGTGCGACCCCAGCTGCTACGACTGGTACACGACCATCCGCTCGGGGGCCATGATGGGGAACGGCGCACCCGGAAGACTCTGCGTCGCCAGTATCTCTGGCCTAAATTGGCGCAAGATGTGGCCGCCTGGGTGCAGGGCTGCCGGGCCTGTCAGCAGTGTGGGCAAAAGCCGGCGAGGTACCAGGTACCCCTGAGGCCGTTCCGAGTCAGTCGGACGAATCAGTTGGTCGGAATCGACCTGCAAGGGCCCTTTCCACGATCCCACCGGGGCAACCGATATATTCT
Organism: Lampetra fluviatilis; assembly: GCF_964198595.1. NCBI lineage: Eukaryota > Metazoa > Chordata > Hyperoartia > Petromyzontiformes > Petromyzontidae > Lampetra > Lampetra fluviatilis. The sequence continues at coordinate 3,245,118 of NC_136322.1, read as the reverse complement.
TGTAGCGGTGGAGTACTTCACCCGCTACCCCGTGGCGGTGGCTATCCCGGATAAAACAGCCCTCGTAGTGGCCCGGGCCTTCGTGGAAAACTACGTACTTAAGTGCGGGATCCCCGAACGAGTCATTACCGACCAGGGTAGTGAATTCGAGGCCGAACTATTCCAGGCACTGTGCCGAGAGTTCGGGATCCAGAAGGACCGAACCACGGCATATCACCCCCAGGCGAACGGGATGGTAGAGAGGATGAACCAGACTCTGGCCGGGAAGCTTAAACGCATGGCGGCCGCGAATCAACAGGACTGGGACGAACACCTCCCCTATGCCCTGTTCGCCTACACCACCGCCGTTCACACATCTACAGGACAGACCCCGTTCCTAATGATGTTTGGTCGCGAGTCTCGCCTGCCCGCAGATCTGCTGTTCGGTGTCCCTCCGCCGCAACGGGAGGAAGGGAGCCACCCCGTGGAGCACTTGCTGGAGACCCTGCGAGGGGCCAGGGGCCGAGCCTACCCGCACGGAGAGGCCGCGCACCAGCGGCAAGAGCAGGGCGCCCGACCCCGTATGGAGCCCCCCTTCTACACTGCGGGCTCCGAGGTGTGGCTGTACACTCCCCGCGTCGGTGCCGGACAGGTGGGGAAGCTGACCACCTACTGGCGAGGACCCTGGATTGTGAGACGGCAGATCTCACCATGGACGGTGCTGATTCAGGGAGGAGAGAGGGGCCGGGAGATGGTGGTCAACATCCGCCGACTGAAGCCGTGGCGAGCAGCCCCCGAGGGGGGGAGCCCCGCCGTCCAAGTACCCCGAAACCCCGGGGTCCCCCTACCCCCCGTGCCCGGGGGCCTCGCGCAGTATATGGGCCCCACGGAGCCCCGGGCTCCGAGGGGCCCCGGGCGGGGCCGGGGGCGACGAGGACGGCGACCCTTAAACCCCACCGCCTCTGAGTTTGTTCCCCAGCCCGCAGGTGCCAGAGACCGAGGGGAGCCGTTGGAATGGAGGAGGAGACCACCGCCGGAGCCCCAGGAGACGGAGCCGCCACCCCCGAGGCCAGCCACAAGGGCCGGGCGAATCCCGCGGACCCCGCGGCGATACCTCGTGGGGGCAACCCAGGCGAGGTGCTCCAGTCAACCCGGGACGGGGACTGGCACCCCGGGGGGCTATGTGGTGCCACAGCGACGGGGCCGCTCGGCCGAGCCAGGGAGCCGCCCGGCTTCCACCGCCGCACTGCCCCCCATCACCCCCCCCACATAAACACGCACCCGCACCCACGTAGGGCCTCGTGGTCGGGTCACCTACCCTGAGTTTTCACCCGAGGGCCCCCTAGGGGGGTTACCCCACGGTTTCTCAGGGCCAGGGAATTGGACAGGACCCTTCCCAGGCCAAGTAACACTGCGGCGCCGTGGGCGGATTTGAGATCGCACGACCACGGCGAGCTCAGAGAGCCCCGCAGTTAGAAACGCATACAAACACAAACACGGGTCAGCAAGGCAGATAGCTGGGATCAGGAACCGGGACGACTGATTGGTCGAAAGTTCAAAGGCCGGCGGGATCGCAAAAGAGCGGGAAATCCTAGGCTCAGGATTGGTCGAGAGACCAAGGCGGTCGGGACGGGGGCGCCTAGCCTTTGATGTGAATAGTTTAAAAGAAAACGCAGGGGCAGTAGGGAACTCTCTTCTTCTGGAGTTTGGACACGGGGTCAGCGACGAAGGAGTCATCGGGCGAGCCGCTAGATTGTCTGCAGGACGATCTGAGCGCCGCAAGGTCACCAAGGACTACAGACGGTATCGTGTTGCGCGCCTTACAACACCTCAGAGCGGAGAGTAGGGTCCGTAGGAGAGGGTTAGTTCGGGGTAAGGACGAGTGGGAAAGCGGTTTAGCAGAGAGCTCAGCATAGAAGAGGGCTACACGGCACCAGAGTGTGGGTTAGAAGCGCCTTGCTGTCCCGCACACACACACGGGTGGCTCGGTTGGTTAGCAAGGGCTAATAAAATCTCGAGCGTAGTAACAAAACCGTGTTGTTGGGTGTTTTTGGAACGTGGTATTAGCGTGCACTGCATTCGCGAGTGTGTGGTCGTTGTACGCATAAAGGCCGGGGTCTCTGTACGATTGTGCGGGTACGGAGGTGTGTGCGTTAACGCCCGGGGAGAGCACTTTTGGTGTGTTGGCGTGACTACGCAGCCGTGTGAGAGGAGAATCGTCCTTGTACGATATTTGTGTTGACGTGCACGCGCGAGTGGGGGAGGGGACGAGTCGTCGTGTCGGCGTGTGCCCCGCTTGCGTGCGCTCGTTACTTGCGTAAGCTCTCGGCGTGCGTAATCGGCGTGCCCAAGGTGCGCGATCGTAACGTGGGCGGCCAGCGCGGCGCAGAGCGGCGCAGGAGTGGGTATCGCGTGTGGAGCTGTATGCGTGTGTGCGCGCACGTTCACGACGTGTGTAACACAGGTGCGCGATCCTAACGTGAGTGGTCAGGGTTGGGTGAGTGCCGTGCAGAGCTGTGTGTGGGTGTGCGCGTGCGTGGTTATCCATGCCTGCTACGCGGACCCGCGGTGGAGGGGAACCCTCGGGTGACGGCTCCCACACCCTGGGTGAGGAGCCTAGCGGCGGTTCGCTTAGCAGCGGGGGGGCGATTGATGATGTTAGTCCGGCCGTTAGTATTATCGAGGGAGGGATCTCGGGGGCTAGCGACCCCCACAGATCACAGGAATAGATATATATTCTCTTGGCATTGAGATGATGATCAATTATACTGCACGAGTCATCCATGCTAGGCGCTTACTTTTACATATATGTACACGTGCAAAATGTTAGTTCCTGCCCGAAAATACAACCACGAATTAAATATATTGCATTGCAAGGTTTTGGCGCCAAATATCCAATGTAATATCTGAATGGGCTGCAGATGAAATCAATGGACAATCAAGTCCAAGAAATGCCTGCTGGTGAATATGATGTGCCATGAATATTGTTATCGCTTTTATTCACGTGGAAACATGTTAAAATGCGTTCGATCTCTCCACTTCACTCAATGAGCGAACAATGTCCCCGCGTGAACCGGGACTTTGTTGGAAGTTTCGTTTTGTACTCCTGCTAGGACTGGTACAAGCAGGTTCGGAGAGGTGGGTGGCTCTGAAAAGAGCCTTTGTAATTAATGGGAGTCGAGGCTTCACTTGGAGCTTGTGTACTTGGTGACGGCCTTGGTGCCCTCCGACACGGCGTGCTTGGCCAGCTCGCCGGGGAGCAGCAGTCGCACTGCGGTCTGGATCTCCCGAGAAGTGATGGTGGAGCGCTTGTTGTAGTGCGCCAGGCGGGACGCCTCGGAAGCGATGCGCTCGAAGATGTCGTTGACGAACGAGTTCATGATGCTCATTGCCTTGGACGAGATGCCGGTATCGGGGTGCACCTGCTTCATCACCTTGTAGATGTAAATGGCGTAGCTCTCCTTCCTGCGGTGGCGTCGCTTCTTGCCATCCTTGCGCGTAGCCTTGGTCACAGCCTTCTTGGAGCCCTTCTTGGGAGCAGGAACCTTGGCCGGCCCAGCGCTCTTTGATGCGGGAGGATCGGGCATGTCGACGCGTTGTAGGCAGCTTCAGGTCAGAACAGACGGGAAGCGAATGTGGATGTCGGTCGGGCGATGAGCTCCTTTTATAGGAGGCGAGATGCAAATCAGAGGATCGTAGTGCGCGGCGCTGCTGAGTGGCTCTTTTAGTACCATCCCTCTCCATCAGCCTCCAATGAGAAACGCGGACGCGATGCTCACTTTAATATCGTTTTTACTGCAAAAAGGACTTGTGAATATAACACAATGTAATGTCCAAACATGTATATTAGTGAATTGCAGCCATGGCCATTGCCTTTGTTTTAATAAGGATGACTGGAAAACCCAATACAGTATATTGTGTTTTGAGCGTGGGTTTTTTTGTTTCTTACGAGGGATTGTTTCACCACTCGTCTAATACGGCGCACGGGCGTTTTAAGAACGCAATTTGGAAAAATACAAGCGCTCGGTGGAGAAAAATAACTTCGCTGTTGTGCTGTACAGGTGGAGATTAGCATTCCGGCACGCTACGTCAATTAGGACGAGTGTGCTGTAAGATTGTGGCGCCAAATGCTCCACGTAATATCGGAATCGGCTGCAGCTGGAAATAATTAACGCAAAAATACCAGAAATGGGTACTGTATTAACGCGTTCAAGAATTACGCCTTGTTAAATGTGACGTGTCGTGAATATCATGATTTCTTTCATTCATGTGGAAGCAGATGAAGATTCGCCAACTCAACAAGCAAACGTCCACCACGCTCACGAGGAATTGGCGCGCAACAACCCAGGACATGTGCTCCATTTAGAAAGTGTTTGGCAACACTGGCGCAAGCAGTTTCGAAGAGGTGGGTGGCTCTGAAAAGAGCCTTTGGGTTGGCTTAGTGTGCGAGAGATGGGCGCTCAGCCTCCGAAGCCGTAGAGAGTGCGGCCCTGGCGCTTGAGGGCGTAGACCACGTCCATGGCAGTGACGGTCTTGCGCTTGGCGTGCTCCGTGTAGGTGACGGCGTCGCGGATGACGTTCTCAAGGAAGACCTTCAGGACGCCGCGGGTCTCCTCGTAGATGAGGCCCGAGATGCGCTTCACACCGCCGCGGCGAGCGAGGCGGCGGATGGCGGGCTTGGTGATGCCCTGGATGTTGTCGCGCAGCACCTTGCGATGGCGTTTTGCGCCTCCCTTGCCGAGCCCCTTACCGCCTTTACCGCGTCCAGACATTCCGACTACTTCTGACAAAGCTCGCGAGAGACTGCGCGCTCAGCTTGCAGCAGCAGCCGCCTTTATACCCGAAGCGTGGTGACGTCACCGACCACCCCTGCCCTCCGCGATGGCTCCGCCTTAAACCTTAGACCTTTAACCTCTGTGACGAAGAAAACCCTCCACTGTCGTCAATAACACTTCCTTGACATGTATAATATGCGACGTTTTGGGCAATGACCCTTCTTCGAAGCACTCTGTAATGATATTGGCACACCCGCAGCGAACGCGAGAGGAACGCGATCTGTTGCAAGATTGCACGTGGAGTGAATAATCGGTGTAAGGTCTTGTTTTCAAGTGAACAAGATGAACTAACTTTATAATCGTGTGAAGCTAAACGGCTTCCAACACAATAGTTGAGTGAACGTCACCAACTAGTTCTCCCAAAGTAAGAAAGACATTGCAAACAATGCGATATTTACGTATAGAAATTAATTTTAATAGAGAAGTTTAGATGGTGCACCGCAATGTTTACAAAACAAAGTGAAAAGGCGAGAACGAGCGAATGAAGGCAAATTGAGTAAAGCTGTCTGGAATCAATACCTTTTTAGACTAAATTCCATATTTGGCACCAGTAACATGATGACGGAATGAAGAGGTGCAACACATAATTCGGACGTCGCTGAGATTACTCTGCACTCCGTTCGAGTGAGGGAGCTGCCACCCGCCTCGCCTGTGTTTGTGATCCCTGCTTTCGGGCTCGATTACTCCCATCACATCAATGCTTAAAACACATCGAGTGGGTAAAATGTTATAGTTAATTTGGCGAATGTACGTAACTTATCCAATCTACACAAATCCTCACGATTGAACTGCACCAAGCGTCGAGCTCCTTGATCAGGGCCGAGGCAAGGCGAGCAACCATCGCCACGCCGTAAATGGGTTTGACTTACAGAATATGGCACGCATTCAACAGCAACGTAATACACTGTCATGTGTTACCGATGAACTAATGGAAGCGCAGCAGCATCTGGTTCACTTTTTTAACTAAGTGGGTGGCTCTGAAAAGAGCCGTTGAGGTGGAGTGAATCGAGCGTCGTCCGATCGGATTCACTTCTTTGGCGCAGTCTTCTTGGGCTTGGCCGCGGCCTTCTTGGGCTTGGCCACCTTGGGTTTGGCGGCCTTGGCCTTGACGGTCTTGGGCTTAGCGACCTTGGGCTTCGCAGCCTTGGGCTTGGCTGGGCTCTTCGCCGCCTTCTTGGGCTTAACAGCCAACTTCACCTTTTTGGGGCTCTTGGCCGCCTTGGCAGCCGCGGGCTTCTTTGCTTTCTTGGGAGACTTCTTGGGCGCGGTCTTCTTGGCTGCCGCGGGCTTCTTCACCTTCTTGGCTGCCGCGGGCTTTTTAGCTGCGGGCTTTGCCGTTGACGACTTGGGCTTCGCCTTTGCGGCAGCCTTTTCCTTGTTGAGTTTGAAAGAGCCAGACGCGCCGCTGCCCTTCACTTGCGCCACGGCGTCTTTGGCCACGAGCTTCTTGATGGCCAACTTCACGCGGGCATTGTTCTTCTCCACGTCGTATCCTCCGGCAGCAAGCGACTTTTTGAGCGCAGGAAGAGACACGCCGTTCCTCTCCTTGCTGCTGGCCAGAGCCTTGAGGATGAGCTCGGACACGCTGGGGCCGACCTTCTTGGCCTTTGGAGCGGCGCGCTTCTTCTTGGGGCTTTTAGGCGCTGAAGTAGCCGCAGCTGGTGGTTGAGCAGGAGCAGTTTCCGCCATCTCAAGACGTCGCTTTTATCGCCTCGCCTCTTTGAAATCGAAATCAGCGCTCTCACGAATTCGAAACGAGTGTTCTCCAGGCCCGAGGTTATTATAGAAGCGGCGTACTGAATGCGGACGTCGCTGAGATCATCCAGAACTCAGCTCTGGTGAGGGAGTTGCCACCATACTCACTGTGTTTATCACGCCTGCCTTTGGGCTCGATTACTCCCGTAACGTTCATACTTACATGCATCTAGTTGATACATTATCACGAAGATCACTTCTTTAATGTACGTTACTTATGCAATATACGACAATGCTCACGATATAAATTATAATTCAAAACAAGTGAACAACCAACATTTGGGAGACTGTGGGGGTCGCTAGCCCCCGAGATCCCTCCCTCGATAATACTAACGGCCGGACTAACATCATCAATCGCCCCCCCGCTGCTAAGCGAACCGCCGCTAGGCTCCTCACCCAGGGTGTGGGAGCCGTCACCCGAGGATTCCCCTCCACCGCGGGTCCGCGTAGCAGGCATGGATAACCACGCACGCGCACACCCACACACAGCTCTGCACGGCACTCACCCAACCCTGACCACTCACGTTAGGATCGCGCACCTGTGTTACACACGTCGTGAACGTGCGCGCACACACGCGTACAGCTCCACACGCGATACCCACTCCTGCGCCGCTCTGCGCTGCGCTGGCCGCCCACGTTACGATCGCGCACCTTGGGCACGCCGATTACGCACGCCGAGAGCTTACGCAAGTAACGAGCGCACGCAAGCGGGGCACACGCCGACACGACGACTCGTCCCCTCCCCCACTCGCGCGTGCACGTCAATACAAATATTGTACAAGGACGATTCTCCTCTCACACGGCTGCGTAGTCACGCCAACACACCAAAAGTGCTCTCCCCGGGCGTTAACGCACACACCTCCGTACCCGCACAATCGTACAGAGACCACGGCCTTTATGCGTACAACGACCACACACTCGCGAATGCAATGCACGCTAATACCACGTTCCAAAAACACCCAACAACACGGTTTTGTTACTACGCTCGAGATTTTATTAGCCCTTGCTAACCAACCGAGCCACCCGTGTGTGTGTGCGGGACAGCAAGGCGCTTCTAACCCACACTCTGGTGCCGTGTAGCCCTACTCTATGCTGCGCTCTCTGCTAAACCGCTTTCCTACTCGTCCTTACCCCGAACTAACCCTCTCCTACGGATCCTACCCTCCGCTCTGAGGTGTTGTAAGGCGCGCAACACGATACCGTCTGTAGTCCTTGGTGACCTTGCGGCGCTCAGATCGTCCTGCAGACAATCTAGCGGCTCGCCCGATGACTCCTTCGTCGCTGACCCCGTGTCCAAACTCCAGAAGAAGAGAGTTCCCTACTGCCCCTGCGTTTTCTTTTAAACTATTCACATCAAAGGCTAGGCGCCCCCGTCCCGACCGCCTTGGTCTCTCGACCAATCCTGAGCCTAGGATTTCCCGCTCTTTTGCGATCCCGCCGGCCTTTGAACTTTCGACCAATCAGTCGTCCCGGGTCCTGATCCCAGCTATCTGCCTTGCTGACCCGTGTTTGTGTTTGTATGCGTTTCTAACTGCGGGGCTCTCTGAGCTCGCCGTGGTCGTGCGATCTCAAATCCGCCCACGGCGCCGCAGTGTTACTTGGCCTGGGAAGGGTCCTGTCCAATTCCCTGGCCCTGAGAAACCGTGGGGTAACCCCCCTAGGGGGCCCTCGGGTGAAAACTCAGGGTAGGTGACCCGACCACGAGGCCCTACGTGGGTGCGGGTGCGTGTTTATGTGGGGGGGGTGATGGGGGGCAGTGCGGCGGTGGAAGCCGGGCGGCTCCCTGGCTCGGCCGAGCGGCCCCGTCGCTGTGGCACCACATAGCCCCCCGGGGTGCCAGTCCCCGTCCCGGGTTGACTGGAGCACCTCGCCTGGGTTGCCCCCACGAGGTATCGCCGCGGGGTCCGCGGGATTCGCCCGGCCCTTGTGGCTGGCCTCGGGGGTGGCGGCTCTGTCTCCTGGGGCTCCGGCGGTGGTCTCCTCCTCCATTCCAACGGCTCCCCTCGGTCTCCGGCACCTGCGGGCTGGGGGACAAACTCAGAGGCGGTGGGGTTTAAGGGTCGCCGTCCTCGTCGCCCCCGGCCCCGCCCGGGGCCCCTCGGAGCCCGGGGCTCCGTGGGGCCCATATACTGCGCGAGGCCCCCGGGCACGGGGGGTGGGGGGACCCCGGGGTTTCGGGGTACTTGGACGGCGGGGCTCCCCCCCTCGGGGGCTGCTCGCCACGGCTTCAGTCGGCGGATGTTGACCACCATCTCCCGGCCCCTCTCTCCTCCCTGAATCAGCACCGTCCATGGTGAGATCTGCCGTCTCACAATCCAGGGTCCTCGCCAGTAGGTGGTCAGCTTCCCCACCTGTCCGGCACCGACGCGGGGAGTGTACAGCCACACCTCGGAGCCCGCAGTGTAGAAGGGGGGCTCCATACGGGGTCGGGCGCCCTGCTCTTGCCGCTGGTGCGCGGCCTCTCCGTGCGGGTAGGCTCGGCCCCTGGCCTCTCGCAGGGTCTCCAGCAAGTGCTCCATGGGGTGGCTCCCTTCCTCCCGTTGCGGCGGAGGGACACCGAACAGCAGATCTGCGGGCAGGCGAGACTCGCGACCAAACATCATTAGGAACGGGGTCTGTCCTGTAGATGTGTGAACGGCGGTGGTGTAGGCGAACAGGGCATAAGGGAGGTGTTCGTCCCAGTCCTGTTGATTCGCGGCCGCCATGCGTTTAAGCTTCCCGGCCAGAGTCTGGTTCATCCTCTCTACCATCCCGTTCGCCTGGGGGTGATATGCCGTGGTTCGGTCCTTCTGGATCCCGAACTCTCGGCACAGCGCCTGGAATAGTTCGGCCTCGAATTCACTACCCTGGTCGGTAATGACTCGTTCGGGGATCCCGCACTTAAGTACGTAGTTTTCCACGAAGGCCCGGGCCACTACGAGGGCTGTTTTATCCGGGATAGCCACCGCCACGGGGTAGCGGGTGAAGTACTCCACCGCTACAAGAATATATCGGTTGCCCCGGTGGGATCGTGGAAAGGGCCCCTGCAGGTCGATTCCGACCAACTGATTCGTCCGACTGACTCGGAACGGCCTCAGGGGTACCTGGTACCTCGCCGGCTTTTGCCCACACTGCTGACAGGCCCGGCAGCCCTGCACCCAGGCGGCCACATCTTGCGCTAATTTAGGCCAGAGATACTGGCGACGCAGAGTCTCCCGGGTGCGCCGTTCCCCATCATGGCCCCCGAGCGGGTGGTCGTGTACCAGTCGTAGTAGTTGGGGCCGCACATGGGCGGGAACGCAGATGCACCCCGGCTGCCCAGCGTCGGCCAGTTCCCTCACCACCCCGTTTTCTACACACAACCGGGCATACAAACCGCTCCAGGGCCCTGGTAGTGCATCCTTCCTCTCTCGCAGTGCCGCCTCCACCGCCGCCAGATCCGGATCCCGCTGCTGGGTTTGTCGCAGCTGCTCGTCGTCCAAGCCCGGGAAGGCGCAGCCGACATCCTCTTGGATCCGCCCGGTTGGGGTGGGATGATCCGTCTGTCCCCGGGCTCCTTCTGCAGGGGTTCCTGCGGCGCACACTGCACTCTCTCTCGGGGGGGGGAGTTTAGTTTCCGCGCGCTCCTTGGGTTCTGCTGCCTGGCGGCAGCGTCCCCCCGTGAAGCACGGGCAGGCGTCTCCCTCCCTCGTCTCAGCGCGCACCGCGGGCCGTCTTGACAAGGCGTCCGCGTTCGCGTGTGTTCGCCCCGCTCGGTACTCGATCTGCAGGTTGTACTCCTGCAGCTGCGCCAGCCATCGAGCCATCTGCCCCCGCGGTTCCTTGAATGTAAGGAGGAACTGCAGTGCATAATGATCGGTGCGCACACGACATTTCCTGCCGTACAAGTACGGTCGGAACTGTTTACACGCGAAAATTACAGCATACAGTTCCTGACGGGTTACACAATAGTTCAGTTCGGCCCCGCTCAGGGTCCGACTGGCGTATGCGATGACCCGCTCCGTCCCACCCTGCACTTGCGACAGCACCGCGCCCAGCCCACTGCTGCAGGCGTCAGTGTCCAAAATAAAATCGGTGGTGAAATCTGGGAAAGCCAAGGTGGGGGTGTGGGTGAGGTGGTCTTTGAGTGTGGTGAAAGCCGTCTGGCAGGCCTCCGACCACTGATAGGGGTTCTTAGGGGAGGTGAGTTGGGTGAGGGGGCGTGCAATCTCACTGAATCTTTTTACAAATCGACGGTAATAAGTGGCGAGTCCCAAGAATGACCTGATCTCCGTCAGGTTCCTCGGCCGCGGCCAATCCACTACGGCACGCACCTTCTCGGGATCGGTGCTCACCCCTGCCTCGCTGACTCGGTGTCCGAGGTACCCCACCTCGCGTTGCGCAATGTAACACTTACGTGGCTTGAGCTTGAGATGGGCTGCTCGCAGTCGCTGGAATACTTCCCGCAGCCTGGACCAGTGTTCGGACAGCGACCTACTGAACACTATTACGTCGTCCAGGTAAATCAGGCACTGTTCCCACTGCAAGCCCCGCATCACCAACTCCATCAACCGCTGGAACGTCGCGGGCGCGTTAGTGAGTCCGAACGGCAACACTCGAAACTCAAACAGGCCCATCGGGGTGGTGAATGCTGTTTTTGGCCGATCCTCCTCCGTCATCTCCACCTGCCAGTAACCGGACGCCAGATCGAGGGTGGAAAAATACCGCGCTCCTGCGAGACTGTCGAAGGTGTCGTCGATGCGTGGGATGGGAAAAGCGTCGCCGAGGGTGACTGCGTTCAATTTTCGGTAATCAACGCAGAACCGAGTCGATCCGTCCTTTTTCGTTACCAGTACCACCGGGGCAGACCAAGGGCTCGCGGAGGGCTGGATTATGTTATCGCGTAGCATATCCGTGACTGCCTCTTTGATCTGGGTCCGTTCAGGCGCGCCCACTCGGTATGCAGGGAGTTTGATGGGTCGGGCTGCACCTGTGTCAATTTGGTGCTTGACCAGGTCGGTCCGGCCCACGTCCGAATCGTGCTCACTGAACACGTCGGCGTACTCCCGCAATAACCCGCGCAGCTGATCGGCCTCCCCCTTAGGTAAGGCTGCCCAAGGCACATGTAACGCATCCTGCAGGGGAACAATCTCGGCTCGGGGGGTCGGGCCGACCCGCCAGGCCAGATCCTGGCTGTCCTCGGGGCGGCCAGGGTCCTCCGCCCAGAGTGCGAACACCGAGTCGTTCGAGTGGCGAGCGTGCAGGGGGTGTACGGTGGCTACCGGGGTGCGTCGTCGTATCATTGCCGGGGTACTGTGTGGGTTAAACACACGTATAAACAGCCGGCCTCCATCTGCGTTTACCAGTGTGGCTGACCCTACCACCCCGTATCGCGATGCCAACTCCGGGTGAGGAGTCAGCATTACCTCGCCCGATGGTCGGTGGGTTGGGTCGGTGGAGAGGGTTGCCACTGGCACCAGCATCTCGGCGAGAGGCCCGATGGTGACGGCCGACACCAGCGTAGCGGCCACGGGTGTGAAGCGTGGGCGATTCGGCTCCTGTCCTAGGAACGGAATCCGCTCCCCGCTGCCCTCCACCGTAGCGCATCGTTGCCGGGGCTGTACGTTAAGTCCCAACTTTTCCAGGAGGTCCGTTCCTGCAATGCACTCGTGGCACAACACACTCGAAACGTAGAATTCCTGTGTGCACACCTGGTTTCCTAGACGGACCTCGAGGGAGACCTTCCCCAGCAACCCCATCCCGGCTCCGCTTGCCGTGTGCAGCGCGCGATCCGGGGCCTGCAGGCAGCCCACGTCCACCCCGAGCATGCTGCAGTGCGCGGCGCTCATGAGAGAGGCCACGGCGCCCGTGTCCAACAGGATCCGGGTGCGCTGCCCGTTCACCTGGCCTTCCACCAGCGACGTGGCTCCCGTTATCCCTGCCACCAGCTCCCGCAGCCAATCGCCCGAGGTCCCTGCGCCCTTGGGTGTTGTCGTTGTAACCTGTTTATGGATCACTCGCTCGCCATTATTATTACAGCTGGTTTGGGTCGGGTCTACGTCGATTTCATCCCCCGGTGGTCCCCTCTCTAGGGGGGGCTTAGTGTTTGACCTATGCATCGGCCTCGCACGGGCGAGCTGAGGGCAGTCCCTCATGAGATGCCCTCGACGGTCGCACACATAACACGTCCTGGGAGGAGTGGCGGCTCTGTGGCGAACTTTCTGCCCACTCCCTCCTCCCCCCGTGCGCTGTTGCTCATACTCTGCTTCTAGTCGGGCTATCCTTCCAGTTAGCCCTCCTACCGTGGAGTCTAGGTCCCCCATTTCGGATCGGATGGTCTCAACGGAGGATTGCAGTTGGGTCATATTTTTATTCGTTTCCTCACCTACTTGGTTTACCTTGTTGTCTATCTGGGTTACCTGGCCGGAGACATCCTTTATACCCGTTTGTATACCGGCAACCCATCCCGGGGTTGTCTCGCGGGACACTGGAGGCTCTCTTTCCCGGCCCCTTACCGTCCTCGCGAGCTCCTGTTCCTCCTCCTCGTCTTCCGAGAGCAGGCTCGCAATGGCGCGCTCTCGTCCCAGCCCCCGGAGCTGCGCGCGTTCGCTGTGAATTCTTTCACACTTACGTGCGCGCTCGACAAGGGTGTTAAAGGGAAGACGTGGGCAGCTCATGTCTGGCTGCCACCACGCCGTGCGAGACAGGTACCGCTGGATTTTCTCGGCAGCCAGTTCCTCAATAACCTCAGTTGCGTACCCCGGGCGTGCGATCTTTGTTAACTCGCGCACATCCTCGGCGTAATCACGGAGATCTTCGCCAGGTTGGCGACGGCGCGCCTCTAAGGCCGATTTTGCTTCCTCCTCGTCACGCGTGCCAAAACGCTGATCGAGTCGGCGCATCAGCTCCTCTAGCTGTGTCTGTGCGCTCGCGGGTAACGCTTCTACAAAATCGGCTGCCCGCCCATCAAGATTCATATTAAGTTGACGTACTGCCTGCACGTCCGTCCATCCATTAATTTCCTTAGCCCCTAAGAGATTGCGGGCGAATGCCTTCCACGAAGGGGCCCCCCTGCCGGTAAATATTAGTCTTATTTTAGCGTGAGGTAACGCGGGGGTCCATCCCACTTCTGACACCAATTTGTGGGGGTCGCTAGCCCCCGAGATCCCTCCCTCGATAATACTAACGGCCGGACTAACATCATCAATCGCCCCCCCGCTGCTAAGCGAACCGCCGCTAGGCTCCTCACCCAGGGTGTGGGAGCCGTCACCCGAGGATTCCCCTCCACCGCGGGTCCGCGTAGCAGGCATGGATAACCACGCACGCGCACACCCACACACAGCTCTGCACGGCACTCACCCAACCCTGACCACTCACGTTAGGATCGCGCACCTGTGTTACACACGTCGTGAACGTGCGCGCACACACGCGTACAGCTCCACACGCGATACCCACTCCTGCGCCGCTCTGCGCTGCGCTGGCCGCCCACGTTACGATCGCGCACCTTGGGCACGCCGATTACGCACGCCGAGAGCTTACGCAAGTAACGAGCGCACGCAAGCGGGGCACACGCCGACACGACGACTCGTCCCCTCCCCCACTCGCGCGTGCACGTCAATACAAATATCGTACAAGGACGATTCTCCTCTCACACGGCTGCGTAGTCACGCCAACACACCAAAAGTGCTCTCCCCGGGCGTTAACGCACACACCTCCGTACCCGCACAATCGTACAGAGACCACGGCCTTTATGCGTACAACGACCACACACTCGCGAATGCAATGCACGCTAATACCACGTTCCAAAAACACCCAACAACACGGTTTTGTTACTACGCTCGAGATTTTATTAGCCCTTGCTAACCAACCGAGCCACCCGTGTGTGTGTGCGGGACAGCAAGGCGCTTCTAACCCACACTCTGGTGCCGTGTAGCCCTACTCTATGCTGCGCTCTCTGCTAAACCGCTTTCCTACTCGTCCTTACCCCGAACTAACCCTCTCCTACGGATCCTACCCTCCGCTCTGAGGTGTTGTAAGGCGCGCAACACGATACCGTCTGTAGTCCTTGGTGACCTTGCGGCGCTCAGATCGTCCTGCAGACAATCTAGCGGCTCGCCCGATGACTCCTTCGTCGCTGACCCCGTGTCCAAACTCCAGAAGAAGAGAGTTCCCTACTGCCCCTGCGTTTTCTTTTAAACTATTCACATCAAAGGCTAGGCGCCCCCGTCCCGACCGCCTTGGTCTCTCGACCAATCCTGAGCCTAGGATTTCCCGCTCTTTTGCGATCCCGCCGGCCTTTGAACTTTCGACCAATCAGTCGTCCCGGGTCCTGATCCCAGCTATCTGCCTTGCTGACCCGTGTTTGTGTTTGTATGCGTTTCTAACTGCGGGGCTCTCTGAGCTCGCCGTGGTCGTGCGATCTCAAATCCGCCCACGGCGCCGCAGTGTTACTTGGCCTGGGAAGGGTCCTGTCCAATTCCCTGGCCCTGAGAAACCGTGGGGTAACCCCCCTAAGGGGCCCTCGGGTGAAAACTCAGGGTAGGTGACCCGACCACGAGGCCCTACGTGGGTGCGGGTGCGTGTTTATGTGGGGGGGGTGATGGGGGGCAGTGCGGCGGTGGAAGCCGGGCGGCTCCCTGGCTCGGCCGAGCGGCCCCGTCGCTGTGGCACCACAAGACATTGTTCGGTCAGGGCATGCTATGACGATTGTCGGTTTTCAAAAGTGTTACTGATGAACACTATTTTAAACGCACTCGAATTTTTTGCAAGACAAGATGCTTCAACAGACTACTCATATTTAATTCCAACGAAATATTTTCTATTTAAGTTTTGCCTCGCGCGCTCGCGATTCCTCCTCTCGCGCTATGGTGAGGACTGCGCGCCATGTCAACAGTCCCTTGTCACCGAACTTTTAACTGGACGTTTTAATCGAACTTTGAAATGAATAAATATATGGATTTTCAGATGGACAACAAACTGAAGAAAATTACTCAAAATTAACCGACATTAAATAGAAAGTTTAACATTTTACGTGGCAAGAGGTGAGTAGCTCACGCACTGCAGAAGGGTCGCGCGCCTTGAACAAGATCGAGGCACGGTGCACAATCATCACCACTCAAATTCAACTCAAGTGACTCTGCAGTCGAATGTTTAAAGAAAATATATAATCTTACGTTTAATGCACCGACAGAGTTGATATTCTAGGAGCGCAGGATGGTTCATCCGATGGGTTGTTTTTACTGCAATAAGTAACACGTATTTACTGCACTAAGTAACACGAATGAGTAATCATTGGAAAGATGTTATTAACCATGTAAAAAATATTTAACTACACATATTTGTACCATCTTATTTGACAAGTAATATTATACTTTACCGAGTGTTGACATCCCCAGCGTTTACCAGTACTTTTTTGCTTACTATCAGCTAACACCGGCCACAACCCTGAGCTGATGTGCTCATTTGATCCCTTTTCTGACCGCTCAAAAAGAGCGAGTTTTATTCTTTAAAAAACACGATTCTTTCTTCCAATAGGCATCCCAATTTATTCTAAACCATGTTCCATGATTGATGCAATGTTGGAATGCTGCTCAAATACCGTTCCTAAATTAGACATAAAGGGTATCTGGAATGAGCAGAGCATTCGTTTAATTGCGAGCAATTTGGGACGAGGGCAACTCGACGACGGTGTCCTTATTAAACAGGACCCTGCGGGGTGGGCTGGTAGGAACGAATAACCAAATAATATAAACATAATGTATTATTACACTTGTTAAGCCAGGAAAGCCCCACTGAGTCAAAAGGTTTTTGTAGGGTCCTGCCAAGTGTTTGCAGTAGGGGGCGATGTTGCTACACCTAATCGGACGATACGAAGGGAGAGATTGAGGCCTAGTTCTAGGCTTTAGGCCTAGCTGTATGCTTTAGGGCGCTGTGAGTTAATTTTTAATTTAAATGATTTAATGATTCATGTAAAAGCTTTAAATTTAAATGTTTCTATTTAAAAACATGAGGGAATGTAACATTGTTAAACATAACTCCCTTTCACACACGCGGGGGTACGACACGAATGGAGAGTTTCAGGCCTAGTTCTAGGCTTTAGGCCTAGCTGT